>NC_091128.1:14761189-15391189 GCF_040183065.1 Periplaneta americana | reverse complement strand
GTGGCAGTATACCAAGATGAAAAAAAAAATGTTAAAGAAATCTGAAATATTAGGCCTACGTTTCTATCAGGAAAGTGAACTATGACATTTGGAGTTACAAAGAAAATCCTATATTTATTGGAAAGACATTCAATTTTGTAGTTACAACTAACATACTCCTGTCCTCCAAAATGGGAGCTGGCTGTTCTTACAAAAATTTCTTCCCTAGGCAAATCGTCCAGAGCCACGAACTGCTCCTTACATGGGTCGATTTTATTTCTTGAATAAAAGCCGGAAAGGACTTAATTTTCTTCTAATTTTGTAGAAATCATCTTCAGTCGCTTCTATGACTATCCAAAAATGTTTCTTGCATCCATTTTGTTCCGTCAACGCCAGGCATTGGTCTCTTTACTGTAGTGCCAACGCACAAGGGAGGGAAATTCTTCTCCCTTTGGTATTTCATTCGCTTTACCTGTTTTGATAATGCAGTTAGAACCATTTCTTGAGTAATAATTTGTTGCTCTGCTATACTGCATCTCTTACAGATGGGATCCTTATTGGCAGCGGTAATTGCACATTTCCTATGAATTTTATTGGAACAAGTAGTACAATATATTTCATCTACTACGTTGTCATCACAAACATGACACACTATATGATTATTTTTCTCTGTATCCAAAACATTGCTCTCATAGTTTCTGATGTCCTTAAGAGCATTTTTAAAAATTCTCTTTGAAATTTCTTCAGAAGAGATGATGCCAGCAAACCTATCCTAGCTTTCCTGCCAAACATGGCTTCATATGGAATGCCTGAATGGAATGTATTGTTTTTCCGGAACTGATAAAATCTTAAGCATTTGCTCCATTGTGTACTACTAGGTTCTTACAATCATGTACTAAGCATTTTTTCTATGTTCTAATTAGCACGATCAATTCTTCCTTGGCTTTAGGAATGTCGTGGCTTGCCATGAACGATATTTTTAGACCTTCCCACATTTCACTTAACTCTCTTATTACACTATTCGCAATTTCGCGACCATTATCCGATTGTAAAACGGTTGATGTTCCAAATGAACAGAATATATCAAGGAAATTATATTGCTACTTCTATTCTCTCTTACTGTTAGGTCTCGTAGCTTTACATATTGAAAGGTCGCCTTGGTACACCATTACGTACTTAAACTTCCCACTAGCAAAATTTTGCATGTCGATAAGATCCATCTGTCCTCGTGGGTTACTCTTAAAAATCATTGGTTTAACTAAATTCCTTTCTTAGTTGCGGTACATTTTTTTCACAAGGTCCACATAAGTTTAGATACATCATGACAATATCTCGTGATACATTTTTGTATTTATGTTTTAAATTGCAAAGCATTCTATCCCTACCTCCATGGTCGCAGTTGCGATGAGCTGCATGCAAAAAGTTCATTAGCATGTACATAATATTTTATCTCATCTCCTGAAGTGTTCAGCCGCGCTATCAGCTTCTTGCAGTCACCGATTTTCAGAACATCAAGTCTTTTCAATCGTCTGTAGTCCAAACAAGTCTTCTTAGCCTTCACATTGGCCAATTCTACCGCTCTAATTATTTCATTCTTCTTCAAAGAAATCACTACATTCTGCTTTCCTTAAGCCGCTAAGTTTGGCGTTAAACTTACACTTTATTTCACTTACATATGAGTATTATTTTCTGATTGCATGAGCGCATCCTTCTCCTTACAAGCCACGTATAAAATTAACAAGTCTGACCGTTACAACTATAATGAGTCATTATAATTGTGACGGTCAGAGTGTATTAGTTTTAAACATGGCATCTAAGGAGGAGGATTGACAAAACGAATAACATAACATTTTTCCCCATAGTTGACGTTTCGTATTTGAATGTAGCTTCTCATTGAATTCAGTTTCTAGATATTTTGCTTAACACAATCCTTACAATCGCGATATGCCTAGGCAAATATGAATAATACTCTTTTTAATACAGATTTAACTAAAACAGTAGGCCTACCTAGGTAGATTGCGATTTGCCTAAGCAGATCTACATATGCCTGGATTTCGACTTGTGCCTGTAACATACACACTACACAAAATTTCGAGAAGTAACAATTTTGGGCGAAATTTAAGGTTAGACGAAAATATTACGAACCTTCACTGGACTTACGTACATTGGACAAAACGATTGGACGAAAATTCCTGAAAAGTTTTAAAAGCAGCTATTGGCTAATCCCAGATAGGACTTTTACCCATAATATACATCGTATGTTCTCACCTTTAAACAGTAAAAGAACTCTTCCTTATGATATAAGCCTAGCGGTTTTTTAATTCGTACACATTGCTTTGATAATGCCATGATGCCATTAATGATACTGATAAAACTGATATAAACCTATCAAAATCGAACAAGTAAGAGTTTGTAAGGTGCTAGGGAAACTCCTGCGGTGACTGTCACGCATACTATCCGGGTTCAAGTTTCAGTCAGGCCTGATATTTTTCATATGAAGCATTCATAGTGACACTTGGAGCGGGCGAGATTGCAGGTGAGGTTGTACTCGAGATTCTTCCGTTTTCCCACATGACATATCAAAATAATTCCGTCAACATCTCTTCATTCACTCCGGCTGTCGACATAGGAAGAAGGCTGGCCTAGGGACGAATGGGGTTGCCTGCTCGAAACCTGGGTAGCTATGCAGCAAATCTTAGTGTAGTCTAGCTGGTGTGGGTTTGAAATACACCTAGCGTGAGGGTTAGAGTAATAGATCTTCTAGGCGCAGTGTTGGGTTTTAGTGTCCCCCTATTAAAATTAATTCAATTTAATTCGATACAAGGAGATAAGGGAAGGAGAAAAAGGGAGTATGAAGTTGAAGGTCGGTGAGACTCAAGCCTGAAATAAGGCATCAATGCATCGTCAAATCTCGGCATTTGAAAATATGTTTCTCCATATCCTACAATATTATTGCCGTACAAATAAGCAAACGATTTCTAATCCCCCTCAATAATACAAAAATCGTTCTCAATAAATTTAATTTTTAAAACTGGCAAGGACACTAAAAGTACTGTAACTAAAATAAGAATATCAGTTTCTCTGTATATCATAAAGATAATTATTATGTGTTAGTTTTCTAATTATCAAATATAAGATTTAAAATGAACTCTGGTTCAATGTTCTGCAATAAACGGTTTCAGACATGTGAGCATTGCAACTAGTTAAAGGCGCTAAATTTGATGCTGAATAATGCTAAACTGTAGGCCTTACGGTAGTGAAATTTTGCAAATACACTTTCCTCGGCACCTTTATCAATGAAATCAGTCAAAAAATGCCTAGGCTTTTTCTGTTCGATTTTATAGGAATAGCCCATATGTGTATGTGAATTTCTTTGTATGTGTTAACGTTTATTTTTCATCCCTAAATGAGATTATCAGTGACGATTCAAACAAATGTCAGCGCATTTCAAACTGGCGGATCAAGGTCAAGCAATGGACTGCATTTGCCACGTGCTTACCCCATTCCTGGACCATTCTCCTCAATTAAAGTCAGCTGGATCAGCGGGATTACCAGTTCACAGTTTTCAGTTCAGTGAGTCGTGTGTAGTTTGTGCATTTGTACATTTTTATGTGACCTTGATCCGCCAGTTTGCCAGTTATAGTACCAGTTTCTTCAAACGACACGACGGTAACCCCTCAGTACAGCTGTTATATATTTAAACCTCTTCTGTTTAATAATAAACCATAGTCGCATAGACCTTCAATAAAAAAAGGCTTCATACAGCCGATACTTCACTCCAAACCTAGTCTAATAAGGAGTTCTAACCCAAACGGAAGAATTGAAGCTCCGTTCCTGACGAAGCAGGCCTTTTCAACTACATGATTGTCAAAAAAGTACCCTGTTCAATACTTTATATGTACATTGGATGTAATTATAAGTGTTTGTAGAAGGCTCTTTAACAACGTTTCCTAAAAAACGGTTATTTAGGTTATTTAACAACGTTCTCTAAAAAAAAGCAGGTTATTTAGAGACGACGAAATTGGTGATAAAGAGATGGCATTTGGCGAGATGAGGTGAAGGATTAGGCCTACTATATATTCTCCTTACATTTGGAAAAAGGCTCAGAAAAACCCAAAGCGAATATCGAACCTAAGTCCGAAGGCAAGTCCGGATCAACATTCAATCGCCTGAGATACGCCGGTGGTAGTTTGAAGATTTGAACCTAGGAGTACATATACTATGTCAATAATACTACCGTGATATCTCCTAAAATAAAGAGGAACCCTTACCTGCATGGCAAGACACGGAGAACGTCTGAGATCTTGTAAGGCTCAATGCACACAGCGCAGCACTCTCCGTCACCCTGCATTTCCTGGGAATAAAATAAAACGTTCCCGTCAATGTTTCCAGCCTACAAGAATTGAGGAAATTCTCTATTTGTTAATCCGGTGAGAAATTAAGACGTAATGTTAACTGAACAGTTACAGTGTGTGCTTTACAACTATGGACCGGAGTTCAAGTTCAGGTTCAAGTGTTAGGAGCAATGACGTTCTTACCTATATGCTGGGTACAGAGCAGAAAATGTTAAGGTGCGACCCAGCATATCCACACTAGGCCAGTTTGCACCTGTGCGATGGTTATTAGATGATTACTAATTTATTATTGTCGGCATCTTGACGTTGACAGTTCAGGGATCAAGAACAGACAAAAGATTAGGGACAAGCCCCACAAAACGGAGAAGACTCTTGTTGGGTGGACATCTAAACTTCGAGTATTTCTTAATGTAATTTTATTGTTTTTATTTACTACCAGTATTCTTTTCAACTTACATAAAAAGAAATTATTGTATTTCTGAAAACAATCGATTTGGATATTTTCATTGAAATAGGCCTACAAGTTTTCAAGTTCCCTTATAAAGACTTTCACCATGATATCTGCCTGTCTATTTGTGTATAGGGTGATGCATATGAAATATGATTAATCACTATTGCTAAAAGTTAACTTAATAGAACTTTATTAAAAAAACGATATTTGCGAAATAGGTTCTAATCATTTGTTGCACACTTACTTTCATACGTCAGATAAATTAACGATAATGCTGTGGACAGCACGACCGAAATGGATAGTTCTTTTTGAAAAAGAGTTACCTACTTTCCACAATCAGTTATGAAATTACTTCTAAATTGAGAGATTGTCTATCAAATACTTTCTCTTCAACGATTTGTTCTCACATTGTTGTATATTAATTAATAAGTATCATCATCATCATCATCATCATCATCATTATTATGAACGTGATCAGGTTTAGGCGTAAGTTGCCTACTCCTATTCTCTTCGGGGGAATACTGATAGAAAAAATACCTAATAAACTACTATATCCTTTTATATATCTCTCAAAACGAATTTTCGTAAATAGTTTTGTAGTTTCCTTCGCCGTGGATGGTGCAAATACTTTTTTCTAAGGGTACGTAGGTACACTGGAGTTCAAAGATGTCTGACCTCCAATTTTCTGGTCGTGTAAGCTAACTTTCTAAAGCGGAAAAGTCAGAACCAAAGCTAATACAAATTGACAAACTTTGAAATAGTTCCGCTAGTTCTCAATAGGTGACACTATTATTGGAACGGATAAAAAAGTAATTTGGAAAATACTGATAGAGGTTAAATATAAATTAGACCCCATAAATCGATAATGTTTGATAACTTGTTCGTCGCTTCTTTAGTTATTACTTCTATGAATAGATGGTGAAGATAATAGTCACTGTTGCCAAACGGAGATAAATATACCCGTGCTCTTGCCCATGCTCTAGAATTCAATTTTTCATCCCACTCTGCTGATTGCAAAACAACACTGAGTTTGGCTGGAAACCGCTGATATTGTGTATTAGAAGAACAATTTATGCTTAATCTATATTATCATTTTCCCTGACACGTTTTTGACGGCTACCAATAATGGTGCCACCTATTGAGAACTAGCGGAACTCTTTCAAAGTTTGTCAATTTTGTATATCTTGGTTGGAAAGTTCGCTTACACGATCATAAAATCGTAGGTCGTATACCATTGAACGTCGGTGTATACTGTGGGCCAGCTTAATATCCTAAAAGTGAAGCCTAACAATTTTTTTTCTATTACTACATATGCTAGTGGATTGTGGTGATTTTCTAGTTTGAAGGTTGAATTTACTTTTGGCAACTTCGTTTCGAATTTCGGTACTGACAAATTCTACAACTGGTAGTGTTTGGTGCTTTTGTAACTGTTATGTTGGTATTATGTTCTTAGCTGTGAGAAGCGTCTTCGATACTGGCTCCCTTGAAAACTGAGTACTACTAGATTTCTAGTCGGCTACTGGAAGGCAGTGGCGGATATTCAGGTGAAGTAGGTGAGGGCTACCGTCACCCGAATTTTCGTGCTTTAATAAAATAATTATATTTTATCAATAAATTAAAATAAAATGCATTCCTCACTAATCCATAATTTTCTCTACTTTTTAATCTGTCTTGTACGGTTTAATCCACTCAGTTAACCTCCTTCCGGAATACTTCAGAAGAACACCCCACCAGTCAGGCCACGTGGCCAGCAGACGAGGTAGTGAGAGATGTGAAGATCCGAAGAAGACTTTCCTTTTCACCTTCGGTAAACAAACCCGGTTGCCATGAAAACGACTTGCTTACTGTGAATTGCTAGCCTTTTCTGCGAGGCTATTATGAAGGTCTGTTAAAAAGACGTTCATCTGGTTTCTCTCTTCTCGGAAAACAGAACCACTCTCTCGTGGAACATTGGACCAGGGTGGGAAACTGTAATATTTTGCAACTAAATAAGAGAACATAAAATATTGTGTAAATAAATTAAATATTGTTTAAATTTAAGATATAACATATATATTTCGTTTTTTTTTTAACATTAGCATCTCTTGAACATTATGTTTTGCGTAGATTTTGAAATGTTTTGAGTACTTTGTAATAAAGAAAGATGGCATAAAATTTGAAACTACATTGTAGTCTATACATATTATTTGTCGTGACAAGTGCAGTGAAGTGTTACGGTGTTAGCAATTGTATTAATACGTTGAAACAATCCTTGAAACGATTTAGTGTGTAATCTTTTGGAGACATCGTTCTCTCGTTGTTCTGCAGAAGATAAACAAGATATTTTAAAATACGGCAGACTGACACCTCACATTAATATAACTGTTTTGCGAAGTGTAAGGTAAAAGATTTGAAAGCGATTTGAGAAAAGTAATTTTATCCCCACGGATCAATTTGTGTTTTTTTTAAGGAAATGCATCGGTGAAAATCCTAAATTTGTATTTATTAACCTGTGATCTTCAAATTTTTACCAGATCATGAAAATGCAATGTAAATACAACACACCAAATTGCATCGCTGTATAATGTACCATTCCTGAGATATTAATTTTAATTACATTTTTAATCGCTAAATTTATATTCCATCAATATGCACGAGGCGATGAATGGTTTCAAATGTGTATTAATATTAGATTTAATAAATTAAATTTAAAATAGGCCTCACAAGGCCAATATAAACAAACTGATTTGGGGTTCAGACCTGTCTTTGGACAGTGGACTAAACAACACCACCATCATCCTGTTGCCCTAGAACTTTCCAAAGGAGGGCACCATATTAAAGAAGAAAATTTATTCATAATAAAATACCGAAAAACTAAAAAGCATATTTTTCCATTTTCGGCCAAAATTTCACCGATGCATTGCCTTAATGTTTCTTTTCAACATAATATTGCTTTGACTTAGGTAGAGCTGAATGATTTTACTTATATTGCAAGTCGCATGTTCTGAAGTTGATTTAAAATACAAATACAGTTCATGAATTTGATTCTGATTTTGAATTTTGTTATGGGAAAGTAATATTTCTTCATTTCTTGTGTACGGTTTTAATTTGATTTATGTTATATAAAATGTTGAATTACATTTTTGTCTTTATTGTATCATGTGGACTTGTGGTATACGAGTATATTGTGTAGACGTTTGTTGGAACAGTGAATTCGTCGGCGTTAAGTGGGCGTAACCTCCGAAAATTTTGCGAATTTGTATGTATAATATGCTGTGAATTTCATGAAATTTAAGAAAATTGTGAATATATTACATTAATCCAATATGGTAAACGTATAGCTTACAAAATTGCTCGCAACGTCATCAATGACGCCTCAACCATCCATCGATTCCAGGAAATTACCTAGAATTCTATTGGCCTTCACATAATTTACTTGCACGAGCCGCCACTGCTGGAAAGTGGTGATATTTGAACTTATTAATAATTAATTAATACTTCCTTACTTACTTACCGGCTTTTAAAGAACCCGGACGTTCATTGCCGCCCTCACATAAGCCCGTCATAGGTCCCTATCCTGAGCAAGATCAATCCAGTCTCTATCATCATATTCTACCTCCCTCAAATCCATTTTAATATTATCTTCCCATCTACGTCTCGGCCTCCCTAAAGGTCTTTTTCTCTCCGGCCTCCCAACTAACACTCTATATGCATTTCTGGATTCGCCCATACGTGTTTCATGCCATGCTCATCTCAAAAGTCTGGATTTAATGTTCCTAATTATGTCAGGTGAAGAATCTAATGCGTGCAATTCTGTATTGTGTAAATGCCTCCATTCTCCTGTAACTTCATCCCTCTTAGCTCCAAATATTTCCCTAAGCAGCTCATTCTCAAACACCCTTAACCTATGTTCCTCTCTGAAAGTGAGAGTAAAAGTTTCACAACCATAAAGAACAACCGGTAATATAAGTGTTTTATAAATTCTAACTTTCAGATTTTTTGACAGCAGACTGGATGATAAAAGCTTCTGAACCGAATAATAACAGACATTTCCCATATTTATTCTCTGTTTAATATCCTCCCGAGTATAATTTATATTTATTACTGTTGCTTTCAGTTATTTGAATTTTTCCACCTCTTCAAAGGATAAATTTCCAATTTTTATATTTCCATTTCGTACACTATTCTCGTCACGAGACATAATCATATACTTTGTCTTTTCGGGATATATTTCCAAACCTGTCTTTGCGGGATATATTTCCAAACCTATCTCCTTACTTGCGTTAAATAAAATTCCCTTGTTTTCCCTAATCGTTTGTGGATTTTCTCCTTACATATTCACGTCATCCGCATAGACAAGCAGCTGATGTAACCCATTCAATTCCAAACCCTCTCTGTTTCTCTGTTATCCTGGACTTTCCTAATGGCATACTCTTCTAGAGCAAAGTTAAAAAGTAAAGGTGATAGTCCATCTCCTTGCTTTAGCCCACAGTGAATTGGAAACGCATCTGACAGTAACTGACATATACAGACTCTGCTGTACGTTTCACTGAGACAAATTTTAATTAATCGAACTAGTTTCTTGGGAATAACAAATTCAATACGAATATCATATATAACTTCTCTCTTAACCGAGTCATATGCCTTTTCAAATCAGTGAATAACTGATGCACTGTACCCTTATGCTCCCATTTTTTCTCCAAATCGAATACAAAAAATCTGATCAATAGTTGATCTATTACGCCTAAAACCACATTGATGATCCCCAATAATTTCATCTACATATGGAGTTAATCTTCTCAAAAGAATATTGGACAAAATTTTGTACGACGTCAACAAAAGTCATATTCCTCGAAAGTTACTACAGTTAGTCTTGTCCTCCTTCCTAAAGATAGGTACGATTGTTCTGGTACAATTTCCTTTTCCAAAATAGGAAGTACAAGCTTATAAATTTCGTTAGATAATGCGCTTCCAACCTCTTGTATTAATTCTGCTGGAATTTTATCGATACCTGGAGACATAATTTTTCAGAATTTCTACCGCTATTTTGACTTCAGAAAGTGTGGGTTCGAGTATAAAAGGCTCAGCAGTTTGTATTTCAATTTCTTGAATTCCTTTACGCGCTTAGGCTATTTAAATCTCTAATGATTTTATTGTTAATATTTGTTTGTACCTTATTCAGTTTTTCCTTCAAGTAATCTCTCTTTTTATTCCTAAGTGTACGATTTGTTTCCCGTCTTTTATTGAAATAATTATCTCTTTTCGTCTCAACTGGATCATTTAAGAATTTCACTTTTGCCTGTTTCGTTCTTTCTACTACCATGCAACAATCTTCATCAAACCACGGTTTCTTTTTCTTAGTTTCGTAATAACCTATGCTGCGTTCAGCTGCAATTTTGATATTATCTCGGATATTTTCCCACACGCTATTAACATCTACCTCTTCCTCAACTTCGTCGGAACTTGCTAATACGGCAAACCTATTTGATATTTCGACCTGATAATGTTGCTTAGTTTCCTCGTCCTTTAATTTTGGAATATTGAATCTTCTAATATTAACTTGTTGCTCTACTCGCTTGGCTACTGATAGTCTTTCTCTTAGTTCTCCAATTACCAAATAATGGTCAGAATTACAGTCTGCCCCCCTGAATGTTCGAATGTCTACTATACTAGTGTGTCTTCTTTTATGTATCAAGGTGTGATCTATCTGGTTATGTGTCAATCCATCTGGAGAAAGACAAGTAATTAATTAATATTAGTATTAATATTACTACATAATAGTTATTTTATTTGTTGCGTTGTGGTTATAATTCAAGAATAGTCACTTAAGTATAAATAAATATAATATACTTGGGTGTGATAATGCACGTAAGTAAACGACAGAAATACCATTTCACATTTTAATGAATTTCTTTCGTCTTTAGATTTTTATTACAATGTCAAAAAGAGGAACTTGGGTAGCAGTGATTCCTCCAAGGAAGAAAATATTTGCCATTCAGAGTAGTGATGAGATAAACTGTACTTTTGTGATCAGTGTTCGACCTGTGATTGTTCATTTATGATCACGGTGATATTAGACAGTGAAACAGTGATAAACAGTGATTGGACTGCGAACTTGTTTGAGGTGAACACTGAACAGTCCGTTCTTCCCCACTCATCAGAGCTTCTTACTGCGATGTTTCAATGCTCTTGATATTTCGCACATGGTAGGAGAAAGCGAGAAATGTTGAGGTTATCCGTTTGTACTTCATAGAAGTCAAGTGTAAGCACAATACTGAGTTGTAAATATAGGTGTTTCATCATTTTAAAAACACATTAAAGGTTTGTAAGTTGGCATTCATTCATTCATTCATTCATTCATTCATTCATTTAATGTTAGGCCTATGGACAAATTAAACATTTGTCGTCTAGGTACCGAATACAATGATCGTCCATTTGTTCTTGTACATTATTCCTGAGTGAAATATTATATAGGGAAATGGAAAATTAGTAATTTTAACATAATTCACACATAACTCAGAAGATGAATGAAACATTGTTATTTTTTAAATCATTGTCATGTTTGTTATTATTGTATTTTAGTAGTTGAATTGTGTAGACACTTCACTGCTTAAAACAATGGAGTCAATTAAGCAATGTAAAATCCTGCCATATTTTCGGATGTCAGCCGACAATAGTTTATTCTCTGGCTGTAAGAAATTGAAATCTGCCAGGATCAGCCTGAAATCTATTGAGGTGGCTATATTGAATCGGGCGCTCACAGCCAGTGAGCTCAGTATAGAGCTCACTGCTCACAGTTTGCGGGCGTAGTTGTTCCCAGTTTAGTCACTAGATAGCATAAGCACAGCAGCGCAATGCACACAGTGAGTAAAGAACCTGAATTGTTTCAGCTGGTGAGCAGTTTAGTCTTCGACCTGTGATCATTGTTTAAAGAGCTGGAGCTCAGTATAGAGCTCCATCTTCTTCTGTTGTTGTGTAGACAGAGTATCGGTCTGTCGACCCTTCCTCTTATCTGTTGTTTGGCATGGTGAGATGTGTTTTGTGTATGAAGGATCCAGACCTCTAAGGGGTTGAGGTATCCTGACTTGTAGTTACGTCTTGGTTACTATTAAAAGATGATGGTGAGAATACTTTTGGGTCTTCGGTATTTGTCCGTTGCCGTTGAATATGAACCAAGGTTGTAAATTAGCAGGCTGGTGTTTTGTGAGGTCTTGTGATAGAGTTTCGTTGTCATATTTCGAATGGTAGTAGAAACGGTGTTTATTTCCGGGTCGTCATGTAGTTGAACTGTTCGTGTATCCCAGGCACTTCCATGGATAATACGTAAGATTTTATTTTGGAAGACTTGGAGTTTCTTCATTGAAGTTTTAGGTATGAATCCCCTTGCTGGAGCTGCGTAGACTAGAGCAGATAGAATGAGGATTCTGTATATGTTCACTTCAACTTTGTAATTGAGAGCAGAAGATTTTATGAGTGGGTATAATAAATGGAGCCTTCTATAACCTTTCTTTATTTTAGTGTTGATATGTGGTAGCCATGTAAGTCGACAATCCTATGTAACTCCTAGGTATTTAACTGTTGATGTCCATGCTATTGGTGTCTGAAGCAGAGTGATATATGTGTGTGGTGTAGAATAACATCTCGTGAAGATTGTTGCTTGACTTTTTGCTACGTTGAGTTTGATTTTCCATTTCTGGAGCCAGAGTTCTAGTGTTGGGAGGTATTGCTGTAATTTGTTTATACTCGTAGAAAAGTCTGGAGTTTGCGAAGTTGATGTGAAGGCTGTATCATCTGCATATTGATATATTTTAATATTTGCTGAGGTTGGAATATCTGCGATGTATAGATTATATAAGAAAGGTGATAATATAGATTCTTGGGGAATACCTGCTTTGCTTTCTTTAATGGTAGATAATGAGTATTGATATTTTACTTGAAAGCTTCTGTTTGTTAGGAAAGAGGTTATAAGGCAAACTAAATTGGGTTCAATTCCTGCTTGGTAGAGTTTATAGATGAGACCAGGATGCCATACTGTATCATAAGCTTTTTCCACGTCCAAGAGCAGCATTGTAGTGTAGTATCTGTGCTGAAATGCCTTTTTGATATCCTCTGTAACGCGCAATAACTGTAGAGTGGTGTTTCTTTTAGGGATAGGTCCAAATTGAGTGCCAGGAATAACATTTAGAATTATCTGCTTGATGCGACAGAATATTATTTTCTCGAATAATTTGCTCATTGTGTTTAATAAACTGATGGGTCGGCGGTTATGAGGATATCTGGAGTCTTTTCCTGGTTTGGCAAACGAAATTATATATACTTTGGTCCAACATTTGGGGAGATATTCCAATTTCATAATTAAATAATTTAGTGATGTATGTAATGACATTTCGGGGTACATTTCTTAGTGCGGCATAAGGGATTCCATCAGGTCCAGGAGCTCTATTACATGGCGATTGTTTTAGGATTTTGTAAATTTCCATAGGAGTGACGAATGGAACTTCTTGTTGTGAACTGTACTGAAGAATGTGCTGTATTTCTCGTTGTATGTTTTCATAGTGCTGCCTTAATTCTCTAGCTTCTGGATTGGGTGTAAATTGATCTTCATATACTTTTGCTATTGCCTCTGCCTTTTCTTCGGAGTTGTAAACTGGACCAGTGGAAGTGATGATCGGAGTGTTTCGTGTTGTGTTTTTTGGAGCTAATTGCTTGGATATAGGCCATATTTTATTTTCTTGTTTAGCTTGGGACACAGCTTCTTCAAAGTGTTTGATTTTAATATGTTGAAGGCGTTTGTGAATATAATTAAAAAAAATTATATTGTTGTGTATCGACTTGTCTATGGAATTTATTCTTCAATCGTTTTGCTTTTCTCTTTCTGCGCAGAAGGTCTTGTAATTCTGGAAAATCTTATGGAGTTTTGAAGAATTCAGTTTTATATAATAACCGGATACTCTACAAAACTTGGGAACATTGACTCTGGCTGAATAATTTATTCATGACTGGTATAAGTAATATTAAATGTGGTGTTTCTTCAGAAAAGCTACCCCATCCAATCTACTTGTTACAGATATAACACTCGAGAGATCCAGGACGCGCTACTGGAAAACTAACAATTTCTCTTCGTCCTGGACCTCTCGCACGTTATATTGGTAATTAGTAACAAGTTTGAGGGAGGGACTAGAACAGTGCATTAGAATATACAGGTAAGTATCAAAGGATTTTTGTGCTGAAAGTATTTGTGGCTGTGAACTAAAACCACGTGTTCATCGCTATGTAGATATCACAGAAATCAATGAAACAAAATAAAATTATGCCTTATTTGATGTAGCTTTTCTGGAGAATTACCTAAATATTAGCCAACTTAAACCTGTCGTAGACCCATCCTAACATGTTGATCATTTTCTATTCATATAGCTCTAAATGTTGGTATCATGCATTAATTTTATGATATAACAATTTTTAGAAGCGTTATGTTATTGTCTGTTATTGCAGCTTGGCTTTGCTACAGTTAAGAAAGTGATAACAAATTCACAGAAGGGTTCCCCACTTGTGACACCAGAGAAACATAGACTACGTAAACGTCCAGTGACTGATGCTGATGATTTTACGAAAGATGCCATTGCGAGATTTATGACAAGTTACAGGAATTATTGTGTTGATTTATGCAATGTAATTCTGATATTAGTCATATGTATAAAACTCTGGCATAATTTTCATTTATAATTACAGGGGAAGCAGTAACAGTAGCAAAAGTTCTGGAAAATTATGAGTGATAATTATGAAACATATTTATTTAGAGGATCCTTATCATCGGTGAAAAGAATTTTGAAATATATGAATTTTGTATGGAGCAAGTGATGTTATTCGTTTTAAAAGGTCATGCTTTTTGAGAGAGTATAATATAAGAAATGTGGAGAGTGAGAACCCTAAACCCGTAGTATTCTTGGATGAGACTTCGATTTTTATGAATGTTAAGTTTCAGTGTATTATGAGACATTGAATGATTGAATTTCTTACTAACAAATAGGTTAACACTTATGTGGAATATGAAATTGCAATTAATATAGGTTACTAGTCATGGGAACAACATGTCTTGCAATTAATAGTTTCATATTATAACTAGAGGTTAGTTATAAAAGTCTTGAATGGTTTTCCTGTGTTTGAAATTTTAGTGTCTCTTAGAGTTTTAATGTGAAGTGCTTTTCTCTCTCTTTTTCTTTTTTTATAGGATCACCCACTTATTCAGGTGAAGTTTCCAGTGACGTGAAAGGTGTTATTCGTAGACCAACAAATGAGGGTGAAAGATTAGAAGGCAGAACGAAAGGTGGATTTATGCTCGGTAAGTCATATTGAGTTATACGTTACATAAATTTAGCAAGAGTAATTTTTTTAAACCAGGGTACAAAAATATCATAAAAAGTGGTGACTAAATAAGAACTTGGGAAAGCTTTTCACCAACGAGTATCTCATGTTATGTTATGTGCTGAGGTGTAATTGCAATAAAAGAATAAATCTGCAAATCAAGCTTTCAGGTATAACTCCCTGTAAAGTTGATTTGAGTAATTTAGAGGAAAAATTGTTCTGTTTTATTTTAGTTATTTAAATGCTGTGAATTCATGTGACGTAATTACTGTATATGCTCATATATCGTTTTTTTTCAGCTGCTGATTTAATTTTTTCATGCAATTTCAAGAAACGTCAGGACTATCATAGTGCTATGAATGGTTCTCAGGTTGAGAAGTGGGTGCAAACCGTGCAAACACAGTTGATTTTTGGCCTGAGAACATTGGGGCAATGTGTTATTGTCATGGATAGTGCTGCATATCATAGCAGATTTGTGGTAAATCTGAATGTTAATTTAATACCATGTACGCCATTTAACCACTTTAAGAAAAGTAAGCATGGCTAAATTATTTACTTGTGTTTTATAAGTGTGTTTTATCTTTATATTTTTCACCATGTTCAAATGTACTTGTCTGTTAGTAAACTATCACCTGAAGATGACTTGAAAAGTAAGTCGAAAATATTCGTGATGTATATTAATATTGTATCCTGATGTAACAGAGTCTACTTCTGCCATCTTAACATGATAAGTGATTGACTGAAAATAACAGATTTGTGGTAAATCTGAATGTTAATTTAATACCATGTACGCCATTTAACCACTTTAAGAAAAGTAAGCATGGCTAAATTATTTACTTGTGTTTTATAAGTGTGTTTTATCTTTATATTTTTCACCATGTTCAAATGTACTTGTCTGTTAGTAAACTATCACCTGAAGATGACTTGAAAAGTAAGTCGAAAATATTCGTGATGTATATTAATATTGTATCCTGATGTAACAGAGTCTACTTCTGCCATCTTAACATGATAAGTGATTGACTGAAAATAAAAAACTAATTATCTGACTGTAAAATAATGTTTTTTTTATGTTCATTTATTTGTAACTTATATCTGAAGTACGGTTCTGAAAGTTACTTGTAACATACATCCATGTCTAACTTGATTAATGAAATATTTCAGGAACTCCATCGGTACGGATTTGATGAATTGTGTAAATATGAATAGGCCTAATCACGAAGACAAGAATTTTTAATTGACAGTTTTAGCATAACAGCTTAATATTTGTTGTTCACAAAGATGACGATTACTGACTGACAGTTCCAGTTTCTTCAATTATTTGCTATTGTAGACTGCTACAGGAATGCAGGTGATTACGTTTCACTGTTTATATTTGTTTTTATCCTTGTTACTCTTTTAGCTTATATTTGGTTGTTTTTTATAGTGTAGTAATAAATCTTAGTGTCTTTTGCGGTTGCGTTCTATCAGCATTACTTTTCGTCCGCTATTTTCACGACCGCAAGATGCACACAATGTGCAAGATTAAGTTAATGTTCTCACTCGGTTATTGAAATATATTTCAGGAAGCCCATCCTACGGATATGATGAATTATGTAAATATAAATACGCCCAATTCATAAAGACGACGAAGATTATTGACTGACAGTTGCAGGATTAATATCTTTGATTATTTGATGTTATGCCACAGGAATAGGCTACAGGTAATTACGTTCTACTGTTTATATTTGTCTTTATCATTGTTACTCTTAGGCTCATGTTTGGTTGTTTTTATGTTATATAGTAATAAATCTTAGTGTGTTTTACGATTGCGTTCCATCAGCATTGCTTTCCGTCCGCTATCGTCATTACCTCAAGATGGCGGCGAGCGATCGCTTCTATTTGTGTCCAATCGTATCTTCTGCGCAGCTGGCACTGTGGGGACTTGCTGAAGACATTCGTGAAGCTATAGACGGACGTGAAATTACTGTATTGATACTAATCGACTTCAGCCGAGTTTTTGACATTGTCGACATTGACATATCGATTTCAAAGCTAAGAGATGCATCTTTCTGAGAGTGCAGTCACATGGTCGGACTCCTATCTTCGCGACCGCCAGTAATGTGTATATCGTGATAACCAGTCTTCTTCTTTGCGACACGTGAGAGCAGGTGTCCCTCTGGGGTCTGTAATACATCCTCTGTATTTCATTCTATATATTAAAACCATTTCTTCAGTTCACTGCTAACTTCATTTGTATGCGGATGACCTTCAAGTATATATACACTCTCAGCCTGATACTCTTAATGAAAGTATATCGAGCCTCAATGACGATCTTTTGTCAATCAATAATTAGGCAAGAAAGTTTAGGCTAAATGAAAATTCAGATGGTATGTTTTATTTAACGACGCTCGCAACTGCCGAGGTTATATCAGCATCGCGGTCTGCTGGAAATTTTTCCCGCAGGAGTTCTTTTACATGCCAGTAAATCTACTGACATGAGCCTGTCGCATTTAAGCACACTTAATGTCATCGACCTGGCCCGGGATCGAACCCGCAACCTCGGGCATAGAAGGTCAGCGCTATACCAACTACACCAACCAGGCCGACTCAATCCAGACAAAATCCAAGCCATTTTCTTAGGGCATCAGAGGCTTTTATCCTCTATTACTATGAACACCCTTCACCCTGTCTTTCTCAACAACACAATCATTCCTTTCAGTGCTACTGTAAAAAACCTCGGCATCTCTTTTGACGATGAAAGAGTAATGGAACGGAAAAAAATTCTTTCCGGCGCCGGGATTTGAACCCGGGTTTTCAGCTCTACGTGCTGATGCTTTATCCACTAAGCCACACCGGATACAACTCCGACGCCGGTTAGAATCGTCTCAGATTAAGCTCCAACTCTTGGGTTCCCTCTAGTGGCCGCCCTCTGCACTACGTCATAGATGTCTATGAACGCAGGACCGAAGTCCACACATGTGCTGAGGTGCACTCGATATGAGTGACTAGTTGGCCGGGATCCGACGGAATAAGCGCCGTCTTAAATCACGAAGTGATTTACGCATATCATATATATATATATATATTTTTTTTAAATGTACCGAAGTACATGTGATGTTTCCATGCAGATATTCTGCGTCATCATACGATGAAAGAGTAATGGAACGGAGAAAAATTCTTTCCGGCGCCGGGATTTGAACCCGGGTTTTCAGCTCTACGTGCTGATGCTTTATCCACTAAGCCACACCGGATACAACTTCGACGCCGGTTAGAATCGTCTCAGATTAAGCTTCAACTCTTGGGTTCCCTCTAGTGGCCGCCCTCTGCACTACGTCATAGATGTCTATGAACGCAGGACCGAAGTCCACACATGTGCTGAGGTGCACTCGATATGAGTGACTAGTTGGCCGGGATCCGACGGAATAAGCGCCGTCTTAAATCACGAAGTGATTTACGCATATCATATATATATATATTTTTTTTAAATGTACCGAAGTACATGTGATGTTTCCATGTAGATATTCTGCGTCATCATACGATGAAAGAGTAATGGAACGGAGAAAAATTCTTTCCGGCGCCGGGATTTGAACCCGGGTTTTCAGCTCTACGTGCTGATGCTTTATCCACTAAGCCACACCGGATACAAGATATATATATATATATATATATATCTTTTGACTCTAATATGAACTGGAATACGCAAATCAGATATATCTTTAGAAACGTTTTCTCTATCATGCAATCTTTGAAACGCCTGAAAAATTTCCTTCCTACTAAACTAAAAAAAATTCTAGTAGACCCTTGTAATCCTTACTTTGACTACTGTGACATTTTATACAGCGACCTAAGTGCTGAACTTTCTCAAAAACTTTGTGTCATGAGTAAGGGGCGTCTCTCTCGTCATTCATCGCTCAATGATATCATTAAAAAAGCATTAACATCCTCTGGGGTTCCATCCATCTTAGAACCTTCCGGGATCAGCCGTTCAGACGGCATGAGACCCGATGGTCTGATTCTAGTCCCGTGGCGAGTAGGCAAATCCTTAATTTGGGATTCCACATGTGTGGATACACTAGCCCCCTCATCCTCTAAGACACCAGGATCTGCAGCAGAAAGTGCAGCTGTCAGTAAACACCATAAATGTAAACACCTTGCAGATAATTATATTTTTGTCCCTTTTGCGGTTGAAACGTTTGGATCATGGTGCAGTGAAGCCAAAGCTCTCATCTCCACCATAGGCAGAAGTTTAGTGCAGCTTTCTGGGGACCCTCGAAGCAGTCAGTATCTACGTCAGCGCATTGGTATCGCCATTCAGCGCGGTAATGCTACAAGTATTCTGGCGTCCTTCCCCGAGTCCTCTTATTTAGATGAGATTTTCTTCCTTTAATTATTCGATTTATTTGCATTTTATTATAGAGAACCTCAGAAATTCTATTACATTTAAATTGTGGATTTGTAATGCATATTTTAAATTTTGGATTTGTTTCAATGTAACCCCTACTGATTATACTAATTGCACTATTACTTTAGCTGTTTGAGTGTATTAATATGTATTCATTCTTTTTTTTTTTTTTTTAGTTAATACTTGTATACTGGAATGTACTTTCCTATTTGTGATTATATTCATACGTATTCCTTCTTTTTTATTTGTGTTATTATTTCTTAAGTTTGTTTCGACCTGCTATTGGGTATCATCATAACTTATTGTTGCTGGTCTCGGCGCCTTTTGTTTTGTTTCCTGTGGAGGTGTGTTTCTGTAGTGTAATGTGGAGTCAATGAGTGTGTGTGTTCTGAAATTGAGTTGTGTGTGGAGAATTTCATTTGGATGTGTTTTTGTGTGTTTGTATATTTCGTACTGTTCTAGTGTGTTTAGTTTCTGGCTTTTTGGATGGATGTGTAGAATTTTCATGTCTGTGTTGATGTCTCTGTATGTGTGGTTAGCATTTGTGATATGTTCTGCATATGTGGAAGTGTTTTGTAATTTTGTTATGGCTGTGATGTGTTCTTCGTAACGTGTTTGAAATAATCTGCCTGTCTGTGCTATGTAGAAGTTGTTGCAGGTGTTACATTTGAGTTTGTATACGCCTGTGTGGTTGTATTTGTTTGTTTGTGTAGTATGTGTGTTGAGATGTTTTGTAGAGTATTAGGTATATGTTCTGTTTGCGATGTTGTAATTTAATTTCTTGAATGAGGTTGTAATCCTGTGTGTGTTTTTGTTTTCGTATGATAGTGTGATGTATTTTTTGTGTTCTTGTGTTTGTGTTGTATTCTTATGTTTTTTGTGATTATGTTTTGTCTTTCATATTGTGTTGTCTATTATGTTGGGGTTGTATCAGTTTTCTTGTGCTATGTATTTGATTGTGTTTAGCTGTTCTTTGTAATCATGTTGGTTCATTGGTATGTGGAGTAGTCTGTGTACCATTGTTCGGAATGCAGCTTGTTTGTGTTGTGTTGGGTGATTGTATGTGTTGTGTATGTGTGTTGTTGTTGTGGGTTTTCTGTAGACTTTGAATGTCTGTTTGTTGTCGACTTTTGTTATTGTGATGTGTAGAATATTTATGGATTTGTTGTTTTCAATTTCTAATGTGTAGTGTAGCTTTGGGTGTATTATGTTTATGTGTTGATGTAAGTTTTGGATGTCTTTT
Organism: Periplaneta americana; assembly: GCF_040183065.1. Lineage (NCBI taxonomy): Eukaryota > Metazoa > Arthropoda > Insecta > Blattodea > Blattidae > Periplaneta > Periplaneta americana. The sequence goes on along the minus strand of NC_091128.1, from coordinate 15,370,439 downwards.
GTTTCCTTTGTATAGTATTAGTATGTCGTCTACGTATCTGTGCCAATAGGATAATGTTGTCTGCGTGTTTGTTGTTGTCTTTGTTTAGTATGTATGTCTGTTCTATGTGGTGTATGAATATTTCTGCTAATATGCTGGAAATGGGTGATCCCATGAACGAACCCACAACAAACTCGCAAGAACATAAAGCAATAAGCACCTTGCAGATAAAACAACAAGAATATAACCAAACTTTCATCAAAGCAGGTAAAGGAAATTGCACAGTAATTCTACATAAACAAGAACTCAAAAACACACTACCACAACATACTATAAAACACAATAAACAAAAACAAATACACAATTCCAAGCAACATGAAACACCAACTAAAACCTATCAAATCAGAAGCACCTCAACTAAACGCACTACCGAAAATACATAAAGAAAACACCCATCATACCATTAGTTAATCATCGAAATGCACCAACACACAAACTAGCCACATATATGGACAAAATCATAAGAAACGACATAAAATTCGAAAAACAAACAACAATAAAAACATTAGACCTAGTGAATAAAATAAAAAACAAACATATCCCACACAGTACAACATTAGAAACTTTCGACATAACTAACCTATACACAAACATAACCATAGAAGATACACTACAGATACTAGAACAAATGCTCAAAAACAAGACACCACAAGAACACATTAAAGAAATCATCCACATCACAGACATCATCACAAAACAAAATTACTTCACATACAATAACAAATATTAAACTCAAACCGAAGTTCTACCCATGGCATCACCCATTTCCAGCATACTAGAAGAAATAATCATACACCACATAGAACAGACATGCATACTAAACAACGACAACAACAAAGACGCAGACAACATTATCCTATTTTTTTTAAATGTGTTTATTTACCTATTGTATAAATACAAGTTTACATTTTGTAAATATTTAGAATAATGTACATAATTTAAGATACAGATTTATATAGCGTTTTTTAAAATAATAATAATAAAAGTTGAATATAATCAAAATGCCAAAACACAATAAAATAGTGGACATTGTTGTGTACTTAGAACTATACAAAACTTGTATTCAAACATGTTAGTAATATATATTACATAATTATGTTACAAATAATTATAAATTATACTATATTTATATTTATATTCATAACTAATTTTTTTTTCATTTACACTACCCTATTATTTATGTTGAATATTTCCTATCAATTCTCATACCTGAAATTGATCATTTATTTAGCCTACAACTCTATATATTTCTAGAAAATTTTAAAATTTTGCTTTTCAAAACATTGTTTACATTTTTATCAGTACTATGAAATGCTTGAGTAATTAATTTCCATTGTTAACAATTAACAATTTCCATTGTTAGTCTACCTTTGTTATTCAATGCCTTGAAAATAATGTTTTCAATTATTATCTGAATGTTGTTTCCTTTGCAAAAGAATCGTTACTTGGTTGTGCATGTATCTAGTATACGATTCTCTTGACGGTTCCTCTGGCGGTTGTAGAATGAAGCAAACAGTATGAGCAAGGATCCAAAGACAGGAATCATGCCTTGCTTTAGGAATAAGAAGAAAATCATGCCGGAAAAATAAAGTTGGCTTATACCAATGATATGTGTTAATATGATGTCGTGTTAAGTATCGTGTCATCTGATTCCAAATGGATTCATTCCAGATACATGCACAGAGCCTGTGAGCAGTCGTGTCCTCCTCATTACAGTGAATACATTTATCATCTACAGTTAGCCGTATTTTATGCAAACGGGAACGCGTTGGAACAATATCATGAACTGCATAGTACCATATTGATGGTAATTTTGCAGTTAAAATTTTAGGACTAATGTTCCGCCATATAATTCCATAGTTCACCCCATAAAATACGAATCGGTGTTGACGCAAAAGATTCCATCAATTGAAAGTAAAGCGTTCGGTTTTGGTTTCTTGTGGAATCTTGTTTTGGCTGTTGAAGGTAACACCATTCTTGTATATAAATTTTTAAGATATCTAATTTTATTCGGAAACCTAGCTAGATTAGGTGGATTTCGTAAATCTAATGCCTGTGTCCACTGTTCGATCCACGCGGCAGTGAAGGTAAGAGCGTTACGTTGGATCTGTAGACCTCTATTAAGAAATAAAGTGAGACACTTATATTGGGTATTCAGGTCTACGGTACATAGTCGACGCTGAAACTCGGAAAATATTCCCTTGCCATATGTACCACATAATTGCGGCAGTGATTTTCTGTATGTGTGTTTTCGGAATCGGAAGGATCTGTGCGATATATCACAAATGCGATAAGATGTAGGTATGAGCAGCCCAAACTCGCTCGTTTAAGCAAAGTTCACGGAAGTACAACTCTTTTGACAAATACTTAACCTTGTTCACAACAGAGTCCCAATTGAGATTTTGCATAACATTCAAATGACGATGATAATACACTCCAAGTGTACGTATTTTATCAACAATTGTGAGATTGATTTGTGGCTCATTTTCCCAAGGACCAATCGGCAAAGCACAAGATTTTTGTTTATTTATAACTTGTCCAGAAAAAATTTCTAATTTCTTTAACGTATTCAATAATTGATTCACGTCTGAGCTGCTCGACAGCACAACACTAACGTCGTCAGCGTAAGCGGCTACTGCTAATTTCGATGCACCTTGTGAAATTCCATTTATACTATAATTTATTTTATAAAGAAGTGGGTTTAAGGCGAAAGCAAATAAAACCATAGAGGCTGGACATCCTTGTCTTATGGACTTGGTAACCTGTATATTAGCGGTAAGATAACCATTCATTTGGATTGCAGCTACTGCTTCGGTGTACAAACATTGTATGAATTTAATAAATATTTGACTTATACCATGCCATCGTAATGCTTCATACAAATAGGAATGTTTTTCACTGTCAAATGCCTTGTGAAAATGTAGATAGAGCATAAGTGCTTTGAGTTAGTGATAGTTACAAACGGCGATTACATCACATAGTGAATAAGTTGTGTCATAGATCGTTCTGCCATTAACACCACAATTTTGAGCGGGATGAATGAGTTGAGATAACAAAGGTTTAAGCCTGTTGATTAAAACACGTGCTAATAATTTATAGTCATAGTTTAGGAGAGTAATAGGTCAATAATTGTTCATGTCCACTTTGCTGCCCCCCCTTTTTTTTTGGTATAAGCACAACTATACCACGTTTTTGGGATTCACATAAGCGACCTCGCTGTAGTATTATAAATATGGACTAAATCGTCACTAATTGTGTCCCAGAAGATAAAGTAGAATTCGTGTGGCAGTCCATCGCTTCCAGGTAGTTTAGATCGTTTTCCTTGCTTCAGAGCGTCATATATTTCTTCTTTTGTAAGAATAGTATTTCCTTTTTCACCAATTTTATGTGGGACCGGTAGGTCTAACATTGTTAAATCCGAATTTTGGGTGTTTGTTGCCTAAAAAATATGAGTGTAACATTCTCTGAAAGCTTTTGCAATCTCGCTCTGGCTGTCTAGCAATGTGCCTTCTTTGTTGCGTACTTTCAAAATCATGCCAGGTCTACGTCGTCGTGACAGTTTCATTAGATGATATAAATTTATTTTTTTGTCAGACAAATTTATGTTTACCCTGCTCCTAATTTTAACACCTTGCATGCGTTTGCGATAAATGTTAAGGATTTTAGCTAATGAGTGTACGTCGTTCTGGGGACGGTTGGTAATATCGCTGAATATCAGCGATGCATCAAAAATGAAAATTTATAAGGTTTTCGTCATTACGATATTGGGCGTATGCATTTTGTTTCAAAAGTCTACCGATACTGGGCTTAACATAGAGGTCCCACCAATCCGCCATGTCATTATACCGATTTTCTTTTTTGAATCCACAATTCTCAATTGAGATTATATGTTTCAATGATATCATTTTTTAAATGAGAGGTATTCATCTTCCAATATGAACGCCCCATTGGAAGAAAAGCTTGATTTAATTTTATTTTCAAGTTTACTGCCGCATGATCCGAAAAAGGTACAGGCAATGTTTCTATATTTTGGACACCCGATCGTAATGTCGGAGTGACATAGAACCTATCTAATCGTGAGGCTGAAGTGCCAGTAAAGAACGTGTAGCCAGGAATGTTATGTTTAATTATCCATATATCATGTAATTGAAGAGCATTAATAAGCTCTTGTAAAGTATTGCTTGGTCTAAAATTCCCGGTACAATCCTCTCTCCGTAATACGCAGTTGAAGTCGCCGCCAAGAATGTAATACGCAGGCAAAGCTCATAGTAAATATGGTATGTCATTTTGAAAGAAGGCATTTCGCTCTGTGTGTTTATTTGATCCAGATGGTGTATAAATATTGACAAAAACATAGTTATGATACATCCCACTTACGCCTCTATCTGAAGGTAGTTTTTTCAATATTTTGCAATTCTATTCCAGATTTCACTAATATTGCTGTCCCTAGCGATTCAGTACCTATATTTACATAAGCAGTGTAATTATAAATACTAGAAAAGTCTGTCTGCCGTATTTCTTGTAAATAAACAATGTCGATATCATGAGCTATAAGAAAGGTCTTTAAAGAATGTGATTTGGTCTGAGTATAGTTCCCATTGAAATTTACAGTCGCTATCATGAAGGTGAGCGACATTACTAAGGATATATATATATATATATATATATATATATATATATATATAGTAGATACAGAGTCATGATTGAAGGACATTTATTCAATTTTTTCGCAATAGTGAAACCCAAATTTTGCTTACCTCTGCTTTATAGGGGTGTATACGTTGCCAGCTACTTTTCTACGATTTATGGGTTGAAATTTCGTCAGTCTGCTCCTCTGCTGTTTCTGCCTCCTGTTCCTATGATAGTTCTTCATTCCACGATGATCCTTGTGGATGAAGTTCTTGAAGATCTAGTTGTTTTGTTGTGTCTGCTCCTCTTCGCACTCGGCAGCTTCCTTCGCATGTAACAATGTTTTGGACTGTTGTTCCTGTTCTTGATGTTTAATGGTTAGGTCGGTACTGTACAATTTGATTGCAGTATAAAAAAGACTATTCATGTTTCCGAAGCCTAGTTTACTCTCCTCTGGTTTGTAGGGATGTGCTTTACGTTTGTTTCAATTAGTTCCATCGTCGGTTGAGATCCCTCTACATCCGCTTGGATTACTACCGCTGTGGTGTCACTTACTGACGCATGCACATCAGAATTTGATTTGTTTGCTCTATTTAACTTTGGATCACGTTATTATTTTTTTTTTTTGGTCTTGACTAAGTTTTGACTTTCAGGGGTCTAGTAAATTTTCTTTTAGCAAATTCATTTGTGGCACAACAGTCTCTGACTGACATAATCTGTCCCCTTTAGATTTCTTTGGCTCTAACTCGTGACCGCACTCGTTGTCATCAAACTCCTCAGCAGAATCTGTATCCGAATTATGTGATTCCTCTTCTACGACCATCTCAGTTGCTGCTACTATCGGAGTTACGTGTTCAGTTGTTGGTTCCGCACTATGTTCTCCGCTGTATTCACTTTCCATACATTTTACATTGATACGTTGGTAGTAGTTTTATCAGAGTCTATATCATGAGCAATTATCGGTGATACAGAGTCGTTCTTATGGCTAGTTGGTTTCAGAAGGTCACTGAACTGCAGAGGTTGTCTCGGTTTCGTATTCACAACAATAATCGTAGTTGCCTTAAGTTTAGGACATTGTTGTTTCATGTGTGTTGTTTATGTACAATAGTGGCAAGTAGGTTCTTGTCCCGGATACGAAATGAATGCTTCATACCCATGAAATTTTAAACTACTAGGTATTGCTTTCGTCACTTCCATTTGTACACTTCGAATACCATTTTCTACTCTGTATTTATACTGATGCGACCACACTTCACGGTCGATTTTATGAATCGAACCATAATGCTGTAACACTGTTGTGATTTTATCATTTGTCAGTTCCGGAGGTACATTAAATATACGTACATTCACAAAGTCTATATCTGCAGGTGGAATTGTCACTCAAGTTTCATCACCACTGAGAAATTTGAATTTACGAGTTCCTTCATACTGTTGCAATAATTGTTCATAAATTACATTATTGTTAAGTTTAATATAAATTGAATTTTCCTCACTCACAAGTTGTAATGTTTCTACTATATCTAGTGGAATTTGTAGCTCCGTATCCATCCAATTATGAATCTCAATTGCAGTAGGTCGAGGTCCTTCTTTGATGAACACAACTTTAAGGGTATTTTTCCGTACTGATTTATTCATATTGCATTGTTACTTGACACTAATGATGAAAATAAATTAATAAATAAATATAAAATAATAATAATGAGCACAAACACAAACACAATATACTGCGATGCAGTTTGCAGACAATGCTCGCGTAATAGATTTCAACGTTCTACCTCCTATTGGCACAGATACGTAGACGACATACTAATACTATACAAAGGAAACAAAAGACATCCAAAACTTACATCAACACATAAACATAATACACCCAAAGCTACACTACACATTAGAAATTGAAAACAACAAATCCATAAATATTCTACACATCACAATAACAAAAGTCGACAACAAACAGACATTCAAAGTCTACAGAAAACCCACAACAACAACACACATACCCAACACATACAATCACCCAACACAACACAAACAAGCTGCATTCCGAACAATGGTACACAGACTACTCCACATACCAATGAACCAACATGATTACAAAGAACAGCTAAACACAATCAAATACATAGCACAAGAAAACTGATACAACCCCAACATAATAGACAACACAATATGAAAGACAAAACATAATCGCAAAAAACATAAGAATACAACACAAACACAAGAACACAAAAAATACATCACACTATCATACGAAAACAAAAACACACACAGGATTACAACCTCATTCAAGAAATTAAATTACAACATCGCAAACAGAACATATACCTAATACTCTACAAAACATCTCAACACACATACAACACAAATAAACAAATACAACCACACAGGCGTATACAAACTCAAATGTAACACCTGCAACAGCTTCTACATAGCACAGACAGGCAGATCATTTCAAACACGTTACAAAGAACACATCACAGCCAAAACAAAATTACAAAACACTTCCACATATGCAGAACACATCACAAATGCTAACCACACATACAGAGACATCAACACAGACATGAAAATTCTACACATCCATCCAAAAAGCCAGAAACTAAACACACTAGAACAGCATGAAATATACAAACACACAAAAACACATCCAAATGAAATTCTCCACACACAACTCAATTTCAGAACACACACACTCATTGACTCCACATTACACTACACAAACACACCCCCACAGGAAACAAAACAAAAGGCGCCAAGACCGGCAACAACCAGCTCTGATGATGGCCAATAGCAGGGCGGAACATGCTAACAAGGTAACATAAAATCTAACACGTGAAAGACATATAACATGTTTTCCAAAATAAATAATGTCTTTGTAATTTTTTAACAAAAGATTACACTTTCTGTCAATTAATATTATTTTGTACCACATAAAAGGCCATGAAGTTGCAAAAAGAGAAGAAATTACGTAAAAAAGAAAAATTGAGGACCGCTTTTGCACAATTTGCTAACTGCAAAATTTGCAAAATTGAGATTTTGATGGATTCGTTAAGATAAGGCAGGCCTATACATGATGTTCAAAGCGTCATAGTAAAATTGGTTATTTCTCTTCATTGTAGTGTGTCAAAGTGTGATCGTTTTTTCAAAACTTGCTTTCTCCTATAAGTGAGAGATACAGCAAAACTTGCTTACTACAGTATTTTGTCTCTCCTGTAAAATTAATTTTTTTCAGTTAGCAAGTTTTGCAAAAACGTTCCTCAATTGGTGATTGAAACCCATCTAAAACATTAAATTACATGTATATAAGTAGGCATGGAAGCACTGAAAACCTTTTCACTGGATTCGAAAGAATGAGAAAAGATAGAATAGCAACCATTTATTTTGTTTTGACTTCTCGAATTGGTTGATGCTACAAATTAAATGACTATAAAATTAAATGACTATAAAATGAAATTTTGAAGTATCACATGCCCTTGGGAATCCTAGAACGTTGGTGAGATGAGTGTTTTGGATTTTTCAAGTGTTTCTTGAAAAATATCTCTGTCTCCTTATGTCTGGAAAGCCCTTTTCAATACTATTTATAGAAATGCTAACGGAGGGTAAAAAATTGTGCAAAATATGAAAAAAAAATGAAAATTTGCTAAAACATTATGACATATAATAATTTTTGCCGACATTTACACCCAACATACCGTAAATCGTGAAAAATCCTTGTTCCCATACCGTTAGCAGAATTTTATATTTTATAGAGTGTCTGTCTTTAGTTGTTATCACACTATAGACCTATTGATGCATTAACATTACACATGAATATGAGAGGGAGGCCTTGACTAGAACATCTTTTTTTATTATTAGCAGATGTTTAAACGTTTTAATTTATTAGATTCAGAGTGTTTATATTAGAGTTTTTGTGTTCTGTATATTTATTGATTGTTTATTCTCTAGTGTAAATATTAGTAACACGATCTGATCAGTGATTTGTGCAAAAGTATACATAATAAATATCTAACGTCATTATGGATGGAAATGAAGAAAGCACCGTTGCAACAAAACGGAAAAAGCCTTCTTCTAATTACAGTGTATCATCTTTTGCTACAGAAAATCCATTCGAACCAATGGGTAGTTTGACTGATAAAATAGAAGATCAGTATATATATTATGTACAAAAATGACAGAAAACAAATGTCGTCAAAACCTCCACCAATATATGTAAGTAACATCTATACAAATAATAAATCTGTAACCGAAATTTTTCTGGTAATTTTAGCTTTTCCAAAAGAAATTGGTGTTAACATGTAAAATTAATCATCCTGAAACCTAAAATCGCTTTTCTGACAATTTTTTTTGTATGTCTGTCTGTCTGTCTGTCTGGATGTTTGTTATTTTTTCACGCGATAATGGCTAAACGGATTTCGATAAAAAATTGGAATATAAATTAAGTTCGCTATAACTTAGATTTTAGGCTATATGACATTATACTTTACTCAAAAGGGGGGTTAAAAGGGTGCCTGAATTAAATAAATCGAAATATGTCGGTTATTATTGATCTTTGTGAAAAATGTTACATAACAAACGTTTCTTTGAAAACGATTTCCGATAAGTTTTATTCTATGCAAAATTTTTATAGGGCTGATATCTAAGGATATACAAGAGTTTTAAAATAACAATACAATACATTTGCAGCGTCGCCTCAGATTATAGCGTCGTTGTTCCGTAACTCCTATGTGTAAAATATAAAATTTTTCAATAGGAAGAAAAAACAGATTTATTCATTCAATGGCAGTGGTACATAGGAGATCGTGAATTTTTACATTTTCGAAAGAAAATAAATATAATTACATATAGGAGATTGTATTATTTCCTGTATAACTATTTAAGTTATTTAATACAGCAAAAATCTGAAAATCGATATGTCACATAGGAGATATTGCAGGAACGACGTCGATCGCTATAATGAAATAAAAGCAAATGACTCCGTCTATTTAAGGCGGCCTTGCCGTTTAGCAATATTAATATACAGAGAATATTTTGTCTGTTTGTATGAAGTAATCTCAGAAGCTAATTTGGATAATTCCTTCACTATTTGAAATTTGTATTTTCTCTAGATGGATGTAATACTATATATGAGGACTGAGGTAAGATGAAAATAGATCTTCACGCACAGAAAACTTAATATTCTGTCGAAATATTGTATAACTTAATAAAATTATTGCAACTTTATTTGCTGCACATAAAATACTCTAATTTTATACACTTAAATTAATTTTTGTTCATAGAACATAATAGTTAAGAGTTTTGTCGTAAAGATGAGTATTTTTACTGGACCATACAGCCCATAATAAATATGCATTTTACCATTGAGCTCACTGGAGCCGAGTTATTTTAAAAGATGTCACGAAATGGCGTTCCTGCGCTCATAATTTACCCATATTCGTTTCCTGTGTTTCTTAAAGTAATATTTATTTAGGATACCTCATTTTTTTAATTGCATAAACAATGATATACAACCGAGCGAGTTGGCTCAGACGGTAGCGTTTGAGACACGCATTCGTGAGGTCCCGGGTACAAACCCGTGACCGACCAATCTGACTGGGGTTTTTCATGATTTCCCTTAGTCATAAAGGCAAATGCCGGATTGGAAAGAACATGCCATGATTCATCACTGCCTCAATTACTAATATCAAAAACATTAATCAAAGACTGTAATCAGTTATATGAACACAGGCCATCTACAACACACAATAGAAACAGGAACTGAACAAGAGTAAAAACGGCTTACTCATATACCCACACATTCTAAACACGCGACATGACCATAGATGTTAAGGCGTGAATAAAATAAAGTAAAAAAAAAGATGCATAATAAGGTTAACATAAAAATTATCTTGGTACACAATCAACTCAATTAATTTGGATTTATTAAAGGATGCATTCAAGACTAATTTAGAAAAATGTTAAACGAATTATCCTTGCACCAAAAACGAATGTTCTCCGAACAAAATGATCATATTTTAATTATTTGCATGTAACAACAATTAAGAAACCTGTCAAAGGAATTATCATTGCACCAAATGGGTGCTCTATGGACCAAAATGATCGCATTTTAATTATTTAAATACAATTTAAATCAAGTAACATATTAAACGATTTATCCTTATGTCAAACACGAATGTTGCCTGGACCAGGTGTCCTATTTTAATTATGTAATTACTTTATATTTATTTCTAACAAGTGCAGCGGAGCGCACGGGTAAGGGTAGTGTTAAATAAACTCGATTCATTATTTTCCCTCTTGCATCCCTTAATTCAAACACTAATACAAGATGCTTCCAGCATTACTGAAAAAATAAAATAGTGGATAATGTACTTAGTAAATTTCACATTTGCATTTGGAACTGTCAGGGAATTTATTATATATACCATGAATTATTACATTTTTTTTTATTAAGTACGAGGTGGACATTCTATTAGCCACTGAAACCATGGTAGCACCTCAAATATATTTCAGTAAGCTAGGCTATTATATTTACCGAGCCGATCATCCAAGCAATAACAGAGAAGGAGATTCAGCAGTACTTATTAAAATGTCGTTTGTACATAATGAGCTTCCATCATTATTAGAATCTGAAAGTACATCTATCGGATTCAAATTAATTTAAACTCTACCAATTTTCAAATTGGATCTTTTTATTCTGTTCCAAAGAAAAAAGTTCTGCCCTTACACTTCTGGACGATAATTCATGAAATGAAATCGAACTACCTTCTTAGAGGAGATTTTAAAAGTAAACACCCATGGTGAGGCTCCAATATAACTAACCCTAGAGGAAAGATACTCCATGACGTAATCTACCAACAGCAAGTTGTAGTTATGCATCCTATAGAACCAACAAATTATCCTAACGATGGTAGTACTCCTGATGTTTTAGGCTTCTTCATTGGCAAACATGTTTCTAATCTTTGTACCATGACGTCTGTGTTGCACGAGTTAAGTTGGGATCATAACCCAGTACTAACTACTCTTTCAGCTCACTCTGTTGAGAGTGCAACATCAACCTTAATAAATCAATTTTTAAATTGGGGATTATATGTAGCTGTACTTGACTCCATTATTGATACCAAACTTCCTCTTAAGATGCCACGAGATATTGACGATTCAGCAGAAACATTGACAAGGAATATACAAAATACTGCAAATGTAGCTAGTTGGTTTAATACTGAACGCAAAACAAGGGCATTTAACATGTTTTAGACAATGCTCCATATTGATAAACTTTATCAGATAAAATCCCAATGTAAAAAATTGTGGGAGCAAACTAAGTACCCACCTCATAAAACCAATTGTAACAGAGAAACCAGAGAACTTAAAATTGCATTAAAGTCTCAACATTTTTCTGCCCTCGAAATCAATTAAAAATAAAAGAATACATAAAATTTACTCTGTCACACGTTAAAAGTGTTAAAATTGATAAAAAGGTATTTACCTTCGACAGACGGCCCGTTTCGACGCTATTTGTCGTCGTCTTCAGTGTCTCTTGAACCAAGTGGTTCAAGAGACACTGAAGACGACGACAAATAGCGTCGAAACGGGCCGTCTGTCGAAGGTAAATACCTTTTTAACAATTTTAACACTTTTAACGTGTGACAGAGTAAATTTTATGTTTTTAACAAAGTGTTAACGAGAACTTTAATCAATGATAAAAGAATACCCACGATGGTTCCTTATGGAGGAAGACTAAGCAAGTGACCAAAGAGACTGACAGACCTTCACCATTAAGAGTTGGTAAGATATGGTTCTCAACTCCAGAAGAAAAGCTTAAACTTTTTCCTGAACAATTACGTACTCAGTTTCAGCCTAACCCAATCATTAACAATGAATTCAATAAGTATGTTCAGGAATATGTTATTCAACCTCCTCAGCTGTCACTCTTACGTGAATTCTTCAGACTTTCTCAAGTCACGAATGTTATCAAAAGATCTCCTAGAAAGAAGTCTCTAGGATATGAACTAATAGTTCAGCCTTTGTTAGAAAATTTTCCAAGAAAAACCTTTGTACAATTAACACAAATATACAATGGAATTCTTCGTTTGAGTTATTTCCCACAAAAAATGGAAACGTGCCATATTGGTCATGGTTCCGAAACCTGGTAAAGATAAAAGTGACCCTAAGAGTTATAGCCAATTAGTTTACTTCCTCCATTTTCTAAAATATTTGAAGGTTTAATCCTGACACAGCTATTAAAACAAGTACAAGAAATGTCTGCTTTGCAGTCTGGATTTAGATTACATCATTCATGCCCACAACAACTTCATCGCATAGCGGATACAATTCTTGATACTTATGAAGAAAAAATTAGTTTGCCTGGGTCTCTTCCTTGACATAGAAAAAACCTTTGACAAAGTTTAGCATGATGGTCTGCTATACAAGATTACAAAATCATATCTCTGACACTCATTTCAGAATTATCAAATGGTATTTATGTAAGTGCACTTTTTCTCATAAATATGAATCAACACAAAGTCGCATCCCATCTCTTCTAGTGTTCCTCAAGGTATTTTTCTGGGGACATTACTATAAATTATTTATACTTCTGACTTTCCAATTCACGATAAACTCACAATAGCTCACTTTGCAGATGGCATCTCAGTTCTCAGCAAAGGAACTGCTGAAATGGCAGCTAGGCAACTTCAAGACTTATGTGAATATATTTATATTTACTGCAACAATTTCAGAATTATAATGAACCTTCGAAATCTATAATTGTCACCTTAACTTACAACAAAGATGTTTTCTATGAACCAATAACTTTGGGAGAAGTCCCTGTTTCAGAATCTCAATCTGTTAGGTATTTTGACCTCGCTCTTGATACCAAACTAACATGACAGTGTCACAATTCTGAAATAGCTAAAAAATGCAGACATCGCATCTATAGACTGAATCACACAATGTTACATAAATCAGCACTAGCAAAAGAATATAAATGGATCATGTATACTTCATTAATCAGACCAATCTGGCAATATAGCTGTTCAATTTGGAGTTTTGCTCCTCACAGTCAAATTAAGGAAATATTAACCATCCAAAATAGCTGTATTAGATTAATAACAGGCGCACCATGGTATGAGCGAAACACCATACTCCATTCTGATTTGGGATTTCCGGAGGTGAACACAATCGTCCGCAATAGCTACACAGTTCTTTTGATGACCATGAAAATCCTCTAATCCGGCAAATTCCAGGAAATCACCCACCTGTTCCACTATTTCTTAGATTAAATAGGAAAATACACATAGTTTCAACATTGTAAAACTCTTGTAAAATTGTTTTAATGTCGGGACCATCACAGGATGGCTCCCCGAATACATGTTCCATATGTTTTGTTTTATTACATTATCACTTCAACTGTAATGTATATTTTATACAGTAAAGTGTCTTGGATGTAAAAAAATAAATATAAGAATAATAAATAAGGGGAAATGAGACTTTTGGTTCACTTGGTAGAAAGCGGTACGGTAAGCTATAATAATTGTTGGTGTTTACAACAAACTGTTAGTTGAAGCACAGTCTAATATATACAGTCACGAAGCTCAATACTTACTGAATATGCAAACATAGATAGTTGCTCACCACCAGGATCGCTACTACCGCATCATCACAGACTCTTTCCCTAGCAGACGATAAAATGTATTGTACTTTCGATATCGTGTTCTTTTGAAAAAAAATAACACCTTCCTTCCACTATTGAAATATGAAATACATAAGGTTTATATATTATTTTCATAAAATCTATATTATATTCTATATACTCACCTTCCTGGATCTTTCGGAAGAGGGATAACTCTGACCTCTTTTTCTTACAATTTATAATGCTACAAACGTCTCCTTGTCGGATAGTATTATTGAAATTATTGTACTTTAGCTATTTACAGCTATTAGACCCGTAATGAACATTTCACAGTTTACACAATTTTTCACAACAATGCGAAATACGGCATAGTCAATGCCTTTTCGATCCAAACCGTAATGTACCATATGCTCGAGTTTTCTATTTCAGTGTATGGAACTCAGTGAAATACACTCAGGGACAAAAAAAACCGGACACTTTTATTTTTGCTTGTATTTTGTTGCAAATTATTTCAAAATGAAACACAACCCATTTAAACAAAATAATGTTTCATTTAGCACCTTATACGACAACATTTGAAAAAAAATCTCTGATGAGAAAATTTACAAAAAATTACAAAGGGCGTATAACTATGGCATGGTTTGGTCTAACTGTTTTTTCATTTTATGGTGCCTTAAACATTAAAAACTCTTTTTAGTAACGGGTATTACCTCCTCTGGCTTGAATAACTGCATCCATACGTCTTGGCATGCTCTCAATTTGGTTAGCAATGTCTTCTTGAGGAATAAGTTCCCATTCTTCGCCAAGTGCTCGCCTCAACTCTTGTAATGATTCTGGTCTCGGTCGTCTATTCTTAACACGCCGTCCCAGCATGCCCCACACGTGTTCAATTGGGTTCATGTCTGGACTCCTTGCTGGCCATGGAAGAACATAGATTCCCACTTCTTGGAGATAATCTCCGACCACATGGGCAATATGCGGCTGTGCATTATCATGCATTACAACAAAGTTATCGCCTACAAATTGGCCAAATGGCACAACATGATCAGACAAACATTCATTTATATACCTATCAGTTGTTAGTCTTCCATTTTCAACAAAAACCAACTCTGTACGAGCATCCGTACAAACTCCTGCCCAAACCATCTCTCCACCACCTCCATACGGCACATTTTTGGAAATGCAACACTGTGCAAATCGTTCTCCCCTCCTTCTCCAAACTCTTTCACGTCCATTAGGTGAGCACAGATTGAAACGGGACTCATCGGTGAACAGAACACAGCTCCACTGTCCATTTATCCAATCCCTGTGATCATTTGCAAAACGCAGTCGTTCAACTCGATGCATCCTGAGAAGTCTGGGACCAGTTGAAGGTCTACTTGATATCAGTCCACTTGCTTTCAACCTCCTTCTAACTGTTTTGGGCGAAACTGGGCGTCCATGCATGTTAACAAATTGCTGGGCTACACTAGTAGCTGGCAGGTTGCTTTCCCTAAGAACTCTCAACACCATATACCTGTCTTCATTTGGATTTGTAGCTCTTGGACGACCCGAACCTGGTCTTCTGGTATATTCTAGGGTCTCTCTATACCGTTTTATGGCATCATGGGTTGTGCTTCTAGCCATATTCATAACATTTGCAATGTAACGCACACTGCGTCCATCATCGTAAAGGGCTACAGCTCGAGCCACATCTTCAGGTCGCATCTTGTTTTAAGACAAATGTCACAACCCCACTTAAACTCAGAAAATGTAAAAATAAAGAAATAACGAATGATAACGATAATGAAGCACAAAATGGTTGAGACAAAATTGTTATAGCTGAGACTCCGAAAGCAAAATTGGAATATTTGGTTGCAATGGCTTGTTTATAAAACAAAAAACAATCAACAATGTATACACGTCTCCATAACAACAGATGGCTACCATAATATTGTATGAGAAGATAATGTTTTGCAAAATAGCAGCAAATATTAAAGTGTCCGGTATTTTTTTTTTGTCCCTGAGTGTATTATAAACTTTTTTGTGTATCATTGCTAAGTTTTATTTAGTGTAATGTATCCATAAGTTCCGTTTACTTCTTGTTGCATAACATGTTGCAGAAATAATTACAAAGCTGTGTTATTTTAATGTGTTAACATAATCTGTTCGAATCAACATTTTAAGTTTAGAATTGAAGTTATTTTGAGGTTTAATAAAAAAGAATTTATATTGTGATTTTAGTTTAGCACATCTAACCTACCTTCCTTAATTGTAGACAGAAAATTTACCATACCACTCCTATGAAGTTAGTGTACGTACGATTGTGTTACTTCGTCTCTTAGGTAGTAGATAAATACAGTAATTCAGTATTTTATTTTAGCATTAAAATACCGACAAATTGAATGTCCGGGGTTTCATACATTACATTATGTTTAATTATAATGTATAATTGCGAATATAGGAATGTAAGTTAAATATAGTAATCATAACCTATAATTTCAATATGACGTAACATCAACGAGTTGCATAACATACATATGGGAGGGCATTGGAGACCACTAAAATTAGACAGAAAGAGGCAACTGGTACAGTAAACATAATCTATAATTTCAACATATCTAAATATCCAAGCGGTGTAACTGAAAATGATTGAATAGTGCATAAATGAATGTACAAGAATTTCGCAATGTTTAATCGAAATAAAGGCAGGTATTACACATACGAACAACGTAATTTTCACAGCAAAAATAATATTACTCGCAAGTGAATTATGTCTGAAGTGTCTCATAATCATTGTTTTAAATGTTATTAATGCAATTACACTACATTTTAGAGAAACATACGTTACTCTTTATGCATTCAAGCTAATCAATATGGTTGAAACGCGAATTACATGGTTTGCCTTACGGCCTGTATTAGATCACGATAACAGTGACACAGTCTACTGTTCCTAGTACTCACAGCGCTCCAAGCGGCTAGCAACTATCGCGAGAATGCAGAAAATCATCCCAAGCTTCGTGACTGTTATAGTAGACTGTGGTTAAACCACAGTTTAGTACATACAGTTACGAAGCTTGGGATGATTTTTTTGCATTTCTCGCGATAGTTGCTAGCCGCTTGGAGCGCTGTGAGTACTAGGAACAATAGACTGTGTCACTGCCATCGTGATTTAATTAGGCAGACCATGTGACTCACTTAACTCGATCAGGAAGGGTGGCGTTTCAACTATATAAATTAGTTGCAATGCATAAAGAGTGGCATATATTTCGCTAAAATGTAGTGTAATTGCGTTAATAAATTTAAAACAATGATTATGAGACACTTCAGACATAATTCATTTGCGAGTTAAGGTGTAATACGTGACTTTATTTGGATTAAGTATTGCGAAATTCTTGTACGTTCATTTATGCACGATTCAATAATTTTCAGTTGAACCGCACGGGTATTTTTATGTGTTGAAATTATAGGTTATGTTTACTGTACCATTACTTCAATATTGACATTTATACATTATAATTAAGCATAAAGTTACGTGTGATAACTTGTAAATGCAATTTGTCTCTATTTCAATTGTATGTATTCGTTTCTTACGGTACTCCAATCTGAAGTCTGATTAATGTACTATGTTAGTAGGCTAAACTAGCGCAGAAGTAGTTCCTTTGTACTCATACTCCTTGCATATACAGATTTGTGACAGGTTAGGTTTGGTTAGTTTTGGCTTTTATTATGCCTTGCTTATACAATCACCTGCACCT
Source organism: Periplaneta americana (assembly GCF_040183065.1). Lineage (NCBI taxonomy): Eukaryota > Metazoa > Arthropoda > Insecta > Blattodea > Blattidae > Periplaneta > Periplaneta americana. The sequence continues at coordinate 15,352,412 of NC_091128.1, read as the reverse complement.
CCACAAAAAGTCTCTTATAAATTCAACGATTTTCACTTCCGAAATATCATAAACTACCTCAGCGCTAGTTCCACCGCTTTATAAGTGCTGCCTTATTGGCCTTCGGACACTTGACTATATTGAAATACGGTAACCTCACAGCGCTATTACTAGAGCAACTAGATTTACAAAGTCTCCAATGCCCTGCGATTACATATGTAGACCTACGTTATATCATATGGAAATTATAGGTTATTATTTATATTCCTATATTCGCAATTATACATTATAATTAAGCATAATTTTATGTATGATACGCCGCACATTCAATTTGTCTGTATTTTAATACTACAATCGAGTACGTACTGAATTATTGTAATAGACGAAGTAACACAATCGTACGTACACTAATTTCATAGGAGTGGTATAGTAAATTTTCTATCTACAATTAAGGAAGGTAGATGTGCTAAATTAAAATCACAATATTATTCTTTTTTATTAAACCTCAAAATAGCTTCCATTCTAAACTTAAAATGTTGATGCGAATAAATTATGTTAACACGTAAAATTCTCTTCACATTAAAATAATGTAGTTTTGTACTTCTTTCTACAACAAATTATGCAATAAGAAGTAAACAGAACTTATGGACACATTACAGCAAATAAAACTTAGCAATGATACGCAATAAAGTTATAATACAATATTTCACTCAGCTACATACACTGAAACAGAAAACCCGAACCACAGTCTACTATATACAGTCACGAAGCTTGGGGTGATTTTTTGCAAATCTCGCGATAGTTGCTAACCGCTTGGAGCGCTGTGAGTAGGCCGTAAGGCAGACCATGTAACTCGCTTAACCCGATCACGAAGGGCGGCGTTTCAACCATATAAATTAGTTGGAATGCATAAATAGTAACATATGTTTGTCTAAAATGTAGTGTAATTCCATTTAATTTAAAACAATGATTATGAGATACTTCAGACATAATTTACTTGCGAGTTAAGATGTAATATTATTTATGGTGTGAAAATTACGTTGTTCGTATGTGTAATACCTGCCTTTATTTCGATTCAATATTGCGAAATTCTTGTATATTCATTTATGCACGATTCAATAATTTTCAATTGCACCGCACGGATATTTAGATATGTTGAAATTATAGGTTATGTGTACTGTACCTGTTGCCTCTTTCTGTCTAAATTTAGTGATCTCCAATGCTTTGCCATTCATATGAAAATTTAAGGAAGGTAGATGTGCTAAATTGAAATCCCAATATAAATTCTTTTTGATTAAACCTCAAAATAGCTTCCATTCTAAACTTGAAATGTTGACGCGTACAGATTATGTTAACCTGTAAAATTCTCTTGACATTAAAATAACACAGTTTTGTAATTATTTCTGCAACATATTATGCAACAAGAAGTAAACGGAACTTGTAACACATTACACTAAATAAAGCTTAGCAATGATAAGCAATAAAGTTATAATATAATATTTCACTGAGCTCCATACACTGAAATAGAAAACCCGAACAAACATTATGGCTAGATCGAAAAAGCATTGATTGTGCCGTATTTCGCATTTTTGTGAAAAGTTCGTTATCGGTTGTAATAACTGTAAATGGCTAAAATGCAATAATTTGAAAAATAATATGGGACAAGGAGACGTTTGTAGTACTATAAATTGTAAGAAAAGTAGGTTAGAGTTATCCTTCCGAAATATCCAGGAAGGTGAGTTTATAGAATATAGGCTAATATATATATTTAGGAAAATAATATATAAACCTTATGTATTTCATATTTAAATAGTGGAAGGAAGGTGTTAATTTTTTTCAAAAGAACACGATATCGAAAGTACAATACATTTTATGGTCTGCTAGGGAAAGTCTCTGTGATGAGGCGATAGTAGCGATCCTGGTGGTGGGCAACTATCTATGGATGCATATTTCAACTGTTTACGTTTGCATATTTAGTAAGTATTAAGCTTCGTGACTGGATATACTATACTGTGTCCGAACATACATTATCGTCTGCTCGGGAAAGGGTCTGTGCTGAGGCGATAGTAGCGATCCTGGTGGTCAGCAACTATATATGTATGCATATTTATTAAGTATTGAGATTCGCAACTGTATATACTAAACTGTGGTTGAAGTGACAATTCTGATTACCGGATTACGCAATAGAGCAACGCTGGCGTCCCAGTGACGAAATATATTATTTTGCTCTGCTACTATAAAATGGTTAGGATATTAAAATGACAAAGTCCAACTTTTGCAATCGAAAAACAAATTAAGAAAGCACCAACAGTGTAAATAAATTAAGACATTGGGGGTAAATAATGATAACCCACATATTCAAATTGCATATATTTTAATTCTTACTGCTACCACAAGAAGATTGCCATATTTTTCAAGCATCATAATCCAATCATTTGTTAACATATTTACGTAATTATTTAACCAAATAAAAAATAATGTGGTTTAAAGACTGTTAACAACCAGAAAACTGTCAATCTCAATTTCGGGGGTTATCACTATTTATCCCTGAGGTCTTCAAATGTATAGTATTACTATAAACTATACATATTTTAATTGTAGCTAGCTGAATATCAACGAAGTCTTGGATATAAATCTATACACATATAATTAACTATAAAATATAAAGAAACAAACAAACTCATGATTAATGTTTCACTTTTTAAATGATCATCAGTCAGTCCAACAAATTTCCAAAAGATCAACGTGACTGTAGAAAGTGTAGCTGTGAGTAGAACCAGAGAAGCTCCTACACAATTTGACACTCTAAATAACTCGTGTATTGGAAAGTCACATACAGAATTATTAAAATAAACCTACTCACCTTATCCTCAGACTTTATATTTTTTGTTGGAATTTTTGATAATGCCTTCTTAGCAGCACTGCATAACCGCCTCTGAAACAGTAAATATAAATAAGAGATAAATGTATAAATTCTTGACGTGAATAAGAGATAAAGATTAACTGTAGTTACACACTTAAGCAGTTAAAATTCATGGAGCTGAGTTCAAAGCTATTTTCACTAGCAAGTGCTGATTTTGTATTAGCCCGTATCTCTGCCTCTGTGCAATGTTACAATATACAGAGAGGGGGAAGAGAGATAGCAAGAGATTGTACTAATCTGTGAGAAAAAATATGTCCAAACACTCAGGCAAGCAGTGATGAGAGCATTGAAATGAAGGCAAGCAGATATATATTTTGTTTTGCCTTTTAGTACTCTGACGCCCATGATCAAGATAAGCTGCTTGAAACTCAACGGTCAATAATCTGCACAAATGTAATATATCTGTAGTCAGTGATTCAGATGTCTGGATGAAATAATGCGTCTTTACACAGTAATTAATTCATTATGAAAAGTAATGTTTGTCCATTCACATTGGTTAAGTGGTTACCGTATTTGTTATTAGATTCCAAGTTAGCGTGTTCAAACCCAGTTCAATGAGATATTTAAAGTCCTTAATATGACTTCTACCTCTGATTGAGATTCTGGCTGATATGTACATCTATTATCAGGCAGTACATCTGACTTGACGATATGTGCCAGAGGAAGAAGAATTGTTTGTACATCTTAAGTCTGATTATTATTGTAACATGTTACTAAACGACATTTCATACAAGTTGAGAGGATGCGAAGGCATTTCTTTCCCCTTCTACTTGCCCAGAGTCCGTCAGTAACAGAACGGTAGCTGTTACCTCTTATACCTGCACTCCCCAAGTTGTACACACAAGAAAATAAAATATTAAATAAAGTACATAAGTGAATATAAAATACAGTGACACAAGTTTGACAATTACATGTTTGTGTATATTTTAGTGTCGTTCTTGCAATATTTCCAACTAATAATTAAATTAAGAGATGTTAGTTTGTATTATAAAGTCAGGGGGGAGTGACACAGTGCAGAGTGTCCCTTTGTGCAAGATATAGAATAGCAACTAGTTGTGAAGAAAACATTTATCTTCTGCTGTCAGTAGCTTTTTAATGTGCCAGTTGATATAAACAGCAATAAAATGAAATATTAACGCTTAGTATAGGCTTTCGAAATATAGATTACCGGTAAACATTTTCAATAATAAAATTTTGTCACTGTGTTAAAAGTCAATTCGTCGAACGTTAGTAAGGTGGACAGTAGCAGCCTCCCCTTCACTGGTGGTAGAGAGTGTGAGTAGAGGGGAAAGCCTATCAACCAAACTGAAATGGGGTTTAGTCAGCGATGTATGCAATGGAGGGGGAAAGAAACTGACCATCCTACCCCATTTCCTGACTTAATTGCCTCACGAGTGATGCCTTCTTGTTGTCGCTTATGAGGCTCAAACCTGTCTTCGGATAGCAACGAGTTGACTAAAGAACAACAATATGACTTCCATAAACAGTAGAACATTTAGAACAGGGGCGAAGCTGAAGGATAATCTGTGAGCCTTAGAATACCCATTGGATTTTCAAGAAATAAGCCCATTTACATTTTCCTGTTTTCATTGGTATAGGTAAATGAAATCTCTCTAGTATTACTTAATTAAGAAAGAAGTGCGCACAAACGTGCAATTTAGTTTGGTATGAGTTACTTCTCTTCACTATAATCCACCAGTGACTTCGTTCTATTCACACATTTACTAAAATGATATTTTGGACACACTTCGTTGCACAGTTTGCACACGCATTCGGGGGAATGTTCGTGGTACTCTGATCTTCTGCACAGTTTGTGGTGAAAACCGTGAACTGCTAGCCTTGTTATGGCGCTTCGTAACTTGTTGTTCGGCCCTGTCCAGTTGCGGTTGATCATCGCGTCCGTTACATAGAATTCACTTTCTATTTCCGCCTTCTTCTCTTGCATGACCATGCGTAGTCGAAGTTCTGCTGCGGTAGATGGCAGCATGAGTCTGCTTCGTGGTTCCTCTATCAGGAAGGGTTCTCGCGCGAGTTCGTACGCCATTCTGAAGGGTGCATATTTTGAGATTCCCAGTGCTGCTTTTAAGAACCTTGCTTTGACGTTCTCCATGGTCTTGAGGTCATTGTAGTTTAGCCGGGTCCATGTGATGTCCAGTCCATATGACAGTATAGGGAGTATCTTGGCATAGAAAAGCTGCATGGCTGTTGAGAGTGCTAGTTGGGTAATGTCTGTTATGTCGTGGATAGCTATTACTGCGGCCGTTGCTCGTTCTTGAGTGTGGATTCTGAAGGATTTTGCTGTCGTCTGTATCGTTACACCGAGGTATTTAAATGCATTTGTAATTTGCAGGGGTCGATTTTGTATCCAGATTGTGTCACTTTTTGCTATTCTTCCTCCCTTTCTGAATACCATTTGGACAGTTTTAGACTGGTTTATGAGCAGACCGTTTTCGTCAGCCCAAGCTGAAAGGTTGTTCATGGACACCTGTAGCTCTCTTATGTTGGTAGACCCGAGCACCATGTCGTCTGCGTACATGTACATCACTGTTGAGGGAGCCTGTGTCTGTATTACGTCCGCTGTCATGACGTTGAAAAGGAGCGGGCTTAGAGGGTCTCCCTGTGGTACCCCTCTAGTTTGGCAGACTTCCTTGGACTTCTGGACTGTATCGTCTATTTTAATGAAGTTTTGCGCTAATATATTGCGGACCAGGTTGAGGACGTGTTTGTCCAGACCTTGCATGTTGTTCAGCTTGTCCATTAGCCGCTGCCTGTTTACACTGTCGAATGCTTTGCAGTAGTCTACGAAGACCGCGTAGAACTTCTGCTTCGGTACTCTCAGGGCCTCTTCGACATCTCCGAGGAGGGCCGTCACTGCTTGAAGGGTCGAGCGCCCCTTCCGGAAACCAAATTGTTGATCGGGGATTTGTGGTTCCAATACTTTTGTTAGCCTGGTAGCTAGGATGTTGGTGAGCAGCTTAAGGGGGTTATTTTCCAGAGCTATCCCCCTGTAGGAGTTCGGGTCTGTTGTCGGGCCTTTCCCTTTGTACAACATTTTCAGGGTGGCGTTTCTCCATGAGTGTGGAATTTCTCCGGTTTTTAGACATTTGTTGTAGAGTTCTACCCAAGTGTCTATCAGTATTGTGCTGGTGTCCTTTATGAATTCGTTGAAGATTCCGTCCGGACCGGCTGCTTTGTCCTTTTTGAGTTTTACAATTGCAGTGGTTAACTCCTGTGCTGAGATTGGTTGGGATGGTGCTGCTTGGGCGGGATCTATTTTCATGTAGGCTTGTTCTTCCCCGTTTGGGTTTAGGATTGTCTGGAAATGGTTCCGCCAGGTTTCCATTTGAATGTTTGGAGACTGGTTTGAGCTCCTCCTCTTTAACGCAACGAAATGATCCGTTCTTGCGGCTTCTGCTGTCTCCCGCCCTTTTCTTTCCGTGTACTCGTCTTTCTTCTGCTTTATGAGTGATTTGAAATCACGCCTGGCTTCAGCATAGTAAGCTAAGTCCTGAGGGCTATTTGTTGCTCTTGCCAGGTGTAGTGCTTTCAGAGTGCGATTTCTTTGGCAGTGGCATTGAGCGTCGAACCAAGGTTTGGCTTTTCTCTGTGACACTTGTAATGTTGCCGAGCTGATGAGAGTTTCAATTTTCTCAATTGCTTCCATTAGTTCGTTGTTGTGTATGTCTTTCCTGATTGACTGGATTTCCAAGGCCGACGCTTCCAGTACCTTGGTGTTTATTCTTCTGGATGTTTTTGGACTTTGGTGTTTCATTTTGTGGGCTGTTAGAGGGTGGATCTTGAACGTGGTGACGACCGGGAGGTGTTTTCTGAGTGGGGTCAGTGTTGATGTGGCGAGAACCTCTTGTCTTTGTACTTCTATGTCGTTTCCTCTTACAAATACCAGGTCTATTGTACTGCTGCCGTTTGGGGCGATGTATGTTTTCTCTTGAGCCTTGTTTATGAGCATGAAGCCTTCTTCTTCTAGTGTTTCTGTTAAGATCCTGGTTCTAGGGTTGTTTTTATCCAATCTGCAATTGAAGTCGCCGGCTAGTATAATTCTTTCATTTGGTGCAGTACTTTTGATGGAGTTCATCGTTGTGTCCATGACTTGTGCGATATTAGTTTGAGGCCTGAAGTAGAGACCTATGATTGTGACTAAGTTGGTCTTCATGATTACTACGTTTTCCTCTGTCTCTTCAAAGATTTTTTGGCCTATTCTGGGGCTGGTGTAACAGGATACTCCTCCTGAGGGCCTGCCCTCCGCTGTCTGTATTGCTGGTGCGTGGGTGGCGTATTTTCCTGAGATGTCGACAGGCTCCTTCGCAAGGGTTTCTGTAAGGACTACAATGTCGTAATTTTGTAATATGTTTTCCGGGACGATGCTCATTACGTTTCTTTGGCCTTCTATGTTCCACAGAAACATGGTCCATTGCGCTCTTCCACTGTCTTGTCTATTTCGTGGCGTAATGTGAGTTCTAATCGAGGCGTGCTCCCCGCCTCTCCGAAAGAAACGAAAGCGCCTCACATTTATCCCTGCTGGCCAAAACTCATCCTTTCTCACCGTCTCCAGGGTGTTGAATGGAATTCCTACTTTGAACGCCTTGGTGCTGCCTCTGGTTGGTAGTTCCTCGCATATAATTTCTTCGGCGATTCCCTTCCTACTTAGAAAGTTCTTCACTGACTCGGGTGTTGATTCCTGTCTCAGCCTTCCCACGAAGAGCCAGGCCTTTCTCTCTGTTGCCTTTAGGACGTTGTCTTCCGTTCCGGTGCCTGTCAGCGTACCCGAGCTTCTAGGTTGTTGCTTTCTCCTCCTGGGTCTTGCTTCCGTCCATGATTCTTCATCGCTGATCTGCATTTTGTCTTGGGCGTCATTTTTGATTTCAGTTGTGGTCCTCTCGTGTCCCTCTCTTGTTAATGGCGGGAACTCTTCCTTTTCCGCGATGATATGGTGTGTTGTCTCTACTATCCTCTTCTTTTGCTCCGTCATCACCGGTGGTCTTGGTGCTGGTGGTTTCAGCTTCTGTGTCGCGTTTTGAATTTTCATCTCAATTGTCGTGTTTAGCTTGTTTTGTAGGAAGTCGGTCAGGCTCTCGACTTTTTGCGTTAGCTTCTGAATTACGAGGTTGTTGTTTGTTATCTCGTCGTTTTTTGTCAGTAGCTGTTGTGTTATTACCTCCTGGTGTATAATTTTCTGTAGCGCGGTTTTGCAACAGCTACAGAGCTTGCTTAGGTTGCATCCGTTCTTACACGGTTTATCGAATTCTCTCTCTTTGGTGCCTCCGCAGTCTTTGTGTAACCACTGGTTACGCGTTTCTTCCCTGTCTTTTGTGTTTCCCTGTCGGTTGCTATCAGCCGCCTGAAGCTTCTGGAGATTCCCGCTTGGCGTCGCCTCTCTCACGTTTCCCGCTGTCAGCGCTTCCTCCCTTGCGTCAACAGATGGCGCCACTTGTCCTTTACTTCCGCTTGGGCCGTCCGTGTCCTCTTGGTTGGAAATGTTTTCTTCCGTTATTTTTAGCTTTGTTTTCAGCTCACTTATTTCCTCACGTTTCGCTCTCAACTTGCCATGCAGTTCTATAAATGCTTTTCTTATATCGCTTACCGATTGCAGAATTTCCTCTTTGAGTTCCTTTTTCAGTTTATTGCTTCCTTCGGCAATTTTCACTAGATTTATTGTCGAGACTTCTATCACGTCATACGTTTCGTCCGCTATCTTCGGGAGGATTGACGCCAGCTCCTCGGCGCGGAACCAGCGCACAACTACATTGTGGCTCCTCACTGATACTGTTTCAAACCAGGCTCACCACAGCAGATAGAGAAAGCATATGCGCATGCGCCAACCGGAGTGCTTGCATACGTCACTAATGCTAGACAGCTCTGTGAAGAGCCTAGACACTGAACATGTTGCCGCCCTGGCTGGCTCAAGCGGTAGGGCCACGGCATGTCTCTATCGCTTGGTCCGAAAGGTTGTGGATTCGAGTCCCGCCTTGGGCATGGGTGTTGTGTACGTACTAGTTTAAGAAAGCTGAAAAACAGAAAAAGGTAATAGAAAGGGTCACGAAAAAAAAAAGAAAAACGTGTCATTCAGCGTTACTAACCTCAATACTAGCAAGTCTGCTACAAACGGCCCAAAATTCAGCTACACATACCAAAATGAAGCCAAACACTTTCAGTAACAGAATCCATGACCTATGCTATAGTTACAATGTTGGAAGGCGGATGTGTTGGATATGTCATTCATTAATTTAAGGCCAGTTCATTTTTGTTGCATAGACGACTCCCAATAAAGACACAGTCAGGTGTCAGCGAATTCACGAATCCAGGAATTGACCGTTAAACAACGGGCGCTATTCACATAACAGGAAAAGAAAACTGAAAATAATAACGTTTTCCTTGCCATAAATAATGGTCGCAGTGTCCGGAATTCAGTCCCACCTTAAATTTTCTGTTATGTTTTCGTAATTTTTTTCAGGAAGCGAGAAACTTCTTATGGCTATTAGAGTGTGCGAAAATAAAATTTGATAGACGAACGTGTTTACACATAAAATTGTCATTCGATCGAATCTCATTCGGCTACACTTTGCCATTCGACTACGACCATTCTGCTAAAAGCTACGTTTAGCCCAATTCGGCCAGGTTGGCAACGCTGCAATTTGTCAGTGTGTGGGAAATTATGGTATTAAAAAAAAGTATCGCAGATCCTTCTGGTCCCTGAAATTTTAAATCCAACTTGTATGTCTCCCAACCAGCTGCAGCCCCCTACAGATACCATCCTGCCAAACGCCGTGGCAGTAGAAGTACATTCAGAACTCGTGTAAATTGACCTATAATGCCGATAAGTTAAGAAAACCAAATCTAATAAAACGTTACAGACTGCGTTTATTGTTATTGTTAGAAAATTTTGCCACTACACCATCACTACTGTTTTCATTGTAATTTGTTATTACTATGACCTCCACCCTATCTGTCCTCTTATCATTGTGACTTCTATGTATATAGTTATCTTCCCCGTAGAAAATTAAATTATGGTTTATTTAACGACGCTCGCAACTGCGGAAAATATTGTTTGTTTACATTGACCACTTATACATTGTGTTGCAAATAAAGTGTATATCAAATATTAGCATTTGCAATCATGAAGTAAAAGTTGCTATAACAAATGTAAAATCTCTTAGAAATCAGGAAACTGTTGAGGAGTGCATCAAAGATGCCAAGGCACGCAGGCAGGATCAGGCTAATTTATGACAGTGCAAGTCCTAGCTTTTGAAATAATTGATACCATAGCGATACGGATGGAATCGAGATTTGAAGATCTTAAAAACTTTAATTTTGTTGAATTATTCGATGAAAAACAGTTCCCTGCTTATAGATCAGTGTTTCCGTCACTTAAGTTGGGTGCATTGGTAAAAAGTATCCATACTTTGACAGTGAACAGCTTCGAAATGAACTAACGAACGTTTATTCTGACCAAACAAAGCATTTGCCTGCAGGTTTGTTGCTGAAATATTTTTTGAACAATGGCCTATCTATCAAGAAACAGTGCGGCTCATAAGATTGATTCTCACCTTCCTTGTATCTGCTGCGTCCAGTGAACGAAGTTTGAGTGCACTGAAGAGAGTTAAGACATTTTTAAGGAACTCCATGTCAGATTCTAGACTGAGCAATTTGAGTATTCTGGCTATTGAGAAGGGTTTGTTAAACAGTCTTTCCAGGGACGACGTATTCAAAGAACGCATCATTGACATCTTTGCAGAGCGAAAAACACGCCGACTGGAGTTTATCTACAAAAAATATAAGGTACGAACTTTAGAATACCCAGTTGCACGAATGCAGCTTCGCCACTGATTTAGAATAGAATAAAATGTTTTATTTTCGCTGGCAGAGTTAAGGCAATAAGGCCTTCTCTTACACTCAATCAGCCTTAATCAATACAATATATATTTAAATTACGAATATTTACACTACACTTAAGAGATTCTCCAGCAATATTCTTCAGTTGAGTTTTAACGACTAATACAAATTATTTGGATTATAAGATATTGGTTGGAAATGCACTTAAACAAGTGTATTCATATGAGTTACAATAAGTTATTGTAAATAAAACATTTGTACTAGAAACTGTAATCGAATGCTTACATTAAACTTACTCACTCCAGCAACAGAAAATCCTAAATGCCAGTATTGTTATTTATCTGTACTTAGCTAAAAACTTTAACCCTAATATACTTATATAAAATAGGCTTTGTGATATGCAAAACATTTTCATTGGGAGTGAACCGTATTGAAAATTTTATGAAATTTAAATGTATCTTCTTCTTGAATGAGCGAACTTTAGGATTGTTTCCTTCTTCAAGTCAAAGTTTATTAATCGTAGCTATTACGCCATTCTAGGGCATAATGAATTTTGTGTGATAATTCCATTCACCTCATAAATGGAGTTATTTATATCATCACGTAAATAGATGATAATTAGGCCTACATTAAGAGGTAAATAAATGTATAATAAATGCATTCTTATAATATAACGCCACACAACCTGCTTAAATCTATTAATTACTACAAAGAATACGAATGACAGCAGCAGCCAAGTCTTATTTATGAAACTGTTCTTGCTTCAACGTCACCTTGCCCGTTATCAAAATCCTGACTATGGATTTAGGAATAGGAATTGAAGCATTACACGATCACAGTATAATTGAAGAAGAGAAAATATTGTTGCGGAAGAACGTAAGGAAATGCAACGTAACATACTGCAACCAAGATAAAATTTAATTTTTAATTTCTTTAAAAAAATTTCAGTTAAACATATTATGTGTAAGCTTGTAAAGTGTGATTACATCTCAAGAATTACGTTAAACTGAAATTTCAATTTGATTTGACCAAATTATATAAAATAAATACTCTGAGAGGAGAGTTTGAAATTCTTCAATCGCCAGATTTTACGTAGAACCTGCTAATGGCCGGAAATACAAGTAAATCAATCAATGTGTAAAAATTTGAGTGAAATTAATAAAGAAACAAACTAAAACAGGTATTTTAAACAGTTGCATTTGCTTGAGAAAAACAAGCTACTTTGTCAATAATGACAACAATCATAATCCAAATTTTTATTTGTCAAACATTTTATAAAGAGTGTGGATTTTTGCATATTAGGATGTTTTATTCCTTCAAGGTTAAAGATATGCATGTATGAGATAAATGTGTTTCATGCTATGGGGAAACAATGGGGGAACTTTATAGTGGATATAAATATTACATATTAAAGGGGTTGATGCATATTTCACATATATTTCCATGTGGATGCATATATTACAATTTTTACCCAGAGATCGTTGAAATATAAAAGTTGTTTCGTAACTTTGAGAATAAAATTTAATGAAACTGAAAACACAAGTTCAAGTTTCAAGTCAAATCAATAGTCTATTATTGTACATCCAAACCGGCATTTCTTTGTGTATAAATACTTTCCCTTTTGCGTCGTAGTGACAAGACGCGTATAGGTCAGGTACCTGCAATTATAAATCTTTACAAGCGAGGAGCTCAGTTTCAAAACGTCTCTTGTCCATCTGATAACGAAAATCAGTTTTCAGTGTCCAGTGTATCTCTAATTACAACTGTAATTATTTGACTTCAGAACGCCCTCTAAGCCACAAAAATCTTGTGTTAAAAGTGAATATTGGAATCAAACTGACTCTTGTTGACAGCAGAATGCGACAAAATATTAATTCCAATTTTGGAATCGAAAACTCTCATGTTTCCGTTTGATTCAAAATGCACCCAACTTCTTTGGTTTCACAATGTCTCTTGCCTAGCTGGTAAAAAATTTTAGACCTAAAAACATACTGCCCACAATGTTATGGAAGTGGACAAGAGTCGTTTTGAAAATAAGCTCCTCAAATCACTAATTTGATATGAGCAAAGTTAATGCCGTAAAGAAAAGCATCAAGTACGTGCTTAATAACAATGAACAGTTTATTGGCAGTAGCAATACAGTATAAGAAGTGGGAATTCGCCTTTCAACTTAAATGTTTCTTTCTCTGTGGTTTAAATTCTTAGTACTTTCTTGATCATTTTGTAAGTGTGAGTGAAGAGAGACGAGTGTAATCCAATGCCGAAGGAAAAATCTAGTAAAACATATTATTTGCTTAAACAGAGTATTGATGGGATTCCTACATTAACAACAGATGGAAAAATTGTCCTCTGCCAAGTCTGTGACTAAAATGTGCGTTTAATTTGATTGTAACTATTTTATTAATGTCAATATAACTCTGCAATGAGTGCTTTGTTACATTATTTATAGTTTGTTTAAACTGCGACAAAAAATTTCAGATTACACAACATTTACAAACAGCAGTTCATAACAATAATGACGTTAGAAAAAATTATATGAAAGGTCCATACAACCTTAACATCTGCATTTTCTGCAAGAAACGACGGAATTGATATTTTTCCAACTGATCTGTGCAAGGCATTAGTGTCAGCTAACATTTCTCTAAAAAAGTAAACAATTTAGAATTTCGAGGATTCCTGAAAAAATATTGAGGGTGTAAAGTTCCCGATAAGTCTACATTAAGAAAACATTGCATTGGCCCTCTTTATGAAGACATAAGTTGATTTAATTAAGAAAATTGTCACAGAACAGATAAAATTTTATAATGCTGTGTAATTTAAGTCAGACTTTACGCCAATTTTTCTTCACAATTTTCAATGTATTTAATGTTATATTTTAGGTATTCCAAGAAATCAGAGACGGCATTGATGACTCAAATATGTGGCTATTTGTAGACGTAACGACAGATTCATGTGGACGGTTCATTCCATTGCCAATGTCATTGTGGGAAAACGTACTGAAAATGAACCAGGAACCTTATTATATCCAGGGTACTGGAAGAAAGAAACCACTCCACGATTGTTAGTGATGTGTTGCGTGTTCTATGGCCTGATCAGGAAAACGAGGAAAAACTTTTGCTAATAGTATAAACGCGCATGATTAAAGCAGCTAATGTTTCGCAGATATATTATCCTGAGACAGTGCATGTGACGTATCTAGCCACGGTTTTCACAGATTAGAAGAAGAAATTCGAACGAACTTTCTTTAATATCTTCTGTGAAGAAAATATTCGTCAAGGTTTCATCAAGAGTTCAGTTATTTTCTGTAATGCTGTCAGATACTCCATAGCCTATCCTCACAAGATCGGGTACATGAAAAGAAGCAGACTGTATTATTGTGACCATCTAGAAGACGTAAAAGTGCTAAAAGGTTTGAACAAGAATGTGACAGCAAGTACTGGAGCTGCAGTGAATGCTTGCGATGAGTAGAGCGTCCAGGCTAAATTAGTGTTTATTAGAAACTATTTTAGCAAAATACTAACCGCAATTACACGCCTGGAAGAAAAATGGGTCCCACTAACTTCTTCTGTCCTGCAGGTGTATGAAACCGCTATCATCGAAGAAGTATATCGAGAAACTGGAAAGAATCTCGTCAAAAAACTGAAAAAATGGGAGCCACGAATCCAAGACTAACGTTTCTTCGGAATGTCAACAGTGTGTTGCTTGGTAAATGTGAAAAAAAATTCCATTCTTATACTGCGAGTGACATAGCCACGTTGCGTACTGTCCTGTGACTTCATGTGACGTGAAGAGGTCATTTTCTTCGTACAAAAACATTTTAAGTAAAAGAAGGAAACGTTTTCTGCCAGAAAATTGAGAGAAATATTTAGTTGTTTATTACAACGAAAACAAATGATGATGAAACTATCGGTGAATGATATTTGATACTGGAGTAATGACAAAATTATGTAAAACATTCGAATTTAATTGCTAAATAACATCAATGAAAGAATAACACCATTCTATCGTCATCATTACATTTCTTAGGCTTACTTGATAAAAACTGATAAAAAGTTATGGAGAAAATTGTGAATTTCATTAAAAAACAAAATACTTTTTCGTGCATATTTCTCAGTTTTTACAACATACTTTCAACTTTTTTGTGCATAAATGCATGCATATATTCACTATTTTTAGTGTATATAAATCCGCCCTCTAATAATATTACGAATATTATGAAATTTGATGCATAAACTCTCGAAGAAAATTTTGTATTTATGTAATTTAAATTCTAATAAATAAAGTAGCCTATATGTAAAGGCCTACTCATGGCAAGAAAAAATTACCTGCTTAGAGAAGTCTTCATGACAGCCACGCGGTATAAAAATGTTATGTTTTATTTAACGACGCTCGCAACTGCAGAGGTTATATCAGCGTTGCCGGATGTGCCGGAATTTTATCCCGCAGGAGTTCTTTTACATGCCAGTAAATCTACTGACATGAGCCTGTCGCATTTAAGCACACTTAAATGCCATCGACCTGGTCCGGGATCGAACCCGCAACCTTAGGCATAGAAGGCCAGCCCAAGCGGTATAGCTGTACCGAAATTTTGCATTATACTAACTTCATGATTCCATTTACTGCTTTCCCTCTAACGCTGTTATCTGTTTCTAAGTTAGATTATGACATAGCTCACGAAATTTCCAAATGCACGAATTTAACAACGAATAATTTTCCAGGTACACGTGATGTTCACCGCGCATATATATGGAAAGAACATTTAGCTAAAGCTTATTGCCGAAGTGTGTCGTAGCTCAACAGTTGTTTGATTATTTACCAACACAAAACAAAAGTTATCGTGTTCGAGTCCCGTTCATTTTATTCATTTTTATTAGTTTGTATTAGTTTCACGTGATATTAATTTCATTCCGTTATTGCCGTCGTAATATTTTGCCCATATTGTGTCTTATTACTATCACAAATTACTGACCTACCAAAACAGAAACAGTCATGATGTATCACAGACAATTTCGCACTTTACTGATACAGCATCGGTGTGCTTCTGAGCTCTTTGCTCTTTATGGTATATTTGTTGTTGTTAGCAATCAGGATTTGGTTTTAGGCTATACGAAATTTTAACTTTGACTATTTGACATAAAACGATACGAAACGACGTGTTTCAACTAATCATGGCTGCTTATCCTACAATATGTATCACCTCCTTAGCATTTGTTTGTTTTATCACCCCTCTAGCATTAGTTTCTTTGTTTGTCAACATTGTACTTTCAATAATTGTACCTTTCAAAATGATTCATATTCATTTAATCATCTTTAATTAATACTTGTTATGTTATACCTTCTGCTGTATGAGATTATGGATAGTCACGTATCAGAGATTATTTACTGTAATACATATTTATAGTAAGTGGAATGCAACTTTTTTAATAAAAATGAAACTAAATCAACAAAGCCTTCTTGACTAGTAATCGTTCATAGAGTGCAATGAAGATTGTATAGTTGGCACAATTAGTAACAAGAGAACAGCTCATCATAACAAACTACTGCCATCTAGCGGAATAGGCCTATTTATAACGATGAGATGGTACAATAATACATTTGAAGACAGTTTAGTATTTTCGTAAGCCAGTTAATATTTTATTGTTTTAGACTGCATTATTTCTTCTAATCTTTATATATTTTCTTCTAATCGTGTAATAGTCAATTTAATCCCACTCGAATATGGTTTTCTCTCGATAAATCAAAACCTCTAGTGAGATTACTGTTGATAAAACGATATGAGTTATTAAAGTCATCGCTATACAAAAATAATATATATTTAAACGATAATATAAACAACTAAAGATGATAAACTACTTTGAAATAACAATGCATGTTTTACTTTAACATACACTAATAGTCTTCCTTATTGAATGCACCTATGGCATATTGCCTAATATAACGAATATAGACATTATTCTCTCATGTATTTTCAGTGTTAAAACCCTCATGAGATTAAAAACTTTTAATGAGGAGATTTCAAATGGGGATATGACTCGGTTAAGAGAGAAGTATTTTATGATATTCTTATTGAATTTGGTATCCCCAAGAAACTAGTTCGATTAATTAAAATGTGTTTCAGTGAAACGTACAGCAGAGTCCGTATAGGCCAGTTTCTATCTGATGCTTTTCTAATTCACTTCGGGCTTTACTTTTTAACTTCGCCCTAGAATATGCCATTAGGAAAGTTCAGGATAATAGAGAGGGTTTGGAATTGAACGGGTTACATCAGCTTGTTGTCTATGCGGATGACATGAATTTGTTAGGGGAAAATCCACAAACGATTAGGGAAAACACGGAAATTTTACTTGAAGCAAGCAAAGCAATAGATTTGGAAGTAAATCCCGAAAAGATAAAATATATGATTATGTCTCGTGTTCAGAATATTGTACGAAATGGAAATATAAAAATTGGAGATTTATTCTTCGAAGAGGTGGAAAAATTCAAATATCTTGGAGCAACAGTAACAAATATAAATGACACTCGGAAGGAAATTAAACGCAGAATAAATATGGGAAATGCGTGTTATTATTCGGCTGAGAAGCTTTTGTCATCTAGTCTGCTGTCAAAAAATCTGAAAGTTAGAATTTATAAAACATTATATTACCACTTGTTCTGTATGGTTGTGAAACTTGGACTCTCACTTTGAGAGGGGAACAGAGATTAAGGGTGTTCGAGAATAAGGTTCTTAGGAAAATACTTGGTGCTAAGAGGGATGAAGTTACAGGAGAATGGAGAAAGTTACAGAACGCAGAACTATACGCATTGTATTCTTCACCTGACATAATTAGAAACATTAAATCCAGACGTTTGAGATGGGCAGGGCATATAGCACGTATGGAAGAATACAGAAATGCATATAGTGTTAATTGGGAGACCGGAGGAAAATAGACCTTTGGGGAGGCCGAGACGTAGGTGGGAGGATAATATTAAAATGGATTTGAGGGAGGTGGGATATGATGATAGAGAGTGGATTAATCTTGCACAGGATAGGGACCGATGGCGGGCTTATGTGAGGGCGGCAATGAACCTGCGGGTTTCTTAAAAGCCATTTGTAAGTAAGTAAGTAATAAGTCATATTCTGTCTGTCGTTCATAAAGTTATAAAGATAATTAACAAAATCGCGTAGGTAATTTAATTTACGTAACCTTTTTATGCACATCTGAGGTATTTCAATTATTTTTATTTGCTATTCCATCATTAACGTTTTTTATAGTATCAACGCTAAGCAATAATTCCAGTTGTGAAATATACGAAATAGAACATGACTTTCATTTGAAGATAAACAAATGTTAATTAGGCTCTGTAAATTATTATTGAATTTATGACGATTTTATTTAACTCGAACGTTTTAGCCTACATATTTCATTCGTATTCCAGCCACTCATTCAATACAGAGTAGAATACATAGTAATAATGCTATTGACGTAATTATTACATGTAACAATTATACATTGAAGACTGGACATAAAAAAGCTGTAAGTACCAAAGAGAAAAACCCTACAAAACAGGGCTTATGTATGCAATGTCATACATTTTGTACCTCTATTGGAGAAGCTAGGTTCTAAATAAAATTACAATGGGATTTATCCTCTTTTCTTAGTGAATTGAGGAAAGGACATAGGATTTTTTTTGGAGAAACTAATTTTCAAAGATATTGGCACTTAACAGCGTTTTTATGTCCTTCGATTTTTGTTGTGGTCTATCTAATTGTTTCAGTCTTATGATATGCTTAAACATTAATGTACTCCCTTCCCAGTTGACTATAATAAATCGCTGTCAACAGAGGTCATTGGTATTCATGCTGAATGGCTACCGAAAAATAACCTTTTTCAGGGCTACATAATTTTCCCAAAATATATTCAATTCAAGATTGGCCTACATATAGTTCGGGGTGAGGCATGTTCAAATTGAAAAAGTGTAATGATGATGATGATGATAATAATAATATTAATAATAACAAGAACAAGAAGAAGAAGAAGAACAACAACAACAATAATAATAATAATAATAATAATAATAATAATAATAATAATAATAATAATAATAATAATAATGTCAAGGACCGAACACGGAATGTTTTCTTAGCAGGCTAACGCGCTACCATTCAGCTACGAAGGAGATAGGGAATGCACCAATATAACATTGAAGTTGGTTGGTAGCCTATATATTATATATACATAAGTGTTCTGCCCAAGGGCAGGTCTTTCACTGCAAGCCCAGCATTCTCCAATCTTTCCTATTTCCTGCCTTCCTATATACCAATATTATGTTTAATATCTGTTTATAAAACAACAAGTACTTACAGATATAAATATAACTTCTCAACATTCTAAATCTTTATTACGATACATGTTCTTGTATATTACAATATCAGGTCTAGTTTTTGTGAGTGAGTTTTAAATGCGTATATGACGACAAATTTGACCTTAATTTTCTGTTATCGGACAAGAGTTGAGTTCATCTCCGTGGGTATGTAGGCCTAAATGCACACAGATATTAGAATAAAAAGGTAAACAGTTTAGCATCTCTTTGTTTAATTTAGGCAAGTAAACGACACTTTAACTGTTTATAATTAGTAATATTTTACATTAATAGATTGAGGATTATCGAACAACCTACGGCACGCTCTCTTCATACCGGCCGGCCGGTGCGGCATGTGGAAGCGTTGTAGCCATGAGGAAAGCAGTCTGTTGATGCTAAGGAAGTAACCCACAATATTCAGACACTATTTTAAAATAAGGCACTGTGGCTACTGACATTCGGTGATTCAAGGGAAACTTAAGTGTCTTGGTAAATATTTGTGTGCGTTTAATTCACCACTAAATATGCCTTGAGCCCAAAGCTCACAGTGACCCATCACTGTAGCCATGAAATAATAAACACATGGAATCTTACTTTATCCAGTGGTACAGAAATCCTTGCCTGGCAAATTGTTTAATCGGACGAGACAAACTTTCTACAAGTCACATACAGCACTAGAGTAACCTAGTTTGGATTGCCAAGCTACTGTGGTGGGAGTTACACGTACTTTTCAATGCGACTCTATTAATAGATTCTGTTTACGGAGACGCTAGAGTGAAGGTTGACGGAAAAAAAAAAAAAAAATTTAAATTCAAATATTTCTTTCTGGATACTCTTACACCTCGGGCAAAGATTATCATTCCTACAGCTAGTTGGTGCCGATTGTTTCGTAAATGGAGGTCTTGACGCTTGGCCATCCTAAGGACCTTTCGAGACCTATAATGGAATAGCTTTGCGTTTGATCATGTAATGAAATTGACATAATTCTATTATAAATACCTTACATATGAACCCTATTGCTATCTCTGGAATATTACTGGAATACCATTAATAACACAATTGATTTTCCTATATTATGCATATTATTTCGCTTTCTCTCTGTCTCTCTTCTCTTCTTTCTTCCTTTCTTCGTCATGTTTGTTCTCCTTTTCCACAGACTTACAATCCTGTGCAGTGTAGAGGAGGGCGTGTATCCTTTGATAAACACTTGGCAGGGACACTTCGCGGGCCTCCCTCGTCGTGTGGTTAGAACAGCAACAGGTCCACCGTTGAGACAACACAGAACAGTACATGACAAAAGACAAACACTCATGGACTGAAGAAAAATCTCTTTCATTGCCTACTCTGAGAGTTGAACCACGGCTCTTTTGGATGAGATGCGCATACAATAATCACAGAGCCAAGTGGGCGAACTTACATTTTCTCTCAATATTTTTGTTCATCTCAAGTGGCTGATGAAATATCAAGTCCCTAGAATAATTAAAAAATGAAATTTCGTAGTGCCAATGAAATGTGTTATATAGTGTCAGTAAAATGTGTTTTAAAATGTCAGTGAAATGTGTCACAGTGCCAGTACAGCGAGTGAGATGAGAATAGTGAAAGATTATTATCAGTACCAATGTGAAACTTATGTAGGGCCTATACATAATATGTAGGTTGTAATGTAAAATTTGGATTACTTATAATTAGGTTATTTTATGCATTATTATTAATTTTAATTATTGTGTACAATTGTATTGTGTATTCTAATTGTATTGTGTATATAATTGTATTGTGTATCTAATTGTATTGTGCATTGTAATTTTATTGTGTATTGTTTATAACGTGTGTAGCCTACCACTGTCACCGGGTGCTTGCCTGCCCACTTGCAGCGTAAATAAATACATCCTAATAGTCTAATGGCACCTAATGTACAGTGTGTGAAGGTTTGTATTCGTAATAGTGTTTTTGGCAGTAATACATGAACGAAATGAATCTTTTGAATAACTCTCTCATTTAAGCGATAAAGAACGATCATTGACAAAGAAGTCGGTGCCTCGTGACACAATGCAGCTATTAGTAGTCGACACTGCAACGAAGGAACTTACAATAATTGCGCTCCTCAGCAGCCAATAACGTGCCATAAATTATCACGCGACAGTTGTCATTGTATGGAAGTCAGCTTTTACAGTAGTATGCGCATACATACTTTGCGGAAATCACTTCACAACATATCAAATCACTTCATGAACTGAATTCAGTGCGGAAGGATAATGGACACTATTACACAATTGATTTCAGAAAAAAAAAATGCAAAACTTTTTTTAATGTGCTCTACTGTAATCGTATGTCCCACATTGCGAAATACTCTGTCGCATGGAAACGAAATTGCAATAACACTCTTTTAGACTCTAGTGGAACCTTTCACCTTGTTCTTCGCTAAAAGCTCCTAAATTCGCTGGAAAGTAATCTATATGAGACATAAAAAATTAAGTTTTACGTTCATGTTACAACCGAGCACTTTGAACTTGTTCAACACGTTTATTACAATTTCTTTGTATGGTGGATCCTTCACGTTACCAAGAAATTTCTTCACAACTTCTTTGAATGCGTTCCATGTATTTTGTTCTGTTTTCTTCATCATAGCCTACTGGTGAAATTATTGTCCATCATTAGCTTGCGAATTTTTGGGCCATCAAATATTCCCTCCCTGACTTTAGTTTCTGACAGTTTAGAAAATTTCGCACATAAGTGCCGAAAACAAAGAAGATTTTTATCTAGTGCCTTGAAAAACTGCTTCATAATTCCCAGTTTTATGTATAATAGCTGGAGTATTATTTTCTCACTAGCAACAAGACTTACATTTTTAATATTTTTGTCTCCTGGTGTTAGCTGATTTCTTTCAGGCCAGTATATACAGTACAATATTGCAATTATTTTTCACTGGCCCTCCTATCTCATTCGCACAGGAAGCACGGAAATGTTGTGTTCCCACCTTTTTGTCCCAATAGTAGACTAACAACCTTGAGGTCACTGCATATTTGCCACTCATGCTCAGAATATTTAATTTTCTCAAGAACCAACCTTAATGTTTTATATGATTCCGATAGGACTATGAAATGTGTTAGTGGTACGTACGCTAATTTATTGTCGTTATGAAATGAAACTGCCTTAAGACTTCTTTTCAAAGAATCAATAAACTAATTTCAATGTACACTAAGAAAACTGCTGAAAACTGAACAGATAATGCAAACTACGTACACTCCAAGTCGTAACAGAACTGGCAACTATGTGATGTTTGCCTCTGCGCGGAAAGAAGGAAACAGCAGTATTACTGGACTGAGGCGAGTGAGCCGCGGGCATAATGTGAAATATCGCGATGCGGTATTACGAACGCAGGAGCAGTAGCGCCACGGCTCCGGGCTGCAGGACTCCACTGGCCTCGGTCGAGTAGTAACTTGCGTCGCCTTCTGCATTCAGCCCCACCGTCCGGTTTTTCTTCGAGCGAACGTACAATAGGCCTACTTTGTGATTCTAATTGTGTAGCCTATCTCGTATGCGGCACATAATATTAAACCCATAACTGTTTTCAAGAAAAATTTTAATTTTTATTGTAATGACAGCTAGGAAGTTCGTATCGTAATTCCGATGTTGGACTGTATCGCTACCGAATGCATAGCAGCACGAGACGTCAACATTTAACGAAGAATAATCCGGGAAAAAATAAACACTCCTGTGTTTATAATTATTTAATAACAGATGAGTTTACTTTTTTGGAATCACTCATAATATTAACATTACATAAATAATACAATAATAACAGAATAGATCACTTTTTTCAGAGTCTAAATTATTAATATAAATTAATATTCTTAAAACTATTCACGACTCTACACAGCTCCACAGAATGTCAATATACGTTGTTTGGTGAACATACTGTGTACGAGCAAGAGCAGGGCAAGGCGCGGGTGACATCTATAGTCCTCACTGTACTCGACTGAAATCTACTGTTATACTACGAACTTCCTACCTATGGTGATAAATTAAAAAAATTAATAAAAATTAACAACTAAAAGAGTAAATGTTATTTTCTAAAATATAAATTAAATTTAAAGTTAAAGAAAAAAATTTATGTAAACTTTGAAAATTGGGACAATTACAATTCAGTGTTAAAAACAACAAACATTTAATTATAAGTAAACTTATTTGAATATCAAAGTGAAAATTTGTGTATTGTATGTTCACATTGTAAGAAATATCTGTTAAAAATTTCAGATTAATTGGTGTAAAAATGTAGAAGCTAGAAATTTCAAAGTTCCATAGCCTTAATGTCAAGAATTCAAATGAATATGACAATTAAAATAATCACAATGAAAATAATTATATTCGCGGAGAACTTTATATCACTATAGTAGCTGTACACCAAGGTGGTGTTCTAGTGATTCGCTCGCCTGTGAGTCTTGGATTTTCAAACCCGCGATAAAAGTTCTTAGTACGACTCCCTACAGAAAAGTCTCTCAATGAGCTGCCACGTTTACGAGGGTTCATCCCTATGCTGTAGCCCTCATCTATTTCTAGTTGAACTAAAATTTATATTTTGTGGCACGTGACTGAAATTTGTTATGGCTACATGCCAAGTTGCAAGTCTGTACGTGTCTGCGTTGGGTCGTAGCAGGTGTTCAAGTGACCGGAGATGCTGAGTCAGTAGAGAAATTAACCTGTCTACCAAAGAGCTGTAATTAATACCTGCAAAAGAGAGGAATGTCTCCATCTCAAATTCACCAAGATATGACAGTTACCTTGAGAAAATATACTATAATATTATGGAACACTAAAAAGTTTGTGTCCCATGTTTAAATGTAGGAGAGCATCGTGTGAAGATGAATATGGTGGCGACCCTTCGAGAATTGACACTACATCAGAAAACATCAATAAAGTGCAATGATTTAGTCCTGCAAAATCGACTAGTCACCATCAGGGATATAGTAGAGGGAACAGGCTTTTCATACCATAGTGTGCACAATATTCTGGTAAACGAATTGGGTGTGAAAAAACTAAGTGCAATGTGGACGCCTCGAATGTTGACGCCGACTCATAAACGACAAAGAGCAGTATTTAACTAATTTTCGAACAAAAAAAAAAACCTTGAAAGATATGCGACTATGGATGAGACATGGGTTCACCACTATGACCTAAAAATCAAAATTGAATGTATGGAATGGAAACATAAGGGTTCACCGATACTTAAAAATTCAAGGTGCAGCCAACAGCAGGTAAAGTTTTATTCTCTGTTTCTTTGGATGCCCAAGGTGTTATTTTGACAGACTATTTGCAGAAAAGAGTCATAATAGCAGGCTTTCATTATGTGTAAAATTACGAGATGCTATCGAGAAGAAACGTCGTGGTAAGTTGAGGCGAAAAGTTCTTTCCTACCAAGATAATGCTCCAAGTGAGAAGTCCTTAGTTGTAATGGCTGCAGTTTTAACAGCAGGGTTTGAATTGTCGAAGCATCCATTTTATTCACCAGATCTGGCATCCAGTGACTTCAGACTGATCTCAAAACTCAAAGAGTACCTGCGTGGAAAGAAATTTTCAACCAATAATGAAGTCATGCAGTCCTTAAACCAGTGGTTTGCAGAGGTCGGACAACTCTTGTTCCAGGAAGCTGTGGAAATGTTGGAGTATCTCTGGGAGAAGTGTACACAATGTACTAGGGAACTTTGTAGAAAAAAGAGATGAGATTATTATTTTTAATATAAGTGGGTTAGTGCTACAGCATAGGAATCAATCCTCATATTATACATTATATAACAATATTTTCATGAATTCAAGATAAAATTTGTCGTTATAGCTTAATACAGCTGCTCTTCCTTTGAAAGGAATAACCAAAATTGTGAAGTTAATTTAGAACTTCATTTTATGCGGACAACTTCAAATAATTGGGGTTTACTATAAGCAATAACATGAGCTGCTGCCAAGAAGTCAAAAGGAGAATAGCAATGGCAAAGGAAGCTTTTGACAGAAAAAGGAGCGTCTTCTGCGAACCTTTGGGAAAAAACTAAGGAAAAAAACTAGTGAACTGCTTTGTGTGGAGTGTGACATTGTATGGGGCAGAAACATGGACATTACGACGAAGTAAAGGGAAGCGACTAGAAGCATTTGAAATGTAGATATGGAGAAGGATGGAGAATGTGACGTGGACAGACAGAATAAGAAAATTAGCTGTGTTGGTAAGAATGGATGAAGAAAGAATGATGCTGAAACTGATCAGAAAGAGGAAAAGGAATTGACTGGGTCACTGGTTGAGAAGAAACTGCCTTCTGGAAGGAATGTTAGACGGGAGAAGAGTTCGAGGCAGAAGAAGATAACAGATGACTGACGACATTAAGATATATGGATCATATGAGGAGACAAGGAGGAAGGCGGAAAATAGAAAAGACTGGAGAATGCTGAGTTTGCAGTGAAAGACCTGCCCTTGGGCAGAACACTATGAATGAATGGATATATGCACTCCCTTAATTTTACCTAACACAAAACAAGATTGTTCAATTTTATATATAACGTAACTAATAATATCAGCACTGGAATAATTCATAAAATCTTCCTAGAAGCATTTATTTATTATTAACGTAAATACGCCTGTTAGAACTGTCCAGTACTAGTCTGGCATCCAAGAATATCGACAGACACATTTTCATGCTAGTTTTGTCGCGTCTGTAATTTCAAAACTACAAGACATATTTAAATAAAGTAAACGGCTATTGACAGACGAAGGATCAATATTCCAAAGTGACGTTCAGTTGGAGCGGGTGATGTCATCTAGCAATACGCTGGAGGGAAAATTTTGAGGCTTCACCGGGCAGCCGAGACAGTGTAACTGAAGAATTCGAAGCGACAGAACATTCTCATTGGTGTCAAACGATTCATAACTAATCAAGATACAATTTTAATTAAACGACAATAAGCAGTCAATAAGTTAAATAGTAAAAACTCGCGAGTGAAACTGGGTGAATAGAGAAAATTCACAATTTCCAGGCAAATGCGACGCATCTATGGGTAGAAGCAGGCGTACAAGCAACGAAAACCTTACATTAAAGACCACATCCAAAGAGTCGTATTCACGCATAAATCTTGCGGCTGTGCCGCCAATAAAGCCTACGTCGATCTTTTAGTCACATTTCAGTATCGCTGTTACAACTTCACACAGCAGCCTAGTGAAGCTACGAGTGTATTCGTTGTTAAACCCAATTTATTGCAATATTAGAATAATTGAGAGAAGTAAATGTAGGTAAATATCATTAAATATTTTGCAATTGTTACAATTTATCAAATTTAGTTACAAATAAACCTACAGAGCGTTCATTTCAAAACTTCTCAGTCTAAATAACTATATAATTTAAATGGGATTTAATTAAACAAAAACACGTCAATTTAGATATTGAGGGGGAAGTTTAAAACCAGTCTTAATTGCATATTAGTTTCACCTCCTTATCCCCCAGCTTCCACCAATTTGAAATTTCAAATGGCTCCCCTATCTTGTGATACTTAAATTTGAAAGAATAATCAATTGTTCATAGATCTCATTTATTTATTTTCGCATTTTTTGCTTTCTATCGTCGCCTAGAAACCCGTATTGTTACATCTGAAGAGAATAAAGCACAAAGATTATTGAGCATTTCATATAATAGCTGTTTGAGTATTAAATTATTTGAAATTATTGTATAGGCCTACCATTCAAGAGAGAACAGAAATCATCCTTATTGATTCAATTTTGAAAATTACACAAAATAAACTGTGTTTTCATCCTACAATCAACTGACAATAACAACAATACAGGTTGCCGGGCGACGATAGAAAACAAAAGATGCGAAAACGAATGAGATGTATAAACAATTTGAATATTCTTCCAAATTTTAGTATCACAAGATAGAGGTTCCATATGAAATTTCAAAGTAGGGGTAGCTCGGGCGAAGGAGTGAAACCTAATAATCACTTAAAACTGGTTTTATTATTCCCCCTCAATATCTATATTGACTTGTTTTTTGTTTAATTAAATCCTATTTAAATTATATAGAGTAAGGGAGGGTATTGTCGGATACCATTTTGATTTTTCAAAATAAAGGTAATTTAAAAAAGTTAGAACTGGAATTACTTAGTTATATAATAACCTCTTGGGGTACCTGCAAATTGTACATAAGTATTAGGTAATTTACATAATATGTATTTGCTGTATAACTTGCAAAGACAAAACAGAAATAAAATCATCACTGACAGAATGGGAAGCTAATGTCGGATACATTAGACATTATTATGTAAGAGGTATGATAATGCATTTAAAATAATATATTGCATATCAGAAACTATTACAATAGTGTTTCCTATTGTTTCCATCAGTTTCTAACAAAAATCACACACAAATTGATCACTGTATGCTCCTGCACAATCTGCGTGGTTCCAGTCTTCACAGATGGCACATTGAACCCACTGTTCACCTCGTACATCGTCACAGAATTTCCCCGAGCAATATGCACACGTTGAATCTTCAGCTTGTTTGTCAGCATGACGGGCATTAGTTGATGTAGTGGTGCTCTTATTTCCAGTTTTTCGATCTTTTTTAGCCGCTTTCTTGGACATCTGTGCATTTTGAAGCAACTTGCATTTAGCTCCCTTATTAATGGATTCTTCGAAGTGCTACTTGTATGGCGATCCTGTAATTAAAGCTGCTGAGCTCTTGGGTCTGCCGCGTCTGGAAGCTGTTTTTTTTTCAAAGTAGGAACTGGTGATATATCTTCAGGAGTAACATAACTGGCTGACGTTCCTGGAACTCTACATAGGTCTATATGCAAAGGAGTATGGTTATCAGGTTTAGATGGAGTAGAATGATGAACAGAATCAGATGAAGAGGAATTCAGGTGGTTTGTGTTGGAGGAACTGGCACTTAAGGATACAGAGCCATCGTTATTGGATGTTGTGAGTGCAGTAGGAGAAAGTTCGACTGTAGTGCTTGGTTCGGCAGTTTGTAAACCTTGGCTGTTTTCTTCCTCTTCTTCGGCTGCTTCAAAATCAATATCCTGAAAAAGTTTCTGTCTACAGGATGTAACCCCGTAGCCTTGAAACCTTTCAGAGATTTCACCTGTCTGAGCCTTCAAATATGCCTTACCAATTAGATCAGAAACTTCATAATTCGTTACTGCACGGTTGTTTTGCATTTGTCAGAGCCTGATTTCTTCGTCGTAGTAATGTTTGAATGGTCCCATAAAGGTTTTTTCGAGGGGTTGAAGCTTGTGAGTAGTGTGTGGTGGTAAGTAAATAATGGTAACATGACATTCCCGGGCACGGTTGATAAGCTCAAGATTTCTTGTGTGGCTAAAGTGTTCATCCAAGATGAGGAGAACTGGGTCCGATTCTGATGGTTTTGTAGGAGAAACAAAATGATGACACCAGTCCAGAAAAGCCTCAGAACTGATCCACCCGGACTACTGACACCTGAAAATGGATCCTGGGGGAACTCCTCTTGCCAAAAGAAGACTGAAGTTCTTTCATAATAATAAATATTCCATTTGGACTCATTGACACTACTGTTGTTATTAGGAACCCCTCTCAGCAGCTGTCAATGACCCTAGTTGCCTTTTGCCTTTCAACGCAATGATTTTGGGCAGTTTATTCTGGACTACAGTTAAACCCGTTTCATCTACGTTAAATATACGTGATGGTGGATAATTATTGGCATCTATGGCTTCTTCATAAAGGTCAATGAATTTGTTAACGCTTTCCCTATTGAAAACCTTGGTTATGACAACAGATGTACTAGTCGGTGCACGTAGTGATTATGTCTTTGCATGAAGCGTTTGAACCAGTCTTTGCCAGCAACCTCTTTCACAATGGAAAACTGATTAGGAATATTGTTCTATTTAGCCAACTGATATGCAAGCTTTTTAACATCATTTCTGGTACATCCAAAATATTTTCTCTCCATCATTAACACATAGTCAACTAGCTTCTCTTCAAGTGAAGCTGGGAGTGTTGGTTTTCGTCCAAGTTTCGATTTAACGGCTTTGGTGGGCTCAGAATTGGACCGTGCATAATCAAATAATGTTGATCGAGGTACATTGAATCTTTTGGAAGCAGCCACATAGCCCATTCTTTTCTCCCGTACTGCGACAATGGCATTTACCATATCTTCAGACTTCCATTTTTTTAGACTGAATCTCTTTTTTTCTTTTACTTTAGGCATCTAAAAATATCACAAGAAGAAACAATTCGTTACTTCATAATATTCGATTCATTAGAAAATTAATTACTTACATTAATTAAAAATACCCATGAGTAAAAATGTAGTGGTTTGTTATAGAAAACATATAAATGGGTTTAAGGCAGCCTTTATGTAGCGAGCAGCATTGAAAGGCAGCCGCTAATGTCGGATACTATCCAACATTGCCTTCGGCTAGTATCCGACATTGCCCTCGGCTAGTATCCGACATTGGCCGACTCTTCACAAACAGTAAAACAAGCCACCTGCATGAAACATGTTGTCGATAGCATTTCTGCAATTAGAGAATTAAGAAGCCTTATCTATGGTAAATCAAATAGTGCATACCATGTTGTGTAAATATAACAATAACTTGTAACGAATAAATCACATTACTTACCCTCAAAAAGTTTTTTTTTTTTGCAGACACGTTGAAAACATGCTATTCACACACAGTGAAGTACTCAACAGTAATGGCTATTCATTCAGATGTTCGTCTACTTGTAGAGAACATAATGCATTATTTTCACATCAGATTGCACCATTCAATGGATAAGAAATATGTCATCCGACATTATCCGACATTACCAGACCTATCCGACAATCCCCTCCCTTACTCTAGTTATTTAGACTGGGAAGTTTTGAAAGGAACGCTCTATATATGAAACACATGAAAACTTCTCGGCGATTGAACCAGCGTATAATTATGTAATTTAATCCTATGTCTAAACCATGAAAGTCGAAAAAACATAACATTTTAGTCAAAATTATTTTTAAGTAGCAAATCAATATTCAATGCTATAAAAATCGAGTCAGTGTGTTCGGAATTGAGTTTCAGACACGTCCTTTTATTTCTTTCTTAAATTCGTCTAGGAAAAATCGGCGATAGGTAGACCTATAAATTGTAATACGTACGTCGTCGAAAAGGATAAAAAAAAATATCTTCATTGCGATTTCATAATACCGAATCGATATAGATCTCCGTAGCACTTAAAATAATAATCTTAAAATTGTGGGAATGTTCTGAAAAATTAATCTTCATTCGACATCGGTTGGCGTAGATATGAAATGCGGATTCATTATGCAATACAAGTGGGCATATTGTCAGATTTGCTCGACAGAGCATTTATTTAAATTATGTGTACTACACATCCGTACATCGCTTTCACCTGTCAGAGCAAAGTCAGTATTAAAAGAATCCTGTCTGTTGAAATTATAATACAAGTCTACAGTAATTAATTGTGATGAATGTTTCACTTTACGCCATACGCCACTAGCGAATAGCTAGAGCAGCCATTTTCATCCGGTGTGCCGCAAATGATTCGCTGCTGTGCAGCGAGAAAATGAAAATAGTAAAAATTATCATAGCAAAATTGAAAAAGTAAAAGTGAAAACAGTAGTAAAAAAGTGAGTCAACAAGAGTCAACTTCCAGCGAACGTGACACAAATAAACATTTAGTAAACACAGTGCAAGTGTGAGAGCGGTAGTGAAGGGAATGACTGACGCGCAGCGGGGGTTGACAGATCTGTAAAGTTAGAACACCGTACCAGCCTTGAAAAATATCACATTTTACTCTTCTTTATGAAAGAAAAATATCGTACATTAAATACCTCGGCAAAACATTATTCCCTACCCCTCCACATGTTGACTCAAAAATAATGCTTATGAAAGTGAAAAAAAATGTTATTTTATATATTAATGCATCAGTGGTGTGCCGTACATGGAAGATAAGGGAAGCATTGCTTACCCTGTTCATAAAGCGAAAATGAAAAATTAATTATAGAAATTATATTTTAATCGTGAGAACTATGAATTCTCTAATCTTAAAATATCACAAAATTCTTTCTCTGAGCGCCTGTCCTGGTTGAGGCGAATTCGTTATTCATATTCTTAGCTTAAGGCGCCTACACTGGCCGATACGAATTCGTTTATTTCCTTTCGAACTTCGAAAGACTCCGCCGCTCCGCCCACATCCAGCATTACCTCAGCTGCTTCCGTTGCTTCATGTGAGAAATACCGATGTGTTGGAAATTAGCAACTTCTTTTTGTGTGTCAAATATAACATGTTTTGTGCTCCATTTACACATATTATGTACCGTTCCTGTCTAACAAAAATATTATTTTGTCGGTTGGTGTTTAATGCGATTATAAATTATTGTGTTCATCAATTGAAGCGTTGGGCCGAATAACGGTCTGTGTTACAATTTTTCAAAATCGAATTTTTAATGGAATAATGCTCTGTATAGTCTTACACAGCTATCACAAAAATTGTTTGTCAATATCTGTATCAGAGACGCTTCTACACGAGTTACAACCATGAATTTCTTGGTTGGAAAAACGGTCTATGCCACTAGTCACTTCTAGCGTATCCAGTTGTTTACATCGTATTGAGAGTTACTATAGAATTTTCCACCTTAAGAAAAAAGCAGTGGTCTTACGAGTCTTGGCTAGTAAGTGTTGCCGCAAGATACCTCCGTTAGTAGAACGAGTGAGGTAGTACTGTCACAGTTTGGTATATACAGTTACGAAGCTTGGGATGATTTTTTGCATTTCTCACGATAGCTGCTAGCCGCTTAGAGCGCCGTGAGTAGTAGGACGAAGTGAAGAGAAGCGAATAGAAGCATTTGAAATATGGATATGGAGAAGAATGGAATGTGTGAAGTGAACAGATAAAATAAGAAATGAAGCTGTGTTGGAAAGAGTGGGTGAAGAAATAATGATGCTGAAACTGATCAGGAAGAGGAAAAGGAATTGGTTGGGACACTGGCTGGGAAGAAACTGAATGCTGATGGATGCACTGGAATAAATGGTGAACGGGAGAAGAGTTCGTGGTAGAAGACGATATCAGATGATAGACGACACTAAGATATAATGGATCATACAGTATGAGGAAACAAAGAGGAAGGGAGAAAATAGGAAAGGCTGGAGAAAGCTGGGTTTGCAGTGAAAGGTCTGCCCTTGGGCATAACAGTAAATGAAATTAGTTCATTGATGAACCTTAGTTACTAAGAGTGCATATAAAGAATAAACTGTAAGAAGTTTTTTTCTCCTTATTTTATGTAATAAGAAACGAAACTGTTTGTAAACATTGTTGCTAGTTACCATTGTTGGTGGTCTCGGTTTTACAACAATGTTCATTATTGAGGCTCATTTATTGTACTGTTATCCTTTTGTGAATAAACATGCTTAAAAAAAGAAACAGAAATACTTATCTCAACCTATCAGTTGGGGTGAAAAAACACCCCACATAGTCGTCAATGTGACAAAATGTATCCAGTCCTCAGAAGGTTAACCGAGACATATACCTTTCTGAAATCTGTGAATAACTGATGCACTGTACCTTTATGCTCCCATTTTTCTCCATTATCTGTCGAATAAAAATATCTGATCAATAGTTGATCTATTACGCATAAAACGACACTGATGATCCCCAATAATTTCATCTAGATATGGAGTTAATCTTCTTAAAAGAATATTGGACAAAATTTTGTACGACGTCAACAATAGTGATATTCCTCGAAAGTTACTACAGTTAGTCTTGTCCCCCTTCTTAAAGATAGGTGCGATTATGGACTCCTCCCATTGTTCTGGTACAATTTTCCTCTTCCCAAATAGCAAGTACAAGCTTATAAGTTTCGTTAGATAATACGCTTCTATCCTCTTGTATTAATTCTGCTGGAATTTGATCGATACCTGGAGACTTGTACTTTTTCAGATTTTGTATCGCAATTTCGACTTCAGAAAATGTGGGTTCGGGTATAAATGGCTTAGCAGTTTGTATTTCAATTTCGTCCCGACCATTTGTATTTGCTCTATGTATATTTAGTAGTTGCCCAAAATAGTTTTTCCATTTGTTCAGGATTGAATGAGATGCTGCAAGCAAGTCACCATTTTCATCCTTGATCACGTTTACCCTTGCCTGATATCCATTCTTAAATTCCTTTATGCTCTTATATAAATCTCTGTTTTTATTTTTTCTATTTATTTCTACGTCATTCAGTTTTCCTTCAAATAATCTCTCTTTTTATTCCTAAGTGTACGATTTGCTTCCTGTCTTTTATTGAAATAATTATCTCTATTCGCCTCAACTGCATCCCGTAAGAATTTAAAATTTGCCTGTTTCCTTCTTTCTAATAAAATACAACAATCTTCATCAAACCACGTTTTCTTTTTTCTTAGTTTCATAATAACCTATGCTCTGTTTAGCTGCAATTTTGATATTATCTTGGATATTTTCCCACATTCTACTAACATTTAACTCTTCCTCAACTTCATCGGACTCATTTCAATTTCAGAAACCCAAAATTAATGTTGTTTGTTGCTTTCAAAGATGGAGATTGTAAGGATGGCATACAATTTGGGAAATAGGGTACTTGGGTTAGATATAATTATTATTGCAAGAAACATATATCGCTTTGCCTTTTATAGACTTTCAATGAAATTTGAGAAGTGCACGATTTCCTCCCGATCATTGTCAGAAATTTTCTTGCTAATGGCTGTAGGTCTACTGCTATTTAATACTTTGCGATACTCATTGCAGACTCATATCAGAAAATCAAGTAGAAGGTCGATCCGAGAGGATTGTCATTATAGCGCTCTGTTCTGTTCTGTTATTTCTATAAACCGAGTGTTATTGTCTCTATTCTTCAATGTCGACTTTGATGGAAAAGCGTAAGATTAAACCTGTATTATAATCAGTGTGTAAATTAAGATTGACGGCCTCCAGATATGGTGGGTAGCTGCGAATATTTGAATAAGCAGTCGTGGACAGCCGATAAGGGGTGGTCCTCCAGCTTGGGGGTTGGGCGAAGGGCTAACAACCCATCACCGTAAAAAAACAGCTTGTTACGAATCCCTACAATAAGCCTCGGAATAGGACTGATTCTCTGGCATGACCACAGCAAAGGAATAAGGTTTTGAGATTTGGCACTTGGATCGTAACTAGTCTTTATAGAACAGGAGGGGTAACATTAGTAGCAAAAGAACTAGCTAGATATAGAATAGACTTCGTGGGAGTACAAGAGGTTAGGTTAGATGGGAATGGCATATCACAAATAGGAGATTACTTGTATTCTGGGGAAGGAAACAATAATCACAATAGCCTACACGCAACTAGTAGTGACAATGGAGTTAGATTAGTCAACTTTGCCACATCGAAAAAATTAATTGTCAAAAGTACAACATTTCCCCATAAGGAGATTCCGTGGTTTTATGAAGATTGTTGCATGGTAGTAGAAAGAAGGAAACAGGCAAAATTAAAATTCTTACAGGATCCAGTTGAGGAGAAGAGAGATAATTATTTCAATGAAAGACGGGAAGCAAGTCGTACACTTAGGACTAAAAAGAGAGATTACTTGAAGGAAAAACTGAATGAGGTAGACACAAATAGTAAGAATAAAAACATTCGAGATTTATATAAGGGTATAAAGAAATTTAAGAACGGATATCAACCAAGGGTAAACGTGATCGAGGATGAGAATGGTGACTTGCTTGCAGACTCTCCATCAATCCTAA
Organism: Periplaneta americana; assembly: GCF_040183065.1. Taxonomy (NCBI): domain Eukaryota; kingdom Metazoa; phylum Arthropoda; class Insecta; order Blattodea; family Blattidae; genus Periplaneta; species Periplaneta americana. The sequence continues at coordinate 15,317,579 of NC_091128.1, read as the reverse complement.
ACAGATGGAAAAACTATTTTGCGCAACTACTAAATGTACATAGGCCAAATAGAAATGATCGGGACGAAATTGAAATACAAACTGCTGAGCCATTTATACTCGAACCGACGCTTTCAGAAGTCGAAATTGCGATAGAAAATCTGAAAAAGTACAACTCTCCAGGTATCGATCAAATTCCAGCAGAATTAATACAAGAGGGTGGAAGTGCATTATATAGCGAAATTTATAAACTTGTATTTGCTATTTGGGAAAAGGAAATTGTACCAGAACAATGGAAGGAGTCCATAATTGTACCTATTTTTTAAAAGGGGGACAAAACCAACTGTGGTAACTTTCGAGGAATATCACTTTTGTTGACGTCGTACAAAATTTGGTACAATATTCTTTTGAGAAGATTAACTCCGTACGTAGATGAAATTATTGGGGATCATCAGTGCGGTTTTCGGCGTAATAGATCGACTATTGATCAGATGTTTTGTATTCGACAGATAATGGAGAAAAAATGGGCGTATAAGGGTACAGTACATCAGTTATTCATAGATTTCAAAATGGCATATGACTCGGTTAAGAGGGAATTATTATATGATATCCTTATTGAATTTGGTATTCCCAAGAAACTAGTTCGATTAATTAAAATGTGTCTCAGTGAAACATACAGCAGAGTCCGTATAGGTCAGTTTCTATCTGATGCTTTTCCAATTCACTGCGGGCTAAAGCAGGGAGATGCATTATCACCTTTACTTTTTAACTTCGCTTTAGAATATGCCATTAGGAAACTTCAGGATAACAGGCAGGGTTTGGAATTGAACGGGTTACATCAGCTTCTTGTCTACGCGGATGACGTGAATATGTTAGGAGAAAATACACAAACGATTAGGGAAAACACGGAAATTTTACTTGAAGCAAGTAAAGCGATCGGTTTGGAAGTAAATCCCGAAAAGACAAAGTATATTATTGTGTCTCGTGACCAGAATATTGTACGAAATGGAAATATAAAAATTGGAGATTTATCCTTCGAAAAGGTTGAAAAATTCAAATATCTTGGAGCAACAGTAACAAATATAAACGACACTCGGGAGGAAATTAAACGCGGAATAAATATGGGAAATGCCTGTTATTACTCGGTTGAGAAGCTCTTATCATCCAGACTGCTGTCCAAAACTCTGAGAGTTAGAATTTATAAAACAGTTATATTACCGGTTGTTCTGTATGGTTGTGAAACTTGGACTCTCACTCTGAGGGAGGAACAAAGATTAAGGGTGTTTGAGAATAAGGTGCTTAGGAAAATATTTGGGGCTAAGCGGGATGAAGTTACAGGAGAATGGAGAAAGTTACACAACGCAGAACTGCACGCATTGTATTCTTCACCTGACATAATTAGGAACATTAAATCCAGACGTTTGAGATGGGCAGGGCACGTATGGGCGAATCCAGAAATGCATATAGAGTGTTAGTTGGGAGACCGGAGGGAAAGACACCTTTAGGGAGGCCGAGACGTAGATGGGAGGATAATATTAAAATGGATTTGAGGGAGGTGGGATATGATGATAGAGACTGGATTAATCTTGCACAGGATAGGGACCGATGGCGGGCTTATGTGAGGACGGCAATGAACCTTCCTTAAAAGCCATTTGTAAGTAAGTAAGTAAGTGTGAATTAAGGTTTCTGATGAGGAGGGATAGAATCCTAGATAGATAATACCAGACATAAAATAATTATTATCCTCATTCGATACGGCTCAACGCTTGGTCGCAATGAGTTGCTTGTCTTGCATTTTATCATAATAATAAATCCATGAGCAGGCTTAAATACGAGTAAAGTGTGTCATTTCCTAAGTTACTGATTGTTGTCAGCTTGGGGGTGATGATAACACACCAATATTATTATTTTCTTTGCTTACTTTATACTTTATAAAATATATATACTCGTATTAAAACAATTATACTGTATTTTGTGAGAGGGATAGAAGTTATCTCCTCAAGGATGTTAACATGAATTTATGAAAGGGGGATAAATTTGCAACTTTCCCCATCCCTCCCGTTAATTCACATCCTGATTATAATTATTAATATCTCTCAAGAAATATATTTTCTCTTCGATAGGAGCAATACCACAGCACTTCATAGATAAGTTTATGTGTTGTACAAAATATCGGAAAGAAAATCGTTACATTTGGAGTAATTTATCATGGTACTCTGTTGACTTAAAGAAAAGATCCAATAGAATCCTAATTATTTGCTGAAATTATTATGCATCACGTGCATCATTCCACGGTAAATTTACTCGTAGTTACTAAATAGCTATGAATGCGTACAATAGTTAGGACAAATCGCTATAAACAGATACGGATATTTGTGAAAATTTCATAATCGTTTTTTCGATATAGCAACTTCGTCATTCTACTACTACTACTACTACTACTAGTAGTAGTAGTAGTAGTAGTAGTAGTAGTAGTAGTAGTAGTAGTCTACTATTAGCAGCAGTAGTGCTTGTAACAGTAGTAATACTAGTAGTAGTAGTAATGCTGATATTAGTGGTAGTAGTAGTAGTAGTAGTAGTAGTAGTAGTAGTAGTAGTGCAGTGCTTGTAGCAGTAGTAGTGTTGGTACTAGTGCTAGTAATAGTAGTGATAGTACTAGTAGTAGTAATGCTGGTACTAGTGCTAGTAGTAGTGCTAGTGCTAGCGTTGCCAGTAGTAGTAGATAATACTGGTGCTAATAATAAAAATAATGCTAGTACTTATGCTAGTCGTATTAATAGTAGTAGCAGCAGCAGCAGTAGTAAGAGAATATTGACGCAATTGATGTTCCTCTCAGGACGAAATTTAGTCTGGCAAATATTTTTCTCATAAGATGTAAATGAAATAAACTGCACGGTGAACTTGACATCTTTCACAGACATGGCGTATCTACAAATGTGCTGCTCATAGTAAACATTGCCTGACTGTGGATGTCGTCCAAATTATTCGCCTTACTTTGAGGACGCTCTCTCTCTTTCTCTTACCCTAAAAACAAAGGAGACACATTCAATAAATCACAGCCGAAACAACATGTGTCTGATCTTTAACAGTAAATACAAGTTTCTGTGGAGGACAGAATAGCCTCAAAATAAATTACGTGAAGGTTAAAGTCTGGTTTTAGGATTTAGAATGATAGGAGCAATATGCACTGAAATGCTACATTCTGTTTGTTTTCTTCTCTGTAGAGTGCGGAGTGGCGTAAGTAGTGTACAAGTAGACTTAACCTTAAATAAAGAAATCTGTTTTATGAAGCTGATGCATAGTTTGTCATCATATCTAGGGCATCATGCCAGAAGGGCGTATCAACAAAACTGCACCTTTACATTAGAGCCACTTAAATATACAATTATTCTTCCTATCCCTGTCCAAATAACAAGGTTCATTCTTTGATTCTTCCTCATGCCCATTGTAATTCTCCAATATTTGTTTTCAAACATAAATAGTTTCTATTAAAATATTTCAATAAGCCTGTATTTGTTGATAAGACCTTAAGGTATGACGCCTCCATTTTGTTAACAGATATTCAATTCATTATAATGTTAACCAGTGTTACTCCATTTACAGTTTATTTCTCTGAACTGTCATTCCACAATATACGGATAGGAAATCACTTACTTCTGACTTCAATTACAAACTGTACCTCTTAAGGAAGCGTAGGGTAAAGGCTCTAATATCATGATGCGAGTAATATATTGATAGTGTGTTTGAGAGAATATCACGACTTTATTGAGCTAGAAAAGGACACGTTTTGTGCATCAACGTGTTGAGTAATTCCACGTCAAATCGCACAAAATTGTACAAATTTTGACTTTCATATTTCTGATTGCGTTTATATATTTTTTTACCAACTCTCTGGGTCTAATAAACTAACAAATGTATCTTAATTTAAATCTAAGTGCACATGTTTTTAAAATATTGCATTTTAAATTCGTTAAAAAAGTCGCAAAATGCAACATTTCAAGCGTCATATTTCTGAGGATAAGCCTATTGATGTTAAATTAAAAAAAATGCATTTAAAATCTAGAAACACTGTCCTTTATTAAATATTTACTAACTGATTTGAAATAATTATTACATATAATTTTTATGATTAAATTATTAAAAGTTAGATATCAATGTGAAATAGCCGTATTAAAAATCTAAAAGAATGTCCACTAAGTGCACTGAAGTATTCCTAATAATTCCAGAAAAACACAATGGGATCTCGAATAGTTTTAATAGAAATTTAATTATTTACAAAGCAATGTGTAATAGGCTGGTGCAGCAGCAGTGGACGGGAAGCTTTGACCGCGCGCTGGGAGATTTATCGGCACTGGATGATCCAGTGAAACTGCAACATTACACCCAGTAAGGATGAAGTCACTCGAGGAAACACGGCTAACTTACACTTGTATTCACTTACTATGATATCTTCAAATATTTGTACATTTTGCATTTTAAACGTCTGCTTTCATTCACACTACACTTTAAATTTCACTCGCTTACCTTCTTTCTAGAAAGAAAATTGTTTTATTAAAGCTTCAGTTTTCGACAACGGAGTTGAAGAATGTAATTTTTATGTACCAGTTACTGGTTTTAGATTGTGATATCTGGCCTGCAAATTTTCAGTGTGGTTTTTGTGTTTGGGAAAACATATAAATGACACTTTAGAAATATTTTTTGTCCCCAATCAAAGAGTTTTTTGGTGTTGTTTATATAGGATCTCGATTGGGTTATAGGCTGGCTCTCGTAGCAAATCTTTTAACAGTTCGGCTGGTATTACACTATCGAAGTTCTTTGACAAAGATCTTTCATAAAATATATTATATTATAAAACATATGAAGTGTAATATGTGGAACGCAAATATGACTGGACTGTTGTTACCACAAAAATTCTGATACTGGAGTGTGAAGGAAATTAAATGTTGTGAATAAATAATTTGTATAATATAGTATTAATATTATATAATAATTTGTATGACTTTTCAAGTCCTCGTATTGTAGCTCTTCCAGTAAATTCTGATGAATACCTCTCTTACCACGTTTTGCAATCCACGGTTTAACCCACAGGCGTTTCTTTTTCTGTTTCTTTTTCAGTAAAATCCTTATGTAATAATTGAACTAATTGTAGCTGAACAGTCATAATACTGTTCTTCATTTATGGTGTTATAAACTTAACGGGTAAATATTACTATCAACAAATCATAAACTTAACGCGTAAATATTAGCATCAACAAATCCTCGGAACACGTGTTAACTGTTGCGGAACAAGTGTTAGGTGAGTTTTGTTCCTAATTTTAGGTTATATTTGATAAAAGATTTTATGTAGTGTAATATAACCCAAATCCTATCTTTTATTAAAGATCTTTGAAAAAATAGTTTATCATATTCTTCGTCAAAGAGCTTTGATAGTGTAATAGCAGCCTTCATCCAATGCCATCACATGTACCTTTACCATGCGACGTTGCAAAGATATGCCATTCAGCGCTAATTCCATAATCGTCTTCATGTAAGCAGATGTTTTTAAAATTCTTTTATTTTTGTATTGTGAACTTGATCCATCGGAAAAATAGACAATTCTTTTAATATCGTTCAATCCTTGGTTAAGAAATTGATTGCTTCGCATTGAAAAAAGTGAAAGGAATCGGTGTCATGTTTCATGCTTTCAGAGAAGAAAACAATGCTTTTGTAACGAATTTCTGTACCTTCTTTGAAATAGGAAAAGGATGTATTGTGCCTTGGCAGTTGTTCCAATGCACACCTTGTACTGAATCTTGTATTACAAAAGAATAACTTTCAGAAAAGTGTGCAATAACTATGTAATTTTCACGTTGTACATTTTCTTTGCATTCCGTAAAACTTTCCAAGCGCAGCCTTCTAGCACTATGTACAGTTTCCCTAGAAAAGAATGAGACGATTGAATATTCTTAAGTCTCAGATGTAAGACATTGCGCATGATCGGAGACGAGACCACTAGCATCGTTCCGAAATTCACTTCAAAAACTGTAAAAAAAAAATATGGTAATATGACGTAAATAATAGATAAATAAATACATAAATTGTGTAGTTAAATCGACATTGGACCTTCATGACTAGAACGACACTGCGCATAGAAAGCAAAGCTTTCATGTCGTTTCAATAGCTCAGACGCTAAGAGTTCTGCGTGTTGTATAGAAGAGTGCGACTTCGATTCTTAGTTTACACAACGATTTTTTTGTCTAAATAACGTTGAAATAGCTAAATAACGTTGAAATAGGGTTTTATAAAGTCCTGAGATTAAGTGTTAATGATCACAAACAATACAAAATTACAAATTATAATATTATAAACGTTAATCTAATGAATGCATTTACACCATTTATATACATATATATTAAAAAGTAGCAATTACAATGAAATTTAAAAAATATTCCTAAGTTACACAGACAAACTTTCCCAAAGGTTTAGAGTCCTTAGGCCTATGCCATTTGTTGAGTAATTATTACAATATTTTATTACTAGCTTTCCCATATGTGTAAGAAATGCACTCGCACAAAATAATTTTTGTTAAAAGTGTGGCTTTGGACTATTTCATTCTCATCCCTTCAGTTGATTTTAACTATTTTATCTATGTGTTTGCAATAGTGTTTAATTTAATGTGCATTGAATTTTATTCATGTTATGATTGAATGAAAAAGCAATGTTGCAGTTAATTGATTAATTATTAAATGCATCTGTTAAATAACGAATTGCAGTATATTTTGCAAATTCTTGAATGTTTAGTTGTCAATAATATTTATGTACTATATACTACTGTATAAGGTGTTAAAAAACAGGAGACGTTTCGGTTATACAGTGGAACCGACACGCTACTGTACTCGTATGAGCTACCGAGACAATAGAGTGACATTAGCAGCAGTCCAGAATTTAGATCCCACAGCAGGCATTTGCCACTCGGTACAGAGAAGCAATGAGATTTTGTGACCCAAGCTATTTTGTGAAATCGTGGCCTTAAGTGGCTGTCTTCTTCGTGATCATTCTTCTGGTCCTTGTCCTTAATAATAATCATAATAATAATAATAATAATAATAGTTTCATTTTCCCTGGCAGAATTAAGGCCACCAGGCCGACTCTTCCACTCAACCAGGATGAAATCACATACAGAAAAATACATACCGGTATACAAATATTAACTTAATAATAATAATAATAATAATAATAATAATAATAATAATAATAATAATAATAATAATAATAATAATAATGAAAATAAAAAAAAGAGAGACTGAATACATATACACAATCGGTATTAACTTAAAATAATAATAATAATAATAATAATAATAATAATAATAATAATAATAATAAAGAATAAATATAATAAAAAAGAGACTGAATACATAATCAAAAACAGGAAAATACATTCTAGTATACAAGCATTAACTTAAAAAAGTATTAATATATATGAATATAATCTCACAACTAAAGGAATAGTACAATTAGGATGATCAGCACAGCACGATTTACATTGAGACAATGACAATTACCTAGATTTTAGTGTTAATGGAAAAATAAAGTAATGACTGTATAAAATAATAATAATAATAATAATAATAATAATAATAATAATAATAATAATAATAATAATAATAATAATAAATAAAAATTATACCTAAAATAATTCTGTGCATTTAAAATATTTCTAAACAACCTAATTTTAAACAACTAACGACTAAGACTACCCCTGATTTCCAGCGGCAGCGAATTCCATGATCTGGCCATGGCTATTCAGAAAGAACTTGAGGTCAGATATGTGTGATGACGTGGCATTGATAGCAACAGATTGTGCTGTGAACGTGTATTACGATTATGATGTGAAGCTAGGAGAGTAAGCCGAGAGGCAAGGAAATTGGGTGTGGAATCATGTATAATTCAATATAGCAGGCAAAGAGAATATACTAAACATCGATCTTGCAAGCGGAGCCAGGAGAGTCATAGAAAATATTCCGATATATGATCATGTCGGCGGATATTGAAAATAAATGGGACGCAGACAGTATGTCCTTGTTGCGGTCCTTGTAACAATTCTTGTTGTATTTGTCATGGTACTTATCGTGGTTTTGGTCCTTATCGTGGTTCTTTCGTATTCCTAGTCGTGAACCATATCGTAGTCGTTATTGTAATCCTTGTCGTAGTGCTTTCCGTTGTCCATGTCGTTATCATTATCGTAGTCCTTGTCGTTTTTCTCGTGATTCTTATCGTCATCTTTTTACCTTTGTCGTAGTCCTAATCATGGTCTTTGCTGTCTCTGTCATGGTTCTAATCGTGGCCTTGGTGCTTGTCGTAATGCTTGTCATGGTCCTGGTTGTGTCCATGTCGTAGTCCTGATTGTTATCCGTATCGTGACGCATGTCCCGATCCTTACTGCGGTCGTTGTTATTCTTGTCTTTGTGTTCGTCCGTTTCGTACTCCTATAATGGTCGTTGTTCCTTTGTTGTAATACTTGTCGTGGTCATTGTTGTCCAAGCCATGGTGTCTTACTGCGATCATTGTTGTGGTGCATGTCATGGTCCATGTCATGATATTTATCGTGGTCCTTGTCCTTATCGAGGTCCTTATAGTGGTCCTTGATGTCTTTGCCATGGTCTTTATCGTGATCATGGTTGTCTCTATTGTGGTTATTCTCTGCTTTGTTGGGGTCCTTATCACAGTGCTTGTTTCCAGTGTAATGGCCTTTTCGATCTTGTTTTTGTCATGGTCCTATCGTGGCCTTGGTCCTTATCGTGGTCCATGTCGTGATTCTTATAGTTGTCTCTGTCTTTGTTCATTTCGCGTCCTTATATTGGTCCTAGTTGTCTCTAGCATGGTCCTTATCGTAATAATTTTTGCCTTTGTCATATTTTTATCGTGAACATTGTTGTCTTTGTCGTGGTCCTAGTTGTCATTGTAATGCCCTTATCGTTCTACCTGCTTTTGTCACGGTTCTTATCGTGGTCCATGCTACGATTATTATTGTGGTTCTTGTCTTCGTCCACGTGACGGTTCTTACATTGGTCCTTGTTGTCTCTGGCATAGTCCTTATCGTGAGCCTCATTCTTTTTGGCATATTTTTTTTGTGGTAATTGTTGCCTTTCTCGTGATCTTTGTTGTCATTGTAATAACCATTATCCTACACCTTGTCTTTGTCATGGTCTTGGTCCTTATAGTAGTCCTTGTGATTCTTATCGTAGTCACTGTCGCGGTCCTTAAAGTGGTTCATGTTATGGCTCTTATCATCCTGAACCCTCTGGTGTATGTCGTGGATCATGTCATGATCCTTAACGTAGTCCTCGTCCTTATCCTTATTGTGAATCTTATAGCGGTCCGTATTCTCCCTCGCATAGTCCATATCGCTGTCTTGGTCTTTATGAACCTTATCGTAATGTTTGTCATGGTCTTTATCGTGATACTTATCATAGTGTTTGTTGTGACCCATGTCCTTATTCTTATCGTGGTCCTTATTTTTGTTTTGCTGTTGTCATGAGTCTTAACATCGTCCTTGTCTTTGACGAAGTCCTTATGATGATTATTCCGTGGTCCATGTCATGGTCCTTATCGTAATCGTTGCCGTAGATCTTGTAATGATCCTTGTTGTCTTTGCCACGGTCCTTATCGTGGTCACTGTTGTCTTTGTCATGTTTCTTATCGTAATCCTTGTGTTTGTTGTAGTCCTTATTATGGTCCTTATCGTGGTATTTGTTGACTTTGTTATGATCCTTATCATGGTCTTGGTCCTTATAGTGTTTCATTCGTGACTCTTATCATGAACCTTGTCCTTATCGTGGTCTAATTCGTAATTATTATCGCGGCCTTGTCTTTATCCATATCGCGTTTCTTACGTTGGTTCTTGTTTTCCTTGTCATGGTCATTTTTTTGTCGTGGTCCTTGTTGTCTTTGACATGTCCCTTATCGTGATCTATGTTGTATTTATTGTGGTCATTGTTGGAATTGTAATAGTCCTTATCGTCCTCCTTGCTGCTTTTGTCATGTCCTTAATAAGTGTTTGTTGTCTTTGTCATAGTTCTTATCTTGGTACATTTCGAAGTTCTTATCGTGGTTCATGTCATGGTATTTATCGTAATCATTGTCGTGGTGTTTGTCGTGTTTCTTGTCGTAGTATATTATCATGGTCATGATTTTGGTCCTTATCGCGGTCTTTGTTGTCTTTCTAATAGTCCTTTTCGTGGGCCTGGTCCTTTTAATCCTTAAGGTGGTGTATGTCATGGCATAATCCTTGTCATGGAGTTTGTCGTGTTTCTTGTATGTAACCATGTTCCTGATCTTTGTCCTTATCGCGGTCCTTGTTGTCTTTATCGTGCTCCTCACAATGTTACTTGCTGTTTTTACCATATGTCTACATTTGTCATTTCAAAAATAATATTGTTTTTGCACTTTGGCGAATGACTTTCCTGTTACACGGTATATTTCAATATTTCATTAAAGGTAAACGATCAAGAACGTAAAAAGAGACGTACACCACAAATACACAGACAACTGATAACATTTTGCACAGGTGTGTACCTTTGGAGCAGGATGAAAATAGGCCTGCCCATGCACGACCAGATCTGTTCCTGGCTACGTCGATATCGAGTGAACCGCGCTGTAGAACTTTAACTTCCGAAGACCAAGAGTCGTCTCATTCTTTTTAAGGGGAACCGTACATTTAAAAGTTGGCCAATACAGTTTTTCCATCTGCACAGGATTGAATGAGAGTCTGCAAGCAAGTCACCACTCTTATCCTTGATCACGTTTACACTTGCCTGATATCCGTTCTCAAATTCCTGTATACACTTATATAAATCTCATATGTTTGCATTCTTACTATTTATTTCTACCTCATTCAGTTTTTCCTTCAAGTAGCCTCTCTTTTTATTCCTAAGTGTACGATTTGCTTCCCGTGTTTCATTGAAATAATTATCTCTATTCTCCTCAGCTGGATCCTGTAAGAATTTCAATTTTGCCTGTTTCCTTCTTTCTACTACCATGCAACAATCTTTATCAAACCACGGTTTCTTTTTCTTAGTTTCATAATAACCTATGCTCTGCTCAGCTGTAACTTTGATAGGCCTAATATATCTTATATTTTTTCACACGCTATTAACATCTAACCCTTTCTCAACTTCGTCGGAACTTCCTAAAGTGGCAAACCTATTCAAAATTTCGACCTGATAATGTTGCTTAGTTTTCTTGTCCTTTAATTTCAGAATATTGAATTTACTAATATTAACTTGTTGCTCTTACTGATAATATAGTCTTTCTCTTAATTCTTCAATTATCAAATAATGGTCAGAATTACAGTCTCCCCCTCCCCCCCGAAAGTTCGAACGTCTACTATACTAGTATGTCTCCGTTTATCTATCAAGATGTGATCTATTTGGTTGTGTGTGAGTCTATCTGGAGAAGTCCAAGTATATTTATGTATATCCTTATGGGGGAATGTTGTACTTTTGACAATTAAATTTTTTGATGTCGCAAACTTGACTAGCCTAACTCCATTGTCATTACTAGTTACGTGTAGGCTCTCTTTTCCAATAGTCGATTTAAAAATATCCTCCCGTCCTACTTAGGGTTGAAATCCCCCAATAAAATTTTCATGTGATATTTAGATAACTGATCAAAAGTATGTTGCAATTCCTCATAGAAGCTATCCTTTATAAGGTCGTCTTTCTCTTCTGTAGGGGCGTGAGCATTTATAACTATGATATCGCACCATCTACCCTTAAGTACTAAATACGATAACCTATCACTCATAAATTCGACCTTTTTTACTGCTGATTTTATTCTTTTATGAACAAAGAATCCAGTTCCATATTAGTGATTATTGTTTCCTTCCCCATAATACAACAAGAAATCTCTTATTTGCGATATGCCATTCCCATCTAACCTAACCTCTTGTACTCCCACGAAGTCTATTCTACATCTAGCTAATTCTTTTACTACTGATGTTACCCCTCCTGTTCTATAAAGACTAGTTACGTTCCAAGTACCAAATCTCATAATCTTATTACTTGGCTGTGGTCGTGCCAGAGAACCAGTCTCATTCCGAGGCTTAATATCCCTGGCAGAATTAATGCCATTAGTCTTCTCTTTCACTCAACCAGAATCAAAGAACATACAGGATAATACATAAAACTAAAGGAAAAGTACAATTTGTATAACCAGTACAGGCTACATTGAAACATGACAAAAATTAGTGTACTGCGAACCTTTCGTTACTGCAGACTTTATATCAGAGGGGCGATAATTCCACGCCGTTGAATTCGAAAGTAATGTTATAACTGAGGATCGGATTTTTAGGTGCTAAAAATCTCGAAAATAGTTATTTTTATGTGCTAAAATTCAGGAAAATATGTGACAAATACCAGTATAAATTATGCTGTCTCGTCAACTGCTGAATAATAATTACAGTATATAATGAGATTTATCCTCAAGCTGTCCATCACAAATGATTAAATTTATGATTATCGCGGAAGAATGCCATGTACTGGGAAAAAGAGAGCTCTGGCCATTGAGAAACAACATGCACTTCCTAGAGACATGTTTATGATTGGAAACTAAAACAGAAGCAGCTGATGTTTATGAAATTATAATTTCTTCCTGAAACAGCGTTATGATGACATACAAGACACTCCTAAATGATACATCAATGCTCATGTGTGTTAGTGACAGTACAATTTTTTAGTGGTGACAGCTCTTATCGCTTGTGGTGAGAGAGCATACTGCAGTTCTATAGGTCCACAGATAGATCGTTCCGAGAAATGGTTGCCAGTTGCCATGTCTAAGTAACTGCAGTGAACATTCGAGTGATGATTAATCTGAAATGGGGATTTTGTCGAAAATTGTTTGATAAAAACTTAGTTTTTATGTGTTTTATGTGAATATTTTAAAATATGTGTTTACATTTTAAAAATTCAAAATACATGTGTTTTATGTGAAATAAAATTTAAAATACATCCTCAGACGACCTAGTCCGAAACTTAAAACAGAATTACGAGTTACAATTAAGTGCAAATAAATATTTATTTACCTAAGAATCCTAGCCCTAGTTATAACTGTAGGTACTAGAACACTTAAAAAGTATGGTACATGTATATTTAAAATAGGTATGAAACACAAAAATTTAAATTATTGTTTATTTAACGACCCTCGCAACTGCCGAGGTTATATGAGCGTCGCCGGTGTGCCGGAATTTTGTCTGCAGGAGTTCTTTTACATGCCAGTAAATCTACTGACATGAGCCTGTCGCATTTAAACACACTTAAACGCCATTGAACTAGGTCGGGATCGAACCCGCAACCTCGAGCATATAGAAGGCCAGCGCTATAACAACTACGCTACCGAGGCCGACAGTGTGAAATATATATCTGCATAGCCTATAATACAAAGTGGGGACTGATTTTATGTTATGACGGAGAAAGCGAAGCTTTATGATATTGCTTACAATTTTCCAGCAAAGTTAGGCTATGTCTGAGTCCTCGGAGTTCCTGATATGTTGCCACGACGTTTTATCGAAATCTGAGTATTTTATCCTATTTTTCGTTGGTGAATATTTATTCCAGATCTAACATCTATGAATATATTTGCTAAGGTTCATTACTAAGGACCATGCTGCATATGCAAAGAGATGAAGGATCGGTTTTGTTTTCCGTCCTCCAGAAGCAAAGCGAAAATACACAATATGAAGATTAATTTATTAAATATTGATAACAAGTTACATAATGCAAAATCAGACTTAGTTATAAACTGTGTGGAAGACGACACAATACATGTGACGAAGAAAACTACGAGTAAGATTCGCATTTTTTTAATGCTTATGTAAAATCATAGTTGTTATGAGCACGTGAGATTTGCTTAGTGACTGAAGTAAGGAGAAGTAGGATACAAGCATAAATTGTAATTTGCTCCTAAGAAAAATATTTAAAATATATTAGCCTAGTATAACTATACAGAGTATACGTGAAATAACCTTGCACATTTTAAGATAGAATAGATCATATTGTATAAAAAAAAAACTAATATCATATTGGTGTAAAGTTCTTAGTTTTTTTTTTCAGATTTTTTTTTTTTTTTTGCCAAATGTTTAACACCATCTTATTCGGTGACACTGGCCAACATGATTCATTTCACAAGAAACTAAATACGGATTTCAGTGCTGTTTTTATCCTGAATTCAAATATGTATTGAGAATTTTTTCATCAGGCACGGTTTTTTTTGTGGCAGTGACTTTTATATACAAGGCTGTCTTTGTTATAATTTTTATAAGTTATAAGAAGTGAGAATTTTTGGTCAAATGTGGAAATTTTATTCAGATTGGGTTGGCAGCACTATGCGCTTCTCACTGGATGAAAAAATTGTACTATTTGCAATTCATATTATTTGGAAAGAACAGAAAAACCATTCAACTGATTGCTATTTCTGTTTAACTAACATTAAAGAAATCACATTTAAAACAAAATATACAGTTAACTATCTCAATATGCTACCAGTAATGAAGCCTATATTACATAGTGAAAAGTAATCTGTCCAGATTTTGTGGTCAATCCTAGTCCGACTCCGACCCAAATCATACTCTAGAAGAGAGACAAGGGAAGGAATTCTACATTAGAAGCAAACTGTTCATCAGAACCACACTTTTTAACTCAAATCTGAATGATCTTTATTCGGGATTTAAATTTGTCTAACTAAACAATTAGCTGAACTTTCAAGTTCTAGGCTCAAAGGTTGGAACCTACTCCACACAGATGCATTTATCGTAATCGTGACTATGATTTCAAATACTATTCCTCTAAAGGGAAAAATAAAGTTTTCTGTAATAATGTTTGTGCAGGAATGGAGACTCTTGAACATCAACTCCAGCCAGATCAATAGTGATTGTTCATAAATTCATCGAAAGTTAGTCTGAAGGCTATAGGCCTATCTCTGCATAATGGCAATGATCTGTGGCTCATAACACTGATATGAAAGCGACATATTAAAATTTAAATTTCTGTTAGACAAATAAAATATAACAGTATAAAATATAACTGTAATGTATGTGCAGATTTGAAGGTGACAGCTTAATTGCTGAGTTCGCAATTTGGATATCCAAAAACAAACAAACAAACAAACAAACAAACAAACAAACAAACAAACAAACAAACAAACAAACAAACAAACAAGTAAGTAAGTAAGTAAATAAATAAATAAATAAGTAAATAAGTAAATAAATAAGTAAATAAGTAAATAAATAACTAAATAAGTAAATTAGTAAATAAGTAAATAAGTAAATAAATAAATAAATAAGTAAATAAGTAAATAAATAAATAAATAAATAAGTAAATAAGTAAATAAATAAGTAAATAAGTAAATAAATAAATAAACAAATAAACAAATAAATAAGTAAATAAGTAAGTAAGTAAGTAAATGAATAAATAAATAAATAAATTATGCTGTTTTTTATGTGAATGACATAGCAGGAGTAAAAAGTCTCACTACTTTAGGACACAATGACTTGAATGTGAAATTTATTATGCCTTGACATAATAATGTGTAAATACCCCGTCAGTGATTCCTGAAAAAGTACATTCACTTCCTATGCTTATAAAACTGGAACTTGCGAAAAATTTTGTGAAACAATTGATACAAATTCTGCTGCATTTGTGTATTTGAAATCTAAATTTCTCAAAGTTAATGAGTAACACTGAGGGAAGACATTTTTATGGAGTCACAAATAAGATCACGTACTTACTTACTTACGTACAAATGACTTTTAAGGAACCTGCGGGTTCATTGCCGCCCTCACATAAGCCCGCCATCGGTCTCTATCCTGATCAAGATTAATCCAGTCTCTACAATCATATCCCACCTCCCTCAAATCCATTTTAATATTATCCCATCTACGTCTCGGCCTCCCCAAAGGTCTTATTCCCTCCGGCCTCCCAACTAATAGCCTACTCTATATGCATTTCTGGATTCGTCCATACGTGTTATATGCCCTGCCCATCTCAAACGTCTGCATTTAATGTTTATAACTTTGTCAGGTGAAGAATACAATACGTGCAGTTCTACGTTCTGTAACGTTCTCCATTCTCCTGTAGATTCTTCCCTCTTAGCCCCAAATATTTTCATAAAAACTTATTCTCAAACAACCTTAATCTCTGTTCCTCTCTCAAAGTGAGAGTCCAAGTTTCAAAACCATACAGAACAACAGGTAATAGGCTATAACTGTTTTATAAATTCTAATCGTCACATTTTTTGATAGTAGACTAGATGACAAAAGCTTCTCAACCGAATAATAACAGGCATTTCCCATATTTATTCTGCGTTTAGTTACCTCCCGAGTGTCATTTATATTTGTTACTGTTACTCCGAGATATTTCAATTTTTCCACCTCTTCGAAGGATAAATTTCCAATTTTTATATTTCCATTTCGTACAATATTCTGGTCACGAGACAAGCTCATATATTTCGTCTTTTCGGGATTTACTTCCAAACCGATCGCTTTACTTGCTTCAAGTAAAATTTCCGTGTTTTCCCTAATCGTTTGTGAATTTTCTCCTAACATATTCACGTCATCCGCATAGACAGAAATAAGATCACTAATATTTGATAATAAAAATTTTGAGGAAAGCTGTTAAATGTACTGGAAAAAGCAGCCTGGAAATCATTAAAAAATATCTGTTGTGGTTTTCTTGGAAATAATAAAGCAGAAAACTATCGTGAAATACAGTAGTAAGAGATTTTGTGAATTTGAACAAAGCTATGGGACGCAACTTGTCTTTAAAAATTTACTTCTTGGAATTCCATCTATACTTCTTCCCGGAAAATCTTAAGGCTGTCAGTAATGAATATGGTGAGTATTTTCACCAGCAGATTTCTACCATGGAAAGACGGTACCACGGCAACTTGAGTTCCAGCAAACTGACAGACTACTGCTGGACCATGAAGAGAGATACGCCTCAAAAACAAATTATGTCCGAAAATTATCATATAAAGACTTTAGCTAGACCAAAATGAGGTACATATTTATCATTTAGTGTTACATAAGTAAAAATTCTATAACAATTTAAAATGTGTCACAAAAAACCTGCCTGATGGAACAAATCTGAAACATATTTGAACTTAGCATGAGAAAAACACTTAGATTCTGTTAATTTACTTCTTGTGAAGAAAAGTTTTATTTTGCAGGATCGTGATATTTGTCCATATCGATTGAAAATCTAAGAAAAAATCATTTATCTCTCTGGTGAATTTCAATAGCGTGGACGATTTTCGTACAAATTAAATTTAAAAATCACTGAACGATGCTAGCAGATTGCAACTTCGTAGCCAGAGAGTAGCTCGCCTAGGGAGATAGACCGAGTTCGTTGACCTTTTACCAGTGGTGGGTCCTCAAGTGAAGCTAGTGAAGCGAAACTTCAGCTCTTAAATTTACAAAACACGTTTCTACATAATTATATTTTATATAAGATTTTATAATTTTCAGTCGGCCTGAGTAGCGTAGTCGGTATAGCGCTAGCCTTCTGTGCTCGAGGTTGCGGGTTCGATTCTGGCCCAGGTCGATGGCATTTAAGTGTACTTAAATGTGACAGGCTCATGTCAGTAGATTTATTGGCATGTAAAATAACTCCTGCAGCACAAAATTCCGGCACACCGGCGACGCTGATATAACCTCGGCAGTTGTTAAATAAACCATAATTTAATTTTTATAACTTTCAATATGAATATTAAATTTGGACTTCCTATTTCTAACCAATTCCCCACATTATTTCTTGGTTTTGTGTACTAGGTACTGACCTCCACCGACGGAGATGTCTTTAGCTAGAGCCTATAAGGGTTAACCCAACCAGTTGATGTGTGTGAGTGAAGCTCTGCGCAGAAACTCTTTACACACGGTTGCCATGACAGCGATATTCTACTTTTGATTGTGAAATACCTGTTTCGAGACTAGGCTACATAGAAGCAGATGCACTTTAAGCGCTGCCATACAATCTCTAGCCTCTACAATGCGGGATTGTAAATTCTATTGACATATTGAAACAAAACTAAAGTTAAGCAGTTAAGTATTTAGTTTATTTAGATATTTCACTTACGCTAGTTTCTTAATAATTTTTTAGGTATGCTCATACTTTTATTGGCAAGAGATGATTTTAGCGATGATGAATAAATCCTGTTAATATAGTTTAGCGGCTTACAGAAACCATTCGCTTGGTTGACAAAGAATGGGAAAATTGATATATTGTTAACAGAAAGACCAACAGTTGTTCTTAACGGTTAGTGCAGAAAGTAAAAAATAAAAATGCAAAATCTTATGTCCCACATTTTAGAACTTTTTGGTAGGACTTTAATGATTATTCCTGGTTATGTGGCAGAAGTTACTTGGAAAAATTGTTTTGTTAACCTTGTTTGCTAGTTAAAATAAAGAAGTGCGCGTGGAAGTCGGACGGATATGACTTGTTGAATATTAATCGGGCTCTCAATAAACATTCAGATTCTGCGGAAAATACAAAAGATATGTGGTTACAAGTCGAAAAATCTTAAAATAAATCGGAATACAATCTCTGTCGCCTTTAAAGAAAATATATTGCTCAATACAATGAAAATGTCAGGCTGAACAGATTAGTTTTACGCGTAGCAACCGATGCTGTTTTATTTTTATCGAAACAAGAACTAGGCAGGCATGACGAAAGTTAATCTTTTGTAAATTGAGGTAATTTTAAAGAACTGCCTTCTCTCCTCTACAGAAATTCATATATAGGCCTATATTCAAGAGGAAAGGTAAACAATTTAGGATGTGAATTCTGTCATTCCGAGTCACAAAGTTCATATGAATATAGGTCCGTTTTCGAACGGTTACGGAGATGGCTCTTTGATTTCACAAAAACTTCTGAGATTCCGTTGTACTAACTCGCATCTAGAGACAGATAACGGAAAAATTTAAAGTTTATATTCACGTATGCATACATACCTATTATTATAGACGTCAGGGTCGATGTTTTCGCACATTTTCAAAGGTGCCTCCTTCTGCTTCAATGCACTGTTGCGCTCGGGCGTGAATAGCGCTCATCGCTCGGGAGAGTTGCACGTAGCTGTTCTTTATGCCGCATCCAAAATACGGTCGATTAGCGCCTCTCTCGTTTCCCCCTTCCTTTGCTATACCAAGTCTTTCATCCAACCCCGTAGACAGTAAGTACTCATATGGTACCTTCTGTTCGGAAAGTGTCGTTCATATTCAGCGACGGCACGCAAAGAACCTCCATCACAAAAACATAAACATAACAAAATCAGCGTATTCTGTAGTCGAAAATTTATAAGGCATCTCGAAAAACACAACTTAACACTTCCGATAACTGTACCTGTATAACTACTGTACTGTAGGTAGCTGACTGAACTGCTGTGAATTGATGATAGTGTAGGCTATTTGTGTTATCTGCGGGTTCTGTGTCTTACATCAGACAAGGGCAGGCGATTGGACATTTGTAATGTCCCACCACCCGGTTTCTTTCTCGTATCTACATCGCTCACAATGCAGATTCCAATGTTACGTCATTCATTGCGATCTTGACCTTAACTCACGTCTCGTCTCACGTCAGCAGCATATGGTAACGTCTGATTCACATTGGGGCGAGACGTTTTACCAGAAAATGCATCTAGCTCCGCCGTCGTTCGAAAACGGACCTATGTTCATATGAATTTTTCACTCAAAATGGCCTAAGATATCGTATCCTAAATTTTTTACCTTTCCTCGTGAATCACCCTGTATATATATTATGCATAATGTATTACAGCCTTTTCACTGCAAGTGAATAGGATAGTGTTACGATCAGAGCTCGGCATTTTCCTATTTTGTTCCTTTAATTAGAATGGTAGGCTTTGTATAGGCCTATATAAATACGATTCATACTTATACTGCAGCAAAATATACTAATTTTATGGGTCCTTTTCTAGCTTAACGCCCTATTATGCCTTTCTATATTAAATGAGAACTTTTCCTACCATAACATCATTATTTTTGTTATTGCAATTAATGTTTCTCACTCTGGGTTCGTCCGCCGTTGTGGAGAAACGGTTAGCACGCCGGGCCCGGGCCCAAATTCTGGTTGGGACAAGTTACCTGCTTGAGATTTTTCCGGGGTTTTCCCTGAACCCAATAAAAGCAAATGCTGGGTAACTTTCGGCGTTGGACCCTGGACTCATTTCGCTGGCATTATATCCATATCGTTCAGACGTTATACACAGTGAACCATAATTCGCGCATATGCAAGCTGCCACGCAATTTATCATTTCAAATTATGTCCAATTTATTCTTTCCGAAAATTGCTCTCGGGTCCTAATTTCCGTGAAAAATTGAGTTCAAATCACATAATCTGACAACGTTAGATAAACGGCAATATGAATGTAAAGTGAACCCATCATTATTTACCCGCTTCACTTAGTTCTGATAGTCTAGAGGTAAAGTGAAGGAGTGTAGAACTGCAAGATGAGGTTCAGTGGTTCGAGTCCGCTAACAAGTTGTTTTTTATGTATTTAATTTAAATAACAAACCCCTTCAAAGCCCAATGGATCTTGTTGCACGGCTTCATGCAGCTGTAACGACTGTCAACAGGGACATGTTGCATAACGTACAGCAAGACATAATTAGGCGAGCAGACTTTTGTCGTCGTATGAAGGCTTTTGAGCATAAAAAATGTATTGTGACCACTAAACAAACAACTTAACATTTAAAAATGCATAATGGAAAGTTAGATCAATAAATGAGCTAAAGATAATACTGTGTACTGTAATTCACTACGAAATACGAGTAAGTTAGTTTCTGAAATAGTAAAAATGTTAATATCAAAAACAACTTTGCACATAACAAAAAATAAGCGGAGTTACATGCTTCGATATGAAGACGTTCGCGTTACCACGAGCATTAGAAGAATAGAATTATAATAATAGTTGGAGCAAAGGCTAGAGAATGATGTAGATTATTTTTAAAAAAATTAGAGATTCTAACCTTTACAAATCAATACATATACTCCACAATAAATTTCCTCTTATGTAATAAAGAAAATTTTCCAACTAACTCAGCCATACATAGTATAAATACCCGCAGAAGGAATGATTTTCATACGCCATCATCAAATTTATCATGCTTTCAAAGGGGAGTACGTTACATGGCGATAAAAATGTTCAATAGTCTTCCTGAAGACATTACGAATCATAGCCAAAACCCTGCATTATTTAAGGAAAAACTAAAAAATTACTTAATATCTCACACTTTCTATTCTGTAGATGAATTCTTGACATTTCACAGTACTGTGTAAATATTATAATACTATTAAATGGTAAACATATTACATTGTATAAAATATAATTGTAATTAAGGTATTAATTCTGTACATATTTCATATTTGCATTTTATATGTATTGCATTTTATTGTTAAACGTAAGAATTGGACATGTTCTTTATTCTATGCTATAAAGCAAATGTAAGAATACTATGGAACGAATAAATCTACCTACCTACCTACCTACCTACCCACCCACCCACCCGCCCGCCCACCCACCCAGCTATCTATCTATCTATCTATCTATCTATCTATCTATCTATCTATCTATCTATCTATCTATCTATCTATCTATCTATCTATCTATCTATCTATCTATCTATCTATCTATCTATCTATCTATCTATCTATCCATCCATCCATCCATCCATCCATCCATCCATCCATCCATCCATCCATCCATCCATCCATCCATCCATCCATCCATCCATCCATCCATCCATCCATCCATCCATCCATCCATCCATCCATCCATCCATCCATCCATCCATCCATCCATCCATCCATCCATCCATCCATCCATCCATCTATCTATCTATCTATCTATCTATCTATCTATCTATCTATCTATCTATCTATCTATCTATCTATCTATCCATCGCCATCGTAGAAGGCCATACTGTAGCAATGATGAAATAGGGTCGGACAACATGTAACACGTATCTATCTTGCGTAACCATAATACTCGTTTAAATTACTTCACGAAATGTTTATCTCTCCTAACAGAGTGAAATAATTGTATATAATACTTTAATATTGACATACTGTAAAAATGAGTCGTTGGAACCTTGCAGATTTTGAATACCGTATTCATGAAACACAAAAGCAATTTCTAATACGATCAATACAAATACAGGCTATTACCTGAAGTTATATTCATTTCATAAATATTGCAGCTATCCTGGCTCTTTTGCTAAAGTCTCACCAGAGTCCTTGTAGTCTCTCTTTGAAGCAGTCTCTTCAACACACAAATTTTTATGTATCTTGGCGTAGTTATTTAAAAATATATTCGTCCAAATGTTCGTATATTGTTCAGCTAGCTCTTTCAATATCTTTCCACATTCACAGTCAATTTGTGCAATAACACAGGAAAGTCTTACCATACATATTCCGAAGTGATACAATGTTAAAAGTTGTGTAATCAAGACGTATAATCAAGACAATACAAGTCATTTAATACACAAATATACAGGTCGGAACGGATAAAAGTCATAAAAATATTTAATTGCATTGGTTGCAATGTCAAAGATTTTAACATAAATTTCGGGTGCCTTGAATTTAAAAACATATTTTCTTAACTTGCCCCGGCACAAGAACTTCAAAAATTGTATAAGCCTGAACCCCAAGCTCGATTGAGTTATTTGACGAATACTTTAAACCTCTTGGGTTTAAAAGATTCAAATATCTTATTTGAGAAGGTATTTCATGCAAGAGATCTGAATCTGTAAGTGACACTGTTTTACAAAACGGGCACTCACATTCAATGCTCACTTTGAATCTATCGGAGCCTGCTAGAAATACACAGCTCGGTATTTGCCTATTTTGATCCTTTAGTTAGAATCGTAGGCTTTGGATAACGTGCGGCTCGCGACAGGATCATCTTGGCTGTCTGCGCATGCGCATGCTTAATAAAAACCTAAACTAATCAAACCTAACCTTCGTATATGCATGATGTGTAACTGGAGCACGAAGGGAACTTCTTGACTTGATGTGGAATGTACACGCGAAAATAAATTCAAGTAAGGATCACGCTGATACTGCATGAGAGTTCTGCGCATGTACCTCAGCCAAAGTATTCTTGTCGCGAGCCCCTTGTGTTGGATGAGGCTGTAAACCTAATCCATAAGGAAAAGAGGGCGAGGAGGAAGAAGAAGAGGAGGAGGGAAAAAGGAGGAAATGGAAGCGGTGAAATGGAAAAGAAAATGCAGAATACGGAGGAAAGGGAAATGGCGACGAAAGAGACGAAAAAATCATACAAGACAAAATTAAAACAGAAAGAAGGATGACAAAAAGGGAAAAAGAACATAAACTGGTTTCCTGTTGAAAAACACACGTCATTTCTAATTCACTGAACAGACTGTGTAGTTTGTCAGTTTACATTAGAATTTATGTTGTTTCTAAGCAGCGGTGTCAAAATTTACTCACCGACAGTCGGTCTTTCGCATGGATGTAGCGGAACCTCTGCACGTAGTAGAACACGAGCCAGGCCAGCGAGATGATCATCAGCACGATGAATGAGATGGACACGAACAACACCGACGTTCTGAGGAGAAACATAAAATTCCTGAAATATCATCATCAATATAGCATATTAACAATAATTTAATCATAGGTAAATAAGTAGGACAAGTAGAAGTCATATCATGGGGGAAAATGATTCTCACTGACAAAAAACAAAAATTAACTGTGGAGAATTTAGAAACATTTGTGGTGATGTACTGTACAGATGATCATGAATTGAATTATTTGAATAAATTAAAAGATGTAATAATTATGTACCTTCTTCAATAACTTATATTAAATTTATGCAGTTGTGTAATATACAGTTGTCTGCCTCCATTTCTTAAATATGCTTTTTGTGCCATGTTTTGAGTATTTTAGAGTATAATTTCAGTGAAATAAATAGGTTTGAAGCCTTGATAATATGTGCCTAAAATGCCTAGTTTTACTAAAATAGAACCTAATTTATTAAATGTTGAGCTTATTTAGGTACCTAAAACTGCATTTTTAATGCCTAAAAATCCGATGTTTGGTAATGAGGCATGTCGATCATGACTGCCCGTTTAGACGTAATCTGGTTCAATAAGCTAACACTACAAAACACATACTAATAAAGAAAAGTATAACACAAAATTCACGAAATATGTAGTCACAATATTTCCAGAAAGAACTATCCGAGGAAAAGAAAGAAGACTTTTCTATGAAATGAACATACTGTAAAGTTAGTAATCTGCTCGTAAACGCCTAACCACTGAGAAAAAGATGACCAGCACAAACGAACGAAATAGCGTCTTAGTGTCAGTATGCGCTACAGTACTGTCCAGGCCGCAAGAGATCGCTCGCCTGACCGGATTGTCTTCTGATTCTGACAGAAATTTGGCTGCGCAGGCCTTCGAAAACTGAGATCATTCTCGCAATGATCAGTAAAGCAATAACAAAATGTGATCCGTTTTTAGATGATTTTTATGGCAATGTATAAAGAAAACCCAGGTTTATGGAAAGTTAAGTCGAAAGAGTATAGTAATAGAAAAAACTATTGGGTTTGAGAAATTTGCTGAGAAGTTAAGAGAAAAGAATTCTGCAGCTAATTTACAAAGAAAGCGTAGTAAAAAAATATTAACTTGTGAAGTTCATTGAGAAAAGAAAAGGTGAAGTATAGAAGCACTATTTGTGGTACTTTCATCTTCAACAATTAGGAAATTGCACGAGGTACAGTGACAAACATGGACGACAGCGACAAAGAAGGAATAGTCAGAAGTAAATTAGTAAACAGTCTGTCACAAGTTCTTTAAAAAATTCGAAGACATGTTATACAGTAAAATATAGAAAGCAACTATTCCTTGAAATGATTTTATTTTGAGAATATAAGGTTTACATTACAAAATTTTGTTTGAAATTTAAAATTCACTTTTTTTTCTTTTCAAATTCGCTAGCAATTTAATTTTTTCCACTCTTCGAACAAGATAATATATTTTTTTTTTCAGCATGAGAAATCTCTCTTTCAATTATTTGAAGGATGGAGGCCCATCTATTTATTCTATTTGGAGGTGCACACTTTTAAATTTACTTATTTATTTACCTCCAGATATGTACTTGTTTTAATGCCTATGAGCACAAATTTCAGAAATAATACAGAGTGTTCTAAAAAAACGATTACAATATTTAGAGAGGCGATAGTATGCATCAAAACAAGAAATACCTAAGAGTCCTACAAACATGGGTCCTAAAATTAATATCTTTTGAGAAATGAGAAAATGTTTACCACCATTGTAAGAGCAGCATATCTTCCACTGTGAGCTCTTTGGCAACCGTTTGTCACTACGTATTACACAACACATTTGTTTGTGATTATAATATCAAGAGGACGCTTAAGCAAAAGGCAGTATGTTAGAGTATTACTGTACCATGCAAGTAAGTTAGTTTCGTATCTGTGGAAGAGGAGCATGTCACCATCACTGTAAGAGCAGCTTATCTTTTACGTACTATGAGCTCTTGGGCAAGAAACAAAACATGCTCCTATTCAATACATACGAAACTAACTCACCTGATTGGTACATTAACACTACTGCAATATTACGAATACGAACTCCTACGTAATACGAACGTAATAGTGACAAACAGTTGCGTTCTGTTTCCTCGTGCCAAAGAGTTCACAGTGGAAGATATGCCGCTCTTACAGTGATGGTAAACATTTGCTAATTTCTAGGAAGATATTAATTTTAGGACCATATGTTTGTAGGA
The DNA here is from genome assembly GCF_040183065.1 of Periplaneta americana. Taxonomy (NCBI): domain Eukaryota; kingdom Metazoa; phylum Arthropoda; class Insecta; order Blattodea; family Blattidae; genus Periplaneta; species Periplaneta americana. Next base: position 15,291,792 of record NC_091128.1, on the reverse strand, counting down.
CTTTTATTTCTTGTTTTGATGCATACTACCTCCTCTCTAAAATATTGGAACCTTTGTTTCAGAACACCTGTATAGCTCTGTGCTTGTGGTGATATGATTACTGAAAGTTTGAGATTTGCATAGCTTATCTCCGTTGCTAGAAATCTTAATGTTGCTGTTAGTCGTTCGTGAGCTCGTAATTGCATTTTTTCTGATTAGTTTATTGTTTTTCAATAAAAGGCTTGATTGCAGCAGCACTAAATATATGCATTCATCCATTCGTAAATAATAATTAAACAAACCTTCTTCCTTAAATTTTAATTCGATAAGTAGATCACTCTGACTATTACACTTTTACTATGTCATATTACTTTTGACTAATAAAAGGGTACGAAAGGACGTCTTTCAACCAATCATGGCTGCTTATCGCACAATTTTATCACTTTCCCATCACTTGTTTATTTTATCCCTTCCCTAGAATTATTTGTTTTTATCACTTCCCTAACATTTGTTTCTTTGTTTGCCAACATTTCAAACTCCAAATTCTTTACGGTATTATAAAACATGCTTTGCGATCGTCATTTCTCTCCCGCATATATAGTCAAGTGATAATGGCGGCACCGTTCAAACGTTTTGGTGAAAGTAACATTATTGAAATAGAATTTTAGTAAGTCAATTAATATCTATTTTATTGTATTAGTGTACTTTATTCCTTCTAAGCGATATATACTTTCTTCTGTTTGTATCACCTCCCTACCATTTGTTTCTTTGTTTGCCAACATTTCAAACTGCAATTTCTTTACGGTACTAAAAAAAATGCTGTGCGATCGTCATTTGTCTACCACATATACAGACAAATGAAAGTGACGGTTCCGTTCAAACGTTTTGGTGAAGCTAACATTCCCTCGCAAATTTATCGATAAAATCAAAACCTCTAGTGAGATTACTGTTGAGAAAACTTTTGACTTTTCATTAGACAATTTTTACATTACTTTCGTCTTTATTACGTTTTAAAGTATTATTTCCTAATTTTCAATAGTTCGGCCACTGTCTCGTTTATAGTTGCAAAATTCTCGTTTAGTTTGTCAAAATCGGTTTTAAGTTCTTCTTTCATGATGGTACCAATTCCATCCACGTGGGCCGAAACGATTTCTTCCCCTCACTGTAAGTTTGTTCATTTCTGCTTTCATTTCCGTGATGGCTTGCAGGATCTGCTGTAGGTTCTCCATTATGTCAACAATATCTCGCTTCTGACACCAAACGTGACTTTTAATTCAACTATAATGTTACTTTTATGCACAACAATAATGACTTTCTATAACATAATTTAAACACTCCCGTCAACAATGAGTATTCCACTCCACACAGCAACACAGTATTCGTTATTGCACTCCGCAGACGACAATAACAATACACGTGGATTATTGAGAACAACAATGTACTCCTTATCTCAACTAATATTCACAAAGCACTATTTACACAACAAATCTGTCAGTTCTCAGTTCGCAGTTCGTTTGTTCTTCTAGCTCATTCACTCAAGTTCATAGTATATCGACCCCAAGTCTTCCAGAGACAGTCCACTGGACTTCGAACTCAAGACTTTCAGATAAAGTTCACTGCACGCCGAACCAAAGACTCCCGGACGTGTTGCTTCCGTCAGGGTGCTGCCACAATTACTCAGCTCACAGCTCGCCGAACCCAAGACTCCTGGACACGTTGCTTCCGCCAGGGTGCTGCCTCAGTTACTTAGCTCACAGCTCGCCGAACCCAAGACTCCTGGACACGTTGCTTCCGCCAGGGTGCTGCCTCAGTTACTTAGCTCACAGCTCGACGAACCCAAGACTCCTGGACGCGTTGCTTCCTCCTGGGCGCTGCTGATTCACAAACTGAACTCGCTGTCCAAACTAAACTGGCTTCACGTCGAACCCCGGTCTCGAGGGCTGGCTTCCTTGCTCGCTCACGGCTGCTTCACAAAAAAAAAAAAAACTGATTGGTGTTCTGAACTGCTCGCGCGTTTATTACTGCATTACACGTCCTCGTTTATTCGATCCTCGAAGTTTCTGTTTCTACAACAATCGTTTTCGGGAATAATCTGTTTCTCGCTGCTTCGTCCTCACGTCAGGCCGCAGTCGGTTTTCTCCTTCCTTCCGCACCGCCCACAGCGGCCAGCGTTTCGCAGCTTTCCTCTCTCCCCGCGCGCCACCTTTCTCCTGCCGTACGCGCACGAAGCTCCCCGACGCCGCCAGGCACGACGAAAATGTTCGGCCTGCCACCACAATATTATTTCTGACGACACCTTTCCTAGTGAGCGCAATTAGTTATTTCACAGACTCAGATTGATTATCAAAGTAAGGAACAATTTTAAAACAACCTAGTGCTGGTACGAATACTTAAGGGGTAGTGATGTCTGTGCTGTTAAGGAATTTCAGTACAAAAGTATATTTAAATATTTCTAGGCTTTTAGTGTTCAGAATGGAATAAAAAAAATTCTATGGTTATCATTCTGAATTCAGTGGTATAAAAGACAACTAATTAGTGTCGTATCCAAGTGCGAAAGAAAGGTCCTAACTGATAACTTGTTTTCCTACTTTGCTAAAATGTATCTCATTCTTCTGGTGTACATTATTTGCCACAATCTTCACTCATATAACTTGTATTTTTTTAAGTTATCAAGTAATATACCGGTTTATTGTAAATTGTAAAGCAAATTTTGTTAAATATTTCACCCCTAGTAATATATATATATATATATATATATATATATATATATATATATATATACAGGGTGATTCAGACTACCCGTAACAGTAATTTATTTCGGAAACTAATGCATTAAAATTTTCGAGAAAAAATATTTATTACTAAACCACATGTGAACTTTCACTTGAGCTTAATTTCATCAATCAGCTCTAAGAGGAAGTACGGTCAGTGGCGTATCACTTTAAAATTTCAAATGAGAGTATGGGTCAAATAAGGTACCATTTGATAGAGCTCTTCAAAACAAACAACTTTCAAAGGAAACGTTTTTATTAATTCCTATTCTTTCAACGAGAGAACGTACGAAAAGACAATGGGTGATTCGGACCATACGTAAGTCATTTATTTTGGAATCTAGTGCATTAAAATTTTCGAGACAAAAATATTTATTACTAAACCACATGTGAACTTTCACTTGAGCTTGATTTAATTAATCAGCTCTAACAGGAAGTAGGGTCAGTGGCGTATCACTTTAAAATTTCAAATGGGAGTGCGGGTAAAATAAGGTACCATTTGATAGAGCTCTTCAAAACAAACAACTTTCATAGGGAACGTTTTTACCAATTCCTACTCTTTCATTGAGAAAACGTACAAAAATATGTCATCAATATTGAGAAACGTTAAAAGACAAAAATGTAAACAAGACATTTAATGTTGACATTTTACTGAAAGACTGGACAATTCCATTAATTTTTATAAATGCTCAAACTGTCTGCCGTTCTGAGCAGCACACACCCGTACTCTTCTTCTAACACTGTCAGTGACTCGTAACACTTGGATGGTCAAGTGATCATTTTTTAATATACTATGAAATCATTTGTAGTTCAATTGACCTCGTAGAGTAGAGGACAGGATCTGTTTAGAAATAAATAATATTAAAAAAATAAAGAAACGAATTATATATATATATATATATATATATATATATATATATATATATATATATATATATATATATATTACAATAAATATTCTAGAGTATGATGTTCACATGGGAAAACTACATATACAGTACATGCAAAGTATAATTAAAATATATTAAATACTTTCTGAGTTATGAGGGAAATGCTGTCTCACTGAATGAAATACTCCACAAATTTGAATAAATAAAAAAATAACCATTCACTTCTCAAAAACATTAAAATTACTTAGTAATGTACAGATAGTGTAGATTAAACATGCCAATTTTCATTTCTAAAATAGGCTACCTACAGATCCTGAAAGAAAAATGTTGAAATGTAAAATTATGCTAGAGAAAGATATAACTCTCCCCTTAATTGCATGGGCTGAAGGCACTGGATTGTTGCGAAAATTTCAAAGTGACGTCAAAACAATCGTTAGGTTTCAGTACAACTATCATAATTCTTGTACTACGCCTTGATAACGAAAGCACGTTGTTTTCCTGACCATTTCTCCATGGTGATTAAATGTTATTCGATTGTACAGTAAATGCAGTACTCGGGTTCTGCTTTTCCCCACTACTACGTAGCTGGTTCAGCGCCCGTTCCTGTGGCGGACATTATGTACACAAGTAGTGACGTTTTACACGTTTGCATAATACTAAAAAAAGTTAAAATACAAATAATATTACAAGGTTAAGTTTGTAACACTGTATAGTTTCATAATTCTTTCACGATTCACTGCACTGAATTGCGAAATACATCTTAAATGTAGCGAAAGAGATCTTCATATTATCACTCAAAGTTTTCATTTAGAGAATCTCTTGGGGAACTATTTTGTGTGTAGGCTATACTTTCTAACGACCTGCTTGACATACTTATGTAAGAAATTCTGACATGTACCACCATTAAGAAAAATCGGTTTGCCTATTTGAGAATGATCCTGAAGTTGAAGGAATATCTTCATTATTCTTGTTGAATTAAATGTGTCTAGTGCTAGTTCAATGTTTCTGAGTGGAACAAATTTCGCCTTCACTTATTCCCACATGGAACAGCTCATAAAATATAAATATTATCCTGTTTTATAGAAAATATTTCTTATCGAATTCCTATACAATTTTGTGAGCGTAGATAGCTCTCTCTCCATATTTTCGTCATGTTCATTTAACAAGTAGGAATTCCAATCAACCAGTAAATACATGCAAAATGTATTTAAAATACGGGCGAAGAGATGGGTGTAATTTGTTAGACATTTGTTTGAGACAGATAATTTCCTTTGTTTCTCAAGTTCGGCTTTTTTTTTAAACTATGTTTCGTAATCGTAATGAACGAATCATACCAGTCAGCGATACAAGATAATGCATTCCGACTAGGCCTGATCGACAGTAATTTGTCCCTATATCATGGCCTCATGGCGTCTTCATTATACATTGCATACTACTAACTTCAATCAGGTGTCTAGATAACCCGTGATCGAGCTCTAGTAATAACTTAATAGTTGAAGAAAAGGAACTAAAAGTCTAATGAAAACGTAATGATGTATGGAGTATGAGAAGAGAATATAACAAAAGTGAAAACTATGTACAAATAATATGTCAGTAGTGAAAGTGAATGGAGTATAAAATATGTCACAAAATTTATTATGAACTCTCAGACACAATGCTGTCATATAGAAGTTACTGCAAAAGATGAGTAACATAAGAGAGAGATTAGTGAATCTGAACCCTAATCTACCTGAAGGTACTGTATATTAGGGCCGTAATTAAATCATACATATTATAGCTATATTCAAACACATAAAATATATACATATGACATGTAAGACACATATTGCATTAAATGCATATGGCATAATAAAAATCACAGTTATGTTAGCCTACATACAAATACGTAGATATGAGATAAAATAGACATAACACATAGCAATAGATAAATATTTCTTTGTTCTTAACTCCTACAATAAGTTGTCTTGCCTTTATTAATCAGTTAATCTTATAGTATTTTGATTTTTATTGTATTTGTAAATTTAATATTAATTGTAATTATAATTGTAATTGTATTCTTAATATTTTAGTTGTCATCCCCTGGTGGAGGGGAAGAGAAGGCCTCATGGCCTTATTTCTACAAGGTTAAATAAATAAATAAATAAAAATATGTATATACTATCTACTACACAATATAATATGAAACATAGACATATTAGATAACATACTTTTCCAGGATATAACACACACAGACTTGTTACATAAAAAACCTAGCATTTCATAGAAACATACATATCACTTTTGAGGACGTATATGACATAAAAACACATACATATAATACAAATATATAGAGACATGAAATAGACATATTACTTACAAATCCATATTCAACACATGAAACATTAACATATTACATAAAATACACACACAAGACATAAAAACAGAGAAATATTACATAAAACATATATATGATATGATACTGTGATATTATAACTATTATTATGATTAATAGTAATATTACTATTAATAGTAGTAGTATCTCCTTTTATTGAAGCCTGTTTTGCCCCGTACCGTGTTAGATTAATAATGATAAAACCTGAATATACAGGATGAGGCATAGCTAAGTATGTTTGGAAAACGCGTGAGCGTGCTTCTGGATCAAAAATAACAATTCCTTATATAAAAAAATTTGATGGAAAATGCTTACTTATTGGAGAAATGGTCATACTTTGTTTTTGTTCTTTCTTTGTTGTGTCACAAGTACATGTTTGGACACTTGTCATTTAACGTTTACAAAAGGTGTTCAATGTGTGCGTGTGCCCCTCCATTGTTTACACATACCTGAGGACGACGTAGACACGACTGGCGAGTTCGCTCAAACACCATGTTGTCATCACGGATAAATTGGCATGCATTTTCAACACGTTGCAATAGCTCCTATGCATCATTCACTGGTGTTGCATAGACGACAGCCTTAAAGTGATCCCAAAGGTAAAAATGTAATGGGGTGAGGTCAGGTGATCTGGGTGACCAAGGCTCTGGACCACCGCGTCAAATCAAAACAAAAACAATGTACTACTGTCTTGATTGATTTCGAGGGAAAAATTGTTTCGGTGCCGGGTATCGAACCCGGGACCTTTGGTTAAACGTACCAAATGAGCTACCCAGGACCTCTACAAGACACTAATCCAATTTTCCCCTCTATATGAACAGACCTCAAAGTGGGCTGACAAGCGTCAAGCAACCAACATTGAGTGCACACAAACTCTGTGCGACTTGAATTGTGGTTTTCTGTTAACGAACAGTGACGTGTATTATGCAAATCGAGCTTTCAGGTATAATTCTCTGTAAAGTTGATTTGAATAATCTCGAGGGGAAAATTGTTCAAATACTACTGTTTTGTGTTCTTTGTAAACAAACAGTGGTACAAAATCAAAACAGAAACAACACAATACTATAATCAGATACTTATGAACACAAAAGTCACTATTACTATTTGTTCCAATAAGTAAGCATTTTTCGTCGAATTTTCATATAAGGAATTGTTCTTATTTTTGATCCAGGAGCACTCTGACGCGTTTTCCAAACATATTTATGACTCACCCTGTATAAAATTAACACACTCATATACCATTACTACTTCCACTAACTATAACTTCTGTTACTATGGCAGAGACACATGAACTAGCTATTTACAGTGAATTGTCTATACGTGATATGAAGTTCTGAAATTCTCTTGAACAACATTTCTTTTTAAACAAAAACACAGGGGTTTCTCAAATTGCCCATAACATGAGATAACATGCGACAGTAATAACAGGCGAGCTCCTCCGAAATTCGGTCAATAAAATAGCAAGTGTTGAACAGTCAGGTCACTTTTCTCACTGGGTTGGCTAATAGAAATAAAATTATGGTTTATTTAACGACGCTCGAAACTGTAGAGCTTATATCAGCGTCGCTGGTGTGCCGGAATTTTGACTATCAGGAGTTATTTTACATGCCAGTAAATCTACTGACATGAGCCTGTCGCATTTAAGCACACATAAACGCCATAGACCTGGGCCGGGATCGAACCCGCAACTTCGACCACAGAAGGCCGGCGCTATACCGACCACACTACCGAGGCCGACTGGCTAATAGAATCATCTGAGCAAATTATATATGCAGCTTCTTGAATTGTTTTATGAGTGCGAGGTGGTTCGATTTGGAGGCTGAAATTATTTTGCCAGTTTATTTTGTGACCTGACCTCATACACGTCTTGTGCTATGCTGGATTAGTCAATTTGAGACTTGCTTCGTGAACTTCACCAGCAATGGAAAGAGTTCAAGCTATATCTCTAATGTATTCTGACTAAATTTCAAATGAATTATACTATTCGATTATCAGTACTATTGTACCGCATATAACTTACCTACGCTCTTTTCAACGCAGCGCAAAATGTAGGTTTTCGTTAAAGCAAGACATCGGTAAATAATTGACGACTAGACCGTCATCTGCAATTCCCCAATTGAAATCGGCTATAATAATACAGTTCAATTATTAGAAGATTACAGGAATTTTCCAGAGCTTTGCGTGACTAGTTTTGTTTCGTGTACGTACTTATCAACCAACGCAAAATAATAAATCCGTGACAAATTTCTTTCGTTGTTAGTATTAATATTAAATAGCCTATTTCAACCAATTCATCACACAAACCTTTCTCGTCAATCACGCATATCATGAGGCGAAGAGTGGTTAATAAAATATGCAAGTAGGCCTACTGCATAACGGAACATAAATGTTCATACTATTATGTGTTTACTAAAGGCTATGAGTGCCGTTTTTAAGCGATGCGCCACTGTTGTCATTCTTATTATATGTGGCGAAGAGAGATTGAGAAAGAGTATATCATGTCCAATCAGTAAACAGGAACCTCAGCTTCTCAGATGATATCGTGATTTGTTTATAATATAAGCCATCACTGGCGCTCACAAAATGAATGACCAATATAAGAATGTTAATGATATGCTAATTATATTATTATTATTATTATTATTATTATTATTATTATTATTATTATTATTATTATTATTATTATTATTATTAACCCGGTGTTGGTCGCTATATCGGCATTTTCCTATGTATCAAATTCAAAAGCTATTACCAGAGAATTTACTTCAAAGAGTACATAGTAGAAGATTCTTTCATTTATAATGTTCTGTCCAAGGGAAGGTCTTTCACTGCAAAGCCGGCAATCTCCAGTCTTTCATAATTCTGCCCTTCTCTTTGTCTCTTCATACAACCCATATATCTTAATGTCTATCATCTGATATCTTCTTCTGCCCCGAACTCATCTCCCGTTCACCATTCCTTCCAGTGCACCCTTCGCAACCAGTGACCCAACCAATTCCTTTTCCTCTTTCTGATCAGTTTCAGCAACATTCTCTCTTCATCTACTCTTTCCAACACAGCTCGTTTCTTATTCTGTCTGACCATTTCACATGCTCCATCCTTCTCCATATCCACATTTCAAATGCTTCTAGTCGCTTCTCTTCACTTCGTCGTAATGTCCATGTTTCTGCCGCATACAAATGCTACACTCCACACAAAGTACTTCACTAGTTCCTATATTTTCTCCAACATTTTCCCTGTGACGCAATGTTTCATAAGTCTCACACCTTCTATGTATCCTATTGTTTCTTGTGCTGTTGTCTGTAGACAGTTTCTTAAATGAGCCCAGTACTCATTATTATTCTTTCCCCAGAGGTCCGCAGAAGATGCTCCTTTTTCTATTAAAAGCTCCCTTTCCCATTGCTAATCTCCTTTTGACTTGTTGACACCAGCTCATGTTACTGCATATAGTACACCCCAAGTATTTGAAGCTGTCCACTTGCTCTACTGCCTCATTTAGAATTCCTAAGTTTACCTTCTTTACTTTTCTTCCTATGTCCATGGTATTCATCTTGTTGGCATTTATCTTTATCCTATATTGCTCACAGCTGTCATTTAGCTCCAGAAGTATATCCTTTAATATTATCTCCTCTTCTGCTAACAACGCCACATCATCAGCAAGTCTTATACACTTTATTTTTCCTCCTAGTACTATCACTCCTCCGATGTTCTGAAAACAGATATAAAGGTTACTGAATACCCTCCTCCCTTTCCAATTCACGCCAATTTTCTTTAGGATACCCAATCCACTCTATCAAACGCCTTTTTTAGTTCCACAAATACGATATACACTTCTTTATTCTTCTCTCGGTATCTTTCGCCGATTGTTCGTGGCAGTCCAATTGCACCTCTCGTACTTTTTTTCTTCCGGAAGCTAAACTGCTCTTCTTCCAACTGTTCTTCCATCTTAGAATATAAACGTCGATTCAGTATTCGCAGAAGAATTTTTGGCCGAGTGTGACATCAGGCTGATAGTCCTGAACTCGTTACATTTATTGGCATTATTTTTCTTCGGTATTGGAAGCAACATTGTCTCCGTAAAATCTTCAGGCCAGTCGCCTTTCTCATATATTTCGTTGCATAATGATAGAATTATCTTCTTCTCTTCACCCAAGAATTTCACTAATTCAATGGGGATCCCACCAACTTCTTTCCTTTTCCATTCTTCATTTCCCTAAGCGCTAGTTCAATACCTTTCCTTAAAATAGGAAATTCTTTTTCTTCTTCTGATGCGGCTTCTATAATCTATCTATATATCTATAATCTTCTATCTTCTATAATCAAGTCATCTGGATAATTCCATGTCTCATATAATACTTTTACATATTTCCTCCATCTATTCAGTATTCCAGGTCTGTCTGTTATTTCATTTCCGATTTCGTCCTCTATCAACCACATGGATTTGCATTTCTTATTTGTGAAGTCAAATATTTTACCTCGAGGTACATTAAATCTCATCTTCCTTTTCTCTCTAGATCGTCTATTTCTTTACAGTTCTCTTTCATCCAGTCTTCTTTCGCCTTATCAGTTTCTCTTCTTAATTCTTTGTTAAGTTTCCTATAGTTTCTTTTACCTTCTTCTGTGTTGATGTTCTTAGAATTTCTCTTTTCCTATATTTTCTCCAATATTTTCTATGTGACCCAAGGTTTCATAAGTCTCACATCTTCTATGTATCCTATTGTTTCTTCTGCTGTTGTCTGTATACAGCTTCTTAAATGAGCCCAGTAGTCATTATTATTCTCAGATGTGGTGTCTAATGTAGCGGCTTTCTCTTGAAAATTTCCTAAGAAAATTTTCTTCTTTCCTCTTCATTCTTCAGATTTTCCATGTTCAATGTCTTCGCAACTTGTCTTTCTCTTATCTTCTTCAGACGAATATCTATTTCGCCTATCAGGAGGACATGATCTGAGTTAATATCCGCTCCTGGTAAAGTCTAGCATTTTTAAGAAATTTCGGAATCTTTGCTGTACCAGTATGTAATCTATCTGGTATATGATTTCATCCCTTGGGGATAACCATGTGTATCTTCCTCGTTTATGTTGTAGGAATAATGTATTTCCAACAATCACTACATTTCTTTTACAGAAATTTGCAAAAGATTCTCCACTGTCATTTCTTCTTCCCACTCCATATTTACCAACTGTTCTTCCTTCTTGACCTTCTCCTATAACTGTGTTCCAGTTTCTCATTAGGATTACGCATGCTCCCTTCTTCTCCTTCTCAACTATCTCTTCTATCTTGTCATAGTTTCTTATCGCCATATAATTTGTCCGCGACGGAGGAACAAATTTCTGATCAGCCACTCCTGCTTTCTGATCACGTGACGAGAGTCTTCCCCTTTCTACACTCCTTTCCCCGATACTGCTCCCAGCCGCTCAGCTCACATGCGGCTGACCAGACTGTAAGCTCCACTCTCCCGTCCGTCCGTTCTTTTTAATAACATTTATTCTAATAAATTATTACAAAATCTAACAAATATTACATCTTTTGGTCAGTTTTATACTGATGTTAAGCAAACTTTATCCTCTGCTACATTGTCAATCAGTATACATTTATCATGAAAACGACCACTATTCTGTGAAATAAGAATCATACACTTCTAAATCAATAGTTTCTCAATGCTATTACACAATGTAATACTAAACAGAACAGAATTTTCGGACACTTTAAGTTAAACAAAACATACACATTACATACTTTTTAGATACGAACAAACCCTATTCTTGCACTATGAATGACACTTGCCTAACCTATTACATTACATATTTTATATTTTTGACGTCATCTTGTAAAATTACCATAATGCAATTTTGTTATCGCATATATAGTCTACACACATTTACATAGATGTTCACACATAGGCTTATCATTCTGTTAGAGATCATTTTGTAACACAATAAAATTAGCCATATAGGCTATGTTTAATTTGCTCTAACATAACCATATGCCAAACAGAGCTAAATAGACATACTAATACCCTAATTATTCAATCACCCCATACATACACTAAATACACTGAAGAATAAAATGCAGAAACAACATAAAACAAACACTTGAGACCGGTCATAACCTTGTACCTTGAATATTCTTATTTTAAAGTTTCAAGGATTTTAGTTCCTGTAAATTCTGAGAGTTCATGGCGTTGCACTTTTGCTCAAATTTTTGGCGTTCTGTTGTGAGCATTTTCAAAAACTCCTCCATTGTATGTGATGATGCCGTAAGTTGGTAATGTAAAAATCCTGAAGCAAGCTAAACCTTACCGAAAACTGCGTTCTCAATTGGAGGATCTACTAACAAGATGCTTATCATTTAATTGTGACGTAGGCCATATCTGCTGCAATAGGTGTTTTGCTCCGTCCCACGTCGTTTTTGCAGTTCCACAATAATTAGTTATTCGGTGTTTCAGCGTGTCTAAGAAACCACATGTTTTAAATGCAGGCGAGTCCGTCAAATGGTGTCGGTGTTTTCTTTCTTCCGTCGGTATCATGTGATTGATGTAACAATAAACTGTTGTCTGCCATGCAGTAGGAATATTGGCCAGATGTATGTTGTGCCAAATTTGGTGCCAGAGTTGATCAGGAAATTGTTCTGTAATACGTGGGGAATGAAAATTGTTCTCCATGATGTGTTTATAAATTGATTTGGTTTGTTGTTTCGTGTCCGATGTGATGCGTTCTGGAGAATATGACTCTATTAGCTGCCATAAACTTTGTATAGACTTCGGTAGCGGGGATTTTCTACTACACAATAGTGGAATTTGTCGTTCCCAGAAGTCGTTGTCCATCGGATCACTTTCTCCTCGCTGTCCTCTTAGAATGTTCCGAGATATGAGTGCTTGACATTTTTCCTTCACTGTTATCAATTGCAATCCTCCTTTCCCTTTCGGCAAACACAACTGTGTTTTCTTTAGTTTGTACAGCTACCCTTTCCAAATATAGAAGCTGACTGCACGTTCAAGGACCGTGGCGTATTTACCTGGAAGTGGAAGGATTTCTGCTAGGTACCACAATTTCAACCGTTACATTTTACAAACTCTTTGATTTGGACAAACAGAAGACATTAACATGCCATACTCTTTCAAAAAGATTTAGATCTCTGTGTATTTGTTGGAACAGTCTAGCTCTTGTGAGAGCAGTTGTCTTTGTCCAGTTGATTTCAATCATTTCATCGAAAGAACCACAGACTGTCATTCCTAGTTTCTTCGCTTGTCGTACCGTAATGATATCATTAAATCTGTGTCTGTCAGGCCAGCTACCCAGGGGTAACAAGAAGGACTTCCGTGCGTTTATTTGTACACCGGAAGCTGCACCATATATTTTTAAAATACGTTACAGTGTCACACATTCTTCTACGTCACGAAGGAGAAAGACCATATCATCTGCGTACACTCTGCTAGTGAATAACGGGCACATTGTTCGTTGTTCCGAATTTAAGTTTCGATGTGCCAGTCGAATAAGGGGTTCCACACTAAGCGCAAACAGGAACATAGACAAGGGACATCCTCGGCGTACGGACTATTGGATGGGGATTCCTTTCGTAAAAAAGCCCTTAACTTGGACTCGGGAATGTGCAGTACTATATATGTTTTTGATGCTGTTAATAATTTTGTCTGGTATGCAGAAACATTTCATGGCATGTTGTAGGCCTTATTAAAGTCCACCGAGAGCAATGCTCCCTTATCGTCATGATGTTCTTCAAAATGCAGCACCGTGTCGCGAATTGTAGAAAGGTCATGTATAATGGATTTTTCTGGAACACTGCATGTCTGACAAATTTCATATATATCCAGAAAGGCCGGTTTCAATCTATTAGCTAATACCTTCATGAACAGCTTGTAATCAGTGTCGAGTAAAGTAATGGGGCGATACTTCGACATTGTAGTTGGGTTAGTCGTTTTCGGAATTAGAGTCACTACACCATCACTGAAACCATCTTTAACTGAACCATTAGCTAAAATATAATTCATCAGCTCTAACAAATATTCCTTAATTAAGCGCCAATGGGTCTTGTATAATTGATAATATAACCCATCACGACCAGGAGCAGTATTCTTGGGCGAATTTCTTCTTTCTTGGTGTCTGGAGATTCTGTTGTTGTTGTAGACTTAGATGTCTGCTCACACTTGTCAATATGTTTGCTGTTGCCTTCTGTGATGTTGGAGATGCAGCATAAAGTGAAGTAAAAAAATCTTCAGCTTCTTTGATGCACTGTGTTCACAATATTCCCTTCGGCAGTGCGGAGCTGACCTATATATTTGATTCTGCTCTTTCGTTTTTCCTTTACCAGATGGTAAAGCGCACAGCGTTCTTCTTCGTGTACTGTCGGTACACGGGCCCTGACCATCATACCATTCATAAGTTTTTTGTGCATCTCACAGATTTTCAACTTAGTTTCAACGATTCTGCCCATTTATTTCGCCCTGTTTTTTGTGCTTCATGAAGTTCAGCTAACATTTGTTAATAAAAATTCAATGTGTCTCTCATTTCTTGTGTTCGCTGAATCCCTACAGACTGATAAAAGGATTTGATACCAGGCTTCACTATTTTCATCCGTTTTTCCATTATATTGAATTTTGAATTTCTGATCCTTGTGTTTAAAGTTTCGAAATGTTGAACAAATTGGTCTCTGCAGTCAGGTATAAACAATAAAGAGTCATTTCCAATAACTTTTCCCATAGAGGAGGAGTTGTGTATCTGTCTGCAGGAAAATGCAGACACAATCATGATCCGAAAAAGGTGTCGGTGTCACTTGTATTCTGTATACATCTGTTGAATGCGGTCGCGTGATATAAATTCGATCTAATCTGGACGATACATTATGTCGACGGAAAGTATACTCTACATCAGGGATGTCGAACAGCAGTCTCGAGCTGTAAAATGAAGAGCCTTCACTCCTCCCTTACTGTGCAACGGTTGAACACAGGTAGCAGGCAGACCGGGCGAATGATCGTAAACAAAAGCGAAACTACTAATGCGGCGACTAGTACTTTGATACTCCCTCTGTCCCATAATAATTGTCCGGTACGCTTTTATTTCTTGTCCCATAATAATTGTCCGATGTCCATAATTTTACACTGGCGTTTACATAGGAGCAAAATGAAACATATGAATGAGTAATACAACTGTATTACTCCAGAATCAGTACAAAATTGTCACTCAATTAGCAAAAGAAAAAATTATTAGTCCGGGATCTGTATAAATTGGCCAGTCATACAGCCAAAAAAAAAAGAACATGAATACTACTTGTACAACTTTATGACTCCAGGATCAGTACAAATTGGCTAGTCATTGAGCCGAAAATAAATACTCCTAGGAGTGCAAGTTTATTAACTCCAGTAGTACAAATTGACCAAGAAGTGAAACAAAGAAAAACAATCTCCTACGAGTAAAGACGAAAAAACTGCCTGTTAGACCGAGAAGGTTGTCATTCTAACAGTTTGTCTAGAACCACAGACCTATTGCTGCAGTGCTACTATAGCCTCGTCGTAAATGTTCCGAGGACACTTCAAGCGAGATGGCAGGATGTTGAGGTGGTCCAGGTGCCCCTTTTGCATATGGGGAATCTTGTAGTTGTTCTCGTCATTGACTTTCATTATTTCAATGAGATTGGACTGCAAAGTGTTGAAGACATTGTTGAACTTGTCGCGTGTCAGCTGAGAGAAAGGTGTTTCAATGGCGGCGATCAACTCATCAATAGTTTGTGGAGCTGACTGATGCTGGAGAGACAATTGTCCGGAAGAAGCCCAGATCTAAAACATTCATATCCGGACTGTTTGGCGGTGGACACACGAGTTCCAAAGTGATTCCACTGGCTGCTGCAGCGTCCATCCAAGTGCGGCCATTGGGAGCGATATGCGGACGCGCATTGTCCTGCTGAACTGACACCTGAATTCTCCCTGTGCGCGGTCCAGGAGGCCATTTTGCATTTATTGCTGGGATTAATTTGGTGATGAGCATGGATCCACTTTCCAAAGATTGCCGCCTCTTTTGCCAAATGCAGCGTGCTGTTCTTTTACTGGCATGATATTTCTCGGCCGCACCTGTTATGGCACCTTTCTTCACTAAGTCAGCCGTAGACTAGTGCACAGGTGTGGATAATCCTATGTACTTTAAGGTATTCTTATCCCTTATTTCTCCGAATTTAGTCCAAGCAGAGCTAGTAACTGCTTTCCCTTTTTTTCCACTACTCTGACTCTGCAGATTTAATTTTATTTTCGGTATATACTTTTCACATCGTGTCTTGTAATCTTCTACCATCAACAGAGAAGGTGTCCGAGCCTCTGCTTGAGATCGACGTCGATACTACTGAATCATCTTCAACATTCGTTTTGATGAAACGTACTGATTAGACAAGCCTACATTCACCTACTGCTTACTGCTACCGGAGGAGCACTCAATGAACATCGAGCGCTCGTCCTTAGACCCGATCGCTCGTTGTGTTGCTTTACTTCGTGATTTATCGGAAATATTCGTAGATCATCGTTATTCATTCCGTCAGTGCCTTCCTGGACTGATAACGATATCCCGCGCTCGCTCTGATGCAGCTCTCTGATAAACATACTGCGTACAGAACACTACTACAGCGAGCTCAGGTTGGCAGTACTGACTCTCGTTTCAGCTCAGCTACGGTAGGAAACAATATTAATCGTTTCACAGTTTGAGAGCGCTGTTCGACATCCCTGGTCTAAAGTGATTACTTACTTTTTTACGCACTAGTGTTTTAAAGGCTCACTTTAGGCACTGATAACAGTGGGTAATATTCAACTTTACGCACTATCGTAGAAAAGAATATTGATGTGATGTGAGTGACATGCCTTATTATAAATTTGCAGGGCTGACTTCTTGTGACGTGGAGTGCTCTTTTTCCCAGTACAAGGCAATGTTCCACGATAATCGTCAGTCATTTGTGATGGATAACTTGAGGATGAATCTAATTGTGTACTGCAATTTTTCAGCAATTCGCATGACATCATAATTTATACTTGTGACTACTGCATATTGTTTATATTCACATAAAATAATTGAAACATTAAAATATTTTCCTGATCTTTATCACATATAAATAAAAATTTCCCCGATTTCTAGCACCTAAAAATCCTAGCCCTACTGACTACTGCGTTGAAATTTTTCCACCCGTAAAGCGAATGTGAGACAATATCATAGCCAGTCCTTGGACTCATCTCGCCGCCACCAATTCCACCAACGTTAGTAACCGAGGAGTTGATACAGTGTCTCTAAAGTCGATAAATAATAACTTCGAAATGGTGTATGGGTAAGTAACTACAGAGAATGTATTAAATGAGGCTAGGAAATGTTTAAGGCAAGTGATTGAAAGTTGTTGTTAATGAGGCAATGATAACTTCAAAATTAAATTCTGTTTTACATTTCAATAAACATAAATTGTCGTTCACTGATCTCCAGTGGCGGCTCGTGCCTTTCTTGAATGGGTGTTCACAAAAAATATGAGTAATGAACACACTGATATATCCTCGTATAGCTGAATCACACGTCAGAGATAAACGAGTTCTAATATTCATGCACCAAGTCTACGCATATGAAACCAGAATTAAAACCATTAAACAAAATTAGAGTAAAATTAATTCATAGGACTCATCTTCACTGCTGTTGTAGATGGTGTTGAAGATCTGGATTTATTTGTAGAGAAGCTCCATGCGCCTACTTTTGAGAGATGCAAACTTATCAATAACTTTATTACTGAAGTCTCTAATCTTGTTACCAAGTTTTTTTTTTTTTCACGCCAACATAGCCAATGTACTTAATCGGTCTTCTGCCATGGTGTTACGGAGGAATGCTTTAATCCTCTTTGAATTCCACACACTCACAATTTCACACACGTCCGTTTCCATACTTGAAATGTTACTGTTTCAACTCTCAATACGCACCAATGCAGCTTGCATTTTCCTTACTTTGCTGAACAAAAGACAACAGAATCAGCCCCCGCTCATAATGGTATTTTGAAAGAAAAAGTAAAGAGAGAAAACGAGGAAAGAGGGAGAAAGGAACAGGATGCCAGACCCAAGAGAGATGGAGCATCTCTCTTTCTCTGTCACTAGCACGTTAAGACTCGTGCGAGCTAGAGCTGTTGTAACCATTGTAACAAACCAGAAAATATTCTCGCCTCAGGCTATTTCACCCTGCTACAGAAAAATTGTGCGAACTGCTGTCAACCAGTCCAATATTCTAAGTTCCTTGCAGTCCAATTGAGATTTAGGCTGGTATTCATAGTCGACACTTTATATCACCACTTTGCAAAGTGACACTTTTGACGAAAGTGGCTCTTTCATATTAGTGGTATTCATAGACGATTGAAGGAGTGCACTTCACAAAGTGTCACTTTACGCCAGCAAAGTGTAGAGTTAAAATTTGGTTGGTAATAGAAGTCCCACAATGCCTTTCAAAACAAGTGAACAAACAATAACAAATTAATGACGTATAACCTACAAATTACAATGCTTGTGATTTGAATTGGGAGCCTATTGATTGCGCGAGGAAGAAAATATATATATTTAAAGTTGTTTTATTTCAGTTTCTAGTTTTTGTTGCCGATAGTTTAGATTATTTCAGTCAGTTCAGATATATAACATTTTATTAAATAGTTAGTGATACGGCTGGTGAAATTAGGCCTAATAGTATGAGATCTCTTTTCATGGTGAGGTTATGACCACATGAACTAGAGACAGTAGATGTATTGCTTACCGGCGTGAAAATATATATTACCGGTATCAAAACAGTAATGATTATATCAACATCAAGATAAATCTTATCTCAAAATACAGGTAGTCAACAAAAATCAAAATCATTTTAAACCCAATATAATTATGGAATCTGCTTAGAAGGCAGGCACGTGAGGTCTCTGAATGCTAATTTAAAATAATTATGCCTACATTAGATTGAAGTTAGTTTAATATTATTTAAGTTAAAAAATTCGTTTCAGTAATAAAAAGTAGGTTATATAGGCATATCTACCTACATATCACTTCATCGAATTGAGGTTATAAATGTACGAATGTTACTATAGAAATACCTGAACTATTATATATATATATATATATATATATATATATATATATATAAATGTATGGTACATATCTGTAGCATAGAATTTTAATGCAGTCAATAACTGTATTATTGGAGGCACTGGCAAACGTCTATTATTCGTTTTTGTCAACCAGTCATCGAAAATATAAGCAATCTCAATAAGTTTCTTTATCAAATCGGAACCGTTTTTTTTTTTTAATTCTATATCATTATAAAATTCCACGGGATTGTCTTTAGGCCTATCTCTAATTTGTACATTGTCCACTAATTGTGCCATCTCTTCCGCACGTTCTAATAATTCGACAACTTCCAAGACGTCCGCCATTTTTATACAAAGTGCCACTTTCGGCTCAAAGTGTGGTCGGAACTACACTTTCATCCAAAGTGTTCCTTTGCACCAAAGTGTCGACTGTGCAACGGAAAAGTGATACTTTGCGTCTTCCAAAGGACACTTTAATCGAAAGTGTCGACTATGAATACCAGCCTTAAAGACACACGACACACGAACAGGACATTCTCTCGAGACGAAAAATGTAGGAACGTCATTGCGTATTGGAAAGTAATAGATGTACCGGTAATAATATTAATACAGTAATACGTATGATTATTGTTGGTTTTTAAGGTGTTCACGTGCTCCTGTGCTCATACAGAGGAACCGCTGCTGCTGATCTCCATTTGGATTCCTTTGGCGTCGTAGAATTGGAGAAAGGGGAAACGGGATGACGGACAAGAATGCTATGGCGACAATATAGAAAGAAAAGGTTCACGTTACAAAAATAGTAGTCTACTTTATTGAAATTATGTTATTTCCTCCACTGGTTTTTGAGCAGGGGAAACGCGAATGGCTCTAAAATCCTCGTACTTTAAAATTTGGTACTGTGAGTCCGATTTGAGCTAACAAGCAAAACATTCTCATTGGGGCAGAAAAAAAAAGTTTTTTTTCTTTCATCATATTAATAATGCCAAAACAAATGCTTATATAAATTTTGGCCACTCAAACGCAATTACGAGGGCTGTCCAGAAAGTAAGTTTAGCTGGGGTCGCTTACAGAAAGAAAACACAATTTCATAGAGAGTTTTATCGGAACAGGTACAGCAATTTTTTTTAACTGTATTTGAACATATTCCCCACCGGAATCGAGACATTTGTCATACCGTGGGATCAACAGAGAGGTGCAGACAGCTGTCACACTGGTTCCAATCCCAGGCGGCAGACTTCTACGACATAGGGATACAAAAGTTGATCCCAATGTCTAACAAAGTCTCAATTCCGGTGGGGAATATGTTGAAAAATAGCTCAACAATTGAATCATTTGTTTCAGAAACAGCACTTCTCCCTCCAGTAACATTTTTCAGGAAATTGAAAAAACGTTCTGTAAGGCATATTTTATTGTTCACACTTGTGGTATTTTTTTCATTTCATCATTCACTAAATACAAACATCCTGACATCTTGCTTATTTGAATGAGTTCAATACCCCCATTTACAGAATTTGTTTAATTTGGAGGAGATGTGCTGTTTCTGAAACAAACAGTAGGAATAACAAGAATAACAAGTAGATTCTCAATGTTAATAATCTTAAATTAATATAGAAATGCTAATATAAGTTAGAGAACATGTTTTAAACCCATTCATTCAAACTTCACAGCATAACCTGCCTAATAATCACAACTTAAAATGTAGAAAATATTACTTGCAAAGAAAAAGAAGTTCACAAAGTTTCTGTCAAACAGGACGTTTTTAATTATGTCAATAATAAATTCATGATGGCATCAAAGCATACACACAACATTACTCTTCCTTAGTATGTTTTCTTGCATCACCATGATTAGTCATCAGTTGATGTCGTTGGCCAAGTATATAGTTCATTATAAAAATCATGATATTCTGTTGGAATGTATGGTTTCAATTTCTTAATGTCTGATAATCTCTTTTCATTTAAAGCCACATAGCCATGTGGATAAGCAGGAACACTGGGCAGCATAGGAAGCACACTTCTAGAAAGGAACAACTTGAAAGTATGAACAGTCAGTCCATCAATAAAGTTCCTTCCTGAGATATGATCCACTTCATATTGGAACTCCATAAAGTCATTCACATGAAACGTTACTTTCTGATCTCTTTTCACTCCTCTTCCCATGGACTCAATGGACAGAACAGATTTCTTGAAATAGATCTTCCACCAATGGTTAAAGTCCAAAATGTCTGCAGTTTGTACCATTTGAACAGAGAATCTGTTGTTCTTATTTGATGCAACTATTAACTCTGTGTATTCTTTTATTGAATAGATTCTGTCTGATGTGCGAATCTTCCTCTTTATAACACCAAAATCTCGATCACAGGGCATGAAGGAATGCCCACGAATCGGAAAATAATGGTATATTTTTTTTTAATCTGCCAGTAGTAACAAGAGTTTGGAGAAATCGAACAACTGTGTTATTCCTATTCTGACCTGGGCAGCTATCAGAGAAGATGTGTAGGTACTTTGTTGTGTTTGGTAACTCGTTGCTTATGTAATCTAAGATAAATGAACAGACTTCATCTGGACCTTTTTTAGCCAGTCCCTCGTGATATATGTACAATTTTGCTGTGTTATCCCTCAAGTTATGTATATTAAATACATTAACATTAAGTTGTCTGAGATAGAATGCTTCCTGCACAGGTATCTCTGGCAGATGCAAATTCTGCATATAATCTATACATATTGAAGCAGTTTCATTGTCTTCTTTGCAGAGATTAGAACAATATTCCATTTTTTTGGTGAACTTTTTGGCTCTTCTTTTATGGACATAAACTCTGCTCCTGCTACACGTTTGGCGTTATCATTCAGCGATGGACTTTTCATCCTTACCGATAGTTGTTCGCATGTACAGCAGGTATCAATTTGTGGCCTCCCAAATGATAGACTGAATCGCTCCTTAAAAGTTTTGCGGTATAACCAGTAGGATACCTGTTGGTCAGGATACTTCTCCATAAAGGAGGCATGCATTAATGTGATATTTAACCTCTCGCTCAAATATTCTATTTCTCTTGATGAGTAGTGAGATTTTTTGGTTGGATATGAGCGTATGTGATCTTCCACTAATATACACACTTCCCCAGAAGTTGCATTTCCAGAAGTGTTTTTACCCCTCAAATCCTTTGGAGATCTTCCAAGCAGTAACAAAGATGTTAGACGACGAATGCGACCCTTTGTCACACCATGCAAGTTTAGAAATGCTTTGGCACACACTTGTTGTCGTCCAGAACTACATGTCACATAATACTTGAAATGACGCGAACGTGGCTTCTTTGGTTCATCTCCCTGCGGACGTGTCCCTTTAACTTGCACTACTTCCACTAATGCTTGTAAATACGAATCCTGTTCGTCTTTAGTTTCTTTGGCATAACAGTTTGTAAATATTTCTTCTCGATCCCCCTCCAATAATCTTCCAAAGCACTTCAATTTACACCTGAAGGAAAGAGAGATTATGTTATGTGACGAAAAGTATAACAGGAGTAAATATGGATTTAACATATTATGAAACATGTTACATTGCAAAGTATGATTTTCATAACAGCAACGCTATTGAACAGGTAAACATTAATACTGTGGCATACTCACTGGCAATCATTTCCAATTTTCTTCTTTGCGACCACCTTAGAAGCATAGTTGATATGTTCTAACCCCTTTACTCTTCCTCTTTTCACATGTTCTCGTTTGTATTCAACACTTTTAAATCCTCTCTTTCGTTTTTTCACCACGGAGAAAACAGCTCCCTCATCACTACTAGACGCCATGTTGGAATAGTACTATTGGAGGTAACTAGCAGCGCTCCTTGTGGAGAACAGAAACAGCACCTCTCCAGGATAAGTGTTGTTACTGCACAAAACGGAAACTTTCGACTAAGTTTGCAAGCAGCAGTTATGTGATGGAAGTGTTGTTTCTGCACAAAACTGTAGCATTTCAGTCAGTAATTGCGATTGTGCTAACAACTCATATACCGTCAAACAGTGGAGAAGTGTTGTTTCTGAAACAAACGATTCAATTGCTGTATCTGTTTCAATTAATCTTTCTATGAAATTCTGTTTTGTTTCTGTAAACGGACCCAGGTAAACTTACACTTTGGAGCCCTCATAATTGCGCTCGAGTGGCCAAAATTTGTATAAGCGCTTGTTTTGACATTATTAACATGATGGAAGAAAAAAATAACTTTCTTATCTGCCCCCATGAGAATGTTTGCTTGTAAGATGAAAATATGGCAACAGAACTGAAGTTACAAGGAGTGAGGAGAAACGGGAGTACATGGGGAGAAGCAATACAAAAAAATGGAGGTTGAAATTGAGCAAGAGACCGAGGGAGAGAAAGACAAAGAAGGAGAGATGGGATGGACAAGATAGATACTCAGGAAAGAAGAAGACAGAGTAAACGGAAGTAGCGGGGCTAGCGAAACTAGACTTGCTCGACTTGTAGCGGCTAGGAAAGTTGGGATATCTCGGTTATGAGAGCCTGCAAATGATGGCCCGCGATTCGACGACTACCGAAGAGGGTTAGGGTTACTCTCTGCGAACGAGGATCAGCAAAGAAATGGGTAAAGAGTATTCGGAGCAACATCAAATGCACCGTCGTGCAGCAGGCAGAGAGAGATACAGCATACCCGCCAGCAGCTACGGTGCACCATAGTGCAGTCTCCTATCCGAGGGGTAAGAGACGCTAGCCCGAGCGTTCTCTGTGCTGGCGACCGCTGATATAAACAATCATCATTCACGGAAAAATGAAATGTTTATAATAAAAATGTTTACATGATGTAAAAATAAGGAAGAAAAACGCTCGAAAAGAAGAAAAATACGGGCGTTGGGAGTCTATTAAAAATTAGAGGCAAATACGGGAGATCCCTGGAAATACGGGAGGGTTGTCAACCCTAGTTTCATAACACAATAATAAATAATAATATTATGTCTTTAGATCCATAAAGATTCTAAATCTGGTGTTTCATAAACATTCTGCACAACTTATAAAATACGGACACTATACTCACCTGATTCTATTTGAGGCTAAGAGCAGATGAAAATGAATGTTTCAGTCTGCTTGACTTGTATTTGTATCGTTCGTAGTCAATATTAAGAAAGGGTTTGAAGTTAAGTCTGACAAGCATTACTCAAAGAAGTAACCAGTACTAGTCCTTCATAAGATTTTATCATAATAGGCCTATTATATCCTTTATCGTTGTTTTTTTTTTTTTTTTTTTGGAAATGCATTACAAAATCACGGTTTCATATTAATCACAATGTTCTCCATATTACATCCATTATCTACTTCTCTTTAATTTATTGAAGTACAATAATAGGATTCAGGATCTAAGCATTCCAATACAACACACATTGTTGATTTCTACACACTCAAAATCACTAAGTTAGTGACCTGTTACGTACATTTTCCGTTAAATGTTACTTGAAATCCTCTTTAAAAGTAAGGTAACTGTAACAGTTTGGGTCTTGTTTTTGTTGCATACAGTGTACGAATAATTATTAGTATGTTCACACTCTAGCATTGCACTGGCTTCCCTAATTCGCAACTCGAATCCTCATTTTGAACTTAGCAGTCAATGAATGAGTTTTCATGTCATAAATTTCATTCGATCTATTTTTCGAATTAATATCTGTGATATAGATTATTCTAGCTCAATCAGCGCCGTTTATTATTTTTGGGGGACATTAGGAACTGAAATTTTAAGACTGCATGAAATACAGTACAAGGGTGTTATTTATTCAAATCTGTATTACGGATTGCATAATACAACATGTTATTAAACACATGTAAACAGATTAATAATAAAAATTAATAATCCATGTTGAATTTTAGAGCATACCCGCCAGCAACTATGGTGCACAACACAAACACAAGAACACAAGAAATACATCATACTAACATACGAAAACAAAAACACACACAAGATCGCATCCTCATTCAGAAAACAAGAAATACAACATAGCATACAGAACAGAGAACACACTACAAAAACATCTCAACACACAAACAACACAAACAAATAAATACAACCACACAAACGTATACAAACTCACATGCAATAGTTGCGACAGTTTCAACATTGGACAGACAGGCAGATCATTCCAAACTGGATACAAAGAACACATTAAAGCAATAACCAGAGGACACAATACATCAACATATGCCGAACACATAACTAATGCTAACCACACAAACAATAACATAAATACAGACATGGAAATCCTACACATACAACCCAAAAACCAAAAACTGAACACACTAGAACAATATGAAATACACAGACACACTAAAACATCCCAATCAAATTCTCAACACACAGATCAATTTCGGAACACACACACACACTATTTGACACAACTCTTCATCACACGAACGCACCCACACAACAGGCAGCGGAGTTGAGATAGCGCCGAGATCTAGTAGGCTCTGAGGATGGTGCCGCCGAATAGCAGTGAAACAGCTGTAAGCCGCACATGCTTACATAATTAACACGAGAAAGATCGCCATTTAATCGATTATTTAAAAATTAATAATAATAATAATAATAATAATAATAATAATAAACAGACCAAATATTGAGGACACGCCCCCCCCTTGTGCACCTATTGCTAACTGCGTTCCTGCTCCCTCCGCGTGATAGATGTGATAAAGGAGCATTTTAAGATGCTTTTAATGAGGGACTTATCTGTTCCTCGACTGACAATAGCCTACAATTTTGTTCAATTAGAAGTTATTTTTTGTGCGATCTCCCAAAGTATATGTCTAAAGGAAGACTATTATTTTCTTATTTTCTGCGTTTACATTATTATTATTATTATTATTATTATTATTATTATTATTATTATTATTATTATTATTATTATTAAGAAATTTGAGAGCTAGGTTTGATTATACAGTTTACAGTTTAATAATATTCCTTCACTTTGATGCTTTTACTCAAATATTTTGGTACTGCATTGCTGTTACTCTCTCGCTCTCTCTCTCAAAAAAAAAAAAACGAAAATGTTGTGATAAATAAACACTGGCCAAGAGTAAATAATGCAATATCATAGTTTACTAAAATCAGTTATTCCATAAGAGAAAACAATTACTTCATAAGTATATTATAGTCCTCACAGTTGAAATATACCGGTTTTATGATTATTTCTTTGCGTCAGCCTTCCTCTCCATCTCAAGCGAACTAAATGATAATTTGCATCAGCTTTTTTCAAACGAACTAAGCGAACTAAATTAACTACGAAATATGGTATGATAAGAACTTTCCTGTGTTAAATATTATTAACGTACCTTGTTAACATGTTTCGACCTATTTTCGGTCATCTTCGGAACTGTTCCGAAGATGACCGAAAATAGGTCGAAACATGTTAACAAGGTACGTTAATAATATTTAACAGAAGAAAGTTCTTATCATACATATTCCGAAGTGATACAGTGTTAAAAGTTGTGTAATCAAGATGTATAAATTAACTAATTGAACTAAATGATTATATGCGTCAGTTTTTCTCAGACGAACTAAACGAACTAAATGACCTAAATTAACTAGATTTTTTAACTAATCTCACTATCGAACTAGTTCGCCGCGAACATACAGTATTTGTCAATTGAACTGAATTTCCCATCACTACTTGGTAGGGCGCTTCCTTGTCGTGCCCGCTTCTGCAAGTCACTCAGGCGAGGGTAGAGAAGTTCCTTCACGAGGGGAGAAAAGCGGCTGGTTAGAAAAATCCCGTAGCAAGACGCGAAGTATAGATATGAACGCTATAATAAAATAATTAGGAATAGATTTATTACAAGAATGTGAATTCCACGAAGTAAGGAGAGTGAGTTATTCACTGATGAGGGATGATAAAGATAATGCGAGAGAAGATCAAAGACACTTATCATGAGTTTCGACATAGTTATAAAGGAACGGAATATACTCATAGATCGCTACACGGCACAATAATCAGGCTGTACCTTTGTCTTGAAATATTAAGAAGTCTGAGTTATATAGACAACAGTAATAGGCCTAATTGCTGAATGACGCTGTTGTGTCTACTACTACAGTAGCATACAATAGGCGTAATAATAAACTCTGTTGGATGATTTGGTTTTATAGACGATGCAATTTTTGTTGCACATCGACAGATAACTAATGCTTCAATGTTATTAGCACAATGTCATGTGAAATATAAGACAGTTGAGTTCAAAATCTTTTAAGCTTCGCTCCGTAGTTAAATTATTGTTCGCAGACCAAATATATCTTGGCGAAAGTAAATAATTGTTTATGATATGTCAAAACTTACCACCATCAATTATCCCATTCCCATAGCACCTATTATTATCCTTAAAAATATGACTAAATAGACGTCACTTGCTAATAAGAAAGTATTGGTGAAATAGCTGCTCCGTATGGGAATATAGTGCTGCCATTACCTCATATTACTAAAAATTTAACCTTTTTGAAACGGTCTGGTCTGAAGTGAAATAAATCACACACAAGGTGTAAAAAATAATCTGTCTCCTGAAAGTAAAAAAGTTATGTACGTCATGTTGAAGGCATGTAGATAGTTATCGTGACCTATACTCTGTTATCGGTGACTAAGATGTATCAAGTATTGTTATTGAAGCAGAAGAAAATTCTTCAGGATATGAGAGCGAAAATTGTGACTCAGGCATGCATTTTATTACAGCCTACAATATGCAATCTTCTAACAGTACAGCTATCTTTTATTACATTTTCATAACTCAACTTCTTTAGAATACTTAATACTTGAAATATGTATGAATGAATCACTGCAACAGATTTCTGTAAAACTAGTAGTCCAACTTTATTAATGGTCGTTATTGATATTTATTTCACAATGATAACGAATAGTAATCTTCTACTTGCATAGCCTCGCCTGCTACACATTGCATTTCACTTCCATATCTTGGATTAGTCTTTATCAATAAACCCAGCAGACAGCTTCCCCATTCCTTAATTTCTTTCACGACGAAGTCGATCCTTTAGACGAAACTTTAGATGTTTCACTTTTAAATATCCAGAAGTTCCGAGTTACTTTGAACACTGTGCAAATTAATTTTGCTAATTTCCTTAACAGCATTAATGCCGCAGACCACTTCTGCGCAGAATAATTCACGTTCGTCCCCCGATACCAAGTGCAGTGGTCATACTCGCCGAAACTGCAGATCTTGTTGTTTGGGGTGTACTATAAGGCGTTATATAGAGGTGGATCTACATTGTACAACAGTAATTAAGATTCATGAACAAATGCGGAAGATGAAACGGGAAACATTCGGTAAAGCCTGCCTCAACACCGCCTTTATCTCTCACAACTTCCGACTAGAATTCGTGGAATCTCAGTCGCAGGATCCTACGGCACAAAACTAGCAAAACTAATTTGAAATAGAGGCGCCACTAGGAATTTTAGTTTCGTGAAGCTTGTGAAGGTATATCTGGAATTTTATTAAAATATCCATTAATAAACCGAAAAAAAAAATACAACACTTTTTTCCATGCAAAAGTTACACAATATGATTGTGTCCACAAAGTCTTCCACATATTTAATGATTGAAACAAAACTACAAGGGATAGAAAACTGCACTCTTTTCTCCAAATCATTAATCAACACAAAAACACGCACATCAACACGACCACCACTTGTACTTCTTAGCACATCATGACATTATTTCTTGCCATGTATAGATGAGTAAGCGACCTGGTATGTGAGCTGTGCGAGAGGGAAAAGAATAAGCTACCAGAAAGAGGGTTGGTTTCATAATGGTTAATATTACACGAATCTACCGACACGAAAGTTCATCTCAGACTAAAACCTACCTTCCCTCACCATATCCATTGGTGATATAACCACGTCACATGATAAGATCACAGAACAGGTCTTGCCTCCTCTACTGTACGTGTCATCACTGTACGTGTTTATTTAACGACGTTGTATCAACTACTAGATTATTTAGCGTTGATGGGATCGGTGATAGCGATAGGTATTTTTCGAGATGAGGACGAAGATTAGTCATAGATTACCTGAAATTCGCCTTACGATTGGAGAAAACCTCGAAAAAAACTCAACAAGGTAATCAGTCCAAGCGGGAATCGAACTCACACCAGAGTGCAACTTCATATCGGCAGGAAACCGTCCCAACAGACTTAGCTACGCCGGAGGTTGTCATCAGATAGTATTAATTGTCTTAATCATTACTGCTGTCTCGGTACGACGAGATGTAATGCCATAAAAACTATAGTTTTTTCCATCTTATAAAAAAGTTCCTTACAGATGCAGTATTAATTGTTATTGTATCCATTAGCTTAATTAAAACATGGTTAACAGGACACTTGTGTCTACCTATACCTCACAAAGTTGTGTCGCCACGTCCTGCTTGTTTATAGTTAAAAAAACAATTAAACATGCGGACAATGATGGGTTTATAACATAACTTTGCTGAAAGCAGCTTGTCTATAGTTAGCAGTGGAATTTGTTGTATTATCAGTAGCCTTTTTGATAAGATGAACACTGTTCGCACCTTTATACAATATGGAAACAACAATAGGTCTAGAGACGTTTGACTAGGCACGCAACGGCTGATTATCTTATCCTTGGCGATAGGGGTGAAATTATGTTAGTCTCTATGAACTTTCAAAGAAATAGAGAAGTGTGACTAGGGATGTGATGGTTGGCTATGTTACACTGCGTAACAAATTTTAACTTTTTTGCGTTGGGCTTGTAATACATGTTTTCTATATAATTTGAACCTCATGAATACGAATACGACATTGAAAACAGTTGTTCGTTATGATTTTTGAGAAATCAAAATAGGGCCTACTCTTTATATAATGGCAATATGGTTAAATTCTCACTGATCAGAAGATTACGGCTTTCTTTTTCTGCATTTCCTTTTATACTGGACATCAGATACATCACGAGCTAAAGACTAACAATAGTCTGCTGGCATATTGGTACTTCACTGCCCTTGGTATCTTTTTTTACATAGTTGAAATTTCTTGATGAAAGTGCTCACCATGCTCATCACTGAAATCGCCACAATTCTCGGGGAAAAAGTTAAGACGGGAGTGAAAGAAGTGAATTTTCAGGGATATATTACAACCCATAGTTTCGTACGCCAACAGTACATTTTGAACTAGTTCTTCATAGTTCTCACTTCTACGGTTACCCAGAAAATTTAATACAACCTCCTTGAATGCAATCCAGGCGGCTCTCTCTTTTCCTTCCAACAAAGATTCGAAGTGATTGTCCTTCATTATTTCTCTAATCTGTGGTCCATTGAAAACTGTTTTATTTTTGAGCCATTAATAGCAGGAAAGTTTTCCTGGATATGTGTAAATGTTTCAGTTTCATGATTCATCCCTTTAACAGAATTCTTCATTAATCCTAACTTAATGTGTAAAGGGGGTAAAATTACTTTGCTTTGAGCTACAAGGGTTTGATGTATAATATTTTTCCCTGGATCTAGTGATTGTCGTGTTGGCCATACTTTTATTTTATAATGTTTATTTCTACTGCCCCATTCGCACAGAAAGCAGCAAAATTATGTGTAGCCTAATTGCATTCCAAGAAGCAATGCTACAACTTTCAAATCCGCACATATAAACCATTCGTACTTTGAATATTATCATTAAAGTACACTTTAAAGAAATACACGTCTTACACAGAATACACCACGGAAATCTGTTAAACTGAAGCGATTTCATACGACGAACATGTTTCTCCCACTCCTAATGGAACAGAAAAGGGCAATAAAACAATTTCCGCTTCTAGACAGGGCGGTCTATTGCAAAATATGAACTACAGTAATGTCATTAAAGCTCACAATGAAATAAATACACATCTCAAGTAAAATCAGGTAAACTCAAGCGAATTCATACCGCGAACCTGTTTCACCTCCTCCAAGTAGACTCGTAAAATGGCAATAAAATAATTTCCGTTTTTGCAAGTGCTTCTAACACGATGGCCTACTTATACTAATACTGTTTTCACATAATGGGTCGTCACATTTGTAAAACAAAATAGTTACACACAAAATACTGTGATTTTTTAATAAAATGCATAGAAAATGAATTATATTGTGCATCTCGAAAACCCGAACTGATGGAACATTTTGCTTGTTGTTTTTTTAATTTAGGAGGTCGAAATTAATAAGAATTTGTTAGTTTTATGTCTGGCGCAAAATGACTGTTGACCAGTATTATCTCTTGGAGACAGAGGTGAAGAAGTCTCGGACTATATAAACTATAAATAGTAATAGACAAGCGTGATTATCTTATCCCTTGCGGACAAGGTTGGAATCAGTTGTCTGTAAATTATGAATAGCGAAATTTATAAACTTGTACTTGCTATTTGGCAAAAAGAAATTGTACCAGAACAATGGAAGGAGTCCATAATTGTACCTATTTTTAAAAAGGGGGACAAAACCAACTGTGGTAACTTTCGAGGAATATCACTTTTGTTGACGTCGTACAAAATTTTGTCCAATATCCTTTTGAGAAGATTAACTCCGCACGTAGATGAAATTATTGGGCATCATCAGTGCTGTTTTCGGCGTAATAGATCGACTATTGATCAGATTTTTTGTATTCGACAAATAATGGAGAAAAATGGGAGTATAAGGGTACAGTGCATCCGTTATTCATAGATTTCAAAAAGGCGTATGACTCGGTTAAGAGGGAAGTATTATATGATATTCTTATTGAATTTGGTATTCCCAAGAAACTAGTTCGATTAATTAAAATGTGTCTCAGTGAAACATACAGCAGAGTCCGTATAGGTCAGTTTCTATCTGATGCTTTTCCAATTTACTGCGGACTAAAGCAGGGAGATGCACTATCACCTTTACTTTTTAACTTCGCTTTAGAATATGCCATTAGGAAAGTTCAGGATAACAGGCAGGGTTTGGAATTGAACGGGTTACATCAGCTTCTTGTCTATGCGGATGACGTGAATATGTTAGGAGAAAATACACAAACGATTAGGGAAAACACGGAAATTTTACTTGAAGCAAGTAAAGCGATCGGTTTGGAAGTAAATCCCGAAAAGACAAAGTATATTATTATGTCTCGTGACCAGAATATTGTACGTAATGGAAATATAAAAATTGGAGATTTATCCTTCGAAGAGGTGGAAAAATTCAAATATCTTGGAGCAACAGTAACAAATATAAATGACACTCGGGAGGAAATTAAACGCAGAATAAATATGGGAAATGCGTGTTATTATTCGGTTGAGAAGCTCTTATCATCCAGTCTGCTGTCCAAAAATCTGACAGTTAGAATTTATAAAACAGTTATATTACCGGTTCTTCTGCATGGTTGTGAAACTTGGACTCTCACTCTGAGAGAGGAACATAGGTTCAGGGTGTTTGAGAATAAGGTGCTTAGGAAAATATTTGGGGCTAAGCGGGATGAAGTTACAGGAGAATGGAGAAAGTTACACAACGCAGAACTGCACGCATTGTATTCTTCACCTGACATAATTAGGAACATTAAATCCAGACGTTTGAGATGGGCAGGGCACGTAGCACGTATGGGCGAATCCAGAAATACATATAGAGTGCTAGTTGGGAGTCCGGAGGGAAAAAGACCTTTGCGGAGGCCGAGACGTAGATGGAAGGACAATATTAAAATGGATTTGAGGGAGGTGGGATATGATGATAGAGACTGGATTAATTTTGCACAGGATAGGGACCGATGGCGGGCTTATGTGAGGTCGGCAATGAACCTTCGGGTTCCTTAAAAGCCATTTGTAAGTAAAGGAGTGTGAGTAGGCACGTGACAGTTGTTTCTTGGAGACAGAGGTGGAACCACATAGATCTCATAAACTGTAAACAGTTGTAGAAAAGTGTAACCATAAATATGATAGCTGATTATATTATCCTTTGGAGACAGGAATGAAATCATGTTAGTCTCTACAAATCGTCGACAATAATGTACAAGTGCGACTAAACACGTGACAGCTGTTCATCTTATTTCCTGGACAAAGGGATGAAATTATATTAATCTATATAAAATGTGAACATAATGGAAAAGTGGGACTAGGTATGTGACGGCTGGTTATCTTATCTCATGAAGACAGGTGTGAAATAATATCTGTCTCTACCGTATAATCCGCGAACAGGAAAAGAGAAGTGTGACTAAACACTTGAGGTTGGTTATAATATCCTCTGGAGAGAGAGAGAGAGAGAGAGAGAGAGAGAGAGAGAGAGAGAGAGAGGTGAAATCATATTTGTCTCTATAAAGTGTGACTAAAATACGTGGCAGGTGGCTATCTCATCGGCCGGAGACAAGAGTAAAGTGATGTTGGTCTCTATAAACTGTGAATAGTACTAGATAAGTGTGCCTATGCATGTAACGGTTGGTTATCTTATTTCCTGGATACAGGGATGATATAATATTGGTTTTTATAAACTGTGAATACGAATAGAGAAGTGTAACTAGACATGTGACGGATTCCCAGAAGACAGGAATGAAATCACATTAGTCTCTATACGACCAGTTGTCAAATAGATCGCCTTTACATTCCCTAGCAATTTATTTCTCCGACTTTGGAGGTAACGCCATTCTGTGAAAGTCATTACAGACTACATTTACTACAATTGTTATCCCACTCATAATTATTCAAAATAATTCTCGTCTGTTTGTTATCAACGGTAGCAAACATGTTGATTCTCATGCTCCGTCCCGTGTTCAAAATACATTTTGTGGGGCGAGTATGCAAGTTGGAGGAATTAGAATATAACGACGTATTAAGCGTATTGTTTTATTTTTTTAATTACCAACAATTTAATGAATGATATAGTACGTTAGTGTAATTTCTCACCCGATTTGTAGAGCGGGATAATGAAGTCAAAATCTGTTTTCAGTTTTCATTCTCAACTCCGCCTCACTATTTTGGTCTGTCTGTCACCACCACAGACTGAAGCACCGTCAGTCGGCATGCTCTGTTTGATGTGCCCAGGTGAGTACTAATTTTTCACGCCTTGTTTTCTAATTATATTTCATACCCAAAGATGAATTGTATTTTAAATATTGAATGTGTTCAGTTATTGTTCTTAACTTCGTCTTTTGTTACAGTTAATTGTTTTGTCATTGAAAAAAAAAATGTGATCTTTACTCTATAACCGGAACACATAGCTTTATATACCTCATAATTTAGTTGGAGCTAATCAGTGATACCAATACAAGAAAACGAATTTCTTTAATGAAACTCAACTCCGACCCGTGTCACCTCCGTCCCATATAAAATTGTAACGGAGTTGTGAATGTTGGACGGAGGTGACCTAAAACAAGAATTTGTTTTAGTTATTTGTTTTCTGAGTTAAAATATTATTTTTATGAAACGAAATGAAGCACTAACCACTGTTAATATATTGTAGATTGACGGATAAAGACACGTGTCTTTGTATCAAGCATGTTAATGACTTGATAAACACGTAGTATTCTTCGCACACAGATATTATATTAACACAGATTTGCTTAAATAATTTTGCACGCTGATGATTTTTCCTTCATTATTTAAAGTTGTATTTTCTAAACTGCTGCTAATATACTTTCTCTCATTAAAGATCTCTCTGACCTAGCCAAAGGGATGGAATTGATAATATCTGTTAAATATGGAAAAATAAAAACATGAAAACTATTTGACATGTAGCTCGTAATGGTTGTTTTTACATCTATGTAAACCAGTATCCTTCAGCATAAAATATAATTTAAGCAAAACAGAAGTGAAATCATGTTGATCTCTATGAACTTTGTGAATAGTAATCGAGAAAGGTGACTAGGCACGTGACAACTGGTTATATTATCTCCTGAAACAGGTGTGAAATCATGTTGTGTTAATAAACTGTAAATAGTAATGAAAAAATGTGTCTAGACACGGTTCTGCTGGATATCTTCCACTGGAGATAGGGGTGAAATAATGTTATGTTCATAAACTGTGAACAGTAATGAATAAATGTGTCTGGGCATGGTTCTGCTGGATATCTTCACTGGAGACAGGGGTGAAATCACGTTATTCCGTATAAACTGTGAAGAAGTATAATAGACACGTAACGTCTGGTTATCTAATTCTCAATAAGCAGTGGAGGCAAGAATCATGTTCAATTGTGAGAGAAACGTTTTCTCTACAATCCAACTGTTCATGCCGAAAATCATCAGAGCTGCGTTATAACAGTCAACAGAATACCTTGCTATTCCAAATTTGATTATGAATTCCAAAGTAATTTTATATAGTTCTGCTATCCAGTCACAATACACAGGAGTTAACCTAATTTTTCCTTCATCTCTCACTCAAAGTCTTTGCATGGAATTCATAAGCCAAATACACTTTAAACTTAATATCCTTTAATAATGATGATGATAATAATAATAATAATAATAATAATAATAATAATAATAATAATAATAATAATAATAACAATAATAATAATAAATGTCTACTTTCTTGGAGTTTCTTCATACGAAATTGAGGACGATACAGTTTTTGTTGTTTAGTCAACTGTCCAAGACAGGTTTGAACCTCATAAATGACACCAATAAGCCATAACTCTTGAGGAAACTAAGCCAGGAGATAATGAGGTAGGTTGGCCAGTTCCTTTACCCTCCATCGGATACATCACTGACTAATTAAACATATTAATTAAACTTAAGATGTATACAATTTATTGTCCTTCCTCTGACACATAGACGATAAGGTTAACTATTTGAAATTGTCAATATAATGCGAACAGTCCTATTAATAAGCTTATGATGTAAATGATTTCTATTCTAGTAATAGGCCTATAGTTTTGTTGGGATCAGGTCTCAGGTTATTTAACCAATTTTTCTAAGTTCTTGTTAATAAGCTCATTTGCAATGGAAGACTACGTTTTGTGGGAAATTTATAGATAAATATACTGCAGTATCTCCTCAGCCTTTTCCTAGGTATTTTACAGTTCTTATTAAAGGATTTTTGCCTAGATGTTCATACTTTTCTTCGAGAGTAATATCGATTAAAAAGAAAGACATTTTTGGTATACTCTGTGTAGCATTATTTTTACTATTATTATTATTATTATTATTATTATTATTATTATTATTACCTATTCTAAAATTAAGACCCATTACATATTTTCATAATTATTTCATTACCTTGGAGAGCAACAGCAAAGTGAAGAATAATGAATAAAAATTATATTCTAATTAACTTTCACAAAATAGGTCTGTACAAAATGACAAACAATGACGTCAGCTTGGTCTCGCATTAATATTTTCTCAACATAAGCATTATCCATCCTTGTTAATATCATTGACAGTCATTGTCTCAACGTCACCAGAGTTCCTACGTAAATCATGCTCAAGGCGATTACGTGAATCTACACCATAATTGATTATCACTGTCGAAGATTTATCAAGATAAAGACGTGGACAATGTAGTGAATTCACTCAATTCAGTGATGAAAGATACGGGTAAATAGAAATAACTAAATAAACTATCTTAAGCAATTTGAAAAACATTGTAGCCTATTTCCAATAAAGTTAGAAGTTAATAAATTTATAATTACTTTCAGAAATGTAATACATATTTCATGTTAATTATTCGGGCAATGCATGACAATTACTGTAAATGTGTAAACTGCTTCTGTTAAAGAAAATGTTGAACAAAACATATAAAAACCATAAGAATAGTACTGCAGAAATTAACTCCATTCAGTTCACTCAACACTGGTATTAGCACTGATTTTTCAGGATTTGTTAAATTCTCTTTTCCCTCAGGAATTTCTCAACGTTTGGAACTATTATTTATATAGTGTATAATGTGACAGCACATTTTAAGTTGTGATCCGATACTTAGCTTCCATGACATCGCTTGTTTATCTTCATCGTACGAAAAAATTACTGTTCGCACAGATATGTTAATCCGAAAATGCATGTCTGTACAATCGGGGAAACCTAACACATGGAAAGTTCATATAAAAGTCAGATAACTTCTTTTATTTTGATATTTGCCCTTCAATTCACTATCGTAAAGTAAATCAATAAGTTTCAATTACAAATAATAATCGAAAATCAAATTGAAAATTTTTCTATTCTTTAAATCTAGAATCAAATTCCTTGCGCAGATCGCATGATGTGTGAATATATTCTTGGAAATCCAAAGTCTTAAGAAACTAGTAGGTCTATATCGTTGTTAATTTTGAAAAATGTGCTGTAACTTATCCTTTTAGTTAAGCTAAAATTCCATAATTAGAGGTGGTTTCATATTAAACGCCTTCACTGTGTTATATAACTGTGTAATAATCTTATTGTTACCTTGTCGAAAACAATTTAAAGCATTCAGATAATTCCATTAAGAAGGCAAATTCACAAATCCATTTTTTCATTTTTCACTTATGATACAGGCTTTTCTTTTTTCTCCGTGAACGATGTTGTTTCCTCCCTCAGTTCAAAGAATCTATCCAATAATTTGCCACGACTTAGTCACCGTACTTTACTATAATATGACACATCGCCATAGGCCTACTCGTCAAGAAAGACTTAAATTGACGATGAGCGAGACCTATCGATCTAATTGTGTTGGTGGTTTTTCCAACTGGGCTACTTTCATAACACCATTTTTATTTGTTTTGCACATGAATTCTGTTGGTGTATAATGCAGTAAATAGAAATAATTTCATGGAATAAATTAACGCTTTTCACTTCGTCCCTTAGACTCCTTATTTCACCTGTTTTACTTCCAACCATGGAAGGAGCACCATTGGTTGCCATTGGTTATTCCAAGGAAGTCCGAAGTAATTTATACAGCCTCTACATGAAAATATCGGAACAAATAGTAGTATCCTTCATGAGAACAATATGTAAGAGCTCTCCTTAAGCTGAAGGTTTTCAATAACGCCTCTTACAAAAATCACCAGTTGGCTATTGTCGCTTACCTACGTATTTTCATCTACTGCCAAAGAATAACAAATGGAAGACTGACAAATAATTACTAGTTGCACCTGAACGTCCTGGGCTAGACTTCGAATGGAACGCATCACTGTGGAAGGAGAAAAGGTGATAGATTCAAACTCTTACACTTGTGAGAAAAGTTCTTCAGTTGTAATTAAACATTCCTCAAATTTTCAATCTTTAAAAGGTTTCTAATATCTTACTATTAAAAGTGAAATTGTATAACTGAGTCGCAGAGCTGATTCACTAGTATTATTTATTATCTTAAACAACTTCTAGCTCATTTCCTTCAATTGTTGAATGAATGCTGCATACTCTTCACCTTTCGTATCTGCCACATTCGTTACTGTGAGTTGTATAATGTATCTGTAAGTTGCATTTCTTCATTGTGGCCTACGTTTTGAAATGTTTTCTGCTCTTCACATCTCTTGTTTGAATGGATGGCAAGAATCGCCTCTGTTCACGACCGGTCCTTTGCCCGCTACAGTAAGAACGCATCAGCCAAGCATTGCCCGCGCCCATTCATACCCGAGTTGATGATCACTGTCCTACGGTATACGCTTTGCTGCGTCGGACGGACACAATTAAAAAAAATTTAATTTAAAGTTTTTTATGAACTTCACTGCAAACCATTTGAACGCGTCGATGTTAAAAGAGCATAACCGCCACTATAAGTCATTTTCGTTTTTTCACTGTATTTGAATCTTTGAAGGTAGGTCTATCAATCTATGTTAAGGGGGCATTATATCAGTACCCAATACGCGGTTAGAGACACATTTGTTTCTAGGTTTCATGTTAAATGGTCATAAGTCTGGCGTTTCTGACCTTTTAACATAAAACCCAGTGCTGTTTTGAATGCTGTCACTAATTCCGGTATCGTAATCTCTTTGGAGGTTAGTTATTTGGTGATTGACGATTATTTGATTTCAACATTTTAATCTCTTTGGATGTCAGCTACATAAATTTCGTTAATTTGGTGATTGCTTCTGTATGCTATAGGCCTATCTTACATATTCTATAATTCGAGATAACTATTGAAAGGTAGAAAATGGAGAATGAGTTGTCCAGGGACGAAGATTTCTCTGTAGAAGACGGCGAGAGAAAAAGACGAAATCCAGAAAACTGTGAAAGAAATATCATAAAGAAAGTCAGACTTACTGCAAGTTCATACATAAGCTGTAAAGGGAAAGAAATTGAGACTAGAAAGCCCTGCTAGTTTCTTTCCTTTTTTTTTCCTTTTTACTTATTTGTACTTGATTTAAGTAAATTTTAAACAGCAAAACTATTATCTCAAGTTTTTGCAATAAGTTTCTGAATACAGGGTTGTTTTCGATCTCTAGAAACGAATTTTGAATGACGTCATGTGCGTCAAGAGTCACATGACAGCTGAACTGTGGTGAGAGGTGAGAGACCAGTAGTGAGCGATTTCATAGTCAGAATGCATGGTGTCTCACAGCAGCAATGCCCAAGAAAATCGAACCTTTTTGGGAGGGGTACATTGCGACACTTTCCAATGCCAAGTACAGTTTAGTGAAAATAAAAGAAGCCTGCAAAAAACTTGGTTCCCTTATTTGCAAGAAAAGCATTTTCTGTGTACCTAATAAGACTGGCAATGCTTGGATGGGATTAATTCCAGAGGGGAAAAAGCAAGCAAATCCCCCCCCGCCACAAGCCTCTCTCCTCCGAAATGATG
Source organism: Periplaneta americana (assembly GCF_040183065.1). Taxonomy (NCBI): domain Eukaryota; kingdom Metazoa; phylum Arthropoda; class Insecta; order Blattodea; family Blattidae; genus Periplaneta; species Periplaneta americana. Next base: position 15,252,048 of record NC_091128.1, on the reverse strand, counting down.
CAAATTAATCCCATCCAATCTTTACCAGTCTTATTAGGTACACAGAAGATTCTTTTCGTGGAAATAACGAAACCACGTATTTGCAGGCTTCTTTTATTTTCACTAAACTGTACTTGGCATTGGAAAGGGTCGCAATGTACCACTTCCAAAAAGGCTCGATTTTCTTAACCATTGCTGCTGTGAGACACCGTGCACTCTGATTATGAAATCGCTCACTACTAGTCTGTCACCTCTTACCGCAGCTGTCGTGTGACTCCTGGCTCATATGACGTCATGATAGGAAACAACCCTGTATATAACACAGCTTCCAGTTCGTGGACACAGTTTTATACCATGGGATAGGGATTTTGCAATGATCAAAAGGAACTTACGGATGCATGACAGGATTTACACTATTCACCAGTTAACTGAATTGATCATAAGAAGCAGCTCACAACAGAAGATCACCTGTGTTGAACTGGAAACACCTGAGATTGTGTTACATTTCAAAAACTGGTGGCCTCCATTTTACAAGAAATGCTCCGTATCCCAAGAAACTGCGAAAAAATCAAAGAGAAGAAGGTTGTTTTTTAGAATAAGCCGCCTGTATCATTTTCATTAGAATTCAGATAACCATGGAGTACGCATAGCTTCCTCGCATATCAAAGGGGTAGTGCAACATATGTTCACCCTGAGGCAAACATCAAAGCAGTTCGATTAAGCCGTACCCTTTCCTAATCCTGCATTTAAAACAGAATACCAATAGCTAAGGCAAAGCTTGAGGACATTGGCAAGGCTATCCAGTATGTTCCAAACGACATAAAGCTTTCTATGAAGAGTTTACGGAATGGCTTGTATCCGCAAAAACGTAAATCAATGTAGAATTACCAGGAGCGGATATGGAACCAGGAGGGACAGTAAACTAGAAAGGAGAGCTACAAGAAATCATATAAACTTTATCAATAATAAATGGTTAAGAGTGAAACACAAATGTTGTATTCTATGTTGTTTTCAGTTCTTTGATTTAATCTTTTGTTAAAAGGGCATAATTTAGCAGATTTTGGAATATGATTACTCTTAATACAGTAGACTTAATGAAACATTATTTGATGAAGTCCTTGTCTCTTAAACAGTTCTATGTAACCCACCTGAGATCTTATAAATTTGTGTCTTGGTTTAGATGTGAATATGTATTTTGTGTTTTTCCACAAATATGGTTTCATGGAAATATGCCATTTTAACATCAATGCGTTCATTTAGATTTTCCCACAATATTAATATGATTAGCTTTCGATTGAGACATTACACAACCTCACAGGATGTATAGTTTTCATAAAATTTTCCGCCACAGTTCAAATTATATATATAATTATATATTAATCCATACAGTTAATATCTGATCAGGAGTAGAATCTATTCTCTAACAAGGTCGTCAAATCGTGTTGTTTTAGTTAAGAAAACTTCTGCCAGATGGTGCGTGGAGTGACTCTATTCTCCACGATTAAGTTCACGTGATGATCCATGTAGTAAAGTCTGAGTACACCTGCACTTGAGAGTGCTATTCTGGGATGAATGCTGACACATACCAAGAAATAATTTTGTTGTAGGCCGTTTGTATACAATATATATTCGACGAGATGTTGGAACGATGTAGAGCTTTCTTACCGCAACGTTAGTTTAACACCCTACTCCAAAATATCTTGTGACAATAATCCAATACGATAAGTAGACCGATACAATTTAACTACGATTTGCCTAAGAAAGACAATTCTTTCCTCTTAGTTGTGAATGATGGTAAAGCCAGTTACTAACAAAGCTTTTTATTTACTTCGGAATATATACTATATTTCTTTCACGTGTTAAAATTAGGCTACCTTGTTATTTAATTAATCGTAATTAATTATACTTTACGATTTTTCACATTTTATGCCTTTACATGCCGCGATACATACAATTCAGAATAGCTTTGCATATGCTTACCATATACAGAATGGAACAGTTCCAAAATTCTCAGTTTAATGTTTTAAGTCTTTTGGAATTCCTTTAAAAACGTTGCAAATTATTGCTATAGACGTAATGAAATATTTTGTTCAGATTTTACGTAATCACCTGTACATCTAAATTACTTTACATTGTATCTGATTGATTACTAATAATTATTGAATAAATGTACCTTCCCAAGGGTTGCTTCTATTTGAAAATAATAATCATAATACTGATAATACAATTAATGTTATTTTTTATTTTTATTTGTTTATTATGCTGTGTCTTTTGGCAACCCTTACTGAAGGGCAGCTATCCTTGTGGGATTTATATATAAATCTTATGATTTGAAGGGCTTATTTCTTGGATAGAGTATAACAAAAAAATTAATACCATATTAGTCCCTAATGAAAACTTTTCTATAAAACAAATCTCCTAAAATTAACACTGTTTCGCTCGATAATTAGGGCCTATTACCAGCACGATTCTGATTTTTATTTTTATCATTAGAGAAACTGATAAAGAATGATTTATCCCTTGCGGTTTTTGCAATAAAATGGACGGTTTTCTTGCAAATTAAATAAACAAATTAAAGCATATTGTTATTTCCTACTATTAGGAAGTGTGACAACTCTGCTGGGGCGACTGAGAGACGGAACTCTGCTGTGCAGACCGAGTGTGAAGTTCAATTTCCAGCAACTCGGCAGCCTTCTGAAGTAATACATCTCTTAACCACATCTGAGGATCATAATCACATTCTGAGCAACATCAGAAAATATAATAAAATATAATAACGTGAGCCAGTGATGCGCTATAATTACAAAATATATAATAGTTTTTTATTTATATTAATGTAATATATTGTCTCCTTCAATCTATATAGTTATAGGCCTATCACTTCCACTCTGTATTTTGAAGTTGTCTAAAATGTTAACTACTTTTACCCCTCGCACCTCACATCTTGTTACCCCCAGTCCTTTTATTAAGTTTCGCCTTCATTTTATACATCACTAGGACAGGAGCTCAAGTCACGGTCCAGACATATACGTAAGTCCATAACTATTGCTTTCACCTAACAGTTCCTTGTAAGGAGGCTGGGTATCAAGTCCAACATACACTCCAAGATTTTAAGAGATCCAATAATCAATATTAATAAATTGGAAAGAAAATTTTTATAGAGATAGACCTGTATTTAAGGACTCGCAGAGAAAGAGGAAATCAATACGCACCCTATACCAACGTTTTCAAGCATATACCTTGTTAATTGAATGTACTGTTTCTTGAATGGAATTCTTTAATAACTATTGTTGGATGTTTGACAAACAACTGTTTTACAGTAATCCCAAAAGAAATAATGCAAAGCACTCAAATCAGGCGAAATGGGGGGCCTTAATCCTGCACCTGCTGAAATAATGCTATAAGAGAGTATCTTATGTACTGTAAATTCAATCTTCACTTCTGCCCAATCCGCACAGATAAATTTACTCACAATCAGACACATTATCTACTGTCTTTCCAAGTGGTTAAATCGCAGGGTCGTAGAAAGACGGGAAATCATATGACAGTTACTTACTTAACGAGGACTTTTTATTTACATTATTTTAAACAGTAGTATAATTTTACGTAATTTCCAATTCCTAACACCAAACGTTTTCAGAAAAGAGCTAAGACAGCCCAGCCACTAGTCTTTACAAAGGGGCCAGCAGAAATGGGTGGGGAAAACCAGGATGCGACGTAACCAAACGGACTCATTACTCGTGGGAAAATATTATTCAATAATGAATGCTGTTTTTTCACTGGAAAATGCGACCATATTTCTGGAATATACTATACTCTATCACTCAGTACTGTTTACTATGACCATAAGACAACTTTGACTGCTTATGCGGCCTTGGTTCTGTGTGGAGGACGGGTGGAAGAGTACTAGTAGGAGGGGTGGGAGTGAAGTGCATTAAAAACACTCAGGTACAATACAAATTGAAGTAAAAATAAAATTATATCCCTGAACAACAAACTTAGTACTATGAAATACGACAGTCTTTGCTTTACTCGAAAAGATTCGGTGGAGTGAATTAAAATAGATCTAATTACTAAGTGCGAGAAAGAGTGATTCCAGCAGTAGGATTTTTCTCGGTTTCGAGCGGAACAAAAGCTTCTCGTAGAAAACAAAATAACTGAGCTATCAGCTCTCCCTTCCCTGTGTATCAACGCGCCTTTCAATGAACTTCTGAGTCAGTACATACCCGTTTAGAAGCTAGAGCAATTATTCATCTGGGCAGTTCGAAGTGAGTAAAAATTATCACGATTTCATTCACAGGGGATGTAAAACTAAGTTCTTCAAACAGAAGATTATCGAATACAAGTCTTTACTATTATTATTATTATTATTATTATTATTATTATTATTATTACTTACTTACTTACTTACTTACTTACTTACTTACTTACTTACTTACTTACTTACTTACTTACTGGCTTTTAAAGAACCCGGAGGTTCATTGACGCCCTCACATAAGCCCGCCATTGGTCCCTATCCTGAGCAGGATTAATCCAGTCCCTACCATCATATCCCACCTCCCTCAAATCCATTTTAATATTATCTTCCCATCTACGTCTCGGCCTCCCCAAAGGTCTTTTCCCCTCTGGCCTCCCAACTAATACTCTATATGCATTTCTGGATTCGCCCATACGTGCCACATGCCCTGCCCATCTCAAACGTCTGGATTTAATGTTCCTAATTATGTCAGGTGAAGAATACAATGCGTGCAGTTCTGTGTTGTCTAACTTTCTCCACTCTCCTGTAACTTCATCCCTCTTAGCCCCAAATATTTTCCTAAGAACCTTATTCTCAAAAACCCTCAATCTCTGTTCCTCTCTCAAAGTGAGAGTCCAAGTTTCACAGCCATACAGAACAACCGGCAATATAACTGTTTTATAAATTCTAACGTTGAGATATTTTGACAGCAGACTAGAAGACAAAAGCTTCTCAACCGAATATTAACTGGCATTTCCCATACAATATATTCTGCGTTTAAGTTCCTCCCGTGTGTCATTTAAATTTGTTACTGTTGCTTCAAGATATTTGAATTTTTCCACCTATTCGAAGGATAAATCTCCAACTTTTATAGTTCCATTTCGTATAATATTCTGATCACGAGACATAATCATATACTTAGTCTTTTCGGGACTTACTTCCAACCCTATCTCTTTACCTGCTTAAAGTAGAATTTTCGCGTTTTCCCTAATCGTTTGTGTATTTTCTCCTAAAATATTCACGTCATCCGCATAGACAAGAAGCTGATGTAACCTGTTCAATTCCAAACCCTCTCTGTTATCCTGAACTTTCCTCATGGCATATTCTAGAGCAAAGTTAAAATGTAAAGGTGATAGTGCATCTCCCTGCTTTAGCCCGCAGTGAATTGGAAAAGCATCAGATAGAAACTGACCTATACGGACTCTGCTGTAAGTTTCACTAAGACACATTTTAATTAATCAAACTAGTTTCTTGGGAATACCAAATTCAATAAGAATATTATAAAAAAACTTCTCTCTTAACCAAGTCATACGCCTTTTTGAAATCTATGAATAACTGATGTACTGTAGCCTTGTACTCCCATTTTTTCTCCAATATCTGTCGAATACAAAAAATCTGATGAATAGTCGATCTATTACGCCTGAAACCACACTGATGATCTCCAATAATTTCATCTACAAATGGAGTTAATCTTCTCAAAAGGATATTCGACAAAATATTGTACGACGTCAACAAAAGTGATATTCCTCGAAAGTTACTACAGTTAGTCTTGTCCCCCTTCTTAAAAATAGGTACGATTATGGACTCCTTCCATTGTTCTGGTACAATTTCCTTTTCCCAAATTGCAAGTACAAGTTTATAAATTTCGCTAGATAATACGCTTCCACCCTCTTGTATTAATTCTGCTGGAATTTGATCAATGCCTGGAGACTTGTACTTTTTCAGATTTTCTATCGCAATTTCGACTTCAGAAAGTGTGGGTTCCGGTATAAATGGCTCAGCAGTTTGTATTTGAATTTCGTCCCGATCATTTCTATTTGGCCTATGTATATTTAGTAGCTGCCCAAAATAGTTTTTCCATCTGTTAAGGATTGAATGAGAGTCTGCAAGCAAGTCACCATTCTCATCCTTGATCATGTTTACCCTTGCCTGATATCCATTTTTAAGTTCCTTTATACCCTTATATACATCTCGAATGTTTTTATTCTTAATATTTGTTTATATCTCATTCAGTTTTTCCTTCAAGTAATCTCTCTTTTATTCCTAAGTGTACGACTTGCTTCCCGTCTTTCATTGAAATAATTATCTCTATTCTCCTCAATTGGATCCTGTAAGAATTTCAATTTTGCTTGTTTCGTTCTATCTAATGCAATGGAACAAACTTCATCAAACCATGGTTTCTTTTTCTTAGTTTCATGATAACCTATGCTCTTCTCAGCTGCAATTTTGATATTATCTCGGATATTGTTCCGTACGCTATTAACATCTAACTCTTTCTCAGCTTCGTCGGAAGTTGCTAAAGCAGGAAACCTATTTGAAATTTCAACTTGATAACGTTGCTTAGTTTCCTCGTCCTTTAATTTCAGAATATTGAATCTACTAATATTAGCTTGTTGCTCTACTCGCTTGGCTACTGATAGTCTTTTTCTTAATTCTCCAAGACGGACCGAAGCGAAAGCATTTGCCAAGAATGTTTTCTCTGATCAAGAACGAAAGTTAGAGGTTCGAAGGCGATCAGATACCGCCCTAGTTCTAACCATGTTTACAGAATTACAGTCTGCCCCCCCGAAAGTTCGAATGTCTGCTATACTAGTATGTCTTCGTTTATCTATCAAGATGTGATCTATCTGGTTATGTGTCATTCCGTCTGGAGAAGTCCAAGTATATTTATGTATATCCTTATGGGGGAATGTTGTACTCTTGACAATTAAATTTTTTGATGTGGCGAAGTTTACTAACCTAACTCCATTGTCACTACTACTTACGTGTAGGCTCTCTTTTCCAATTGTTGGTTTAAAAATATCCTCCTGAACTTCTTTAGCGTTGAAATCCCCCAATAAAACTTTCATGTAATATCTAGGTAACTGATCAAAAGTGTGTTCCAATTCCTCATAGAAGCTATCATTTATATGGTCGTCTTTCTCTTCTGTAGGGGCGTGAGCATTTATAACTATGATATCGCACCATCTACCCTTTAGTACTAAATACGATAACCTGTCACTGATAAATTGGACTCTTTTACTGCTGATTTTATTCTTTTATGTACAAAGAACCCTGTTCCTAATTGGTGATTAATGTTTCCTTCCCCATAATACAACTAATCGCCTATTTGTGATATGCCATTCCCATCTAACCTAACCTCTTGTACTCACACGAAGTCTATTCTATATCTAGCTAGTTCTTTTGCTACTGATGTTACCCCTCTTGTTATATAAAGACTAGTTACGTTCCACGTACCAAATCGTATAACCTTATTCCTTTGCTGTGGTCGTGCCGGAGAATCAGTCCCATTCCGAGGCTTATTGTTAGGTTTCGTAACAAGCTGGTTTTTTTCGCCCAACCCCCAAGCTGGAGGACCATCCCTTATCGGCTGTCCACGACTGCTTATTCAATATATTCGCAGCTACCCTCCATATCTGGAGGCCGTCTCCTCAATCCGCAACCTGAGGACGCGCCATGCCGTGGTGATAGGGACCCACAATACATGGATTATTATTATTATTATTATTATTATTATTATTATTATTATTATTATTATTATTATTATTGCGAATATTATTAGATTAATATTAATCATTGCTTCAACAAAAGTATCATCAGGGCACGATGACATAACAGGAGGAAACATAATACAATAGAAGACAATGGACACATCCGGTTCATACTGTGTGTGTAATTATAGGGTCCGGAATTTTATGTGCTAAAAATATGGCGAATATCTATGTTTTCATGTGTTATAAATGTCAAAATAAGTACCAAAAACTCGAAATTTGTGTTAAAATTTTCTTCAGTTTTACTAACCTCTACATCCTATTGGCGTAACAAACACCATTCTCAAATTCTCATTAGTGAAGGAATGTCGATTATCACGAAAAAAGGAATTGTAGCGTGAAAATATTCTTTCCACATCGCAACTTGTGAGCATGGCGTATTTTAATGAAGCCAGTTGCTTCGCAGTCAACGTCTGGAAATATATTGCCTACGTATTGTCTCGCAGATACGATGCAAGCAATGAATCACACGACATGAATCGGGTTGGGGTAACTCACACTCAGTCCCATGGGAGCTTCCTTCATATATGCCGCTCCATCGATCGGTTACAAGGAGAAGCACGTTATCGTAGTTAATTCCAAGCGGCCATAATTATTCCATCGATTTATTAAATAATCTAGCTGTAGTGGTGTTTAGCAGCACTCATTTCTTGGCAGTTGAGAAGGAAAGGCAAAGAAATTCCGAAAATATGGGAGTTTTATGTATCTATTTCAAAATATTTGGTTTTATGCGCTAACATACAACACATGCGCTTTTATGTGAAATAAAACTTCGCCAATTAGGTCCTAGAGGTGCGCAACATCGCCATACGAAATTTCAGTTATGTTCAATGACGCAAAAAATATATGTAAAACATAAAATTCTGGGCCTTAATAATTATTTCTCTATAAAATAGATTTTATTATTGTAATGTATTATTATTATTAGTTTATTATTATTATTATATTATCATCATCATCGTTATTAATATTAGTTTTAACTTATTTTCAAAATAATTGTTATTTTATTATTCCTATGCGCACTTTCGACAGTCGAGCTCCTTTTTCCTTTTACACAATGTGAGCCTTCCTGAACGTGAGGCCACCACGATAAGAGCCACCTCCTAGACAATACAGGACAATCACAAGACCAGGGTCACACACCCAGATCTACGGTATGAAGATTGCCTGATCACAAGCGCTTACGCTACTACTGATCACTACAACGGACTTCCTCAGAACACACCTGGAAATAATTATACTGTATATGCAGAGTATTAAGAAAAAAGGGTCTAATATTAGGGTGGTAGTACGCATTAAAACAAGAAAAAGGTGAAACGTGAGTCCTAAAATTAATAGTTTTTTTTTACGAAAAAGTGCTTTAAAATTCGTGTGTTGGTAACAGGTAAGTAGACTTACACATGTTAACCCATAGATTAGCCTAACCGGTTCTCAGTCAGTACCGGCGTTTCTTAGCAAACCAATTGTCCTTCTTGCTGTAGGAAGTTCCATGCCATCAAACTCTACAAATGATGTTTATGAATGACGTATCACTAGCCCATTTCCATAACAGAGTCAGACAACATCTAACACGAGTATTTAATCTTCAATGGATTGACTTGAGAAGTCCTGTACCATGGTCTGCTCGTCTCCCAGGTCTTAATCTCTTGGTCTTTTGGTTATGGGGACACTTTAGGCCTTAGTGTATGTGAAGACGTTCAAACGCTACAGGAGCTTGTCTTCAACACCCGTCAGCACATTAGAGACCAAGCAGGGATATTTCAAAGGTTGCGTGGTTCTCTAAGACATGGAGCAGAAGGATGTGTTATGATGAATGGAAGTCACGTTGAACATCTACTATGAACAAGTTACTTCTAATATCTCGGAAGATATTAGGTTTGTTCCAGCAAAGAAACAGTGACAGTTTGCAGATTCGTTGTACCGTGCATGTGCGATATATGAACAGTATCTAAATAATCATAGATTTCTGCTGGAACGCTGAATCGATAGTTTATATCGACGTTGGTTACAGTCGATATTGATATCGACATATAAACACAAAACATATGTTAACCTATGATATGATTAATTAGTGGATCCTAATTACTGTAATTAATTAAAGAATGGCAGTAAGTGGGTCATCTACTGAATCTAGCGTTAGTTTTAGTGATTTCAGCGAATCATCTGACGAAGAGTTACTTCAGTACAGAGAACGGCTGAAAAATGAGAACTATTTCGAAGACATTGTACCGAGGTACAATGCACAAGAATTTACGGAACATTTCAGACAGGTTGTTGAAGGAATGGCCGAAAAATTTTCCCGTAGTGAATATTTTCATCACCAAGCGGGAGGCAACAGCAAGCTAGGCCCATTTGTCTTAATTTTTTGTGGTTTGTTGGCCATCAAACATCGTCTTTTCGTGATGTCGCTGACAGGTTCATTGTCATTATCAGCACATTATTTCGTGTAGTAAGGCGAATGATGTACTTTGTAAGCAATTTATCTGAATAAATAATAATGTGGCCAACAGCAGATGAAATTGTTGAAACAGAACAGTATTTCAGACACAATCACTTCCCTGGTGTAATTGGAATTACAGATGGCACCGATATTCGTATCGACAGGCCTAAAAAGATCCCAATTCGTATTTGAATAGAAAACTCTTCTATTCTATAGCCTTCAGGTACAATGCTTCTATTTGTTATTAAGATTTATCGAATTGGCAATAAATAGGCTATTGGGTCATTCCATACAAAATTTTAAAATTTGTAACGTCAAGTTCTGGATTTTTTCAATATTCTAGTAAATGAATGTCATGATAATAAATAGTTAAATGGCCTAATATGAACTTCATCTCGCCAATGGTTGAAAAGTAATGAAGGGTGAAATATTCTGGGAGTTGATATGTAGACTATTGTTAAAAATATTATTAAAATGACATGCTTCATTGTATCAACGTAAAAATTGTGCCAATACAATGATGACTCTATATATTTAAACTTACTTCTAAGTTATTAGGATTTTTACTTCGAGCATATATTAAAAGTTACAGCAAAGTAAAGAAATGTTAATATTTTCAAATTGAATATTCAATTTGAAAATATTAACATTATTTTTTTACTATGCTCTTTTTTACGGTGAGATATACAATTTCTTAATCTATTACAAAAATTGTATGATGGGATCTCTAATACTTTGGGAAATATTAAATAAACCAGAATTGCAAATGTTGCCATTAAGGAACAAAGTCGCGTGCAGTATATTACGTCAGCGCTCATACCAGACACCCACACGCGTGCTTAGCGATCGATGTGACAAATGCCAAATGTTGCGACATCCGCTCAACGGTACGCTAATAGATTTCACGTGAGAGTTTGCTTTTTTCCTGTTATAATCTGAGCTCAACTTTTTCCCTTCAGTTTAGAGGGTGATTTTGTTCTGTTCTGTCGTTGTAACTTTTTCCCTTCAGTTTAGATGGCGATTTTGGTCTATTCTGTCACTGGAAGTTGTAAGTGTTCAATATGCCTAAATTAAAGACGAAAAGTTGGAATCATCTGTGCAACACTTTCGGACTTTAAAGACATTCGTCACAAGTCTGTAAAAGAAAAATGACAAGTAACATGTGTAAAAAGGTCCCGCATTTAGTGGTAGGTGATATTATTTGAGAATGCTTTTGCTATAAGATTTCAAAAATTGAAATTAGTGAAGTTGCTGGGACTGAAAGTAAGGTCGACAAATCAACAAGCGAAGAAGAATGTTTACAAACAGAGGCGGGAAATTCAACAAGTGAAGAAGCATATTATGGTCCTGAACGTAAGGAACTATAAATGTATCTATCAGAAATCTATCAGAAATATTGACGTCATTGTTACAGAGAAGTTTAGTAGAAATTTAGTACAAGGAATGGACGACAACTGACTGGACCAATATGATTTTACTGAAAAGTAACTGTGTAAATTTCATTAATATCTTCATTGGTTGGCTTGAAATATTCAAGATACTGTACATAACTTCATTGAAAATTCCCAAGCAAATTATTTAAAGTAGCTGAAAAATTAAATAAAGCCCAGTGAGATCATTATCATTGGTGATTTTTCAGAGAATTACAGTTTCATTGTTCAGGATGCTGCGCAAGGTCATCACTGAAGTACTTCTCAAGAAACAATACACCCATTCACAGTATATTACAGAAATTCAGTTGGTGGTAATTTAGGGAACCTTTGTTTTTCAGTAAATTCGGAATGCTTAGTTCACGATAGTGCAAGAGTTCATGTTTTTAAAGGGAAATGATAGAACATCTGAAACAAACACATACCGAAATATCTAAAATATATGATTTCAGTGATGGAGCAGCTAGTGAATACAAGAACGAAAAAATCCGTTAACCTACTCACTCATGAACACGATTTTCAAATACCTGCGGAGTGGCATTTCTTTGGAACTAGTCACGGTAAAGGGCCCAGTGACAGTGTAAGGTCTACAATCCGGCGACTCGCTGCAAAAGCCAGGAACTCTAATTTCAACTCCTAAAGGACTGTATGATTGGTCAAAATGCAATATACAGGGAATTATTGTGTCATTCACATCCCTTAAAAAACATGAAGAAATAGTTACAAAATCTAAATCCGCAAAGATTTGCCGGACTAAAGACTGTTTCCGGAACAAGAAGTGTTCACTGTGTGGTTCCAGTTATGGAAAATTAGCAATAAAACCCTATTCTGCTTCATCAGAAGTACCGAAAATAGTTGAAATGAGACGTGTGACGCGCACCGGTCGTCAACGCGGAAACGCTTCTCGCAGTGACCAGCAGCAGTGATGGCGCATGGCGCAGCGGCATAGATCACCCTTTACACGGCGAGTTGTTTTAATTTATAACTTCATTATTTTTTAAGACCCCATTATGAAAATTTGACAGCCTAATGAAAATGCTCAGTAAATTGTCATTTATTTTTTTTAGTGAATTGAAGTATTCGATTTTATGTAATGACATTTTTTAAATATATTTTTGAATTTCTTTAAACACAATTTTCAGAGCTGCACTGAATTATAGTATCTTAATAACCTATTTTGTAAGCTATCTGACGATATCTTAAAAAAATTGTAATTACTCTTATGGTCAGAAAACAAATTTAAAATATAGCTATGTGCTCAAATAGAAATATTTTAACTGCCCATTACATTTAAACGGTAGCTGTTGCAAACATAATTTTGTACATGATTAATATATACGACATAAAGAGTTCAATGCACAATTTTGAACAAATTTGGAGATATTAATGTTTTCGTCATACTGTTTTGCATGGAATTACCCTATTATGCTACAACTTCCAAATAAATTCATTTGCCCTTTTTCAGTTGCAGGCAGTATGTGACCACAAAATGAAAATTAGATATGTATTTGTTGGTTTCCCTGGATCTGTTCATGACAGCAGAGTGTTCCGGAGGTCACCACTCAGTGAGAGCTTGCCACAGAAGTGTCATGATTTTTATTTATTCGGGGATAGAGGTTAGCCTTGTTTAGAAAATCTGTTGACTCCATTTCGTGACCGTGGTAATTTACGAAGAATCGAAAGGGAATTTAACACAAGACTTTAAAAATATCGCTACCTAATTGAGCACTGTTTCGGACTACTGAAACAGAAATTCAGGCAATTCTATTATGTAAAACTGAAAAATATCAGGGACATTGTACATCTAATTCGTGCTTGCTGTGTCTTACACAATATTGCGATAGAGATCATTTTCAATATGAAGCTGGCACGGAAAATGATGAAGGGTTACTGCCGTCTCCTACAGTAGGGCTGAAAGGATGAAGATGAGGAAAGGGATGAACTTAATCTTTTACATATGTCATCTATATATAACAAAAATAATAGAGGACCCAATACAGATCCTTGGGGAACACCACATAAACTATTAAAAGGGTCCGAGCGAAAGTCTCCTAGTCGAACACAAGATTGTCTGTTTGTTAAATACTTTTGAAACCAGCTCACGTAGTTAGAAGAGAGACCAAAGTTTTTAAATTTATTTATCAAAGTATTGTGAGGTACAACATCAAACGCTTTGCTAAAGTCAATATAAATTGAATCAATTTGACCTTGAGTTTCAACAACAGGCGTAACAATATTAAGGTAGGATACTAAGTTTGTAGTTGTTGATTTATCTTTAGTAAAACCATAAAACCATGTTGGGCTGAATAATTTTATTCTTAACATAAAATGAAGTAAGTTTGTGGATAATTTTTTGAAAAATTTTTGAGAAATTGTTTAATATTGAAATAGACCTATAATTGGAAACATTTCCTTTATCATTCTTAAAGATAGGAATAATGGATGCTTCTTTTCAAAGCAAGGATATGTACCAGTTATAAACTTAAATTAAATATAAAAGCTAAAACGGGTATTAGATATTAGAACATCCCTTAATTATAAAATTAAGAATGTTATCAGTGCCCTTGAATTTATTAGGTTTAATCTTTTTTTATGGCAAATGAAACGACATCAACTGTAATTTTAGGTAAGGATAAGAAGTCAGTAGAATTAGAATCCAACAAACAGAAATTAGATTTAGGCTGTTGTTGAACCGATTTAAATTGATTAGCAAATGCATTATCGATTTATTTCTGATCAGTAATGTGAACCCCATTTATTAATAATTCAGTGGGATAATTATTGGATTTTAGAAAAGATTCTACATATTTCCAAAATTTCTTAGGTTCATTCTTCAAATTTTCGTCAATGGATTGTAACCATTTAAATTTATCAGATTTAATCATAGCTTTAACTTGTTTTCTGTAATTGGAAAAAATTTGATAATGGTGATAAGTTTTGAATCTCTTAAAATTTCTATATGCTTTGTTCTTCTTCTTAATAAGTATACGCAAGCTATTTGAAAACCATTTTAGATAGTGCGATTTTTTTACGAAGGTGACGGGAACAGCAAGATAGAATTATTTATAATTTGAGATAACGAATTAGTAGCAACGTTAACATCAGTAGTCTGATATATGGAATTCCAATCGTGATTGTATAGAGTGGAATAGAGTTTCAAGTAATCACCTTGAGAATAATTCATGAAGATACTAGTTGGGCAGTATTCAGGTAGCGATAAATACACTTCAAGGTCAATGGATATAAATAGATGATAAGAATCCTCCAAAACTAGAGAATGATTTGCTAGTTTTACTGTACTATTAATTATATTAGTAAAGACAAGATCAAGTAGATTTTTACTAGTAACAGTAAAATTAATTTGGTTTAATCCCAGAAGGCAAGACGAGGATTATAAATGACTTGACTTAATTTTAGAGTAGTAATGAGTGTCATTAAGATTAAAACGAGTTGACCAATCCATACCAGGACAATCAAAATCGCCAATAATTACAATTCTAAAATTATGAGTATCAAGATTTATTTCAAGAGAATTAAGGTAATATTTTAAGTGATTATATCCGAAATCAGATGAGAGGTAATGATTTCGAATTAATAAATTAATACCATTAGCCATTTTAATTTCTATCCAAACACATTCTTTAATAATTTCCAAATCATATCGCCGACACGTAAAAGATAACTGGTTGTTAATCGGTGTTAGGACACCCCACCGCTTTTTTTTATTGGTGTCCTCGTAGGTTCTGTCTGCAAGAAACACAGTATAATTGTTAAGGAATAAATTTGTATTTATACTGATTCAGATAACCATGTTTCAGTAAGACAGATAATGATATCATTATTACTTACTACATTTTGAAAAATTTCATCAATTTTTGTATTAAGACCACGAACATTTTGGTAAAATATCTCAAGATGATTGCTAGAACTGTGCATTGAGAGTTAGAGAATAATATTATTAACCCTAGTTTCAACAGAAGTACCTGGTGGAGTAAAATGCTGCTCTGGTTTAAGTTTACCAAAAAAGAGTGCAATGAGGCATCCCGCAGGCCGAACATCAGAATTATTAATTAATTCAAAATCCCTCTCATCAACTGAGATGTGAAATGAGGAATATGATTGATGTTTGGTTTTCAATTTCATTATTTCAAGAGATCTTAATTTAAGTTGATTAGTAGTTAGAGTGTCAAGTGCGGTATATGAGTGTGCCCACACCGACGCGAAAGTATCGCTGGACGTCTGCGAATCTGCAGCGTTGAAATTTAGATTCGCCGCCTGCGCGGTTTTTTTCGCTGCCGCCGCGAATTTTATGTTGGTGTTCTGTGAGAAATTCTAAGGAAACATCCAGTTTTATACGATTTATTCGAGGGGATTACAAGTAAAAACGGAAAAAGTGCAATATGAGATGCAATCCAATTGAAATTAAATGAAAGAGGTAAGTTATTCACATCTTTAACATATTTTGAGAGAAAAATTATAGCCTACATACGGCCTGTCTATAATCAATAATTTCATATTCGCATCTTTGATGCCTTTTATCAGTCCTTCAGAATATCATAGCATTGCTTAGTACAGAAATGTTTTTGTAGAAAACCTACCTATATGAAGTTTGCGACATTTAACATCTTACTAAGGTTTAATAGTTCAAAGTTAATAATTTTCTTAGTTTAAGAAAGGTTTCATTCTTAAAAGCAAATATATAAGCCTACATTTAATAGCAATTTTTTGTCAAAACTAATCTCATTCATATTTTATTCCTATGAAATAGTCTAGGAACTTTTATATTAGCTAGTATAGAAGAGTTGTTTCAATAAACATAAATAGGCCTATTATTGTTTTCATTAACGCTTACGGGTTCGCCCAGTATTTCCTAACATGAGTACTCGCTTTTGGTGTCACTACAGCTCAATCAATAATCATTGTTTTGGACTTAATATGTTTATTTTATTATGCGATATTTGTCTACATAATGTTAAAATAACCGACTTGCAATTAACTTTTAAATATTAAATATATTAGGTCTATTATAGGATTGCTGTTTAGTCAACTGTCCGAAGAGAAGTCTGAACCTTACAAATGATACCAAGAAGGCACCACTTATGAGGCAACTAGGCCAGAAGATAATGAGGATATGGTGACCAGTTCTTTTCCCCCTCCATTGCATACATCGCAGATAAAATTAGCAAAAATCTACACCTAGCAGATACTGTTTCATCAAGTCATCTTTGTTGCCCATGCACACTTAAAGAATACACCTACACATAAACAGGATAATTTTATTAATTATACGCGAATATCACTACTTGTGAGACAAACCCCTCCCAGATTTCAGTCTTGGCATCATCTCTTTTCTTCCTTGTCTTGAAGGACACATTGTAACAGAATCAAAGAAAAGTTAGAAAAGACGAGATTAAGTGGAGTCTTTTCTGTTTTCGAGATTTTGTTACTCACTTAACACATGTGTATTGTATACTATTTTTGCACGATCATATATTTAAAACTGCAAATACTGTATGAATTTTATAATACTTTCTGCATTGAAAACGCATTTTAGTCAATTTAGCCATTATACATTCAACGGAATATTAGTTTGCTAAAACGTTTAATAAAAATCAGTATGGTTTTCTTTCTGTATCTAATGATGAAAAAAACATGAAAAATATGTTATTGAAGGGGTTTAGCCGTATTATATTACATTATAATAGAAACGCTGACAATTAAAGTATAATAATTGTTTCCAAATGTGAATGTATTGATTTCACGGCACTAAAATGATTTATATCGTGTTAGGAGTTCGTTGAACGTACTCTAATCAATTCCTAGAAAATTGCTAAATGACCGAGAATCTTCCAGTGTCATCTCTCTGGGTATGAATAAAAAAACTATATATCAATAAAGGATCTTTTATTTTCATTTCACTATTTTCAATTATTTATATGTGTAGAGATGGTAATTCATGTTATGAGGGATTGTCTGAATATTCGTATCATAGGTAATTTATCTTTCCATATATCTTTAACTTCTTGTTTTTGATGCAATTATTTTTTTCTATGTGGACTCTACTTTCTCACCCACACTTCTTTCTTTCATCTATGTGTTCTCTCCTCCAGAGCTATAAGTCTTTGAAAACGTTGCAACCGCAAGCACAACATCTAAGGCTGTCTAAATACTAGGTATCATCGTTCGCCATTTTGACTCTTTTCTTTTAATAATGTAATTAAATTTATTCTAATATTTCAGTTACATTTATTTTAATATTGTAGTTACACTTATTTTAATATTGTGATTATATTTATTTTAAAATTTAATTGCATTATTTATATATTGATTACATTTATTTTAATATTTACTATTACATTTCAAAACATAGCCTATAATTAAAACAATTATTTAAGCGATGAAAGTATTTTATAAGCGGATTTGAAATCAGAGCGAAGATTTCTGTGTTAACAGACAAAAGTTTGTCTTGAGTTCTTCGCTAAGGGAAAATACTTTTTTTTTTTTTAATTTGCCGTAACTTGAAAACCAGAAAGAATTTGAATAGCGGCAATTTTTAAAAGTAATTTCCATTCTTTCTCAAAATTTCATTCGCTTTGACCCTCCATCTAACGTGAAAAGTAAAACAAATTGCCGCTAACCACTTTTGAAGGTGTAAATTTTTATTCTGAACAGATCAGTTGAACTTAGTATCTTATTTCCCCCCCCCCCCGCGTTTTAGAAACAATTTTGATTTCAAAATTTCTTCTATGCTTTTCTCAGACATATACCTGCCAATCATAAAAATAACAGTGCGATTGATTGACTATCATAGAAGCTACATGATATTCCGCTGAATACGGTACGCGAAATTTTGATCTCCGACAGCGCTGCGAATATTTCGTGTTGGTGTGGGGTAACGTGCGAATTTCGTTGCCGCTGAATACGCGAAATATTCGTCGCCGCACGGCTGAGAATATTTCGCGTTGGTGTGGGGAGACCTTCAGTGTAATTTGTAAAATTTTCCCTTCCGTTTTTTTCTGAGTTACTTGTAGGGATGCCATCTATTTTTGAGTCATGAACCGTTCCTAGACATTAATAATAATAATAATAATAATAATAATAATAATAATAATAATAATAATGATTTATTTAACCTGGCAGAGTTAAGGCCATACGGCCTTCTCTAACACTCAACCAGGAGTAAAGACTGCGTTACAAAAACACTACAAATTTACAAATTACACTACAATTTTGTAAATTTGTAGTGTTTTTGTAACGCAGTCTTTACTCCTGGTTGAGTGTTAGAATCTGTAGAAAAAGTTGGCGCATATGGGCGGAGTGAATGGGCGGAGTCTATCTGTGCCGGAGTGTCTTGCTGGCAGCATCAGCTAGGGGCCTCTAGGGTCCCTTCAGAGGAGCCCAGACGAGACCACTTTAGTGGCGCGTTAGTGGCTCTGCTTTATAAATTACATTTTTCTAGAGAATTTTCCAGTCTTTCAGTGAACATGGACGTACAAGTAGATATAGTCTACTTTTGGCAATTTTGCTCAGACGGAGAAAGAATAGACGTAAAAATAGAAGAAGAGTCTGGGTTCATCCATTAGTTTTGGAAAAACTGAATCGAGCACTATTCCATACCTTGTTTGATGATTTACATCAGGACGATAAAAAATATTAATTTAAAATTACGCGAATGAGGGACAATATGACATAAAACATACTTTTGTTTAATATTTAAGAATTAAAAATCAAATATAATATACAGCAATTCATAGTACGTAATTAAATCAATAGGTTATACTGCAATAGGTGTTTGTAGTGTAATGGTAAAGTCAAAGGCCGTGGTATAATTGAAGCCAGGTTCAAACCTGAGGTCAACTATTTTTATCTCTTTGTTAATTTATTTACATTATTTTAGACGCGTTATTTTATTTTAACGTGAAATAAAGGAGATTTTACTACACGAACGCGCTACTCACGCGCTACTAAAATAGTGGTCTGGCTTTGGCCCCGTGTGAAATCTACCATCTAATTCTACGTATCGCGACGAGAACCGCTACTTTCAGTGGCGCCACTAGCGGCGAAGCCAACCACCCAGCGTCTGCAGCGCGACTGATTTTGTACTTGTGGCTGTGTTTGAAGGCCTCCATTTGAATACATTATTCACATTTCTAAAAGTTTCCCCGTATGAAGGGACTCTAAGGGGCAAGATGCGAGCGGTAGAAAGTGGAATTGACAAGAAGTGTGGCCGGATTATTTTATGTCTACAGAATTAAAGATTGTTACATAAGCCTGAGTTGCTTTTTCCTTTTTGTGTAATTAAACTTTTCTGTAATAAAAATGTGGATAACATATAGCATATTAATGACTGTTTGTTAAAACACCTTAACCGCGAAGTCGCAAATTTTACAGGAGACAAAAAACTGTTTTGTCTTTGTCCATATATCATTTCAATATAAAATTGGAACTTTAAAGCGTTTGTAAGCATAGAAAACAAATAATATGCCATGTATACCTAATACATGAAATGCGAACGGTTTCGCTAATGTAGTCCTTAAGATCATTTTGTTGTAGGGTACGGTACTTCTTGCTACTTTTATCTTATTGCGAGTTAGGTTGTTATAATTGACTGATATTAATGGTTAAGATGTTCTAAAATATTGAGACACTTTCAACACTACGATTAGCCCTCGAAGTGATGCACACACGTAGTACAGCTGGTAAATGTTTGCACGTTAATTAGCCACAGCATTAAATGCATTAAACTTAAAATGTTGTTTCATTTAGAACGTTTCTTTTGTTGCCATTTCAGATAACAACAATGAAAGTGTGATATAATCTAAGCCATTTTAAAATAAACTACAGGGATTAATTACGATATAGGCCTACATCAAACAATCATTATCTTGAAGCATTGATCCAGCCAACATCAAAATATTATTCAGTTCATTAACTTCCAACCTAGCTAGGCTACTTTGTGACCACCTTACAAAAAAGTATCAAAAAGTTAGAATTGTATAGGTAGGCCTACTACGTTTATTATTCATAACTGATATTATTTTTCAGAATTTTTTAGTAACAATGTGTTTAAAATAAAAAATTAGCCCTGTTGGACTGTTAGGGTTAAGAATGCACTATAAATAGAACATCTAATATTGTTACCACACACAAGTACAACCTTGTGTAGGGTGATCAAATTTACCGGAAGAGGATTGATTGATTGATTGATTGATTGATTGATGATTATGATGATGATGAGCGATCTGCCCGAAGGCAGGTATATCCCTTACATAAGGCCTTGGGTGTGACAGCTACGACACACCCAAGGTTTACTGCGTAGTAGTGATAACTGCTGAAGTTTTTTCTATTGCCTTCAGCATATGGGAACAAAATACGTCAGACATCACATTCACCCAGTCCTGAATCCAGAAAGAAAACTTTTTACAGCTGAAAAATCTCCGGCACGGCCGGGAATTAAATCGGGCTCCCTTAATATACCAGCCAGGAAGCCTGAGCAGTACATAAAGGACCGAATAATTGGAAGTTTATTATTATTATTATTATTATTATTATTATTATTATTATTTAGACATTGAAGTTGAGTGATGATAATAGGTTAATAACAATACTATTGACAGTTAAGTTTAATATTATATTCGCAATGCCTTAGTTACTTACTTACAAATGGCGTTTAAGGAACCCGGAGGTTCATTGCCGCCTTCACATAAGCCCGCCATCGGTCCCTATCCTGTGCAAGATTAATCCAGTGTCTATCATCATATCCCATCTCCCTCAAATCCATTTTAATATTATCCTGCCATCTACGTCTCGGCCTTTCCAAAGGTCTTTTTCCCTCCGGTCTCCCAACGAACACTCTACATGCATTTCTGGGTTCGCCCATACGTGCTACATGCCCTCCCCATCTCAAACGTCTAGAGTTATTGTTCCTAATTATGTCAGGTGAAGAATACAATCCGTGCAATTCTGCGTTGTGTAATTTTCTCCATTCTCCTGTAACTTCATCCCTGTTAGCCCCAAATGTTTTCCTGAGAACCTTATTCTCAAACATCCTTAATCTCTGTAACTCTCTCAAAGTGAGAGTCCAAGTTTCACAACCATACAGAACAGCCGGTAATATAACTGTTTTATAAATTCTAACTTTCAGATTTTTTGACAGCAGACTAGATGACGAAAGCTTCTCAACCGAATAAAAACAGCCATTTTCCATATTTATTCTGCGTTTAATTCCCCCCCCCCCCGAGTGTCATTTATATTTGTCACTGTTGCTCCAAGATATTTGAACTTTTCCACCTCTTCGAAAGATAAATCTTCGCAATGCCTCCAGAGTAAATTAATCAAAATCCCAAAGTGGCGAAACACGATTCGGATACTTTTTTTTTTTCAGCGTTTCCAAGAGACGTAACGCATCTTCCTGTCTGGACTGTTTCGCCTCCTTCCTTATTTTATATATTGTGGATCTTTCAACACTCGTAAGAGAAGCCGTTTCCACAACACATTCTCTCACTGTTTTGCCACCACCACATGCAAATAAATTGTAGTAAACATTCAATATTATAAGGCGCAAAACTGTTCCTACCTTTCGACCTGATATTTAACTGCAGTAGAGTTCAGATAGAAATGATCCCCTCCCTGCAGTTGCTGGCTCGCTTCGTTCAAGCAATGTCTGCCCCAAGAGGGTCATTGGTCTAGTCCTCTCCACTCAGCATTTGCGCAGAGATCTTGTTCCGTCTGCTCACTCTACAGATTCCAGGAACGGACCATAGTGTCCAGGTTTGTGCTCCATATATTCGTACTGGGAATATACGGCTGTCTAAGATGTCTTTTTTAATTTCTAATTTCTATGTTTTATCCATTAGGATAAAGTTTAAGTTTCAGAATTTTTTTCAAGCTTGTGATATTCGCCTTTTTTCCTTTGTTGCTGATATTGTGGAATGTCACGCTTTGGCCTAAGTAAACGTATTCCTAACATAGTTAATGCTTTCCGGTTCTAATTTGATTTGAATTTCGTCGCTGTTGGTCATTAATTTTGTTTTCGTTGAATTCATTAGGAGTCCAACATTTTTACATTGACTCTTTAGTTGTTACAGTAAGTTTTCAAGTTCTTTTGCTGATTTTTCGAAGTGTACTACGTCATTTATTTTCCTCCAATCAATATTTATCATGTGATTATACCAAGCTATTTGACAAAATACTTGTTCCAAGAGACAAGTAAATAAATAATTTTGGGTAAAATGGGTCTCCTTGCTTGACACCTCTGAGAAGTTCGAATGCTGGTCCTTCTTGTCCATTTTAATCTTGGCTTTGCTGGTTATTTCCTCTTTGCTCCCTGTTTCAGTGCTCGTGGATGCTCTACGGTACAATATCAGGAGGAGATACGTAAATCTTACAATGTGGCTGTTTTGCAAGAGGTCAGAGTGTATGGGTTACTACCAAATCATGCAGTTCAGCAAGTAGGCCTAAATGTGGGATGACGTAGAGGATTAGTTGTGGTTTTCAATCTTCTCCTATTTTTAGAGTTTGTTCTTTGCTTTCGATTATCCCTGTCTTTATCAGTCACCAAAGCTAGTATTTCTGTATAGAGTATACCTTCTATGAATCATAGATCAGGCGATCCACACCTATGGAGTAACGGTTAGCACGTCTAGCGCGAAACCAGGTGGCCCGGGTTCGGTTCCCGGTCGGGACAAGTTACCTGGTTGACGGTTTTTTCCGGGGCTTTCCCTCAACCCAATATGAGCAAATGCTGGGTAACTTGCGGTGTTGGATCCCGGACTCGTTTCACCGGCATTATCACCGTCATCTCATTCAGACGCTAAATAACCTAAGAAGTTGATAAAGCGTCGTAAAATAACCTACTAAAATAAAGTAAATAGATCAGGCGCTTCCTGATCCAAAGTTTCTAAACTGGGTTGATTGGATTACCACATAATTGAGACACTTCGACAGCTCTGTGCCATTATCATGCAGTCAATGATACAGAACTAGTTCCTTTCCCGGCGATTCACAGTGGGCTAAAGTAGCATTTTATGGCGCCAAAAATAATATTTTCATCATCGATAACAAATGATTTGATTATAATATGTTGTTATAAAACTAGGCTACCATTAAAGTCTATGGAAACCGTCCTGTATCTCTTTGTGTGTTTATTCTATCCAAACAAAGTGAAGGAATGTTTTACTCTGAATCATGCCGTCCCAGTTGCTTATAAGCAGCAGTGCTTCTTCACCCTGTTAAACAATTTTTGTCGATATTTTTTAATAACTTATAACGAAAAATGAAGATAAAGATATGTATTTTCTATTTCTAAAATCATATGCACGGTAACTAATTTATATTATTTATATATAAAGTGACAATGAATGGTCACCTAAACGCCAGCAATTTGCATAAATTAGGAAAATTTCTTTTTAGAGCTAAGATTAGATGGGAAGAGAAAGTCAAAGCTCTAACGGAGATGGAATTATAAATGTTGAGTAGTCACACGATAAGAAACTATGAAGAATAGTCAATGAAGTTAACAGAATAATTCTTAAGAGATTAAGAATAAAATGAAAAAGCTAAGGTAGGAGTTTTAAATACAAGAGCTATACTTATTATTAGTTGTGTACCATTATTATTATTACTATTATTATTATTATTATTATTATTATTATTATTAATATTGTAAACAGAGGATGCTTATAGGTTCATTATGTATTAGTTTGTGTTATATTTGTATTGAGAGTGATGGCGGAGTAAGAACTGGAATACATCTAATCTGCCATGACGTGAACAATGATTGATGAAATAAATAAATAAATAAATAAATAAATAAATAAATAAATAAATAAATAAATAAATAAATATAAAGTTACATCAAAAACTTTTTCCTTGCATGTTTAACTATGTCTTGATTGTACCTATACAGTGTAAAATATTACCATGGCAACTAAAAGTTATGATTAAGCAAACTCTGCATGGTATAGTAAAAAAAAAAAAAAACCAAGGTACAATAAAAGTGTAAGGGAAAAGTTTCCTGATGTCACTGTATTATATGGCCCTTTATCGTAGACATTAAAAATGCTTATTTTCCAGCGACTCGAAATTTGAACTTCAATTATAAAAAATGTACTCAATTATACTATTAAGCTATTTTGTTTAGTATGATGATTCATGTACTTGGCGGTATAGGTCTCATTCACGGCCTTGAGAGATATTTATTTTTTTTAGGTGGTGTGTAGAGGAGCTGTTTAAACTGTTGAAAGCGTTGCTTACGAGATTATACAAGCTGGCGCATAGCGCTTGAAATACAGTGCGGTTCTAAAGTGGTTCCCTCGTAATGCCAATTCCGCCGCTCAGAGCGCTGTTCGTTCCTAGATATTCATAGCAGAACACTTAAATGAAATTGATATTTGGGACATTTAAAGGACTCACCGTTGCTTATTAAATGCTTCGTACAATAATTTATGATCAATAGACGTAATTTCAAAACTTCTACCTCTCAATTATATTAAAATGAATGGATGTCATTCTTGATATTAAAAGATATTACATATTATAAACTAAGTTACTACCTTCCTGTTGTTCAATTCATATACCTCACCTTTTCGGTAATAATGAAAGAAACTTAATATATTTTACATGAACACTATAGTCTACCCTTTTCACGTAATTATTATTATTATTATTATTATTATTATTTTATTATTATTATTATTATTATTATTATTATTATTATTATTATTCCAATGAATTAAGGTACTGTATTATCTTCCATTTACCTGACTTCATAATTTAATCATTTGTAAGTGGGCCTAACTTTATCCCTTTCTTTTTTAAAATATATTGACGTTGAAGTGTTATGATTTTTACTAATGCAAACAGCAGTCACAATACATGATTAGTACAATTGTGCGATTTTTCTTGCACACCTTGCAGTGGTGAAATCAATATCTAATAGGCCTGCTGATTAACCTGTAGTGGATAGTAATAGAAAATGCTATGATATTTTAGTGCGTGTAAACAGTTTTTAAATTAGGAGTTAGAATTAAATTAATTAGAAAGTTAGTCTGCAATATATGTGATTAGAAATAGTTTTCGAATTTGACCATTTCCCAAAACATAAACAAATAGGTATCTCAGGAATCTCAGGGACAATTTTTTTTTTTTTTGCCGCCCATAGGCACATGCGCATCTGCTCTCTCCGATCCCCATTTCATTTTTAGTAATGTCTGCATCTCGCTCCCCTGAGCTGTTTTCTGTCGTCACTCATGACATGTCAATTTAATGAAAACATAAAGTAAAATCTTCGGTACATCATGCAGTGATAATTGTACTTTATCACAACGAATAATTGTAGCAATTATTATTTATTTATTTATTATCTCGTAATGTCGTAATAATATTTGATTTGGCTTGGAGGATGAGGGGAGTACGTTACACTAAACTCGGCATGCTCAACATTAAACTCGCATTGCTGTGTATGTTGTATCCTAAATAATGCAAATCGTGCATGTGTCAATATTCAGCAGGAATAACATTGTCGTGGAATATTTCGCCATTATAAATGACGATGGTAAATCATACTCTTTTCCTCGAATAACGCTACTGATTGTCTTAAGGGTAGGTGGTACACCTATCTCCGCAATGTTAAATTTGCTATGTTTATTCTTGATTTTCTCTAAAACTACCAATCCTAAGGCGATGAAATTTGGTACACTAATATATTGATGGTGGTTTCTGTACTGATTGACATTTTTGTAAATGGATCAGGACACATACATATAATATTTTGACCTGCCATGGTGTACCACCTCCCCTTAAGGCAAGACAAACTAAGAACTATACTAGTTTAATGATGATGATGATAATAATAATAATAATAATAATAATAATAATAATAATAATAATAATAATATTGTCTGAAAACAGAAGACACCAGTATTCACTTTCAGCAATTATAACAAATTAAAGGGAATGAAATCTGAAGGAAAAACACGGAACCGACAACTTGACAAAGTAAATGAACCAGATGAACAATGTAGTTTGGAAGCAAAATTTTTAATTGAACAAATTCTTTCGGGAAACAAAATTGTAAATTTTCCATTAAATGACGCTGAAAATCTGCATACTGATATTTAACAAGTCATCAATAAATCTCAAATAAGACTGTAATATGCTTGTTATGTTTATAATCTTCGTACTCGATGAGTAATGCAAAGTTAATCAAAGAATTTTCACGATACACAATGCTTAGCAGTGGAACTAATCATCATTTAATAAGATGCGAGGCGAATCAAGCGGCAGAAAGTGTCATGACTCTCAGAGACCCACTCTCGATCGTGCTATGCGTCAGCTGGTATATAATCTCGTAAGCAATGGTTGAAAGATTCATGCAGCGTACAGTCCTCAGCACGACAAATACAACGAAATTTCTATACTCAATACCAGAATAAGTTCCCTGACCTCTCTCAGGCCTGCCAGATCATCAAAAGTAAGATCAAATCTTATCTTTTGAATATTTTATTGAGTTTTAAAAGTAAGTTGTGTAAAAATTAATAGTAGATAACAACCTAATTAAAATTATTTACAGCGGATTCAACAGTGCATTGCATTTAAAATTCAGTCTACTGATATCCTAACATCTCCTCCCAGTACAAGTATACGTTCACTCCGCAAATCCTTCATGAATCTTCGGAGAGGAGCAATAAGTAGGCAGAGAAAGTAGGAAAACTCTTCGAGAACATATTACAGAGGAACTTAAGTTATGCCAATTGAAATGCTTTAAGACAGAAAGGGAAAAGAGATGGTGCTGAAGTATTGTGTATTACATATTTCCTACAAATTTATTTCTTTTAATTAGTCTTTAGTTACAAAATGCCTAGAATTTGTTTAAATCATCCTAACAACTTTTGTTATATATGTGGTGAAGTGACGCTCAAGTCCCAAAGGCGAAACCTTACTCCATTAGTGAAAAAGTGTTATGAACTTTATTATGGGTGTAAGTGGGGGACCAAACAAGGGCCTGAGCCCCACATATCTGTTGTTTATCGTGTTCTAGACTTCTCACTGCATGGAAAAATGGCACACGTCACATGCACTTGCTATCCCTATGATTTAGAGGGAACCCAAAAGATCACACCTCTGACTTTTATTTCTCCTTAACAAACATTAAAGGGATTACGTCAAAATCAAAACATACAGTGGTGTACCCTAACTTGCAATCTGCAATGAGACCAGTTCCACACTACGAAGAATTGCCCATGCCAAAGCCTCCAGGACATGTGACAGTAGATCAAGAGAGCTCAGATTCTGATGGAAGTAAGGAAGAAAAAGAAACAGATTTTGCTGACACAACTTTTGAACAAAACTGTTTATCTGAGCTTCATTTATTGACTCAAGAAGATCTTAACGATCTCATATGAAGGGTACACGGGAAAAACGAACAATGTCACAATGCTGTCTGAAATGCTTGCTTCCCGGCTAAAAGGATGGAATCTTCTTCAAAACAATACAAAGATATGTATGTATCGTAATAGTCATTCTCAATTTAAAGATTATTTTTCTCAAGAAAATGGCTTAGTGTTTTGTAATAACACTTCTTCTCTTATGGAGACATTTGGTATTGAATATGACCCAACAGAATGGCGCTTGTTCATTGATTCCTCTAAAGTTAGTTTAAAAGCTTTGCTTCTGCATAATGGTAATAAATTCCCATCAGTACCTATGGTACACTCTGCTAGTATGAAAGAAACATATGAAAACTTTAAATTTATATTGGAAAAGCTTCAACATGCAGTGTATGAATGGAATATTTGTGGTGATTTGAAGGTTTATTGCACTTATTCTTGGCCTGCAGCTTGGTTACACAAAGTACTGCTGTTATGTGTGTCACTGGGATAGGAGGGACAGAAAAAACAATTACATTAGAAAAGAATGGCCTAAACTCGAATCATTCATTCCTGGACAGAAAAATGTGTAATCATAAAAACGTGTATCTATCTCCGTTACATATCAAACTAGAAATAATGAATTTCGTCAAAGACATGCACAATATTCTTGGTTTCATGTAATTAAAACAGAAGTTTCCTAAAATTAGTGAAACAAAAATTAAAGAAGGAATATTTGTGGGTCCACAAATACGATCACTAATGCAAGATAAAAAGTTTGAGGAATTATTGAATCCACTGGAGAAAGCAGTTTGGCAAGCATTCAAAAAAGTTACAATTTTTTGGGAAATCGAAAGGCCGAAAATTACCGTGATATTGTCAACGATCTTATAACATCTTATAAACATTTGGGTTGTAATATGTCCTTAAAAGTACACTTCCTGCACTCGCACCTAGATTTCTTCCCGGAAAATCTTGGCGCAGTGAGCGATGAGCATGGGAACACTTTCATCCGGGGATTTCAGCTATGGAAAAGAGGTATCAAGGCAAATAGAATTCTAATATGCTGGCCGATTATTGTTGGACCATCAAGAGAGATGCTCCACAGGCGAAATATAGCAGATAATCGTCATTTCTTACTTTATAGGGAATTTCAGCTATGGATGTTATGTTATGTTTTATTTAACGACGCTCGCAACTGCAGAGGTTATATCAGCGTCGCCGGATGTGCCGGAATTTTGTCCCGCAGGAGTTCTTTTACATGCCAGTAAATCTACTGACCTGAGCCTGTCGCATTTAAGCACACTTAAATGCCATCGACCTGGCCCGGGATCGAACCCGCAACCTTGGGCATAGAAGGCCAGCGCTATACCAACTTGCCAACCAGGGCGACCTTTCAGCTATGGAAAAGAGGTATCAAGGCAAATGGAATTCTAATATGCTGGCCGATTATTGTTGGACCATCAAGAGAGATGCTCCACAGGCGAAATAGAGCAGATAATCGTCATTTCTTACTTTATAGGTGAGTCAGAATTTTTGAATATTGTGTAGTTAAGAATGTAGAACATATTAAAGTGTTTGAAATTATAAATGCCTGTCTCTCGTAAACCTTGAGTGATGGGGAAAAATCGATATCATATTTGAATTAAGGGGAAAAAATACTATCAGAATCACATATTTTTCTTTCTGAGACAAAAAAAAACTTTTCTGTTCCTGTCGTATCAACATTTTGCAAACAACAAAACTTGTGGAAAACATTTTTTAAAATAACTTCTGTTATATATCCCCTTATAACCTCCTTTTAAAGAAAGTATTTTGAATGCCATATAGCCTAAATTCCAAGTTGGATCCAACTTAATTTACAAACCAATTTTCATAGAAATCGGTTCTGCCATTATCGCGTGAAAAGGTAACAAACATCCAGACAGACAGACAGACATACAAACAAAAATTTCAAAAAGTCGCCTTTTAGTCTCAGGATAGTTATTTATACATGTTAACATTAATTATTCTTGAAAAATCGAAAATTACCAGAAAAAATTCGGTTCCAGATTTATTAATAGTGTAGAAATGTTAAATGTTATGTATTATTTAACGACGCTCGGAATTGCAGAGGTTATTATTAATAGTACACATATTATTACTGTATTATTATAATGACTATTATTATTATTTTTATTATTATTATTATTATTATTATTATTATTATTATTATTATTATTATTATTGGTTTCGACCATAAGGGTCGTCTATCCTCGCTTGAGGTTTTTGTTCATTGCGAAATCATTCTACACGAATGCTGGGATACAGTAGTACCAATTAAAAAAGAAACACGATTCGCCTCTTTCCCAATCGTAAACATTTCTCATCCGACCATCATCCGCGACAGGCTTGCCACTTACAAGTGTTCGTTAACCATGGTATTGTGGAGAAATTAGAAAAATAATTAGAAATAATAATAATAATAATAATAATAATAATAATAATAATAATAATAGTAATAATAATAATAATAGTAATAATAATGATATATATATATATATAATTTTTCATTTTAAATTTGATCGTGAGCTATTCTGCGTCGCAGGGCAAACCCAAAATATTGGGTCAGACCAATAAATTAAATTGTTATTATTACTATTACTATTATTACTATTATTATTATTATTACTATTATTATTGTTGTTATTATTATTATTATTATTATTATTATTATTATTATTATTATTATTATTATTATTATTATTACATAATTGGACATATATGTATACTTGTTCAGATTCTTAATCAACGCAACATATCCACGCTTCTTGTTTATGTGTGTAGCAAAGTGTACAGTAAAGTCATAGGTGTAGAAAACACAGAACGAATACAACGCACGAGACACACATCCAGTAGCCATAAAAGGAGAAGAAATCTCAATGTCGTTGTAGGGAATCGAACCCAACTCGGAATTGTAGCTGAAAATTGTCACCAGTTTAGCCATAACGGAGGGCGTTCAAATCAGCTGCACATTGCATTAGATATTATTTAATTTGGATCTGATACGATACCACGCATTGTTGTGAATGTTCTACAAACTGACAGGTACTAAACCTATGATACAGTTGTTGAAGAGGACGGGGCTACGTGAAACAGCGCATTGACGAGATGTCCTTCCACAACACTTCCTGTACTTCCAACGTTGTGCTGTGAACTTCCGGAACCTCATAAGAGAGACCAAGGTGAACAGGAAACTGGTGATGTATCCCTGAAGAGCCAATCAATTGTCGACTAACTTTAATCCAGGGGCAGATCCCATTTTTACTAAATTTTTAACTGGCAATAAATATATTGTTATACTTATACTTATGTCCGCCGAGTTAGTTCTGTGGTAGTCTGCCTCTAGACTAGCCGGCACGGGTTCGATCTCGGCAAGGTCAGAAATTTTCATGTAATATTACCTCGGGACTAGGAGAGATGGAGGTGCATAACTTCTAATCACTAAATTGTGCGCCAATACGCCTGGATTAAATCCCAAATCTCTCCGCAGTGCATATGAAGAGAAGGTATATGTCACTGTTGATAATGATTCGTACGTCAGATGGGGATGTTAAGCCTGGCGGCTCCCTTGGTGCTATTCGACAGGAGTAGGCTACGTGCCGACACAGGGTTTCCCCTTCTCCCTTCCTCACCTTCATCATCATCCTTACCCATTCCCTTCATTACACTTACACGAACACTTGCACATACACTCATCCTAGTACACGACACAACTCTTCACACATACACATCATGCATAACGTGTCCCGCCGAAGTGGTATACAACTTGAAAATGGGTGAAAGTCCTGCCATCTATCCAGAATATGCGGAACGCGAATCACGCAAGTGAAATGGGTAGGCATTAGATACACACATACTTATACTTATTTATGACTTTTAGAGCCCTCACATAAGCAAGCCATCGGTCCCTGTCCTCAGCAAGATTAATCCAGTCTCTATCATCTTATCCCACCTCCTTCCAATCTATTTTAATATTATCCTCCCATCTTCGTTTCGGCCTCCCCAAAGGTCTTTTTCCCTCTGGTCTCCCAACTAATACTCTATATGCATTTCTGGATTCGCCCCTACGTGCTACATGCCTTGCCCATCTCAAACGTCTGGATTTCATGTTCCTAATTATGTCAGGTGAAAAATACAATGCGTGCAGTTCTGCGTTGTGTAACTTTCTCCATTCTCCCGTAACTTTTTCCCTCTTAGCCCCAAATATTTTCCTAAGCACCTTATTCCCAAACAACCTTAACCTCTGTTATATTATTATTACTATTATTATTATTATTAGACCCTATTGTTAATAATAATAATAATAATAATAATAATAATAATAATAATAGGCCCTAATAATAATAATAACACCTTCGTCAGACATGGTAAGCTTTAAGGCTGTGATGCATTCAGAATACATACTAGGACATAAGCGTTATGCCCCTGGGCAGATCTTTCATTGCAAACCCAGCATTGTCCAATCTTTCCTATTTTCTGTCTTCCTCTTAGTCTCCGTATATGATCCACATATCATAATGTCGTCTATCATCTGATGCCTTCTTCTGCCCCGAACTCTTCTCCCGTTCACTATTTTTAGTAGGCAGTTTCTTCCCAGCCTGCAGAATATGGATATAAATATACGTAATATAAAACTTCCTTTACTGAAGGAAAAAGTTATTATCGTCCAGCATACTTTAGGCTTTCATACTACAATTACATAATACATTTCTTCCTTTGATGTCTCTTGCGATGTCCTACACGTCTTTTATCAAACAGTTTATGTTCGCAGTTTTTAAATTATTGAAGTAGATTTGAAAAATTCATTCACTGTAGGACTACCCACGAGAAAGCTTAGTTTATATATGTTCTTCTAGATTTCAAAATCTTCTTGATGTCTGTTTTATTATCTATATTCTGTATCTTCTTTCGCTTGAGGCTCAGTCTTCCATCATTTTCATTTATTGACCATGTTTCGTGATAGGAACATGACCTTATAATATTTCAAAATAGCATCTTGTTAAGTTTTATTTTGTAGAGAGCGCTTCAAATAGCAATTCAATAGACAGTTTCTTCCATTTCTTATATTAATTCAAGAATGCCCTATGCTTGCACATTATACTACTACAGTGTGCTCATAAAGTCCCAGTACATTTTGGGGATAACGTAGTCCAATTACAACGAAATTTTATATGTAGTATCTACTGCAAAGTCAGTGTTTCACGTGACCTCCATCAATCTCAAAACACGTTTCCCAACGACGCACAGTTGCCTGGAAAACATTCACCAACATATCCTCTGTAATCATTGCACTGGCCTGGCGTATTCGTTCTTTCAGCACTTGCAGATTAGGAACCGTGGTTCGATACACCTGTAGCTTGATGAACCCCGAAGCGAAAAAGTCCAGAGGTGTGAAGTCTGGTGAACGCGGTGCCCACATATGAGGAGATGCTCTTCCAATCCATGTCATTGAGATACGCACGTACTGTCAGAGCAAAGTGTGGTGGTGCTCCATCTTGCTGCAACACCACTGTATCAATGATACCATCTTGCAGTAACTGTGGGTGTAAGAAAAGTTGCAACATATCAAGATAAAGTCTCCCGTGATTGTTTGCTCGGCGAACATGTATGGACCGTAAACTTTTCGTTTAGTCAAGCCAAGCCAAACATTCACTTTCGGTGAATGCCTTTCCCATTCCATGGAATCATTGGGCATCTCGTCCGCCCATATGCGACAATTGTGTCGATGAACACGTCCACAAACGTGAAACGTGGCTTCGTCGGTGAATAAGATGTGACCCATTAAGTTTTGCCGGTCTGCAGCTTCACAGAGGTCACAACACATTGCTCGTCGTGCTGCATAATCTGCGGCTTCCAGTTTCTGCACCACTTGGAGATGATATGCTGGTTTTTTCAGAGTAAAACGAAGACTCAAACGGCGAGTGGACGCCTGTGGACTACGCTCAATCGCGTTCTGGATAGCCTCCACGCTTTCGACGGATATTGATGGTCGTCCTGTACGTGGCTCATCCCTGACTAATCCGGTTCGCATGAACTTATTCACGAGAATCTGGATGTTACCTCGTGTTGGAGCCGGTTTCCTGAACTTTCTTTCGAAACGGTTTCGAACTTCTTCGTAAGACTGGTCTCTTAAACGAGCAGCAACAATCTCTATCCGCTCTTCAATGGTGTACATGGTGTGTATCTTTCCAATGCCTATAACAGAAATATGATATGTAAGCGATTTCTTTAAAATGTACTGGGACTTTATAGACACACTGTATACAATTTCTCACACGTCAATACTCGAAAAGCAGCCTCAGCAGCAGCCAACCATCCCACAGCAGAAAATGAGATTGGAACTCGCTCAGATTGTCATGTTTTTCTATAGTATTTTGGTTTTTCTTACTATTTCATATTCCATTATAGTGTCATTGTCGCATTCATTTTCAGCAGCATTTGTAATGTGAAAGGATAGTCAAAGTCAGAACTAAATATCAATCTCAAGCATGACAACAACACTTCTATGACGTTGTGAGGTACAAGCGTCAACTTTGCGGGGGAGGACAACGCACTTTCTGCTCCCTCAACTTATACAGCCAAAAGTATCACCTCTCCAGATTAATTTAATAGATGAGTCTCGCTTCTCCAAATAATTCGAAGAGAGATTTCTTATTTCAAATAAATAATTATTTTTTTTAATCTGAACTAAGACAAAAGCCAAAAATGTTTATTTAAAATTCATAGGGAGGATCAACTGTCGTGTCCGGGCTGCAGTCCCAGGATGGTCGGTCCTTAGAAACTGAGTTTTTAGTTAGGTCTCTTTCTGAGGTATTCACTACACAACTGCCGCAATTAAAATGTTAGTGACACAATTCACAAGAACCTCTCCCTGTCTTTCCTTCTGCCGTTGAGATCGATGAATCTCCACACATGATGCAATGGTGACTCCACTTCTATGTCTATGACCCATACCTCTTTTTTTCATTCAGCTCAGATCTATCAACTATCGAATAGTAACAGCTATTGGTATTACCAAACGGAAATAATAACACGGAATTATAAGTTCAATTAACAGTGCATTCAACTGCATTTCTGTCCAATGTCAATTAACAATAGTTACTTACGTAACTCCTTAAGAAAGCGAGTATTACGGTTCGACTAAGGTCCGGGCTATCATAACGAGTACCGTTAAAACGCGTTGCGTATAATATTTTGTTTCACATTAGCCTGTATAAAAAATATATTTAATACTCGCCATCCCCGTGCGCTTCGCTACCACTTGTTAAAAATAAACATAAAGTAATTACATAATTGAAATAGGAGATTTGGTCCATGGAACAAACGTGTTTGATGGAAGGATAAACCGTTTAATAGGGTAAATTAGGGTCTGTTGGACAGTCGGGCATGTTGGACACTTTGTACTTTAACGTGTTACCTCGCCACTTGTGGGCACCACATTCTGCTAGAAGTCAATGACGGAAGTAGCCACGAGTGGGGCTACTTCCGTCATTGATTTCTAGCAGAATGTGGTGCCCACAAGTGGCGAGGTAACACGTTAAATTACGAAGTGTCCAACATGCCCGACTGTCCAACAGACCCTAATTTACCCTATGTTACTTAATTGAAGTTGTATTTCAATAATTAAAATGCGATCATTTTGGTCCAGAGAGCACTCATTTGGTGCAAGGATAATTCCTTTAACATGTTTCGTAATTGTTATTATATATAACTAACTAGCCGTACCCGTGCGCTCCGCTGCACTTGTCAGAAAGAAATATAAAGTAATTACATAATTAAAATAGGACATCTGGTCCAGGGAACATTCATGTTTGATAAAAGGATAAATCGTTTAATATGTTACTTAATTTAAATTGTATTTAAAAATTAAAATGCGATCATTTTGATCCAGAGACCACTCATTTGGTGCAATGACAATTCCTTTAACATGTTTCTTAATTGTTATTACATGCAACCATAGTTTTAATGTGTATACTTTATATTACTTGCTATAACTTATGTTTCCATTGAATTATGGTAATAACTTAATTTTAACCCTTGTTTTTTACGTCTTCAATAAAAGGCGCTTGGCCCACTATGGTTCTGAACCCTTCAAATAACTTAAATAGTGATACAGCATATATAGTGATATGTAATTATATTTCTTTCTTTCGAAAATGTAAGAATTCACGATCTCCTATGTGCCATTGCCATGGAATGAATAAATGTGTTTTTTTCTTCCTACTCAAAAATTTTATATTTTGCATATAGGAGTTATTGCAGGAACAACATCTGAGATGGCGGTGAAAATGTATTGTATTGTTATTTTAAAAGGTTGTAGATCCTTAAATATCAGTCCTATAAAAATTTTCATAGAATAAAACTTATCTGAAGTAATTTTAAACAAACTTTTGTGATATAACATTTTTTACAAAAAGCAATAATAAGCGAGATAATTCGATTTATTTAATTCAGGCCCCTTTAAATTAAGTATTTTGAATGCTACATAGCCTAAAATCTAAATTACAACGAACTTAATTTATATTTCAATTTTCATCGAAATCCGTTCAGTCATTATCGTGTGAAAAGGTAACAAACATCCAGACAGATAGACAGACATACAAAAAAAATTAAAAAAAAAAAGCGATTATTATCGGTCTCAGGATGAATAATTATACATGTTAACACTAATTATTTTTGCAAAAGCGAAAATTTCCACAAAAATATCGGTTACATATATATTATTAGTATAGATTATATTATATTATATTATATTATATTATATTATATTATATTATATTATATTATATTATATTATATTATATTATATTATATTATATTATATAAAAAGTGTGTTGATAACGGATGTATTCCGATAAGTAAGTTTTTAATTTGTTGTGGAGGCTCTTGAACTCAAGAGGAACAACTTTTACAACAGCGCAACATAATCTGCTTGGCTCATTACTCTTTTTTTTTTGCATTGTATTTATTGCATATGACGTATTTTATGTATTTTAACACGATTCAATTGAGCATAGTTAAAATTTGGATTATAAAATAATGGAATGCTAAGCTAACTTACTACTACTGCATACTAAATCAATACACTCTCGTTGTTTGTTAATTCTCTACATCATTTTAAGAAATACAGGAAACGAATGTACAGAATAGCCTCTCAAGTTTTCTGTGCATAAGAAGCTATTTCAATCTTATCTGTCCTCAATTCACTCAGACGTTACTGTCATAACATTATAGCCTTATGTCCATCTAGAGAAACTACACTTTCCAATGGTGAAATAATAATTAATTACACAAATGGTTAATTATCTTTCGATATTACTTCATACAAACACAGAAACATTCTCTGTAGGCTATGTTTAATAGCTTTCAATTGTTGTTGTCCAAGGCCCCTTATAGATGAAGTCATTTGTTTCCATTTCATTACAGGCCAATAGGTGGCATCGTTGTTTTAATTTTAAAACTCATTTATCTCATTAAATATCAGTCCTATCAAAATTTTGTCTAGAATAAAACTTATCGGAAATCATTTTTAAAGAAACTTTTGTAATGTAACATTTTTCACGAAAATCAATAATAAGGGTGATATTTCGATTTATTTAATTCAAGCTCCCTTATAACTCCCCTTTTAAATAAAGTATTTTGAATGTCATATAGCCTAAAATCTAATTTACAACGAACTTAATTTATATTCCAATTTTCATATAAATCGGTTCGGCCATTATCGCGTGAAAAGGTAACAAACATCCAGACAGACAGACAGACATATAAACAAAGTTTCAAGAAAGCGATTTTCGGTTTTAGGATGGTTAATTATACATGTTGAGACCAATTATTTTTGGAAAAGCGAAAATTACCAGAACAATTTTGGCTACAGATTTATTATTAGTACTAGCTGTACCCGTGCGCTCCGCTGCACTTGTTAGAAATAAATATAAAGTAATTACATAATTAAAATAGAACATTAGATCCATGGAACATTCGTGTTTGATAGAAGAATAAATCGTTTAATATGCTACTTAATTTAATTGTACTTAAATAATTAAAATGCTATCATTTTGGTCCAGAGACCACTCATTTGGTGCAAAGATAATTCTTTTAACATTTTTCTAAATTAGTCTTGAATGCATCCTTTGATAAATCACTCCAAATTAATAGAGTTGATTGTGTACGAAGATCATTTTTATGTTAACCTTACTGTGCATCTTTTTTTTTTTTTTTTTGTTAACTTCATTTTATTCACGCCTTAACATCTGTGGTCATGTCGCGTGTTTAGAATGTGTGTGTATATCAGCAGGCCGTTTTTACTCTTGTTGAGTTCCTGTTTATATTGTGTGTTGTAGATGGCTTGTGCTCATGTAACTGATTATAGACTCTGATTAATGCTTTGGTATTGGTAATTGAGGCGGTGATGAATAATGGCATGTATCTTTCCAATCCGGCATTTGTCTTTATGACTAAGAGAAATCATGAAAAACCCCAGTCAGATTGGTCGGCCACGGGCTTTGAACCCGGGATACCCGAATGCGTGTCTCAAATGCTACCGCCTGAGCCAACTCGCTTGGTTGTGTATCATTGTTTATGCAAATAAAAAAATTAGGTACCCTACATAAATATTATTTTAAGAAACACAGGAAACGAATATGGGTAAATTATGAGCGCAGGAACGATATTTCATGACACCTTTTAAAATAACTCAGCTCCAGTGATCTCTATGGTAAAATGAGTGTATACAATTAGAGTATTTTATGTGGACCAAATAAAGTTGCAATAATCAAGTTATACAATATTTCGACAGAATATCAAGTTTTCTGTGCGTACAGATTTCTTTTCATCTTACCTCAGTCCTCATTTGTAGCATTACATCCATCTAGACATACTACAAATTTCAAATAGTGAAGGTTAATTAGCGTCTAAAATTACAAACACACAAAATATTTTCTGTATATTAATATTGATAAACGTCAAGGCCGCCTTAAATAGACGGAGACCAGCGAATAGGGATTATAAAGAATGGACACTTCGCGTCGGTACCTTTGATGTAGCCGGACTGATTTCAATGACCTTCAAGCCAGCTAAAGCGTGAGATTCTGCTTTCTCCCTAGAGTTGGCGCTGACATCACACCAGCTAGCAGTCGACACAGCGGAAATATAACACATCTAATTAATATATCTAGGCACATTATGTACTCAAATAAAATAAATTGGATCCATAAAATAATAAATCCGTCATTAACTGTAATGTCTAGACTCTAGAGTTCCTTTATAATGAGAGTTGAGACGTTGAACCCAACAACAATTAAAATATGTAGTGATTTGATAGCGCTGAAAATGGAAAAACAAAACTCTTAGGAGAAGTAAAACCATGTACCTATATTATATTATATACAAATATTAAACGAATTCGATACTTAATTTTATAATGTATTATATTATTTTGTAATATAATTTATGATATCTGAAATATAAAATATTATTATTACAACTAGTTTGTCACTGACAAATAAGGAAAAGCCGTTAACTTGAATTTATTTGAAGCAAAGCGTTACTGGATTACGCAATAAGGTAGGCGATGTTTGGATCCTGTGTCTCAACTCTATTCTCAAATTATTATCTTAGCGTATGCTCGATTACACTAACCTCTAGCGCTTGAAAGTGGAACTATACGCTGGCGCACAGAGAAACAAAACACAGGAAAATTCGCTCAGTGTCCATTCTTTATAATCCCTATTCGCTGCGGAGACATTTGTTTTCATTTCATTGTAGCCAACGTCGTCGTTCCTGCATTAACTCCTATGTTACATATCGATTTTAAGATTTCTGCTCTATTAAATAACTTAAATAGTGATGAAGCAAATAATACAATCTACTATATATAACTTAATTATATTTCTTTCTTTCGAAAATGTAAGAATTCAAGATCTCCTATGTACTACTGCCATAGAATGTATAAATTTGTTTTTCTTCCTAATAAAAAAATTAATATTTTGCACATAGAAGTTACGGAACAACGACACTATAATCCGAGGCGTCGGGGGAAATGTATTGTTATTTTAAAACTCTTGTATATCCTTAAATATCAATCCTATCAAAATTTTTCCTGGAATAAAACTTATCGGAAATCATTTTTAAATAAACGTTTGTTATGTAACAGTTTTCACAGAAATCAATAATAAGCGATATATTTAGGTTTATTTAATTCAGATCTCCTTATAACCCCCCTTTTAAATAAAGTATTTTGAATGCCATATAGTCTGAAATCTAGGTTACAACGAACTTAATTTACATTCCATTTTTCATCGAAATCCGTTCAGTCATTATGGCGTGAAAAGGTAAAAACATCCAGACATACAGACAGACTTAAATTTCAGTCCTATCAAAATTTTGCCCGGAATAAAACTTATCGGAAATTATTTTTAAATAAACTTTTGTTATGTAACATTTTTCACAAAAATCAATAATAAGCGAGATATTTCGGTTTATTTAATTCAGGCCCCCTTATAACCCCCCTTTTAAATAAAGTATTTTGAATGCCATATAGCCTAAAATCTAAGTTACAACGAACTTAATTTATGTTCCAATTTTCATCGAAATCCATTCAGCCATTATCGCGTGAAAAGGTAACAAACATACAGACAGGCAGACAGACAGACAGACAGACATACATACAAACAAAAATGTCAAAAAAGCGATTTTCGGTTTCAGGATGATTAATCATACATGTTAACACCAATTATTTTTGGAAAAGCGAAAATTACCAGAAAAATTTCGCTTACAGATTTATTATTAGTATAGATAGATTAAAATAGGATCATTTGGTTTAGAGAACATCCGGTTTTGGTGCAAGATTATTCGTTTAACGTGTTTCTAAATTAGTCTTGAATGAATCCTTTAATAAATCACTCCAAATTAATGTCAATACAGAGTGGACTGTGTACGTAGATAATGTTTATGTTTGCTTCACTGTGCATCTTATTTCTTTGTTAAGTTTATTTATACACGTTTTAACATCTATATTCATGTCTCATGTTATATCAGTAGGCGGTTTTTTCTCTTGTTGAGTTCCTGTTTCTATTGTGTGTTGTAGATGGCTTGTGTTCATGTAACTGAATATAGATTTGGATTAATGTTATCATATTGGTAATTGAGGCGGTATGGATCATGGCATGTAAATTTCCAATCTGGCAATTGCCTTTATGATTAAGGGAAACTATGAAAAACTAGTCAGTCTGATTGGTTGGCCACAGGGTTAGAACCCGTGACTTCCCGAATGCGAGTCTCAAACTCTACCGTCTGAGCCAACTTCTTCGGTTGTGCATCATTGTTTATGTAAATAAAATAAAAATGAATGTGGCACATAAACATTATTTTAAGAAACACAGGAAACGAATATGGGTAAATTATCAGCTCAGGAACGCCATTTCGTGACACTTTGTGAGCTCAACGATAAACTACTACTTTTTACTCAATATTTTTGGTCCAGTAAAAATACTCATCTTTATGACAAAACTCTTAAAAATATTATTATGTTCTGTGGACAAAAACATTAATGTAGTCTGTTCTCATCACAGAAAACAATTATATCCGAATGAAAATAGTGTCAAATGATTATCTTCCTATTGTTATGCGAGCCCGTCTTAAATAGACATAGTAATTTGTTTTCATTTCATTGCACCCATTAGTCTGAGTGGCGCCGATAAAACGAATTGTTATATAACTCGTGTATATCATTAAATATAGGTCCTATCAAAATTTTACATAGAATAAAACTTATTGGAAACTGCTTGTAAAGAAACTTGTTATGTAATATTTTTTACAAAAATCAATCATAAGCGAGATATTTCGATTTATTTAATTCAGGACCCCTTATAACCCCCCTTTCACATAAAGTATTTTGAATGTTATATAGTCTAAAATCTGAATTAGAACAAATTTAATTTACATTCCAACTTTCATAAAAATCGGTTCAGCCATTATCGCGTGAGAAGTTAACAAACATCCAAACAGACAGAATACAAGCAAAAATTTCACAAATGCTATCTTTGGTCCCAGATGGTTAATTATTCATGCTAACACCAATTACTTTTGGAAAAGCGAAAATTACGAGAACAATTTTGGTTGCAGATATATTAATAATATAGATTTGTTAATTTATTACTGCATGTTGGAGATGCACCAAATATAGGCACACAATAAGCTCATTACAGGACTCACAGTTCCGGAAATTGAGCAAACAGTTGACAAGCAGGGCAGAATTGTTGGGAATAATCATGGCGGCAGGTTTAAGAGAGTGATGTGAGATTTCAAAAGAAGTATTAGGAAAATGCAACGAAGCAATGGGAAAATTAATCCTAAACAAATAAAACATGAGGTATGAGAAGGAGTAGGGTAAACATTGGTAATTTCGTGGCAGTGGTTATTTCATGATACTTTTTCTTTGCTTTTTCGTGAACTAACCAATGGTGTTACGAGATTCAAATTTCCGCCAAGGGATTGCATATGTTGTCCAGTTTCCAGAAACATACAGCTATGGTTTGTATGACTATTGCAGCTCCTTCAGTCAGCTTTTATGTTTGGAGAGAGCAAGTTACGTCGACTTCTCAGGCATACAAATTCTGTGGATGTTTGTAATTATATTACAGGCTTATTACTAAAGGTAAGCATATGATATTTGGTACAATGATTTATTATATCTTAATGAAATTTTATGAAATGTTTTTGGAATTTTAGACACAGCTGTAGTCGCCATATAGGCTTAGTTTTACTGATAGAAATCTTAGCTGTTTGAGGCGAAATTTTGTTGAGCATTAAGCGTTACATTTTGTACTATTTCAAAAATTGTATTACAATAAGAATTTTAGAAATCTGAAGATAAGATATGATAACAAAAAAGGAAAGGGAGACGCAATGAGTTCAGTGTAGCTTCTGTTTGATTTGTTATCATGCTAAGTGTCAATGATAAGTGCTAGATGACTTACTTGCAAGAATTGTGACAGAAGATGAAACATGGTTCCACCATTTTGGACCGGAGACAGAGGCAGACAATGGAGTGGCATCATGCAAATTCACCAAAGAAATAGAAATTCAAAAGTACACCTTCAGGCAGGAAAAGTTATGGCTACTGTGTTTTTCGATTCATAAGGACTCTTGCTTGTGAACATCATGCCACACGGAACCACCATTAATTCTGACGCATATGTTGCAACTCTCAAGAAACTTCAAGCTCGACTGAGTTGTGTTCGACGATATCAGGAGAAGCAGGATGTTCTGCTATTGCACGACAACGCACAGCCATACGTCAGTCACAATACCTCAGACCAGATCAGAAAATTCGGATAGACAACACTGAAACATCCGCCTTACAGTCCTGGACTGGCACCGTGCGATTACCACCTCTTTGGTAAACTGAAGGATCCCTTCGCGGAAGGAGGTTAAAAGATGACTCCCTTGTGCACGCTGCTAAAGAGTGGCTCAGACGTGTTAGTCCTGACTTTTACCGTGCTGGTCTACAGACCCTCCTTCCTAGGTTACGTAAGGCAGTTGAAAGGAACGAGGATTATGTGGAAAAGTGGCATTTTGTTCCTAAAGGATGTATCTACATTCTGTGAAAATAGCAAAGACGTAGGATAAAAATATAATTTTTAAACAAATGTTATGCATTACTTTTGGAGTTACTCTAGTAATATAGGCTATAGTAAAGTCCGTAATAAAAGTGTTCACCCTTTCAGGGCAAAGAAGATCCCTTTTCAATTTAAATTTTTACTTTGATTTCATTCTTATTATGTGCTGATATGTATTTCTATGTTTTCTTGCTATGCATATTAGACGGAATTACTATGTTTGAAGTCTTGTAACAATAAATGAGAATTTCATTTGACTGTAATGAATTTTTCCACAATTCTTCTACCTCTCACGAAATTATCAATGTAATATCACGAAATTACCAAGGTTATCACGAAATAACCAACCTTTTTGCTTAAGTTGTAAAAGTGGTTTTTGGCACTTGTTCAAGAACGTGTCCAATCTTTTATGTCTCCAGATTTGTACAGCAAATTATCGTCTTTTAGATGAAAAAATCGGAATAAGGATATATTGACACATTTGCATTTTAAATTAATTTTCATGATATTATCACGAAATTACCAATGTTTACCCTATATAAAATTCTGTTCATGGAAGACAGTAAATCAAATTTATTGTGATTTTATGTTAAATGTTGTCATTAGTTCAATACAGCAATAAGTTACTTTGTTTAATTAATATTGGTGATATTGGGTCCTGCCGTTCTCTGGCGACTTCATGTCCTACAACGTACAGGCCTAAAATGAGAAAAGTATTATAATAATGATAATTGTCTACGTGATTGTAGAGGTATAGGGAAATAAGCAAACATATGGCGGCAGAATCGTCATGTTGCGATACAGAGGTCTTGAGAGAATCATGTATAAATGCAATTACGAAAATTATATAAGATATTATAAAACGGTGCAACAAAGGTGAAGTAAATATTTATGTAAGTTAAATAAATTTAGTTTACTTAGGAAGTTAATGCGAACTGACAGAAATACCATACGTATTCAGGGTTGCCACACAAAAGAAACGGAAATGTCGTACCAACATACGAAAATTACGGTACTTGAGCTTAAAATTGTCGTAAATTTCTCACAACGTAACCTATATATTATTATCGGTAT
Organism: Periplaneta americana; assembly: GCF_040183065.1. Classification (NCBI taxonomy): domain Eukaryota; kingdom Metazoa; phylum Arthropoda; class Insecta; order Blattodea; family Blattidae; genus Periplaneta; species Periplaneta americana. Next base: position 15,207,311 of record NC_091128.1, on the reverse strand, counting down.
ATATTTCATCATGAACACTGTCATCGCCGAAGGCGTGAACGATAAGGACTGGTCGGAAACATTATTATTATATTTATTATTATTATTACTACACTCCTCAAAACAATTAGAGGAACATTTGTAATAAATTAAATAAGTTAGTGTTTTTTGAAGCTGTGATGCTGAAAATTGGACAATATGTAAATTTGAATATTAATTTAATCTATGGATAAAAATTAAAAAAATCCATGGCCTAAATACAGAGTAATTACGAGAAATAACAAATATGGAGAAATCTTTGATTTCGGAAGGCACTGACAACTTCTAATTGGTAAACTTTCTGACGTTGCTATAGTGAGGAATGCTGATTATTGTCTTGTTTATTAAAGTCTCTGACAAAATTAGGAATTTTAATGCGTTTGAAGTGTATCATGCACTACTTCTTTTGCGACAAGGTCAATCACCCAGAGCTTGAGGTTTCTCCTTCCGTTGTGTCCAGATTACGCAACAGGCTCAGAGAGACAGGTCAGTATTGTAGAAGACCTGGCCAGGGCCTAAGTGTAGAACATGCCCCCAGGACGACAGATACATTGTCCTATCTGCTCTTCGATATCGTACAAAAACTGCAAGAGACCTGCAGAATGACCTCTATATGGCTTTCGAAATTTGGGTTTCATACCAAACGGTGAGGAACAGATTAAGGAAAGAGAATATTCGTCCAAAAAGGCCTGTTAAAACAGCGTTTGACAAATGAGCATAAGGCAGCAAGACTTACGTTTGCTGAAAACCATGCGGATTGGAACCTGAACCGTGGCAGTCTGTGCTCTTCTCGGACGAATCAAGGTATCGTCTTACACGTTGTGATGAACGTTTAAGGGTGTGGGGACGGCTAGGGGAAAGCTTTTCTGTAGGAGCTGTACAGGAAATTGATAGATTCGGTGGAGGTTCCATAATGGTGTGGACCGGAATTATGTACAACACTCATACGGACCTCGTAATTGTTCCCCAGCGACTGAATACTGTCCGGTATATCGAGCACGTTCTAGAAGAGCATCTAGTACATGCTGCCATTGGAGTAGGCCCTGTATTTCTATTTGTTCAGGATACTGTCCGGGCACATTCTGCGGCTGTCACCGGGATTTCCTAAGAGAGAACGAAATTGAGGTAATGGAGTGGCCAGCGATCAGCCCGGATCTCAACGCTACTGAACACTTGTGGGATATTCTGGATAGGAAAGTCAGGAACCCACATCAAGCTCCACAAACCCTGCAGGAACTTGGAGACGCTCTAAAGGAGGAATGGGAGATTATCCCCCAAGAGGAAATACAGAATCTCATAGGGAGCATGTCACGAAGGTGTCAAGCTGTCAGCGAATGCTGTGGACGCCATACCCGATACTAGACCTTTATAACGGGTGTTTAAGTTTGATAAGTAAGGATAAGATTCAATTTCTTATATACTGCAATGTTTTAAAAAGTTGTTTGTTGACATTATTAATTTGTTTTTATTGACACGGAGATAAATGTGGCCATAAATCACTGGTCTGCGTTTCAAAACTTTTTTTCAAAGGTCAAGGATTTTATAACTGATCTTTTATATTCCTTGCGTGCTGAATTCAAAAATATAGCCTAACTCATTTTGCTCGATCAGGTCAGGTTTTTTCACTATCGACTTTTTTTATATAGTAATGCATTACAGAAATTGAACATATATCAGATAAGGAACTATTATGTTTACTGTCACGAAACATACTTAAATTAACATCACATGCACATTAAATATGTTATATATAGTATATGAACTCGGTTAATGTGGAATAAAAGTCATTTTCATAAAATTTCATCTATGTTTCAGAACTTGAAAATCAAGTTTGAGGCATGAGCCATAGCTGGCAACTCTGTATACTGTAGTGACAACTCAGTAAAAGGGAGAGAGAAGGTAGTCTGGCTTAAGCTTTCTGAGTGATGACTGATTTGAGAACTTTCTTAAAAATGAATAGAAAGTGCAAGAATCACCCAGATCGCTTTTGCTACATTTGTGGTCAAGTTACCATGCCAGATCGAAAGTTAAAAATTACTCCTTTTGTCAGGAAAATGTATAATGCCTACTTCGGCGTTAAAATTGGCGATCAGGACAAACCTTTCGCACCTCATGTGAGCTGCAAATCATGTGTTGAAAGTCTGCGGTGCTGGAGCAAAAAGAATCAGAAGTGCCTAGGTTTTGGTGTACCTATGGTTTGGAGGGAAGGAAAAGATCATACCACTGACCGCTATTTCTGGATGACAAATTTACAGGGTAATTTAGAGTGACAAAAATATGATTTAAACTGCGATTCTCATTTCCTTGATTTATTTAAATCTCTTTCGTACCTTTAAAAAATTAATATTAAATATTCACTTTCATCTTTTAGGTATAAATCGAAAAAAACAGACAGAATATGAAATATCCAGACGTACTATCTGCCATCAAGCCAGTGCCTCATGGACCAGGTAATCCAGTTCCAATACCAGCAGTGACAACAGCAGCGACAAATCTAACTCAGAGGAAGAAATATGTAAGAGTGACAAAGGTGAATAATTTCAGACTTCTTCAGAGACATATCAACCAAACCTCTTGGCCAAAGCTGAGTTGAATGATTTGACTAGAGATTTGTGCTTATCTAAGGAATCTGCTCAGCTGTTAGGGTCACGTCTTTGTGAAAATAAATTGTTAGCTCCTGGAACGACATTCTATTGGTATCGCAGTCGTGAAGTAGAGTTCCAACAATATTTCAGAAAGGATGACGAGACTTCTCTGGTTTACTGTCACAACATCAGTGGTCTCATTGAAGCTTTGGGTGTAACATATGACCCTACACAGTGGCGACTCTTCATAGATTTTTCAAGCAGAAGTTTGAAAACTGTACTGTTCTACAATGGAAATAAGATTTCTTCTGTTCCAAAGGGTCATTAGGTTCAGATGACTGAAAGTTATAGTAATATGGAGAGTTTGCTAACTGCCGTGGACTATAAACATCACAATTGGAAGATATGCGGAGACTTAAAGGTATGTTAGTTCTGCATCATTATAATAATGCACCTGTTTATTACTTTGATTGTATGTGATACTATATATAAAAACATATTAACACTGTTGACAATTACAGGTTCTGTCCATAGTATTGGGTCTACAAGGCGGGTACACCAAATATCCCTGTTTTCTATGTCTATGGGACAGCCGAGCAGACGAGAAGCACTATATCCAACGCATCCAGGAAGCAAGAACTAGCCTCAAACCAGGTTCACACAACGTTCTTTCAGAAGCTCTCGTGGATTCTCAAAAACTTCTACTTCCGCCAATGCACATCAAACTTGGCCTAATGAAAAATTTTGTCAAGGCACTCAACAAAGAAAGTAGAGCTTTTGCTTTCCTACATCAGAAGTTTGCACGCATCAGTGAGGCCAAATTAAGAACAGGTATTTTTGATGACCCTCAAATCAGGGAGCTTATGAGTGATGTTAAATTCGATGATACTATGGAGGATAAAGAGAGGAATGCCAGGCTGGCATTGAAGTCTATTATTAAGAACTTCCTAGGCAACCACAAAAGCCCAGAGTACGAACAAGCTGTTGAGGAACTCCTGCGGAGCTACCAGGTCTTGGTGCACTTATGTCCATAAAGATTGCACTTCCTAAACTCGCATTTAGATTACTTTCCTGAAAACGTGGGGATAACAGCGAGGAGCAAGGTGAGCGCTTCCACAGAGACATTCGAGTGATGGAAGAAAAGTACCAGGGTCGTTGGGATGTGAACATGTTTGGAGACTATTGCTGGTGCCTCAAGAGGGATGTTTCAGAAGCAAAACACACACGAAAGTCCTTGAAAAGGTCCTTTCTTCTACAATAATTGAATTGATGTTTCATTAAACAAATAGTTTACTATTCATACAAATATGTCTGAATTTAAAACATAATTATCATAGTTTCATAACTATAAGTTAAAATTTATTCGTGAAATACTGTACCATCTTTTTAAAAAATGCAATAGCAAGAAAACCTGACCTGATTCAGCAAAATGAGTTTTATTTTTGAATTCAGCATGCACTAAATATAAAAGAACAGCTGAAAAAAATGTTGACCTGAAAAATGACGCAGACCGGTGAAATAATCTACTTTATTAATTTCATGTCTGTATCTTTATCCAATAAAAATATTGATCAGTGTATTAAAATTATATTTAAAGTCAGCAGAAATTTGGTCCTTGGCCGGCGTGACAGCAGATATTTAATATCAAACAATGAGGTAGATGATAATTACATAAAATGAATCCACCTGCAGTCGACTCAAACCCGACATAGCTATAATGTCGGCGTGATTAGACTTCTTAATCCTACTGCGGTACTATTTCATTGATGAAAGACTTCCACTGTCTAACATACAAGTAAGTCAGCAGATCTCTGAACTCGTATTGCTTTGATAAAACCGCGTCGTGCATGAAACCTAGAGCTCAAGGTAAGAAATTATGATTTATATGGCAAACGTAGTCACCATATTGGTTTTCAAAGCATCTTTCCCCCTTAAAAACATATTTCTTTCATATTAGTAACGACATATTGAAAGTAAAAGCGTGTCTAAAAGAAACGAATTAACCGTTAATTTTATTTTAATATAGATTAACATTATAAGTTCCAAAATGATTTTGTCCCTTCAGTAAAATAGTCATACAACATTTCGGAAGACATAGAGTTCGGTCGTACCTCGTACAATTAGTTGTAATAGTCGTACGTATGGCAATCCTCGTATCTTTAATTTATTTACTTCAATTAGGTAAATTCAAGCTTGTATATATATGCACATTACAGGGCACTCCGATCAATAATGAAGATTTGCTTGATATTATGGATAGTATGTCTCTGAACCGAAGCTTTTCTATGTCTCTTTTTTCATAAAAATGATTTGAAGTATATGTTTTGTGCTATGTTACTTTATTATTTTTAAATATTATATGTTGAAGTCATAGTTGTGGTTACAGGAATAACATCCAATAAAACAGATATTCCAAAAGGTTAATAATTGAGTTTGCTCACACTAGGTTTATCATGGCATATTCGTATGTTCGTAGGCCTGAAGTCCGGAAAGTAACTATAACGTAAAGTTCCATTTTCCGTACTGGTTTGGAGTACGAAAAGAAGTAAAATTCGATGTATTATGAAACAGATTAATATTAAATGCTCCGCATTTTTCGTAAACAATAAATTTCTTACGAATTATATAAGTATAACCGCTATTATCAACATTCAGTTTCACTGATTTATTCAAATTTATAAATACACTTTGTTAAAATTGTACCATAAAAATCATAATAAGTTTATATTATAGGCACATAATCATGACACAAGTCGAAATAATAATTCAATATCAGTAGAAACTAAATGTTTCACATCTGCTGGTCTAAAGCACAGAATTAATTTTGGCCCTCGGTTGTACAATTCTGTAGCTAAATTGCACCCAGAACTTCTAACATGTATCCCACTAACATATAACAAGAACAACAGAAACGTATTAATGTCTTTATAGCATATGTGAATGAATTAATCAGCCTATATTATATTTGTATTCTATAATTTCAGAATATATATGTGTATTCTTATAATTTTGGAATATATACTGTATACTTTATTTTACATAGGATATTATTCTTCTCTAAGTTAATATTATATTATATAATTTCATTGCAGCTGTAATTTTACTTTTCGTTCCTATTTCATTCTATTTATATAGCCTATTCCTGTTATATTAGTAATATATCTAAACTACGACCGAACACGAGCACTGCTCATCGGTCCTCAAAGTTTATAAACATGATTGTATCCTTTTTTATATTGATGTATTACTTTATTTCTATTTCTATTGTTGTAATTATATTCTGTAGTCTGATGTATGGTTCTGTATTATTATATAAATACATAAATAAATACTGATAGTTTTTGTGATGATTGTTGTCGCGGAAGTGTGCTTGTCAAGCGATCTATTGACAATGGATATTTTTTTATACAAAGAAAACTTTCCAAAATAAAACTGCAATGAAGGAGAACAGAATGATAAATTGGGTTGTTGTAGTAGTGGCAGTGAAACAACAAGCTCGTGTTCACCATCGCTGCAAGGATAAACGAAGAATGAACAAAATAATGAAAGAGGAAAGGCAGTGCATAACCACCATCTTGGGTTAAGCAACATCCATGGGTTTATACGAAAAATCAAACGATGTTATTTTCTATAAAATACTGTAAGTACCGGTAAGGGAATTTTTTTACAAACAGCAATTAAAGCTTTTTCGGACTTTTGTGCAGAGTCCTGTCCCCTCCGCTCAATATTTCAAACAAGTAGACGCCTAGTATGTGTGCATGCAAGGATATACAGTAGAAAGAAAATAATTATAACAAATTGTGTACTGCAAGTAAAACCAATAACCTGATGAAATGCTAAAAATACTACCACTGCCACACGTACATGCATAAGCAAAAACATAAATACAAGTACGGAAGTACGCATACACGCTTACAATACGCACACACAAGCATGCACAACACAGACTGCTGCCCGGAGTTGTTTCAGCGGAATCAGCATTACTGAAGGATATTTTAGTATAAATCTTGAAGTGGAAATTATAAGCATTACAATTCTTTTTGTATACTTGATGTAATGAAACTCACTGCCCTGTAAGGCAATTTTAAAATACGTATCAGTGATTCCGCACTGAGGGGAGCAGGGAGCAGGGAGCTCCGACTGCACCGCGCGATCAATCGGACGCTCCTGACCTTTGCCGCATTGCCGCACTCGGGAACCCAAAACACAACAGCGAAATTACTTTCATTCAGGACATTACTGTTATAAGCTGATAATAGTATTTTGATCCTCTGTTGCGCCTATTGATTAGTAATAAAAGGATTGTTGGATGTAATTTTAGTCTTATTTTTATTATATAAGCGTCCCTGAAGTACTAGTTTGAAGTTCTACATAAGCTTTCCTTAAACGTTTTAAACCTACTTTTATTTAACGCACATATTTTCCAATGAATAATTTCAAGGAAAAATTGTTCCGGGGCCGGGTATCGATCCCGGGACCCTTCGCTTAGCGCGCGAACGCTCTACCGACTGAGCTACCCAAGGAACTATACACGACACCGTCACAATTGTTGGATGTAATTACAGGGAGCTACTACCTGAAAGCCAGATTTGTATAATACATTCGTTACTGGAGGTACGTTAACAGAAAGCCACAATTTAAAGTTACACAGTATTGTGTGCACTCACAGTTGAGTTCTGGCATCTTGTCAGCCCATTTGAGTTGTGTGGATATAAAAGGAAAAATTGTGACGGTGTCGTGTATAGTTCCTTGGGTAGCTCAGTCGGTAGAGCGTTCGCGCGCTAAGCGAAGGGTCCCAGGATCGATACCCGGCCCCGGAACAATTTTTCCTTGAAATTATTCAAACCTGCTTCACAGGGAGTTACTACCTGAAAGCCAGATTTGTATATTTTCCAATGTTTCATATTCAAATGCTTATTTTAGGACATTTCATAAAAATATAATTAAGCGTTTCCTTCTATCACCATACAATCATTACATACATTATTCCAAAATATTCTTACCTCGATCGTCAAAGTAACTGAACCTGATTTCTACTTTGAAAATTGTCATCTAGCTGGCGAGTTACTTCTAAAAAGTAAAATCGTTTAAAATACAAACGGATTTTAGGCAACTATTTATTTTGTATATAAATAGGCATATCTGATGCAGCTTTGGATATGCATCACTAAACCCTTTGAAGCTACTGTATTTATATTTCACTTACAAGAGACACTTTTCACCTCGAACGATCGGAACCGCACGAAAACATGCTTAGAATAACAATCGATCATAAACAAAACAGTGGTGTGTGTCATTCCCATGCAAAACTCCGCACTTGTCTGCTAGCGCCATTAGACGGTGGCATATTGTAGCTGCACTAACCAGTGCTCCAGTTGCTGAATGGTATCGCTGCAGTACGTATTTGTGTCTTGGAGTGTTCGCAAGCGAGTTACTGTGTAAACTGTGTACAGTGCAGTGATATATGAAGAGAATTAATCCTACGAATGTGGTCCAAATATTAGGGACAAAGTTGTGACGTGCTGAATATGGAAATGACATCGGGGCCGAGGATATGGAGTTCGCGGATATATTATATACCATAATAATTCAGAAATATAATGGGGATGACACAGAAATACATGACACTACGCTGGATAGATATATTAATTTTGAAGGAGAGAAGGAACCTGAACCTGAAGGTGGCTGTTCAAGCAGTACACGACGTTCATGTCCAGAGCAACAGGAACAGTCAAGTCAAAGTGAGTACGAACTCTCTCCACCCAGAAAGTCGAGGTCCAGTGTATTAGAAGATATTGATGACAGCGTACTAGAGAACATTTATGAAGACTATTACAATCGTGGCTTCAATTCCTATAGCAAACTAATGAAGCGCTATAAGTGCATTAAAAGTAAATCAAATTGCTCATTAATTCTAAATTATGTGTCTAACAAACGGCGAGCAGGAGCTCGTTTCAAAGGAAACAGACTGTCGCAATTACAAACTATAAAAGAGCCTGTAATTTGATAGTGCAAGGAGGTATGGATCTACAGTTCACTATTGACATTTGCAGATGTGGGCACTGGAAGCGGCTAAAATAGTTGACTTTGGACAATTTCAAAGCTTCTATTTCCTTTATCGGCCATCTCAAGCGTGAATATAGCATTTCATCCAGGCATATTACTACATTTGTCATACGTAAGGACATAGAAGATGATAATAGTATACGTCATAAGGCACAACAGTTTGTGGAGGAAGTGAACATGTTTATAAGAGAGGAGGGTGTGGAGAAAGGTAATGTTTGGAACAGTGATCAGAGTCAATGAAATGTCTTCAGCATCAACACTGTCCCACCGAGGAGAGAATACTACAGCTAGTGTGTTGCAGTCTGTACATAGCTCTGCCCACAGCTACACAATTGATGTAGCTTTATCAATGACGGGCAGACTAGCAAACAAGTTGTGCACCTGTTTTCAAGAGACGCAAGGCACTTTCGACCCAAATATTTCAAAGAAACTTGAAACAACGTGTCCACGAAACATTCATGTGGAGGCAAGCAAAAGTGGAAAAATGACTAAAGAACACATGAAATGTTTTCTAACTTCAGTCCTTGGCGAACATGTAACAAGTGAAAAGAGCCTATTGTTGTGTGATTGCTGGTAAGGTCATACAGATAGTACCCTTCTAGAGGAAAGTTTTCCAAACAAAGGTGTTATGCTGAAGATATTGCCAACGAAAACAACAAAATATTGCCAACCCCTTGATGTTTACTTCTTTCGGCAATATAAACTCTATATCAGAAGGATTACTGATTTTTTAAGACTACAATGTGCCAAACCACAAATAAAGATATATGATCGTTATTTCATCATGAAACTTCACTCTGTGATTTACAATCAATGTGCTGCACCTACGTATAAGCCTATGTTGCAATATATTTGGCGAAAGCCAGGTTATAACATTGACATACCAACATCATCATTTGAAAATGTAATAATTACAGTAGTGTGGCTTTTGATATTGGTCTGCGTGAATGCGAAAGTGATTTGGATGTGATAACGTGGCTTTTGTGAGGCGTGCACATTGTTCTCTTCCACTTTGTTTTAACCACTTCATCGAAATCCCGCATCTGCACTTTGAGGACTAATACAAGCACTGTCAGGTGTGTGGTACTGCTATATGTGTGTTTTGCGCTATTATAAGTGCTTTAAGCAGAGAGTTTTTGGCACTGTTGATTGAATATATAATGATACACTGACGTCATTGAATTATGTATAATTTCCCTCCTATGGTATTGATATCTTGTTACTTTGTTTCTCTCTATTAAAATGTCACTTGAGATAGAATGCAACGTTTTGCATGGAAATGACACATATCACAGTTTTGTTTATGATCGATTGTTATTCTAAGCATGTTTTCGTGCGGTTTCGATCGTTCGAGATCAAAGGTGTCCCTTGTTAGAAGCACTTAACTTATTTTGCAATTTTTTATACGAGATGTATTTGAAAAGTTCATGGTATGACACATAGATGGCATTGAAACGTGTCAACAATGCCACCATTCTTAGCGGCTATTTTAAATTAGTTCAAGCATGATAAAACATAATCATTTTCTGTTGGACACATTTTATGTAGTTTAGTCTTGAAGTTAGTGCGCCAAACAGATTGAAAAAAAATGGAAAATATCGAGTTGCTGTGATTAATATTTCTTAAAAAAGGGAATGAGCCAACAGAAATTGAAACAGACATGGATTCTACGCTGAGGGATACCGATTCAGCGTTTTCGAATGTGAAAAAATGGACGGCACTATTTAAACATGGTCGAGAGAGTGTGGAAGACGCAGTTGACGTCCAGCAGCAGCAGCAACAGGTGATGAAATCATAGATGAAATCCACCATATGGTATTGAATGAAGTCGACTGAAAGTGCGGGAAGTTAGCGAGGTTATGTGTATCTCAACTGAACAGGTGCGCCACGTCTTAGTGAATGTCTTGGGCCTGTCCAAGGTCTCGGCAAGGTGCAGAGGTGCTCTCATTATGAGTGACTAAGTGACCGGGATCCGACGGAATAAGCGCCGTCTTAAATCATTAATTGATTATTTTTCGTATATGTACTTCGGTACATCATACTGTAATAATAACTATGATATGAATTGTTGCCGCACCCCTTCTAACTACCACATCTTGCACCTCAGATGAAGAGGTTATCGCAGCAGCAGAAGGCTTTCTTTTTACAGATGTCGAGCCATGTACACGGAGGGTAGAGCAGCATTGCAACACCGGTAGACCAAGTGTGTGAATTTCAAAGGGAATTATGTTGAGTAGTAAAGACTATTTCAGAATAATCGTAGTTTAATTTTGATATCAGGCTATGAACTTTTCAAACAACCTTCGCATGTTAATACATATTCCGTAATATTTAGATAACATAACGTAGTCTAATATATGAAGGGCTCGGTGCAATAAGGTGTTAACCCACACGTAGTTACTTCGGAGATATGAACATTTTAAAGTTTAGAAAAAGGCATAATTCCAAATATTGAAATTTAAATGCTGAAACTGCTTTCAATGTGAAGCTGTGACTCTTTAAGTTACATTTATGTAATTTTAAAACATTTTACCGAATTTGGAAGACCTATATTACAGGCATATTTGATAATCGGGGATGTCTATGTTTGTTAGCACCTTATTGCACCAGATGGTTGGACACTGCTTTGAGAGAGATTACGAATGAATTACAAACATAATTTTATTCTGAACACTTATACAACCTAACTAAATTAGAATTATAATGAATAATATCTGAATTTGTCCTCTACACTTGGACATTCTATTTAACGATGTATTATACTGTATTTACAACAAGATTTGCTTATAATAATAATAATAATAATAATAATAATAATAATAATAATAATAATAATAATAATAATAATAATAATAAATAATAATAATAATAATAATAATAAACCGAGGCACGACAGTCCATGAAGGACCATGATCGTCCAGCCGGCTGCTGACCTCACGTCCACATGCCGAAGCAGAGGTGGACGATCATCCAACCAGAATGCAGGTATCGTATCGTTAGCACGGTGATCCTCCACAGCTGTTATAGCGGCTTTCGTAATCAGATTTCGCTACCTATCGCAGCTCCCCTTGTGCATCACAATAATGATTGGACACTGGTCCCATACACTGGCCGAAATTTAAATGGCATTACAGCAATTCCTGTAAAACATGACGTACTGGTGGGATCTATTCCAGAAGTAACATTACATCTGCTAATTTTCGACTCTCTATAGGAAGTTGTGTTGAATATATAGGTTGTAAATCACAAATTGAAATTGTTGAACTATGACGACCCCATTTCTTGAGAGTGTACTGAATGTAATGACAGTTCATGGTAGTAAGTGTGACCAACCTCTAAAATGCCTGGTAAAGCTGAGTAAATCTTAAACAAAGAGGCATTTGAAAATTGGAGATGTTTCTATGAATCTGAAACTATTTTCTTGAGTATTGAATAAGTCAATGGACGAAAATGTTTGAAGTCCAACTGATGCATCTTCGTTACTCTAAACTTCTTTTTTGTATTAGCATTTAACATTATACAGGGTGTATCAAAAGGTCAGATCAAGCCTTAAGGAGGTGATTCAGGACCCTATTTGCAACAAAAATCCCCGTTTCCGAGTTACATGAATATCACGTACCGTATCTATTCCCATTTGATTCCACACCTAATGGACCTATCTGCTTGAGAGAAGGTAGGCTAATTGTCAGTAGTCTAGAGCAGATGCACGCCTTCTGACCTCTCGCTGCACATTATCCAATCCGTGCTGGTGTATCTCCATTGCAGTCGTATTAATCTTTGCAACGAGCTCTTCACTGCTTGCTATCTCCGTTTGGTACATTTTCTCCTTCATGGAGCCCCAGAGAAAGAAGTCCACTGGTGTTAGGTCTGGGAACCGGGCTGGCCATTCAATGGGACCACCCCTTTCAATCCATCTACCTCGAAAATGGTGATCTAATCATTGGCGTACTGGAAGTCTGAAATGTGGTGGAGTACCGTATAGTTGATACCATAGTTGCCTGGATATCCCGGTCCCCAGACTTAACATCATTGAACTCTTTTCTCTGGGGCTGCAGGAAGGAGAAAGTGTACCAAACGGAGATAGCAAGCAGGGAAGAGCTCATTGCAAAGATTAACACGGCTGCAATGGAGATATACCAGCACGGATTGGATAATGAGCAGCGACAGGTCAGACGACTTGCTGAAACGTGTGTTCGTGCAAGAGGGGGACATTTTGAGCATCTGCTCTAGACAACTGACAATTAGCCTACATTCTCTCAAGCAGACAGGTCCGTTACGTGTGGAATCAAATGGGAATAGATACGGTACGTGATATTCATGTAACTCGGAAACGGGGATGAATATTGAAAAAGTGTATTAGGATTTTTTGTTGCAAATAAGATCCTGAATCACCTCCTTAAGGCTTTACCTGACCTTTTGATACACCCTGTATATGACCAGTCTTCCGTAATATAAACGGTGGAACAATATCTCCGAGAATACACGATCGCTCTAGTTTGAATAGGCTAACTTCTTTGTTGAATAGTGAAGTATATTGTTGTCCTTTATTTTTCCTTCTCTTGTGTTTAAAACATTCCCAGTCTTAATGGTGACGCTTTCTTTTCCTGTTTGGAGGGAATTTGATGTGACTGATCTCAGGTTCCCTTGATATGTTTAATTTATATTGAAACAGTGGAGTAAAATTATATATATATATATATATATGTTCATATATATGTAACTTTTATAACGTTTAACTTTGATGCAAGAAGGTGTCATCCCTCAATACTATTTTAATAATGAGAAATTAAATTAATCCTTATCTCTTACAATGTGCCTTCATTTCCAGTCAGATATAATATAATCTGGGTCGTCGATGCTATCATCAGTTTAGTTACTCACGTCATCGTTTCAATTAACTTATTTTTTTAGAATCTGTTCATTTGGCTACTTTCTCCTTCCAACTTGGTATAGGTTGGCGCCTTATTGCTCAAAACAAATGGCTCTTAACATTGATTAGAAAAAGGATATGCATTTACTGCTGCGAAATTTATACTCATACCAGAGCCATATTTTGACAGAAAGTGCACGATATTATTCCACGTATATTTGTGTTTAAATCTCAATTTTCACAAAAGAGAGGGTTAGCACCTTATTGCACCGAGCCCTTCATATGTCAGAGAAAGAACTTATTGTTTGTATGCATCTGAAGTCTGACTAGTGTAATATATAGGTAATCGGCGATGTATGTAATGGAGGGGGAAAGGAACTGGTCACCCTACTCTCCTCTCCTGGTCTAGTTGCCTCATAAGTGATGCCTTCTTGGTATCATTTGTGAGATTCAGACCTGTCTTCGGACAGTTGACTAAACAACAACACAGCATAATTCACTTCTTTATATCATCATGTTACAATTACACATTTTCTAAGATATTATCTACATTCCTTCTTTATATTAACATAACGTTTTCAGAACAATCACGTGCTTGTGTACGACTTTTTCTTGGGTCGGAAGGCAGTACCTACATAGTAGACCAGGTTGGATAATATATCCATACTGCATCTTGATCGCCTACCTATTCTTTGTGCATTATACTGTCTGTGTTTCATTTTGTATGTGAGTCACGTGACAAAGACGTTAGACTAAGTAATAATTTGTGATCCTATGAAACAAGATTAATAAAATGTTTCTCACTCTTCACCACTTTATTTAAAGATTTAGAAATTATAGACTTTTATATGTTCCCTGATAATTATCAAATTATGTTTGGATTAAATTCTTGTAGGCTTGGATAGATATTTATTTCCCTGAATTATAACAACATTGATAACAAATATAACAATAATGAAATATGGTCTAATAATAATAATAATAATAATAATAATAATAATAAATAGCGCATTCTTACAATTTCAAAGCCGGGAAGCTTTTGAAATCGTTGAAACATTATTGATAATAACACCCAAGCTGGATAAAACTACCATTTTAATCACAAAGGAAGAGCGTTTATCTATATAGGAAATTAATTTAAAATTTATGATGGTGAATTTGTGTTTGAAACGTTGACATCACTTCAGGCAGGCTCTGTATAATATTCGGAAGAAAATCCCTGACAAATGCTCCGGATTTCTCTATCACCAATTTCTTCCATTCTTCAGCATTGCTCAATACGTATTACTCATACTCTGAATACTGTATGGATCCTATTAGTAAATCTATTAATTACTGTAAAACAAAATGGCAATCATATTTCAATTTTATATTAATAATTTTCTGCACAAATAAACACCCTTTCTTTATTGTTGTAATACCTAGTATATTTGTTCAAAATTTTGGTGTTGTCTTTAATTATGCTTTAAAAATTTCAAAAGCTTCTTATCTTCTGAATAGTCTTAATTAGCATGATTAATTTCATCGCAAACACTCGCTGAATATGTAGTCAGCGTTGCACCAGGTCAATAGAGATAAAAGTAGACGAATTTTATACTTAGGTAACAAAAACTGATGAAATCTGCTAATTACGGTATAAAAAGTCCCACCACTCCACTGCCTAATCGTATGGGGTTTTCTTTACGTTACCATAGTGATCAACGTTTTAGCATTCCAACGAAAGACAATGAGTGAGTGCTTCAATCACCTCATTGTGAGTACACAAAGAAAGTCCGTAATGTGATATTGTTTTGTCTTCTTAGGCCTATTATCTTTTCTTATACATAATTAATGGTTTCATTTAAAGTCAGGCCTAATCCGTGCAAATGCATTTTAGGCAGTTTATTTGAATGCGTCGTCCAATGGAACAGTTGGATGTCTCCTTGGTTATTTATTTAGATCCGATACTAAAAAGTGAACTGCAGATGAAAAGTTTAGGATACATGAAGCAAGGTTTATGGTGATGTGAGTAATAGTCAATCAGTTTCCTGCAGCAGGAAGTCTTTCTTTCAAATGGATTTCCTGCTTTCGTAGTGACAAAAGTTTCATTTCTGATGTTATATAAGTTCATTATTAATTCCCCTAATCGTTTTCTACAGTATACCAGAAAAAAAGTAATGGGCCGCTTGAATATTCAAAGTCCCAGATGCAATACACTGCTCATGGTCAGAGACCTAGAGTATACAGATACACATGCTAACGTTAACGGAGTTATATTTCGAGTGTTGCCGTAACATCCTCTGAAAAGTAGGCTACTTGAAAAGATGCGAAGAAAATGGATTTGCTGTAAATAATATATGAATACACACATATACAGAGTGAACCGTAAGTAATATCATTAATTTCAGAGGGTTATTCTTTGAGTACAATGAAAGACAGACCTAGCAAACTTTTAGGACAGGCATTGCTTAATATCAGATATTGTAAATGGACAACAGTTCTATATTCGAGTCGAAATAGCATGTTTATAGAGGAGAAGATGGTAATATGGGATGGGGTTGTAAAATGGGACACGGCTGTTTATCTGAAATTAGTCGCGCTGTTACGTACAGTGGCTTATTGTCCTCCTCGGGTAGTCTTTGCCTGCGATGGGATTCAAGAAGTCCATCGAGTGAGAGTTGTACATGAGAGGGGGTTATGTTCATCACCCAGTGTTAAAAGTTTTTGCTTTTCTCGGCTGTTTCGCAGTAACAAATTAATGTAGAGAAATTATCTTTAAGCATAAAAGAAAGTAGGAGGTATAGATTAGTAATGCCTAGCATCATGGAAATCAAATGTCACTGTAAATTAAATTTATTCAAGGTTTTACGCTATGATATGTCTATGAGTGGTGGTATTATTGGACAGGATTGTCCCATATCACAACATTACTATTCGTGTGAGAAAAATAGATGTTCAGGATTCTGATTTGTGTGTAAGGTACTGATAAACGTGCATGAAAGGTGCTAAGGACAAAACTAGGGCCTTCACCTATGGAAAACGGAGAACTTTATGTTTTTGCATAACTGTCAAGATATTGACTTCCATATGAATTCTGTGTATAATGTGTTACCAATGTTCATGTCTTAAGCATTGAATGTGATTTCAGGCTTAATTTTTAGAATTTACAGAGGCAGTCTGTCTGTCCCATATTGCAATCTTATTTTCTGGAAGTCCAATTATGCGGCATGAGAACTTTCTAAAACATAACATCTTATGCCTTAATATAAACATGTTATAACTTTACACATAAAAGGAAAAATGATATTTCTATGAGGGATCACCTCAAATGCCATTTTTAACTTCGTTATTTTCAAATTAGAGACTGTGGAAAAAGACTGTCCCAAATTACCACCTTCTCCTCTATCGGTTATTTAATGACGTTGCATCAACTGGGATAAAATGGTTAGTGCGAATCGTAATTTGACGAGATGAGGTCGAATATTTATCATGGAATTAACTGACATTCGGCTTACAGTTTTAGAAAAAACTTGAATAAAAGCCTCCACCCACGCCCGATTGCAGCCTCGGAGCACGCTAATCCTGGACCATGTCTGATCTGACACAGTGTACTTCGTCCAACTTTAAACTAGACACTTAATTAGCGAAGAAATATCTACCGTTTTTAGGAAGCGACAATGCGACCTTTCCTTCAAGAGACAAGCAACACCAACGCAAAAGCAAATGACTGATATCGATTGGTGGTGGTAGCAGGAAGCTCGATTGGTATACTCGTACTCCAGCCTAGAAACCGGACTAATTCCGTATGTCATTTTAGCACAGTTCTGAAATAAAGTAATCCTCAAAATAATTCTATGCCTGAATTCAGTAAGTAACATCAAATGGAAGTCCGATGAGCAATTTTAGTACTTGAAATAAGAATGCTTAAAACATAATTTGTTTTACTATGTTCATATAAATTACTTCACTTCGCCGTTATACTACGGTTCATACTTAAATATAAAAAGCGCAAACTATTATGCGTTGACCAATTCTTTCATTATAGAACTAAATTCGCACTCTATATCACTTCTAGTGAATTTTGAAACTGGTTCCCAAATCAGATTCGAATAAGCTACAAAACTGTACCGAAGAATTAATACTACCTACCGAAAAAGTCAATAAATTGATAAATGTCTCTGCCATAATCACATTTTCAAATAAAATTCTTCGACGTCTAAAATAAGCACACAGCTATTACCTACAGTACTTTGAACGTGAAACATTTACGATAGAGAGTGAAGTTGACAAAATGATATGGAAGTTTTCACATCTGACGTCAGTTATTAACAACGCCTATTAAGTACGTCACGCTACTCTGACGTCACTTCCTTAGCAATAGATCATACTGTTGCACAGTGCTGTAGTTGGAAACAAATTTTAGAGGGTACTGTTGAAAATTCCTTGGTCAGACTAACTCTATACGGGCTTGTACTCACTTCTTTTCCAAGGTTACTTCTTCGTCATGCAGTCTCCTTTGCAGACTTTCTAGATCGCAGCCACTATTGCAATTAAGGCAAGAAATTAAACACTGACACTGGTGGCTCAACACTTTTAAGAACAGGAGCCTAGGAACTCTTTTACTAGAAGAGTATTTCTTTTCAAAGTGCAGATATCGTCCATTACAGTAATGCTCATTCGCATTCTTTAGTTGAAATTGGAATACAATCTATAATATATATTATGTAACTGGACTCTGATCGAGGTTCTGGCTGGTATGTATAGCTGTTAACAGAAAAAGTGGCCGCTCTCTAGATACTAAGTTCCCTTCGGGTATCTCTGCTACAACTCGGGGACAGGCGATGTTACATATTGTTGGACCATGATGCCTGCTATATACAATCAAAATTAAAGTAGTTTACGTGTTACACTCATAGCGTAATGGTAGCGTTCCCGGCTGGTATTGGTGAGGTCGTGCGTACAAACAACACCGAATGCTTCTTATGTTCTTTCTTTTTTTTTGTTTTTTTTTTTTTTTGTTTTTAAGATAAAGAGAATTGTAATTGCTGCTGTCTCTTTTATGACTGTTTTAGTAGGTCTAATTAACATCAAATTCATGAATGCATTATGCCATGACTTTATCATTGTTATTATGATATTATGGCTGCAAATGGAAAGAAAGAAAGAAAGAAAGAAAGAAAGAAAGAAAGAAAGAAAGAAAGAAAGAAAGAAAGAAAGAAACAAACAAACAAACAAACAAACAAACAAACAAACAAACAAACAAACAAACAAAGAAGTTATACTCAACAAAAATATCTTTCGTGGCATAAACAAAACAAGCATACTGGAGTCTGCCTTAGAAAATTCAAACAATTAAAAGTTAAAAAACCAAACCAAAAGCCAAAATGAAATATTTAGTCCATCTTCCTCCAATCTCGATCACATTTTGCAGTCGAGAGGACATGTCCTGGACGAGATTCCACAAATCATCAGGACATCTTGGAGGGGGATTGGGCACATTTTTCCGCATATTATTGTGCTTATTTACTTGTGCTCCCATGGCTCAGTTGGAAGAACGTCGGAGTTGAGATATCAACGTCTGATGCTCAAATCCTCGTCGTTCCTTTTCATTTTATTGTGTTACAGGATAGTATAATGTAATAATATAAGAAAGAAACTAACACTAGCATTATTGCAACTGTATTTTTCCAAATCTAACACTAAATTTATGTTATTTATATCACTAAAGAACATAACAGAATATAAATGATACTTTGAATATTATTTATATCGCTAAATAACTATAACATAATAAAAATGATAACCTGAATGTTATTTATAACGCTAAGAAACTATAACAGAATACAAATGATAACTTAAATATTATTTATGTCGCTAAAGAACGATAACAGAATATAAATGATAACTTGAATATTATTTATATCGCTAAAGAACGATAACAGAATATAAATGATAACTTGAATATTATTTATAACGCTAAAGAACTATACCGGAATATAAATGATAATTTGAATAACATTTATATCACTAAAGAAGGATAACAGAATATAAATGATAACGTGAATATTATTTATAACGCCAAAGAACTACAACAGAATAGAAATAATAACTTGAATATTATTTATATCGCTAAAGAACGATAGCAGGATACAAATAATAACTTGCATATTATTTATATTGCTAAAGAATGATAACAAAATAAAAAATAACTTGAACAAATCCCAATCTTTAAATTATTAACGAGCACTTTACCGCGACTCTACGAGACGCATATATCGACTGACTCCATAGTTCTTAAACTACTTCTACAAGCGCGAGCATAATGTAACATCACCGTGACCCGAAGTGGAGTTAGAAAATATTCGATGTTCACGAATGCGGCCACTTTTTTTGACACCTGTACACCCAATTATCAGGCAGCACATCTCACTTGACGATATGTCTCAGAGGATGAACAATTTGTATGAAGTCTGTAATATGCTACTAGTCAGCGATGTATGCAATGGAGGAAGAAGGGATCTGAGCAGACTATCGCATTATATCCTTGCTCAGTTGCCTCATGAGTGATGCCTTATTGGTATCACTTATGAGGTTAAAACCTGTCTTAGGACAGTTGACTAACCAACAACAACAATGCGTAAGAAAGTACAAAGTTCTGGTGATTTCACGTTGATGTCAGTAGGCCTACACGTATTTCCTGAAGGCCTGAATGTACTCTCGCTTGTCTTCAAGATGGAAATGTTCACAAAAGTTCGAGAGGCTTGTATCACTACAGGTTATAATCTGTTTGTATTTATAATCAAAAGTCTCGTTTTTCTGCCTGTCTTCCATTTCTGTATTACTAATCTTAGATTGTAAATGTAAGTAGGATGCTTGGTGGAATTGGTAGTAACAATAAACCTCTGCTTAAGAGACTTTTTGCCAGGCTTCTGCGAAATTGGCCAGGGTTTATTTCAACTGTCTTTGTGCTCGTGTGTAGCTCAATTCTTTTAAATTAACAAATCACAACTACTCCTGAAGTACCAGGCCATGGTATTCGATAAAACAAATGAAGAAAAGAATATGAGATGGCAACTACTATTTTTATGCAGAAATCAAAATCAAAATATTTTTCAAACATCTAACGCCCTCCATTTCAATGTATATTAAAGACTAGTTAAACACAATTAATATGTTCTCGAGTCTCTATTTTTTGCCGGTACGGTAACAGCAAGTTTTTATTTTAGACGGTACGGCGTATCGGCCAGTACTGGCCCAACTACAGTACTGCTGTTGCTTCATATTGTGCTTGCTTGAGGGATGAACTTGATTTTATTCCATGAATAAATAGCCTATTTCATATTTCTCTTACCACTTTTTTACAGTCGGAATCGCGACTACACAGAAATTCTACTGGCTGAAGGTCGCGTCAGAAACCAGTTTTATCAATCAATAGTTCTCCCTCGAATTTCTATCAGGAAACTTAGATCAATAATAGCATTGTTGTTATTTCATCGTGAGTACCAGCCTATGTTATGGAATTTGTTTGAAGTTGTGTACATCTGCATTCATAAATTCCTGACTTCTTTGAATAAAATTTGTATTACTTAGCAAAAGTTCTCCATATGTAATTATTCTAATTCTGTCCTCATATTTTCTTTAAGTTCAACTGTATATTGTACGGTATATTCCTGCAGTTGTTTTATTTCTTATGTTTTTCAGATAGGCCTAATAGTTCCACAGGCAAGATCTGGGTAGCGGGGAGGGACACAAACCTCTACTAATGAGCCGGTCATAAAAAACTCCGTATTACTTCCCAAAAACCCCGAATAGTATCTACGTGCTGTGGTAGAATCTTCTTCAAAATATGCATATTGTATCTCAATATTGGGCAACTATTGAAAAGATGGTGTGAATATATGAGATAACTCTCTACATTTATTTCATCTTTAAACATTACAAGGCTTCTTCTTCTTCTTCTTCTTCTTCTTCTTCTTGCAGTTACGGCAGGTACATCATAAGCCATTTTTTTTATCCTGCACTGAACCCGTGTGTATTAATCGATGATATTGTGTGCTATAGGGACAAATTATTGCTTTGAAAACTAATATGGTCATGTAAATGAAATCAAACTTCATCTGAGAAAATTATTAACTGCGTATCGATAATGTCATTAGTAGGAGCCGGATTCATATGCACTAAAATGACAGAATATGCATGCACGAATGTACTTAAAAACCACGATATATGCACTAAAAGTAACTAAATATGCACTCTTAAAATTAAAAAAAAAATAGTAATTCACTATTATTGATGGTTTTTCTGTTATATATAAGAATATTGAGACGATATTAGTTGCTAAATTCACGTGTCCTTCAACCCACTGCTTAAGCAGTAGGCTTCTGGCACATTTTCCGTTAGTCATCATTGATAAAACTAATTCAAAATTAATATTTTATTGCAGCTAAGCTGTTCTGAAATACAATGCACTCTACATAATGTCGGAGTATCTAAAAACCCGTCACTATAATAAAATGAAATATTCTTATTTGCCACATTGGGAAGTAAATACCAGAAACTTCTATTACAGTGCCAATATTATTACTGATAGGTGGCGAAATTCAAGTTTGCCGAGTGCAAAGAAGCCTATGAACACTCTCTGTAACTTCTGCTCCAATCATATTGCAGTGTTCTAATGACAAAATCGTGTGCACGTGCGGAGTAGACAATAAGACGGCTTCTTATTTTGCATGTCTGTTCTTTTCATCATAACAGCCCAATATTGTAAATTTGCACAGAGTCAGCAATACACTTAATTGAGTGCTCTGTTGATTGCCAAGGAATTTGTGCAAAATGATTCATCGACAACAGAGCACTGTCTGCAGGTTGTCAGATTACAATCAATTAAATACAACCCAGCATTTGGGTTGAGGGAAAACTCCGGAAAAACCTCAACTAGGTAACTTGCTTCGACCGGAATTGGAACCCGGAACACCTGGTTTCGCGGTCAGACGCGCTAACTTTTACTCAACAGGCGTGGACAAGTCTAAAAAAATAATTCGTGTTATATCCCTTTGTGGCTCTGGCTTGCCTCCAGCGGTGCTAGTGATGGGTCCAACCGAATCTTAGGCGCGAGCTAGCTCGACAGCTCGGCGCTCTCAAGAGACAATCGTTCAAAAGAGTGAGTTCGTTCGCGAGCTGGCTGGTATGTAACTCCTTCGTTCACGAGTTGGCTGATGGCTCGTTCGTTCAAGAACTGCCTGCTTAACATCTCGAAACCGTTTCATTCGAAAGAATTCAAGCAAGCAGTAAGAGATGGCGTGGCAGTGCGCTTTCTACCAAACATCTCGCGCTCCACTTCGAAACAATCTCACTCTTGTATAAGGATGGTGTCACAGTCTCGGCAACCTTGTACAGCAGGGCCGGGCATGAGAGCGGCTCAGTCTAGTCGGCCAGAGCTGCTCTCGCTCCGAAAGGCACTTCAATTCCAAGCCAGAGCAGAACCTCACGCAGTGGCGGAATCGCATTACAGCTACCTTCCCTGCATTAATGTAACAAGAGCCACGGTTGTTCTAGTCATTCAGTCTGTCAGTATATAATAGTTTATAAGGATATTACATCAATCCATTGTACATTACAGAATTTATAACACTCTTATTAATTTAATGAAATAAACTTCGCTCTATGCACACACACAAATCATTAGGCTTATTTACATAACCCATACGCACATACTGCAACCTCCTCACCACGGCTCTACGAGACAGGCGTATGGCTTCCACTTCGCCTACTTGCTGTGGACAGAGTTCATCTGCCATTATAATTAAACATCGCTTGATGAATTCATCTTCGTTGAATGTTTTCAATTCCTTTGCAATTTCGTGGCAAATTTTGTAGCTAATTCTCATAGCCGATTCACTAAGTGCATTATTGTCATCCTGTTAATATATAATAATAATAATAATAATAATAATAATAATAATAATAATAATAATAATAATAATCCGTGGCGCTACAGCCCGTGAAGGGCCTAGATCGACCAGCCGGCTGCTGGCCTCACGGCCACATGCCGAAGCAGAGGTGGACGATCATCCAACCAGAATGGAGGTATCGTGTGGTTAGCACGATGATCCCCCAGCCGTTATAGCTGGTATTCGCAACCGGATTTCGCTACCTATCGTAGCTTCCCAAGTGCATCACGATGCTGGGTGGGCACCGGTCCCATACACTGGCCGAAATTTCATGAGAAATTTTCTTCCCCCATAAGGACTCGAACCAGCGCGCATTCCGTAACGCGAGTCCTAGGCGGGATGCCTTAGACCGCTACGCCACGGCGCGGGACCTGTTAATATATAATATAATATAATATAATGTGATGTGATGCGATATATGATACGATACGATATGATATAATATATGATATGACCATAAATTAATACAACTTAAAGAAAAAGTTTCTCAGGTACATTATATTAGAGTATCTATTCGATTGCATTATAAGTTATTATATTGAATTTAGTAATATATAATTTTAAATTATACAAAATATATTATGATATATCATAGTATAGTATACTACAGTTCATGATACATAATATGACATATTTTATATTATAATACTTGTATAATTTAAAATTATATATTACTAAATGTATAATAACTTATAATGCAATATAAATATCAAATAGATACTCTAATATAATGTACCTGAGAAACATTTTCTTTAAGGTGTATTAATTTATGGCGTTCATTACCAACATATTTGTCATATTCAGTAGCATGTTGTAAAGAATAATGCTGTTGGATATTCAACTTCTTAATCAGTTGGAGTGTTTTATGCCAAATTAAACACTTTGTTAATCCACTACTCTCTACGAAAAAGAACTCCTCCTCCCATGATACATTAAAAGCATTGGGAGTAGAGGGACGCTTTAATGTATGAGCGGAAGCTCCGTCTTCAAAGTTCGCCATCATACTGCAGAGTCACCACTGCACCGACACTGAATGACGTACAGTATGCATACGTCACACCGCTCGCGAGACCGGCTTTATAAAGCATACAGCGCTCATTTCTCAGAATCACGTAATGTGCCCAGCCCTGTTGTACAGTTTTGCGTTAAAATCAATTTTAATAAATGAAAGTTAGTTTGCGATTATTCTAAAATTAACAGTCTTTTGAAATTCATCGCTGTCTTTTCCATAAAATTCTTGTTTAATATTTAAATAATTGCTTTAAAAGAGGAATATTCAATAAAATAAAGCAGAAAATATTCACTATAATTTCATATTTTGGTAATCCTTATCAACAAAGAAATCCTCAGTATATAAAGAAAATCTCTTTGTCAGCTGAGTAATTTTTTCTTGCTCATTATTGTATACCAGTTTCTCTTAACTAAGTATACGATGTTTTATTGTTAATTGAAACGTATTAATTGTACATCGTTTATACTGTGTGTGACCGTGATAAACTACAAAGTTTTTCGTGTGACTTGTGTCAATTTTAAATTATTGCATTAATTTTATTATGTCTATTACTATCTTCTGAATGTTTTGCATTAATGATGGCTACCAAACCCACTAGTGCTATTTGGGACTATTTTGTTGATTTAGGCCAAAGGCCGGTAACCTTTTTGTAAACGTGGGCCATAATGATAAGAAGTGAAGGAGATCTGGGCCGGAGATGATTTACAGTTTAATTAATTTAATTATGTTTTGTTTAACGCTGCCTATGTTATATCAGCACGGCAGAGTAGAACTAGGCGAAAACTGACTCAACAGTCTTCCCATTTTTTTTTTGTCTAGAGTGTACACATCAGCTGCCACCGGGTATATACCCATTGCAGTGTGAATAAATACATACATACAGAATCTCTTGTTACAATAAATCTATGACATTACAAAAGGAAAAATTAACCAGGCGTTAGAGGCATCACAGGCTGTAACTTTGACAGCCGAAAGCTATTTATCTGTTACGGCACATTATATAGGAAAAGATATGGAAATAAAGTCCTCCCTATTAGAGTGTTTCGTGAAATCTGTGCAACGAATTGAAGAGGGTCGTGAGAGAGTGGAGAATTGAAAATATGGTGGTAGCTGCTGTGTCTGATAATGCGGCCAATATCGTAGCTTCAATAAGAGTGACAGAGTATGTTTTGCTCATACACTTAGTCTGGTCGTTGAATCGGGATTTACATGTATTAGAGATGTAACAACAAATGTTAGAAGTCCTCGGGCTTCTGAAAAGCTAAGAAAAACGCAACAACAGTTACGATAACCAGTCTTAAACCTAAAACAAGATGTCATCACAAGGTGGAACTCCACCTATGATATGTTAGAGAGGATAGTTGCAGTGATTTCAACAATAGCAATGAACTATCCTCACATTACAAACATCACTAGTAATGACAATGCCATTATTCAGCAAATATGCGAAGTTCTGGAAGTTTTTAAAGAATGTACTACGGAAATGAGTAGTGAAAGCTATGTCACCATTTCCAAAATCATTGTTCTTCAGGCTGCCTTATGGAAACTTCCAGGGACGGCCAGACATTACAGTAACAGCCAGGTGAAAGAAATGACAGTAAAGCTTACAGAAGGCATCCAGAAGAGGTTCAAGGGAGCTGAAGAAAATATAATATTTTGTGAGGCTACACTGCTCGACCCCCGCTTCAAATTGTGAAAAGTCCCATCACAATACCGCTACCACGTCATCGACGGTCCCACAAACCGAACTTTCTTCAGTGAAAATATTAAAACTGTTGTCCAACTAGTTCAGAGTCCAACCCCGAAGGTTGCTGCCATCACAGAAGTGGATCGAATCATTCCTCTATCTCATTTTTATTTTCGTTAAAAAAAGTTTAGAATGCCAGTTATCGTCTGTTTTTGCATTTAAATCGTTTGTGAGCTATTGCATTTATGTGCACGCACAAAAACGAGAAGTAAGCTTTTTACTTTCTTTCATCTAACAAGGGAACCTTCTATAATGGTGAATTGAAAAGGCAGTAATTCCGTATATATTTGGAAAGAGGAGGCAAAAGTAAGTCAGCAGGTGAAATTTTTCCGCCTGAACTCTTTAGGGACAAAAGCTATGGAACTGTAAATTTAACATGACATTCTGTGGGAAGTGACTCAATGTGCACACTTAAATGTTAAAATTAAGTTGTTTTTGAAGTCACCGCATTGCAAACGAGATATTACAGCTGTTGCACATTTGAATTGTAAACATTATGGACATCGATCTTCATGCAATGAAGAAATTCTGGGCGAAAATACTTGCGAAAGCATATCCATCATATCTGCCTTCCACATATTCGTTGAATCAGAAGCACATGATCGTCTCTTTCCGCTGACTGTATCGTTAATATAGTCGAGAATTTTGTGCTTGTAATCATCGTCGACTACGTTCTATTTCTTTTAGGAGAGGGAACGTAAGAAAACCCGTTGGTTTTGACGACGCAACGTTTCCGTCTCTTCAGCGTC
The DNA here is from genome assembly GCF_040183065.1 of Periplaneta americana. Classification (NCBI taxonomy): domain Eukaryota; kingdom Metazoa; phylum Arthropoda; class Insecta; order Blattodea; family Blattidae; genus Periplaneta; species Periplaneta americana. The sequence goes on along the minus strand of NC_091128.1, from coordinate 15,180,335 downwards.
CTCCGTTTTCTGGCCGTCTTTTTGGCGTCCCATCATTGGTTCATCTTCTATGTCACCATAATCTTGATGCCCATCTTCCACGTCCAAATCTAGTGTCTCATCGATAACGAGCGATGTGTACGTTTCCACGACCTCCTGTTCGTCCTTAAACTCATCTCTCAATTGATGGAATATTCAGATGAATGTGACTGACGGTTTAGCGTCACTGGTACCAAGCTCGCGCACCAGCAGCTGAACCACAACTTTCGGATATATCCTACGTAAGAATAGCTATAACATCAGAATTAGCTTGAGAAAGACTTACCTTTCCGTAAGAAAAATAGGTGGCCGCCTCCTAGCGATAATACGCAGTAAACTTATTATTTAAAACGCACATCAGCTGTAATATCTCGTTTGCAATTTGCAATGCAGTGACTTAAACAACTTAATTTTAAGCTTTAAGTGTGCACATTGAGTCACTTCCCACAGACTGCCATGTTAAATTTATAGTCCCATACATTTTGTCCCTATGAAGCTCAGGCAGAAAAATTTCACCTGCTGACTTATTTTGCCTCTTTTTTCCAAAGATATACGGCATTACCGCCTTTTCAATTCACCATGAAAGAAGGTTCCCTTGTAAGATCAATGAAAATGAATAATGAAAGAAGAAATCCCAATGAAAATAGGCCTAAATACTTCATATAAGAACAACAAAAAAGAATACTTCTAATATCAAGTATGTGACCACTCAGTCCGAATTACTTGCCTCAACCTCCGAGACATGGATGAAATCAAATTTCTACAGTACCGACGACGTGTCGATACTGTATCCCAGACTTCTTAGATTTGAGCCCACAAGATGTCCTTTGTCCTCCGTTGCTATGAAGGTCAATTTGACTTCACTTCTTTTTTCACCTCTTCCCATACATTTTCAATGTATTTAAAATCGAGTGAACAGGGATACCAGTCTATCACACTGATTTCCTGCCTTTCGACAAACCAATATGAAACCGCATTGGATGTATCGCCAGGATGATTATCCTGTACGAAATCAATGACTCCGTCTGGATGACGCATTCTCACAGAGGGAATCATGACCTATTCAAGGATGACCTTGCATTGTTCCTTGTTCAGTGTTTCGTAGAGCATCCTCCAAACACCCAGACCATCACAAGACATCCAGCACGAACAAGACACAGATACACGGCCACGGCGAATTTGCTTAACCACGTATCTTTCGTCATATCAGGCTCCTCGTGGACGGTAGACGATCACTTTCCTCCCACGTACAAAAGAAAATGTCACCTCATCTGAGAATATGACTCTATTCCAGTCGCGATTGGCATTTTCCTCCGCAAACGTAAGACGAGATAGCTTATGACCGTCTTTAGGTGTTCTTTCTTTGCTGCTATGCGAGCGAAGAGTCCTGCATCTTTTAAACGCCGCAGAAATGTTCGAGAAGATCCAGGGAAATGGCAATTACTTCTAATGACAGAAGCAGACTGATGAGGATTTCTGATTGCTTCTGCAACCAGATCTCCATTCTGCTTAGGAGTGGACATACGTCTCCTTCCAGAACCTCGACGGCGGTGTTCAACCCTTCCCTGGGTACTTGCACCCTTCTGTGAGCTGTAGATGCAGGAACGCCGATCTATCTACACGATTACCAACAATATTGCAATTAACTAAAACTGATCGAAACGCAATATATAATATATTAGAAAAGAAAGTTGATACTATGAAGCAATGCGGATGGAAATAAAATGTCGATTTACAGTTATCATTTAATGAAATAATTAAATGTTACAAAAACCATATCAAGGAGCATTCGACCCTGCATACTCTGCGCTCAGTAGGGATCAGCACTCCGTACTTTACCACTGAGCTAACGCAACATGTAACGATAATCACCGAGTTCATACTTGACATCGTAATTCAGGCTAACTACATGTCCAACAGTAGATTTCAGTCTACTGTGTACAGGGCGCACGGCAGAGTAGAACTAGGCGAAATCTGACTCAACAGTCTTCCCATTTTTTTTTGTCTAGAGTGTACACATCAGCCAGAACCTCAATCAGAGGTAGTATGTATTTATCTGTTTAAAACAAACAGGTATGTATTTATCTGTTTTTTTTTTTTCATTTTTCATTTGTATTTATACCTATGTTTTTTATCTCTTTACCTATATTCACTGGGACTTTACCCTGTTATAAAAAATAAACAAATATGGTTTATTTAACGATGGTCGCAACTGCCGAGGTTATATCAGCGTCCCCGGTGTGCTGGAATTTTGTCCCGCAGTAAATCTACTGACATGAGCCTGTCGCATTTAAAACACTTAAATACCATCGACCTGGACCGGGATCGAACCCGCAACCTCGAGCACAGAAGGCCAGCGCTATATCCACTGCGCTACCGAGGCCGACATCCTGTTGCAGGAAAAAAAAATATATATATATTTAATCACGTACACCGTTAATTCACTTATCTTTGGCACTGCAAAATCTATGTCTATTATTTCCTTCATTTCAAAGTTCATTAATGCTAATTTTCTGACAGACGACTCGTGTTATCCTACAAAGGATTTATGAGTATTTAAGTAACAAAACAAAACTAAAACATGCAACCTCTAACTTCTCCAACAACCTTCTAACTCGATCTAAGATAAACGAGCCATGTGCCCTCAGCAACGCTAACTAATTAGCCTATACTGACACAATTACCCACCAGAACGCAACACTTTGGATATTTAAAGAGGAAGCAGCTTGAGCAATATTGTGCTTTGTTGTTATAACTGGACGCCGAATAATGTATTATGTTAATACAATTCGTATGAAAGAAAGGCGAAAATGGTTGCATGAACTTTAAGTATCGATCTAATGTTACACTGTGAGATGTATAGACTACATAGGCCTACACTGTTAACACGACGTCGCACTCCCAGTAGGAAAGTGTCGTAACTTAAACAGAATTCAATTTTGAGATACAAATGTCATTATTTTTTATTTTTATTTATTTATTTTTTTTTTTACTCTTTCGTCCTAGATTACTGTCATATTTTTCTTTTGGCCAAATTTACAATTTTATAAGCGATGTTTCAGTTTTCTATTTTATGCTTTTTCTCTAATATCAAGTAGAACACTGTGGTATCAAAATTTCAACAGTTTTCGACAGCGATTAGTATATTATTGGCAGTTTTGTAACTTAGATGCGACAATTTATTTTCTTATGCTTTCGTGTTGTCTTGAAGAAATGTCACTGTTGGCATGATGGAAAAAATCTATATTGTTAGTCACATTTTTATTCTGTGTTTGTGTGTTATAAACAGTTCACAACTTTAATTTTTGTGTTATTAACGTAATCGATGTGAAAAAAGAATCTTAATGTAAATTAAAAATACACGAAACAAATATATAAGGATAATGCTAGCTGGTCAGACATTAAACATTTAAATTCAGATTTATAGTGTAAGATCTACAGTTACGTACTAACAACGGATCTGAATAGAACTGCGCTGCGCTAGTTATCAAACATCGGTGCCAGACAGTTCGTCTCTAAATGTAATAATTTAATAAATGAAGAACCAGCACTCACATCTTTAACAAATGTAGACTATCTCTACCAAAATATACTGGAAAGCAACTTGACAACAGAGAGAAAATCAGTGTAAACGTCCAGAATGTAAGTGTTGAAGCATGTTTTATGTTGACTACCATCTACTTCATTTTTTCTCTCTCTTTTTCCTCCTATAATTAAATTTTACATTTTAACACTAACTCTCACTGATATGAATTTGCATACTCATTTGTGGACGCACTAGACTCATATTTCTTATTACGGGTTATAATGTTACTATTTTTTTTTGTTGCTATGAAATCAGCAAACTTTGCTGTATTTTTATAAGAAAGTATAATATATCTTTCTATTCGTGAAGGAATATTGTATTAGGACTAATAACAAAATAAGGTAGGAAATAAAGAATATTTACTTATATGTATAATTATAAGTAATTTTATTTACATTTCGAAGCAAGTACTGACGTAGATGCCTTAGCATCTGTTCATTATAATGATAGAGCAGTAGTACCGAATGCTCCACTACTAAATTCGGTGGAGGCTTGACTCATCATCAGCCACACTATTGATGACAAGAGGAGAAAATGTTCATTAAACTGAATATTTTAGGTCAAGGTTGCCACAAAGACGGAAAGACGGCTGGAAGGAAATTAAAAGGAAAATGCAAAGAAATACTAGTCACTCTTACGTTACCAAGAGAAGAAAAGTAATCTCTGAGAGGTCGGTCAAGGTTTCGTGTGGTGTCAAATGCCGACTGAAGTGTTCTGAGTGATAACAATACAGGATCGGGAATTATTGTTTAACAATTTCTAGGATCTCCTTAAAAGTGGGCCAATATTGTATGTGCCTAGCCAGTGGGTACAAGTAGTGAAACTTCTTAACAAAACACTAAAATCTTATAGAGTAAAACGAATATTTACAACTTCTTTGATCTGAAAAATTAATCAGAAGAAAAATTGGATGAAAACTTTATAGTAAATTCAGGAAGGAAGGTGAAGTGGGTTGAAATAAAGATCTTGAAAGTGAACAAAGACTACCCTGGGTCTTTTGCTCAAAACGGAGTATGCTGCTATTGCTGCTGCTGCTGATGGTGATGATGATGATAATGATGATGATGATGATGATGATGATGATAGCTACGAGAAAGTTCGTATCTACTATCGTCAAAAGAATAAAGACCTGGTAACATGGGTGTTCAAACGCCTATAAAATCAGGAGATATTGCACGTCAAGCGTGCTCTGCTGAGGTCAGTAACTTTCCATATAAAATAGGAAAAATGAGCATAAAGAGTATCCGCTGCGGATTGCTTACGCCAGGGGTTACCTCGTACAATTGGACATCTATGTGGTAGAGCTTTATGTTTGAAATCTGAAACCTTCTTAGTACAATTATCACTATAAAAATTTGCCAGAAGCAAATAATGCACACACAACTGGTAGTGATTCGGAGTAGGATGCTTTGCTGTTGCTTCATAATACGTCTATTGGAATTTTTCGTATAGACACTTTGAGTGTATATAATTCTGTCAAAAAGGGTGCTTTGTTAACATTTTTATTTTTTATTTATATTTTTATGATAAACCAGTTTGTATTAATAAAGTGTTGAATTTGTATATTTATCGTTTTATAGTCTTTGTATGTTAGTAACAATGGACATTTTTTTCAATAAACTCAACAAAAAAAAAAACAGTAATATAAAGATAATAATTCACTGGAACCCAGTAGAAAACTATCGTAAGTATGGAAGCGTTACATTTTCAGGAATTTTTAGATAATTATTGTTTTTCGTTCCAGTAGAAACCTGTCGTAAGTTAAAAAAAAAATGCAATTTTCAATATTTTTAAAACATTAGTTCAAGTGAAAGTCTTATAAATAACATGAAGAAATTCATATACTTTCACAAGGGAAAAGAAATTTTTGTAATATCGCATTCTCTGATTTGATAAACAGTTTTTAAACCTTTAAAACGCTCCCCTCAAAAGTTGACATTTTTGAGTTACGACACTTTTCTTCTGGAGGTGCGATGTATATATAAGAATATACTGTACTGTATATATATCCTATCTGTGTATGTATGTATGTATGTATGTACGAGGCCCCCCTCTGTGTGTTCGGGGAATACTTTGGAATGATGGTGGAAAGGGAAGGGATCCAACATGATGTTAATGGTTAATATGCCACCACAGATCTTTTGCATATCCAGCATAAACAATGTAAATTATATTTAACGTAAGATATTTTCAAAAGGCAATTTCTGAATCTTCCTGTGGAAATATATTTTGTAATTACAAGATTCTGTGTTTCCCGGGAGCAACTTTCCTTTATAATATTCCCTGTCGAACCTAAATCATTAGTGGTACTGTTTGTTTTTTGTACTTTCAGTTATGAGACCTTATTTAATCATATATTTATTTTCTTATTTACTGACTTATTTGTGTTTATTATTGTTACCAGACCTAGGGGTTTCGGCCCCAAGGGCGTAAGGTTAATGGTACATTTACTATAGAGCAATTCCAAGTGTAACTGACTGACATTTACAGTACACTTTGACAGCAAAATGTCTGCCTAAATTGTATAATGGGTTGAAATTAGACTGTGTCACCGCAGGATTTTATAGAGGGAAGTGTACACCTAAGATACAAATAAAAATAAACGTCTTTAATAGGAAAAGTATACTATTTACTTAAGTCCAAAGTGTGTGTAACAGACTGACATAAATGTCAACTCTCTCTTCGGGTGAACATGGTTCTCCACAGATTTCTCTGAATTGTCATTGCTGATACAATTTTGCAAAATATAGTTCGGAGAGGAAATTGTAATCTTCAGTTTAAGTTGAAAACGACCTCCAAATCACGATTAGTAATGGAGTTATGGCCGAAAAAGTGATGTGTAACAGACTGACCTCATTCTGTAACTGACTGACATCTCTGAATTATAAACTGAAGTTGCACTTACAGAACCGTAAATAGTACAAAATAATATGAAACTTGATAAATAGTAAATTAACATAACGATTAATTTAAATGAATAATATGTTTTCCAGAATACAAAAATTAGTTTGCTTAACCATGCATCTTAAATGACACAAATTAATGCACATACAAGTATTACATAGGCCTACTTAATAACATATATAGTTCTTTCTCTGTGATTAAATACTGTATATACAAGCCATATGCATTGGTGTTTAATTTTAGGACTATAAGAGTGTCACAGCAACCTTGACAGCGCTTATCACTCTGTATGGCATCAACTCCCCAGCGTAAGACAGTATGTTACGCTATTCAAACGCGTTCCTAATCATCTGGCACTGACCTCCATATCGATTACGATAAGGTGACGCAGATCACAGTTTATATTTCCCATGCCTATGGCTGTTATGTATTATGTTCATAATAATAGATTAGAATGTTGAGTTCTACTTTTAGATTGAATTTGAACCATTGGAATTAAACACGTAGAAGCACTCCACGACACTCGTTGACTCACTTATTTATTCTAACAAGTATGTACTGCAGGAATACTGTCAATATGTCACTTGTTATCTGAACAAACTTCAGTTTATTTTCACACACGGAACCTGTGGACCCTTCGCACTGATTGTTCACAAGACAGTTGTACATATTCTACAACATAGGGATCTAACACTTTTACGTAATGAACTCCATGAGATGCCGGAATAGGTGCAAGATCTTCAAATCGTTTTTCGAGATACTTTTTTCCTTCGTCTATCTCAATCTGTGCTACCTCCTTAACAATAATTTGGTTGTAAGAGTAATGGAACGGAGAAAAATTCTCTCCGACGCCGGGATTTGAACCCGGGTTTTCAGCTCTACGTACTGATTCTTTATTCACTAAGCCACACCGGATACCACCCCGGCGTCGGACAGAATCGTCTCAGATTAAGCTCCAACTCTTGGGTTCCCTCTAGTGGCCGCCCTCTGCACTACGCCATGGATGTCTATGAACGTAGGACCAAAGTCCACACATGTGCTGAGGTGCTCGTTATGAGTGACTAGTTGGCCGGGATCCGACGGAATAAGCGTCATATTAAATCACGAAGTTCAAATCCCGGCGCCGGAGAGAATTTTTCTCCGTTCCATTACTCTTACATCGTATGATGACGCAGAATATCTGCATGGAAATATCATATGTACTTCGGTACATTAAAATAATATATATAAATAATTTGGATGTTTTTATTGCTCACAATGTTACAAAATTCTGTAGCGCTTTGTATCTTCTTCCCCGATTTCGCAGGCATCCATGCCATCCTTTTTACTTGGCCTCCAATCACATCCACGGCCCCTTTGCCATGATGTGACTGAAAGAAGTTCCATTCTATGTTAAATCCAAATATGCGAGCAAGCAATGTCACATTGCTCAATGTTTACTTATGTTTAAAATGACTCGCTGCTTTATCTGAAAATATTTTTACCACCTCAATGTTCGGAAGAATTGCCAAACATTCACTGCATAGCCTATTTGTCATGTGCTACATAATCTGACACTAATGCAGAGGATTTCTTCTGAACTTCCCTGTCACCTTCCTGTTTAAACCAGGCAACAGCAGTGAATATTGAGACCTGTTTATTGCTCCAATGAGCTGCCTGAATCTCATTTTGCTTTTTTCAGGTATAATTACTGCACACTTATCAGCAGTTTACGTTTAACTCCACCAAGGCCTTCCAAGTAACTAAGCACACTGTGAGAATGAACAACATAACAGCTGAGAGCGCGACATGTCAGTCACTCACAATGCCGTAGAGGAAAACGAAATCACTTTAGAAGAAAATGTTCTAATACTTTTTTATTGGTCATGTAGTAATAACGCAGAATACCAAAGGAAATTTTAATCTGTCAATTATTGTGAAAATCGAAAAAAAATCGAAAAATCGAAGGAGAATTGGGAGGAAAATTTAAAAGGTACGCAAAACGCGTCCTTGCAAGGGGTTGGGGGCTGTACAAAACTAAATATGTGAGCTCCAAGCCTGTTGGCCACTAGTCTCACTCCGGGTTACGCTGCTCCCCTGAAGGAGCTCTAGGAAATTTTGAAGGGGAAGCCGAAATTGGACGTAACCTCTTAGGTACCACATACGCGAGGGGGGCTGAGACTGATCAATTGATCACGGAACGGGGCGAGGAGGAGTTGGCTGGTGTCACAATTATTGTGCTGTGTGGAAGAGTTTTTATATGTTTCTTGTGACGGACTGACCGTAACTTACAGTACAAATAATTATAATGATTGTAAGTTATTTAGGATCTTAGGATACTTCAACTAATTACATATTTACTTCAAGGAAAGACCAAAATATAGTATACAAAAAATACGGCTCGAAATAAAACAAATTTACATGTCCAAATTGTGACACGAAACATAAGTATCTATACGTATTTTTTTAAGCGTTTGGAATATGACAAGATCTGCAGCAAGTTATAGACTAAAATAAAGAGTATTTTAAACATTATCTTACGAAATAAGGCGATTTAAAGTATAAAGAAACATATTTCTTCAACAAAAATACTCCTGCATCAATTTCAAGAAATTCACCTCAGTATGACATTTTCGTGGAATTGCTCTATATTATACTTAAAATCAGTCGCGTGGCATTAGCAGATGATCATATAAACGTATATGCACCGACGGACTATCGGCTGTGTGCGCGCGAAGAGCCCTAGGAGGCTACAACTACACACTAATGCACTCTACAAGGTGTTCCTGAAATAGGTAGTCAAGTCCCTGTAAGGGTACACAACTTGAAGTAACAGTAAATACAATTTTACTTCCATTTTCCTAACATAGTGTAGCTGAGTTTATATATTTACATATGTAGAGTGAGATGAGATTCATGAGAGAAACAGTTGGATATACTCGCTGAGATCATAAAAAAATGAGGGCATAATGCAAGAATTTCATTATGTCCTCATTATGCAGTTCATCAGCAAATATCAGCTTCAGTGGAAGGGTCATTTCGAAGGAATGGATCGATGCAGAATTTCAAAAGCACTGTTTCATTACCATCCGCATGGCAAAAGATCTCTAGGTCGTCCGAAGAAGAGATGGACTGAAAATTCTAGTTTGAGACCGTAACAGGCCACTCGGCCTAATACTTGTTAGGGAGACGACGACGATATATGTAGACTACATGAGAAGAAAGATGAATGTCACAATGCTTTTAAGAGTGATGTCAGCATAATAATAATAATAATAATAATAATAATAATAATAATAATGTATTTTATTTTACCAGGCAGAGTTATGCCTTCTTCCACACAACCAGATCTACAATTAATACAAATACATAAGGATCTACTACAATTCAATAGCTTCCTACCATAACATATTAAAGAGGAGAATACTTACCTCCACGGATACACTCATCCTTACCTTAATTTTTAATACGAACAGCAATAAATATTGCATTAATATAATTAATTAAAATATTATCTCATCCTTAAGAGCATCCCTTTTTTCTCCTGCACACTCCATTATATATCTAAATTTTCATATATTTACATATTTATAGAGCTACATATTTAGAGATCTTCATAATATCTTACTTACATATGTAGAGTTTCCCAAAAACAGGAATAAGACGACCTTGCTGATGCGAAAGTCGAAGGTCTATAGTGCGGTTCACACGATATCGACGTAACAATGCAGGAAAACATCTGGCAGTGCATACGTAATTTCACTCTATTCCAAAGTACACGCCAGTCAAAATGTTATCTGTCCATTTCTGGTATAGGTCCCTGATTAAGTCCCATGATCTTTTATCTTTCATGAAAGTATGGAAGGAACCGTGTGGCAAAAAGTTACTTATCGTAGGGGAAAAGAATAATGTTATTATGAAATGACAAATGTAGAGCATTGACAAAGACGACAAAAATCACGAGAAAAATAACTAGGACCACGAAAAAGACGAGGACAAGGACCACGATAAGGATCACGACAAGAACCAGGTACATAATATGGATTACGAGAAAGACAACAAGAACCACAATAAGGACAACGGGAAAGACAATACCAACTACTATTATAAGGACTACGACAAGGACAAAGACGAAGGCAAGGACAACGACAAGGACCACCACTAGAATCACGACATGGACCACGACAAGCGCCACAATAAGGAACACGACATGGACAAGGATCACGATAAGGAAGACGACATGGATCACAAGGGCCACAAAAGGACCACGATAAGAATCAAAACTACAATAAGTACCGTAATTTCCTATAACTATGGTCCAAGCACCCAACTATGGTCCAAAACGCATTATGTACTACTTAGTCCACCAAGAGTTCGGTGCTTGCCATTTAAGGCGCCACTGTGATGGAATTATGTTCCCCATAGATGATTCCATCTACCATTACACGTGGCAATGATATGGATGCTTAACAAGGTCAGTATGCATCGTTCTATTGAATGTGTGAAGACACGAAATCATTCAGTTTGTGTTTGTCTGTTTTATTAAGCTCTCCTGTGTAGAACTGGTACGTTATAGATATATGATTCTTTGTACAATTAAACCTGGCTATACAGTGTTTACTTTCACGTAATAATTACACTGGCAGAGGTTAAGGACTCTGCGTGAAAAATGTTTAACCTCAAGTCTAGAAGTCAGTCCTCAACTACGTACCACAATTTTTTGTGGACCATATTGTATTTCAATTTTAAATGCAGTATAAACCTAGAGGACATCGTCGACCAGGAAGACCTTTAAGAAGACTGCTAGATGGGGCCGACACAGGTCTACAGAGTCCTAATTCATTAAGTATGATGATGATGATGATGATAATGATGAAATATTTGTCTTAATAAAATGTGAACAATGCGATTATCTACTTCTGCAAATACGGTATCTCAGTATATTCTAAAACACCATTTAATATCATAGTCAAGTAAACAAAGAAACAGGCTGTTCCAGCATCAATGGTACTAGCACGAATGATGGTCCAGTAAAACGAAAACTTCAGGGTAGAAGGAAAACAACCGTCCCTGTAAGTGACTATGAGAGCGGTGAAATTGAATTGAATACAGATTATGATGTTGCCGGTGTTTTCTCCATATTTACAGACAGTGAGTCACATGTGGAAAAGAAGATGAAATCTGTTAAATTAATGCTAAAGGCACATAGTTATATTATGGTAATTATTTATGAGAGGAATTGTGGCCAGGAAAAGTTTTGGAAGTGAAGAACAATGGAGCTATTGTTTTCATGTATAGTAAGAAGCGGCAATTGCTGAGGTGTCGAGAAATGGAAGACATTTTATTCTATAGAAAGGAAAACATAATAAAACAAATTGAAGACCCCAAATGCGTCTCCAGAAAGAGAGCTTTATTTTCAATTTCAGAATTACAAAAGAAGTGGAAATTCAAAGGATCGAAATAAGCCTACTGAATGTAGTTCTCAGTTGAAATATAAACATTATCAGTGAATTTATTTGCATAATATTTTGCTAAGAACGTCTTAGTTTGTTATATCGTATTTTTGTTCTTTAATACACTCACCGGCAAAAAACGGGGCCCACTACATTTTCTATAAAATTTTTGAAAATTGTAGGATTTTTTAAATAATTGTAGGTGTGCTGAGATTCATTTAGTTATTCATTTATTTTGTGATATGTAACAATGTAATGCTGAATACGTAATAGCCAACAATGATCTGAAAAGAAGATTCGTTCTTCTTGCAATATTGTGTCTAAACCTCTCGGACTCATTTCAAGCTAAGCTGAAGAAGTCTACAGACTGATAGGCTCTTTTGAGGCAGTAGGGGAGTTAGGCCTAAAATGACATACTTGAGTAAAATGACATGCTATGTGTTTTGTGAAAACATTGTAAGCTGAGTTTGAATTTACAGCTCTATAGTGCACAGAAGCTGGAAACAGTGCTTACATCATAGTTTCAGCAAGCAAAGGCGCTTTTTGGTGAAGCAGGTGGAACTAAAGGAAAAAAGTGCAAGACGATATAATATTATCGAGGTATGTTATGTATTTTTTGTCCTTTTATGCTTCATATATTAGTGAAATAATGTTCATGACTGAAAACATGAATATTTGCCGCCATAAAAAGGAATACAATATCCAAATTCATAAAGAGGTTAGGTCGTACTAACACTACTTCTTATTCTTATTCATTCCGGGTAAAATGACATAACACCTACTTGACTAAAATGACATACTATGTAATTTTACCCAAGTGCATGTTTCTAACTGGAAATGAGGAGCCTTATATTATGGGCGATAGCGATTTGCAAAATTGGTGTCAAATTTGTTTACAATGGCTGATTAGTGATTACTTCTGTGAAATTATGTAATATACAGGATGTTTCAAAAATACGGGGCATAATTTCAGGTATGTATTTCCCACATGTAGACAATCAAAATAGTTCATTACAACATGTGTCCGGAAATGCTTCATTTCCGAGTTATGGCCTTCACAACATTGAAATTCACCGGAACGTTTTTCTTTCCGCAGGTCGTTGCCGTCAAAGGAGACATTAAGAGGGTACTCTGACAGTTCATTCCGAGGCGAAGGTTACATTCAGTGTTTTGTAGGTGTTAGACTGTGCGACATGTATTCAAATCAAGAGCTGGCAGAGATACACTTCATGTACGGTAAGGCGGACGACAATGCTGCGCTGGCTCGTCGTTTGTACCAGGAGAGGTACCCACAGCGACAATGTCCAGATCGGAAGACATTTGTACGTCTCCATTACCGTCTGTGCAAGTATGGAAAATTTAACTCTCCTGGTTTGGGAAGGGGACGACCAAGATCTACAACTCCAGAAGTACAGGAGGAGATTCTGGAAGCTGTGAACACGACTCCTTCTATCAGCACACGAAGGGTAGCGTTGCAAGTCAATGCTCCTCATACGACTGTCTGGAGACTGTTGCATGAGTATCAATTGTATCCTTATCATTTGCAACGTGTACAGGCCCTGTCACCAGCAGATTACCCTGCACGAATTAGGTTCTGTCAGTGGTTCTTGCAGCAGTGTGGTGTAAATCCGAACTTTCCTGCCTTAGTATTATTTACAGATGAAGCACAGTTCACACGAGATGGCATAACAAATTTCCACAATCAGCATGTATGGGTATATAAAAACCCACGTGCAACTGTTCCATCTCATCACCAGGTGCGGTTCTCCCTCAACATGTGGGCCGGTATCATTGGTGATCAATTAGTTGGACCCCATGTACTCGTAAACACTTACGGGGCAGGCGTACACAAACTTCCTGGAAAACACCATACCTCATGTTTTAGAAGACACTCCACTGATCAATCGGACACTCCACTGATCAATCGTCACCGCATTCACTTCTTGCATGATGGCGCTCCTGCACACTTCAGTCGTACGGCTCGCCGGTACTTGGATCGAAGATTTCCTGATCGATGGATAGGTAGAGGTGGCCCAATTGCTTGGCCTCCACGCTCACCTGATCTGAACCTTCTCGATTTCTACTTGTGGGCCATTTAAAATCAATGGTTTATTCGTCTCCGGTCTTGATTTGGCATCCCTTTGGAATCGAATTGTGGCATGTTCTGAGGACATACGCAATACTCCTGGAGTTTGAGATCGTGTTCGCAGGTCAATGAGGCATCGATGTGAGGTCTGTATTCAAGCAGGTGATGGACATTTTGAACATCTTCTGTAATGACAACGACCTGCGGAAAGAAAAACGTCCCGGTGAATTTCAATGTTGTGAAGGCCATAACTCGGAAATGAAGCATTTCCGGACACATGTTGTAATGAACTATTTTGAGTGTCTACATGTGGCAAATACATACCTGAAATTATGCCCCGTATTTTTGAAACACCCTGTATAGTGGGATCTCTCTCATTGGTCGACTGAATTTTTCGTAAAGCTAACTGATTTTAAAATAGGTGAGATGTGGATTTCTTCAAAATATATAAAACCCTAAAGTCTCTAAAATAAATATATTTTCAATATTTATATGCACTGAATTTTGTTACTCTGATTTATCCTCTAATGAATGAGCTAGGCTTGGCGAGTCTGAAGTTTACTTGCAACTACTTCAATAAAAAGCGCTTATGTGGAAAACATTGTAAGATGAGTTTGGATTTACAGCTCTATAGTGCACAGTTTGGCGACACTGATTACACGTCATGTTAGCCTTCCCTCGTCACTGCACCCACCGATTCCAGCCACTTGATGTCTCTTTCTTCGTGCCTTTGAAAACATATGATCAGGCCGTTACAAAGTGGGTGAGGAACCATCCTGAATGGGTGGTTACACAGTTTCAAATTGCGGACTTATTTTCTGAAGTCTATGGAAAAGCTGCAACCATCACCAATCCATTGGGTTGATTTTCTTCAACAAGAATTTGTCCACTCTATTCGGACATATTTGCTGATCACTTATTTAGTCCTGCAGTGCCCACAGACAGACCTCTAACGAATGCAGACCCTACAGACGGGCCAAAGGGTGCAACACAGAAGAGCAGTTCAACAATAAGGAGTGCAAAAGAACATATGATAGAGCCATCACCAACAACTGCTCCAGCAGCGGAAACGTCACATCTCCCCGACTCAATATGGCACTAGATCTGTGGCGAGAAGGAAGAGAACACATGAAGTGTCCCAAATCGAGCATCTCTTTTAATGACCAATTAAAATTAAAGGAAGCTGAAAGAAGAGCTGTAGAAGAAAGGTGTTCAGCAAGCAGAGGAAAAACACAGTTTCAGTTTGATCTAAACAATGAGGACCAAGATGAAGAAAGTGACTTCAATGGTGATGTTGAGAACGATGCACCTTGTCTGTACTGCAATGAATTGTACAGCCAATATAAACCAGAAGAAACATGGCTACAGTGCAAGGAATGTTTCTCATGGGCACACAATGAATGTGCAAGTGTATCTAAGAGAACAATTTTTTTTTAACTATGTAAATATTAACTTATGTGTGTCATTTTACCCTAGTAACTTTGGTAAAATGACATAGTTTGTCTATTTTCAAATATACCTTTCAGTTAAAGATTGTCTGTATTTTTCACTTTCTGTTGATTTTAATATATGTGTTAATGTTGTAGTATCAGTTATATATAAGTGACGAAAACAAATTTGGTAAGAATATATATATTTTTTTCAAGATTTCCTTAAGGAATGTTATTTTAGGCCTAGTTCCCCTATTGTAGTATTTCATTCTATACAAATGTCACTAAGTCCTACCGATTCACCAAAAGTGGTTGCATTGATAGAAGATGGGTATAAACAGCGTTATGTGGCTGCAGTTCTTGGGATTCCTGTATCAATCGTACAACGAGTGTACTATCGCTTTAGAGAGACAGAAAGTTATTCCAGGAGACACGGTTCAGCGAGGAAACGAGTAACTTCGACTCCTGACGACAATTTTATTGTCCTAAATACACTAAGAAATCGCCATTCCACAGCTATTGAGACCAGAAAAGTCTTCCAGAAAATAAGACAAGTTAACGTGAGTGAGAGAAATGTAAGAGGACGTCTGGATGAATGTGGGCTGAATTACAGAAGACCAGCTAAAGGCCCAGAATTTCCCCAGCAACATCATGTTGAACGATTACGTTTGCTCACAATCATGCTAATTGGAACCTGGGGGGAGTGGCGACGAGTGCTCTTCACAGATGAATCGAGATTTAGTTTACAGATGGACGTGAAAGAGTGTGCAGAAGAAAAGGAGAACATTTTTCTTCATGTACCTTCAATTCACGTGTCAGTTTCAAAGGTGGATCAGATATGGTATGGGGTGGCATTTCGTATGAAGCTCACACAGAACTTATTTTTATTAATAGAGGTGTTATGACTGCTCCAAGATACATCCAAGGAGGCCTGATTTAACATGTGGACCATATGCCAAACTTATTGGTGAAAAGTTCCTGTTAATGCATGACAATGCTCGCCATTATGCTACAAGAATCGTGGATGAGTTCCTTCACGACGTTGGATTGAATATGATGACATGGCCAGCAAGAAGTCCTGATATAAACCCTATTCAACATGTGTGGGGAATGCTACGGAAGCGAGTTAGATGTCGTTAAACTCCTCACATCAAATTACAGCAGCTCCGAAATGTTCTAAGTAAAGAATGGAATAGAATCGACCAGACTGACATCCAGAATCTGATCGAAGGGTTGAATGGGCGAATGGTAACAGTCATACAGTCACGGGGAGGCAATACCCGCTATTAGCAATATCTGGGTGGCCACAAAATCAGTTGAACATTTGGAAGAAAATTGATACAATTTGTACGTTTTTACACCTTTTAATTATATTCATTGTTTGGCGTTGAAAATAATAGCGCAAGTGATAATAAAGAAGAGTCTTTTTCTGGGAAGCAATGTTTTGTTCATTTCACAGTGGGTTTTCTGATTCTCACCTCAAAAAAAAAAAAAAAAAAAAAAAGAAACTTTAGGTGTCCCAGATTTTTTGCCGGTGAGTGTAGTTGTTCATTATTGCAGGAAAAGACTTTTAGATTTCACTTGTTTATTGTGTGTTTATGTAATGTGTACTAATAAAATAATCAATATACTTTTCATTTAGTTTTAATATTTCTGTGCTAGATTATATTTCTGCCCTTAAATTAGAAACGGAATGTATTGATTTACGAATGGGCGGCAGGGTAGCTCAGTTGGTAGAGCAGCTGGCTACGGACTGGAAGGTCCGGGGTTCGATCCCAGGTGGTGACAAACTTTCAGAGCGGTCCCGAGGTTCACTCAGCCTCCTATAAAATTGAGTACCGGGTCTTTCCTGGGGGTAAAAGGCGGTCAGAGCGTGGTGCCGACACACCACCGCATTCTAGTGCCGAGGTCATGGAAAGCATGGGGCTCTACCTCCATGCCCCCCAAGTGCCTTCATGGCATGTTACGGGGATACCTTTAAAATTGGTTTACGAATAATTACAGCTCCAGCTATAGCCCATTCATGCTTTCAAGATGGAATATATGAGTGGACCATAGTTTGGCAACTCAGAATACAACTATGTACCATTACTTATTATTTTTTAACACTTGTAATTAAATAATTTCAAACACATATGTCAATATTTATTTAATATAAACTTAAAAGAGTCCGAAGGCAAAATTTCACTTAATCTGGATGAATAGTAGTGAATATGCAAATAAAAATGTGAGAAATGTGGACCATAGTTAGGGGAAACTACGGTACCAACCACGACAAGGACCATGACAAAGACAATAAAATACAACGATTGGACAGTGACAAAGATAACACATACCACGATAAGGACCGTGAAAAAGACAACAAGAAGAAGGATAAGAATCGTTACAAAAACACAGGCCTATGATAAAGACCACCAGAAAAACAACAAAGATCACGATAAGGAACATAACAAAGACGACAAGGAGCACTAAGAGGATAAGGGTCACGAAATGGGCTACGATAAGGATTACGACATGGACAACGACAGGCACCACGACAAGGATCACTATAATGACCACAAGGACCACGAAAGCACCATGATAAGGACCATTACAAGAACAAGGACCTAAGTAGGACAAGGACAAAAAGATAAGGGCAACGAAGGAACAACGATAAGGATCACGATATGGATCACGACAAGCACCACGATAAGAATCACGACTAGGACCAAGATCCCGATAAGGACCATGACAAAGGAAGCAAGGACCATGATTAAGAAAGTACTACGATAAGACCCACAATAAAGGCAACAAAATCGCGATAAGAATCATGACAAAGACAAGGACCACGACAAAGATCACGACAAAGACAACAAGGATAAAGGTAAGGACCATGACGAAGACAACAAGGACCACGGTAAGCATTACGAAGAGTTCAACGAGGACCACGATAAGGCTCACAACAAGAATCACGACAATGACCAAGACAGGGATCACGACATGGACCACGACAAGCACCATTTGTCTTGTAGTAGTCTTTATCGATGTCCTTGTGCTTGTTGTGGTCCCTTTCATGATTGCTGTCTTGGTCATTGTTGTGATATATTGTTTTTCAGTATTTTGGAGCGGAATTGGCCTGCGTTGAGACCAAAAGGCTGGGTAAACACTTGTGTCGCCACTCGTCTCGGTTGCTCATATGTTAGTATTCAAATGTAATTATTATTGCAATTTAAAATCAGTTTCTTAATGCTTCTTGTTAAAAACATTCTAAATTTCAATATTATTAAAAAATCACCTAATTTACAATGACATCTTAAGTTCTAAATTGTAATAATAATCTGTTAAAATATGTCGCAGAATCACGCATATATATTTCATAATTAATACATAAATCTTTTTTATAATATTCTAATTTTTAATTTTGTATTGTCAGTGACCATTAATATTTATCGAAAATAAGTAGCATTGTGCTCGCGATCGGCCACTTAATGCCAAGGCTCTGTTAAACTCAATTTTAATGTTGTTAAAGAAATAAAAAAAGCACTTGCTGCTATAGGCCTCGAACCTGTTCCCTTACGCATGACACGAAAAGCTTTATCCGACTGAGCTATTGAGACAAGACGTGATACTCTTCTTCTGCGGGACATGTCAATCTCGCCATGCAAGCATACATTTCGATGTTACTACACGACTTTTATACATACAGTATTTATTTATCTATTTTTACAACACATTTACATATGTTTGCAGTTTTCCAAGTAAGTTTCGGAACTAGTTCCAACAACAAATCAAATAGATTGAATTTAAATAACTGAAATATGCTTTATCTTGTGTATCTGGGCTACGAGCCTCCGATCATGCGCAGTGTCTTGTATCTGGGACTTGGAATATTATATAGATTCACTCCTTTGTGGGAGAAATGTACATATTTGGAGCTCAACATATGAATAATAAAAAAAATTATATATATATATATATATATATATATAATTTATCTACAAGTGAAGAATCGACTTTCTGAAATTAAATGAATTACAATTCGAATTCCATGTTTTTCCTTACTTATAAATGATTAACCATGAAAAGGCTGGTGTTTATGTATACTTGTAGAACTTGAAACATTGAACATTTATACTGCCCAACGGTAAGATTTTTTTTTCGATTTTTCCGAAACGAAAAACTCCTGAATATAAAGCGTTTCGAAAGTCATCACCTCAAGTGCGTGATACATGAGAGGAAACTAAAATTTTAATTCAAAGTGTCAATTTTATATGAGATACGAACTTGTGCACGTCTGCATAGAATGCTGTTGTTATTTCTGGCACTCTGTGGAATCCATGGGCGAGACCTGTTAAATAGGTCCTAAACCACCCTGGGGTAAAGTTTCTGTATTTCCTCACTTGCCTCCAACATGTAAGGAGTGCCATCAGTCACCAACAGAAGGATGTTGTCGCGCTCAATTCCATCAGAACACAATGATTTTTCTAACAGATTTGCCATTGTGAATATTGACATGTTTGAACTCCTCAGAATTTAACAAATATATCTTCTCTAATTCGTTAGAAAGGACTATCGCGATCATTTACCTATAAACCTCCTAGCTACATCTATGGTTTCGTCTAGGGACATCTAATTTTTTTCTGTCACAGTTTTTCGTAGGCCTATGATGTTCAGCACATACTCGAAGCAAGAGTAAATTATTCTGACATATAGTAGTTCGGTATGGAAGCTTTCTTCCTTTACACTTCTCTATGAATTTTACAAAGTATTAATGGCATTTTCTCCACTCACTATCATTTTACACAACTCTCTGAAAAAGTCAATTTGCAGTCCGGTTTCGTTTGTGACGTGCAAGAAATGTCTGCAGGAACCTTATTTTACAGTAATATCATACTTTTCTTTTATATCTTAGTATTACAATGGGCCTATATATTTTCGTTTCCGTCCTCTTGTAACTGAACGACAAACTTTGCACTGAATTGCTTATTGTCCCGTTCCTTCACAATAATTTACTTAATATCTATTCGTTGGAACATATTGTTTCCGCTGTGTGTACTGAACAACTGAACTCCCGGGACCTTTAAATAATACCGCCTCCTTAAAATCACTGTAATGAGTGGTTATCTTATGCTGAGTTTACACAGGAACTGCATGACGTAGAACAGTAATCTCAACTCTATGTGCACATAACTAGTTTTTCTTTTTAGGGTTCCGAAACTGCCAGCCCTGATTATTACAAAACTATTAAGACATACTGTATCTATGCTGAACATGGCTCTTTGGGTTCTTAACCCATCACTCATATTCATAGTTACTGGAACGCCTCTATTAGCTGATAGTATAGGACAATGCCAGTGCCTAAGTTAAGATAACACAAGATAAACACAAAGATGCAGCCCTCCACTCACTTTGGGAAGGGATTCATTCACCAAGGTACGACGTACACGTAGTCGGACACGCTACCGTTTGAGCACGATGAATCATAACTTACTGTAGTTTTCGCTTCCGTTCATGCATTAGTGCAATATATTGTAAGTAAGCTGTGAGCCTTGGTAGCGGCCTCGAGATTATTTGTTTTCGTTGTGTAGCATAACATCAAACTTCTCTTTACAGAATGATCGTTCAGGCCATCTCTGTAAACATCATTTCCATTACCGGGTCAATCTAGCTCTTCTGAGGGCCATACCTCTCACTCACCAGTTCCACGGACACGGTTTCTTAAGATGTGTAATTGCTCCCGAGTACCTTGGTTCTTAGTTTGACTTCAGCGAATAGAATGAATTATTTTGTTCTCTTCACCTTCTTCTACTTTAGAGCGACCTAAACGGTCTTGAAGCACTTTGGTCTATTATTTTGGTCCAGAGAGCACCATCCACAGGATTAACACAGCTAATCCAGAGGCAAGTACAAGATTGCAAAAGTTGGCTGCTTTAACCCACATGAGATGGTGAGCATTTCCCGATGAAATTATATCCGACTCCATGCAATTCAGGGTAAGATATATGAAGAAGTCTCCTCCTCTCTTGATTCATATCGCTCGTATTTAGGATCATGAGTGAAAATGTGAGGAAAAAAAATAAGTAGGCCTACCTACAAAACTGATAAATCGAAATTAATTAAAATAAGATTATAGCATCGAAGCGCTAAGGAACTGGCACAGATGATTTTTTTACTTGGTTATTTAACGACACTGTATTAACTACTAGATTATTTAGTGTCGAGGGGATTGGTGATAGCGAGATGGTACTTGGCGAGATAAGGCTAGAGGATTTGCCATAGATTACCTGGCATTTGTCTTACGTTTGGGGAAAACCTCGGATAAAACTCAACCAGGTAATTAGTCCGCCAGATCGCAACTCCGGATCGACAGGCACGCGCCTCAGCCGACTAAGCAGCGCCGCACAGTGGTCCGGATCGCTAAAAAGCCGGACAAAATTCGTTTTTTCGAACTTCATATTAAAAACACAAAATTACCTCAATAATAATCCTCAATAGTCATTATATTAAGACCAGGTGTTTTTCGAAGAATACTTCAAAGTCTCTGGTTAATACTTACGGGCAAAAGTGACACAAATCTTTTCCTGATTAATTCTGCATTTTTATAAGTGATTTCTGTGTCGCCTTAATTATGCAAAGTAAAATGCTAAGTATATTTTTTGTGAATGTGTTATGGTCTTATGTATTAGGAACAATTACAGTTTTCAGTAATTTTTGTTTCTAAGTACTGATAATAAATCAAGTTTCTATTGCTCTTGTTTTGGGCAAAAAAACAAAATTGTTTTAGTGTTTTAAAAAAATGTTCACCAGTGTAGACCGTGAAACTTACATAATGTATATTGGTAGGCACTTATAAGTTTGTCACTGAAGGTTTCATCTGCAAAACCCTGCAACTCTGCGAATTATGACCTCTGAATCATGTCTGTGCGCCTGGTCCGTCAACACGTGTCGCGCCATACGCACTTACCGAGAGTTATGTTTGATTACTTAAAAGACTGAGGAGTGATTTGTTGGAAGTAAACAACAAAGGCCCTTAATTTTTTCCATATTCAGAGGACTTTTGTTGATTTCAGGTCATTGTAGGTGTGCATAATGTAGTGTGTAAAAATGAATTTACGTGTTAGTTGCGAAGAAATTCAGGAGAAAATTAAAGAAAAGGGTAATAAGATTCTTGTGCAACATAAAGAATATGTTGTGTAATATATAAAGAATAAATTGGAATTAAATTTGTACAGTCATAGCACAAAGTCACTAGAAAGTGTAATAAGAATTTGGTTTTTTCTTCAATATTATCAGCGTTAGAACAAAATTAGTCACAGCAACAAAACCACGTATCTTCGTAAAAATTCAGACTGGTTATAACAAGAAATTTAGTTACCATTTACAGACATTTCTTCTACTTCTTATTCTTCTGAAAAGTGTTATCAATGATAGAAAGTATAGACATTTTTCAAAATGTCAATAGGCCTACTGTATGCCACCCAAGTAGGCCTGCATGGGTCTGTAATTGTGCCGGCAGCTCAGTTATTTTATCGGCTGCAGAATTATTAGAAGATGCCGCTGAGTCTAGAAACTAAGATGTGACAACATTTCGAGAAAGTTTTACTCGAAGAATTTCAAAACGAGACGACAATTTAGACCTCTTTAGCAGATTAATGTTGACTTCTGACCCATTAATTTCCAGTTTGAATAAACCACCAAAAGAAAATAAAAATTAAATATATCTTCGGAAGTGCTTGGTCTTTTGGTAATATCCGAAGAAGAGAAGGGGGAAGAAGACGACGAATTTGAAACATCAGCTTGCGGGGACGAGTGACAGGCTGGAGATCTTAGTTCCTCTTGAAATTCTTTATTTTATCACGTAAGAATATTTTGTCTTCCTTTTTCAAATTCGAATCACTCTTGGTGTAATAATCATGATGAAGACCTGGAACACATTCTTCTATACTGTCCATCCATAAACCACAAAAGAAGTAAATTAAAATCATCAGTACCAGTTGCAGAAGACACAGTCCTGCAGTATATATTGACTACACCCCAACTCTGGCTACTAGCAACAGGAATCTACAATGAACAACGATCAAATACCACTCATTTCTCATGAAAACAAAAACTGAAAAGACTACAGTGGACTATAGTGGACTTTATGTTGTCAGCAAACATTAAGGAGATTGATTGATTGATCCATTGATTGATTGGTGTTTGAATTGCGACCTTCAAACAGTTCTGTATTTCAACTTGTCTGCATTTACAACAGTGAAACTACTCAGTGCATCCAAGGCACACTTCTCAGATGCAAATGCTCAAGACCTTTGTAAGTATCAAAATGCATACTTTATTTCTGCTTAGCCATAAACTTCATAACAAAATGTATAAAAATGTAGATATTCTAATATAATTTAGCGCAATAATATAAGGGAATTTACAAGTGTGCAAGTTCATACACGTTATATTACCAGTAGTATTAAATGGTACGTAACATTTTGGATACCCCTACAAAACTACGAAAATATTAACGGATTATTTATGTTACTAAATGTAAGAATGTACTCACCCACAAAAATACAATACTTAATTGAATTTCGATTATAACTTATATAGGTTATATATATAATTTTAAACTTGTGGATTACATAACTTATGTAACTTTTCAACCCTTATATTAGGGGTTGCTGATGAAATTTGTCTTTCAACGCGCCGCGCCGAAGCATCCACCGAAGCTCGAGTTCCGCTTCCCCCAGCGCTTTCCTTCTCCCCAGACGCGCGCGAAACTCTCCGACGCGGCCAGACACGACTTGAAGAGCATGTTGCTGTCATACCCGTGATTGACTCCCAGTCGGAAAACTCACATGACGCAGGAAAATATAGTTCGTATTTGGAAACCACAATCTTATATTATTTGAAAATAAAAAATTGAATTCTAGTTGTTAAATACGATTAAACTTTTAACTTCACTCATATGTAAAACGCTATGTAAAAGAAAAACTACTTTTATATTTTGTTATGTACTATGAACGCGGATGAATACCAACAGTAATACCGAAGTAGTCTGTTCTTGTAACAAGCTGGCGTCACTTGAGGTCGTAGTTGATCACATAAGCATGTGGTACTGAAGTATGGCTTGTGTATCCTCAACTGTCCATTGTGAAGACATAAGACTCAAAACTAATTTAATTGCAGTAATTATAAAGTAAATGTTTCCTAAGCAAACGAATACATATTAGTGAGGTTAGGCCTACTTGACGAGTAAAGGGAAATGTTTAACATGAAACAGAATGTCCAACAGTAGGCGGGAACACGTACTGAGAATCTATGGCGCCAAACAGCGGCCAATGAAGCCTCACTTCAGTCACGTGCTATTGTTTACATTAGGATTTTTCTTACAGCGAAAAGATTATAGAGTGTTCAGCCTACTGCCACAGTGCAGTGCAGTATTAAATTTCTAGTGTTGAACAAGTGTTTCATAATCCGCACGCATAATAAACTGAAGTATTAGTACAGTCCATGCAACAAATATCAGCTCATAGTTTCAGTGCAGTTTGTATCTTCTACTCCTCGGTCATCCAGTGTAGTTTACATGGTAAGTGATTAACCGTCCGATTTCTTTGTAGTGCACTTTACTATTTTCCAGTGCAATTTACAATCGCCTGTCTCTTCTAGATCTCACTGTAGGCCTATACCATTTCTTGCTCATCTAGGAATACTTACCTCATCGCCAATGTTCACTGTTCAATATTTTGACATCAAGTAAACCGGACTGTTGAATCTGTATCTTTGTGTGGTTAAGGAGGCAAATAAATATCAACTATCTAATAACTCACACTTATTTTTTTCTTTATATATCCTGTACTTACTTCCTATCTTTATTTATCTTTTTTAATTATTTCTTTGTCCTTTAATTATTTTCTTACTTTATTCTTTCCTTCGAAGTTACTTATTTTCGTACTTTCATGTTGCTTTCCGCTTTTCGTAACTTTCTTACTTCTTTCTTTCTCCTTTACTTACATTCTTACTTTCTTCTTGCTTTTCTCTATATTTACTTTCTTAATTTACTTCTTTCCTTCCAGTTTACACATTTTCGTACTTCCTTATTGTTTCCTCCATTATTTATTTTCTTACTTTCTTCTTGCTTCCCTCGATTTATTTCATTTTCTTCTTGGTTCCCGTTTATATATGTTCTTAATTTCGCCTTATTTTCCTCTTTATTTATTTTCTTAACCACTTCCCTGATTAACCCGAGTTAACTCGTTGGCATCCCATTTTCGCTGCTAAGGGTTATTATCCCGAATATATACGTTTCCATCCTTCCATTAAACTTTTCCTTACTAGATGGCTACAGAAGCTAGTGATATTGCTACATCTGGTGGTGTGTTTTATACTTCTTCCTTGCGAGTGGAATTCTATGCTCATATAGCATTCACACACAGTAGTGAGTAGATGCTATTTAGTTTTGGCGGTTTCTGTTTGTGTTTAGTGTTTTTTGTGCTGTTTTGTGTAAAGATGGATCAAGTTAATGATTCCGAATCTTTTGATCAGGAATATATTCCTGTAGGAGATTAGGAAATGAAACATCGGTATTAGAAGACGAAGTTATAGACCAACATACAGATTCAGATTAGTTGATGTCGCGTCTTTTTGACAGTGGTTTGAATAGCAGACATCTGGCACCACTTCTTCTGCGCCTCCGAGGTCCCATTCCCTGAAACTTTAACATTGTTTTTGATAACGATAATTCTCAATTTTTTAAATTATTCTTTGATAATGACCTCATCAACATTATATCCGAGGAGACGATCCGGCATGCTAATAAGTGTTCACAGAATGCTGAAAATAATTCGTGGCGGCCTACTACAGACTCTGAAATACATGTACTTTTGGGCATAGTGATACTACACAACATTATTCACAAACCTGAAGAACAGATGTACTGGTACAAATATTCAATGACTGCTACACCATTCTTCCCAAAACGCTCTCATACAGGAAATTTGTCGAATTGAAAAATTCCTGCACTTCGCCAACAATGAGGACTACGAACCGGAAACCCACCCAAATCTGAAATTGAATTAATTCTGGCCTACTTTTTGGAATCTTGAAGACAAATACACTCCCGACAGAGATGTCACCATCGAAGAGAGCCTGTTGATTTATAAGGGACGATGAGGGTGGGTACAGTATATATCACTAAAACGAGCCAGGTTTGGATAAAGACATATATGCTCTGTGAATCTAAGAGCGGGTACGTTTAGTCCAGTATAATTTACACTGGAAAAGGAAACGTTCTTGACAACGGCTACAAGGATATTCCAATGTCTAGCCAAGTAGTCATGACACTCATAAAGTCTTTACTTGGCCGGGACTATTGTCTTACAACTGACAATTTTACACGTCACTCCAGTTATCCTACATACATTTCACACACTACAGACACTTACGGGGCTATGAGATAGTAGGAAAGAGATGTCACCAGAAATGAAGAGAACAAAGCTGAAGAAGGGTGAAACTGCGGCCTTCCCTTCCAGAGGGGCAAGAACATTACCCTCAGGTTGAAGGATAAAAAAGATGTGGTGCTTCTTAGCACAATACACAGTGCTGAGATGGTCGTCATCAAGGATTATTTGAAGCCGAAAATGATGGTCGACTATAACAACTCAATGGGAGGAGTCGACAAGGTAGACCAGCACATGGCAGCTTATCCTGTCCCCCGAAATAGTGGAAAGCGATATTATAAAAATATCTTCTTTCATCTTCTCAAGTTGGCCCTGTGGAATTCCTACGTTTTGCATACGATATCTGAAGGCAGGAAGACACCCTTGGACTATCGAATGGTGGTAATTCGTAAGATTTTCGAAAAATACACCCCGAATGTCCTATCACTCAAGGCAGGATGGCCAGGAAAATCGCCCAACTCACTTCGGCTTACAGGTAGACATTCTCCAGAAGTTACTCCACGAACTCTGAACAAGCACAATCAACCAGATAGTGTTTCATGTGTAGTATTGCGAGAGACTCAAAATAAAATCAAATTCGACACACGAGCAGATACTACTACCCGGAATGCAATGTGCCACTGTGCGTAATACCCTGCTTTCGAGTCTATCATACGACAAGCAATATTTAACACCTTGATAACAGCACTGGTATTGTACCTCATAAATTAATCCATAAAAAAACACAAGTTGGTAATTAGTTCAGGAGAAAATCAAAGTGGGACAACTACCAGAGCTGGAATCAAGGTGCACGAGATAACTCGGGATAATAATTCAGGTATGAATGTATGTCTATTTCATAGTAATTTTTTAGGTATGTAAGAAAATTAGTGATGTACAGTGATTCTGTTATATTAAATGACCTCTATACAAAAATAAAAAAATATGACACTTTTTTTTCACAAAACTGCTAAAATATATAGTAAGGGAAGAGGTTAATTCGTCGTTTCCTTCCTCTTTACTTATTTTGTCACTTTTTTTCTTCCCTTACACCTTTACACATTTTCCTTCCCTTTCACTTTACTTACTTCCTTGCTTCTTTCCTTTCCCCTTTTACATATTTTCTTAATTTTTTCTTTCCCCTCCCTATTATTATCTTCCTTTCTCCTTTATTTATTGTTTTACTCTCTATTTTCCTTCAGTTTATTTATTTACTTACTTTCCCTTATCCTACACTTCTTTTCTCACAATATTTTCTCTTTTATTTATTTTCCTACTTTCCCTTTCCTTTTCCATTCACTTGTTTCCTTATTTTCTCTTTCCGTTTCATTTAGCCTACTTATTTTCTTGCTTTCTGTTTTATTTTTCTGTTTAGTTATTTTCTCACTTTCTTTTTTCATTCCATTTTAATATATTATTTTCTTACATTCTCTTTTCCTTTCACTTTACTCACACTGTTACTTTTTTCTTTCCTTCCGCTTTACTTACATTCTACGTTCCTTCTCCTTTACTTGCTTACTTTCTCTTTTCCTCCTTGTCTACTTATTTTCTCACTTTCTTTTTCCCTTCCCATTTACTTATTTTCTCACTTTCTTTCTCCCTTCCCATTTACTTATTTTCTTACCTTTTTCTCCCTTCCCATTTACTTATTTTCTCACTTTCTTTCTCCCTTCCCATTTACTTATTTTCTTACCTTTTTCTCCCTTTCCATTTACTTATTTTCTCACTTTCTTTCTCTCTTCCCATTTACTTATTTTCTTACCTTTTTCTCCCTTCCTATTTACTTATTTTCTCACTTTCTTTCTCTCTTCCCATTTACTTATTTTCGTGCTTTCTTCTCTCCTTTCTTTCACGTATTTTCTTACTTTCTCCTTTCCTTCCCCTTAATTATTTTCATACTTTTTTCTTTCTTTTCCCTTTATTTATTTTAATGTTTTCTCATTTCTTTCTTCTTTACTTATTTTCTTCTTTATTTTTCCTTAGTTATTTCCTTAATTTTTTTTCTTTCCTAACGCTTTCACATATTTTTTTACTATCTTCTTGTTTTCCCCTTTATTTATTTCCTTGGTTTCTTCTTGCTTTCCCCTTTTTTCATTCTTTTCTCTTGCTTTTGCGTGTACTTATTTTCTTACTTTCTCCTTGCTTTTCTCTTTACTTAATTCCCTACTTGCTCCTTCCATTTCTTTACTTAATTCCTTACTTTCTCCCCCCCCCCTTACTTGCTTTCTGATGTGCGAGAGTCAAGAATCTTTCAAATAATTTTATTTCCCTTTCCTTTTCCTCTTATTTTCATATTTTTATTTTCCCATTTTATTCTTCCTTCTCTATTTTTATGACTTCCTTTCTGTTTTATTTCTAATTCATTTCCTCCCTTTTTCTCTTAGTTTTCAATTTCATTCTTTCTCTTTCTTCCATTAATTTATGTCGTATTATTTAATTACCTCTGTTTCACGTTTCTTTGTGTCTACTGCTTCCTTAATTTTGTTTTTGGCCTTTTCTTCTAAATTTATATTTTATTTTTCGACCCGACACATTTCACTCTGGAATTACTTTACGTCGGAATATAATTCCATAGACGGGAAAGGACACTAATATTGCTGGACGAACTGAGTAAAATCAAGAATTTTAAATGCAAAAGTAAGAATACTTATTTACCGATTAGCAGATTACGACAATCACGAGAAAGCCACACGAATTCCACCTCAGAACTTTCACAGATGAGGTAACTTCAGATAAGAAACATTTGGACTGCAGCTACGATTTACATAAACTGTAATGTATGAATAGATGTCAATAACTTCTCCTACCCTTTTGGTTCCATTTCTTATTTATTTATTTATTTATTTATTTATTTATTTATTTATTTATTTATTTATTTATTTATTTATTTATTTATTTATTTATTTATTTATTTACTCTAGTGGAGTTAAGGCCATTAGGCCTTCTCATCCACACCACCTGAAATGCATCATCGAAGAGGGAATATATAACGTTTCGTTAGATGACTTCTTCTTACTTTCTTATTTATACTAAGTATTCTAGTACTGACTCAGTCGCCACTAGGTACGAAAATTTATGTGTAGGAATCTATTCAATAAACATTTTGTTCGTTTCGAAGAGTGTTTTTAATATTAAGTGCTTATATTTGAACTCAAACGTTATTTTAGTAATCTCTAAATTTTGTATGATTAATTTTTAACGATCGTAAAAATGTAAATAAATAATATAAAAGATTAGCTTAATTTTGGATGCCAGCACTACTTAAAGTCAATAAATTTACTCAAGTTAATGTCTACATCAACATTTAGCAGTAATTAAAACAAAAGAATGTAAATGAATTAAAATTTACTTCTTTAATTGAACACAATCATTTTTCTATGTTATCTTTTACTGCCTCTGTTTGCTAGGTAAGATTTGGATTAGTGTTTCTTCTCCCCTCGGTAGGTATAGTGTAATCCCCCCCTCCCCGGGAAAAGGTCTGAATTCAATACTGGGCTCGGTACATCCCTGGTGACGTAGGAACTCGGAATCCCCCGCCCAAGCAGCAGTATCAGTTCGAGAACACCAGGCAGCAAGTTGACGTAACAAGGTGATTATGACATTCCAAAAACCGGCTCCAACCTACGAAGTATGCCACTACAGCAGCGTGACACTTCTTGGAATCGGGAGCTCCAGGCGCGTCACGCTCAACATACAACATTCTAATGATAGCTTACAGAGGCTATTCAAATACGATAGGATGAAGCAACGGTTGATTGGGAATGGCAGAAGGAAATTAAAATATATTGGAAGAAATGTAATCGACACTCGTTTTGTTCAACGCAAATATGTCCAAGATTCAAACATGAACTCTTTTGCTGGAAATCTTGAAAACGTGTTCAACTCTGTGCGAAATCAACTCATTCCTATGTATAGAACACATTTATACAGCAAACTCATCTATAAGACGATACAATTACGTAACATGAGTACCAGATCTCTAACTTAATATTCTTGTTTACATCTTAAAAAAATGGAATAAAATAATCACTGAACATTTATATTGACATTCAGAGAACACTGCTGGTGCGCATGCGTTGGTTTCACCACCTGAGCTGCATTATAAACAGTATTATAAATCAGAAACAAACCTTAGAAATTCGTGAGCAGACAATGTGACTAAAAACTATTCTTCTCATACTCCGTTTTGGAATCAGTAAGTTTATAATGATAAGCAGTCGCTACAAGATTTATCACGAAACTACGTTGTCTGTAATTCCTCGTAATTTTATTTGCGGAAAAATAAGCTCTCATGGATTTAACACTACAGTAGAGACAGTCATCTTCAATGAATACTGAAGCTGTCGCGGAGACAATATTTGCTACTAGGAAAATATGACGGATACGTCGGTAAGTAGTAGGTGCTCAGAAACAGTGTATATAAGAAAGCGCAAATTGAATTCAGAAAAAAGAAAAATGAACGAGATCTTTGATTGAGTCGGCGCCATGACCACGCCTGGTCTAAAATGTAATTTCGAATTTATTTCATCGGTGAGTAAAATAACTATTTTGGTTTAAACTTACAGCACATGTGCGGTTAGTAAATAAATCAAATCAACTTTTATTTATTTACTTAAAAATAACGAACTATCAGTGTCGCGCACACTATGTGCTATAAGGAAATAACTAAATGTTTTACAGTATTATACCTATACACTTCCTAAATTAATTTATTGGCGTGGAGATTTGTAAGAAACAGAAATTAATGTAGATAAGACGTAAGCGTGAAAACTATTTCTGACGAATTTAGGTTGTTGCTCTGAGCGTCACTCGTGGGGTCGTGGCTTAACGCGAAAATATCCGTGGAGTAAAATACGTATTCAAGCATTAACCTAACCGGTAGGCTATGCAATTTATTCATCCTGTTTATATGAACATTATATTCCTGTTTTCTCCTATATACCCATTCATTATTATTTTCAACTTCACAAATTTGTCTTGTAGAGTAAAGGTGCCATATTTCGGATACTTAAGGAAAAATTGGTATTTTCAAGGAGAGATTATTGTTTAAAAGACAGATTTTGTAGATTTCACTTAGTTCACATTCATATTATGCGCGTACATAATTGTTATTCAGATAGAATTGCTCTTAATATGTATAGCTTCATTTTTTTAGAAAGTTGTGGAAAGGAAGCTTATTAAAAAGGGTTTCCTATTTTCGGATACTGTGTTTTCTAATTTCGGATAGGATTTATAATGGGACCTGAAAGTAGATTTTTATACACAAATAATTCAAATTTCATATCAAAACCTGCATTTCATAGTAGTGAAGGTACAATATGCATAAAATTAGAAGCTTTTGGAGGCTTTTAGGGCATCAAGAGGTTAAGCCAATAATTATTCACACTTCAACGTTTTCCATGCGTTTTTTCCAATCTCTGCACATAACTCATGCACCCATCTCAAGCATTTAGTACAACGGATCCAGTCCTCGCCAGATTTATCCAACCGATAAGGCATGGCACAATAAATACATTCCTCATCAGCGCTATTTTCGTTGTCCGTGGATACAAATTCCACAATTTCATCAGAACTGTCACTTGAAGATGCCAGTTTCTGATATCTCCGCACATTTTTATTTTTGCATTTTGTTTTGTTTGTCGTAATACCCTTACCATTTTCAATTGAAGTTGACGTCTCACAACTCTTCTCTTGGATGGTCAAGACGATTTGCAGTCTGCACTTCTTCACTCTAGCTTGCTGGCTATTCTTCCTTGCAGAATTTTGGAGAGATTCCTTCAGTTCTTTCTGATATGGAGAAGATATTATAACTGCTGCCTTTCCGCCACGTCTCGCATTGGCGGATGGTTCTGGTAAAACTAGCGGTGAGCGAATGTCGAATGGTGACACAGATGCATCTCTTCTTTTTGGAGACTGAATGTCTGTCCTTCCAGCCTGGGATGTTGAAGCGGCGACTTCGCTTGTTGCTTCTGATATTTGAAATGTTGCTACGGCAAACTCGTTTGTTGCTGTGGTGACCTTTGTTGTTGCAGCAGCGACCTGGGTTGTTGCACTGGCAAGTGGAGCAGCTGGAGTTGTTTCCTTGTGTCCAGTGTTATCAGGGATGAAATCTGCAGCACCAAAAATTGTGAGATTGTATGGAATTATTCTACACTTTCTGAAACCACTGATGGCAGTTTGCATGCTTCCTGCCTGAAGATATGCTTTTCCAAAAAATGGTCCCAACTTCGACAGATGAAACTGCTTAAAACTGGTGATTGTCCAGCCATAGTTCTACCTCCTGCGAGTAAAACGTTTTGAACGGGCGCATAAATGCTCTGTCCAGAGGCTGGAGCTTATGTGTTCAATGGGGTGGAAGGCAAAAAATGTGTAACCCATGTTCCTGTCCAAGGGAAATTACGTCGAAGTTCCTTGTGTGGGAGTAATGGCCGTCCAGGATTAATACCACGAGATTTTCCGTCGTTGGTTTAGTTACCATTAAGAAGTGGTGAAACCATTGAGTAAATATATAGGTCTGTATCCATCCTGACATGCAGCAATGGTTCCAGGAGAGGTGCCATTGAGAAGTTCTGGTTTCATTGTCATCCTAGAGAAGACTATGAGCGGTGCTACAAACACCCCACTCGCACTCATGCAGATTACCACCGTCATCAAGGAACCTCTTTCTGCTTATGAGAGTCTCTCCACTTGCTTCTTCTCTTTCACTTCAACACATTGGATCGAGTTTCTTGCACAATTATTATCCCCGTCTCGTCGACATTAAATACTTGCATTGGTTCAAAGTTTACTTTCCCTAATTCCGGCTTCAACATGTTGAAGAACGCCTCCACATTTTCTTTTGTGAATCCCTTGACTCTGGCAAGTGAAATAGCTTGTGGAGGAAATAATTATTGCTGAAAATTTTAATTGGGGACCATTTTGAAATATGGTGCTGGAAATAACTTTCCGTTTTGAATTTTCTATCCTTGTTACGTGTGAAACAAAGAATGCATTCGAAACTTGATAGACTGGACAAGGTAAACACGAAAACGCACGACCGAGCAAGCATTCACAAAAAATGCATGCACGCACACGCACGCACACACACACAGAAGCTCACATACATTACGGTTATCTCATAATCTCGGTTACTTCAAAATAATGCAGGCTAAAAATGAGATTCCTAATATCGGATATCCGGAATTGGGCATCCTATTACTATCCGAAATTTGGCAACCTGACATTAATTTGTGTTCGTCGATATGAATAAATATTAAAATAAGTTATGTATATTTATAACATTGCAATGAAAACTACAATATCTATACTTCATCTTAATGCAAATAAAATTTAAATTTAAACTCACCTTCGCTTGTAAAAGCTTAAGTCACAAAGTGAAAATATTATAAAGAAATTCTTAGAAACACGGTTACTGTACTGGCGAAAACCAGACTGCGGCAAAAGCTTCACAACAAGTGAGGGATGAACCGTTAGGGACAGAAGAGCAATGCCTTGCCCTTCACATTCCATTTCTATTGTTAGTTCATGAAAAGTGGAGGTATCCGAAATTAGGCAACTATCCGAAATATGGAGCCTTTACTTCTTCCTCTATCCCAGAAAGTTGTTCCAACAATTTTGCGAAGTATTTTCATTTCTGCGGTTTCCAACAATATTTTTTGTTTTTGTTGTATCTAGTCTTGCTTCTGTCTGAGAAGTCATAAAGGGTCTTATTGTTGTTTTGTAGATTCTGGCTTTGGTTTCTATTTTTTAAAGTTTATTTTTCCGAAATGTATCATTAAGACAACAAGCTACTTGATTTGCGTTAATAACCTGCCACCGGCGCAGCTCAGTTGGCTAAGCCGCTTGCCTGCCGATCGGGAGTTGCGCTCGGGAGCGGTTTCGATTTCCATTTAGGTTGATTACCTGGTTGAGTTTTTCCAAGATTTTCTCCAACCGTAAGGAAAATGTCAGGTAATTTGTGGCGAATCCTCGCCTCCATTTCACTAAATACCATCTCGCTATCATCTTTCCCATCAACGCAAAATAACCTAGTACTTGATACAGCGTCGTTAAATAACCAAGTAAAGAAAAATAACCTGTTTTCTCACCTCCTGTTATATGTTCCCATATTAATTTGATAATTCAATTCTCAAATATCTAAATGTCATTTCATGATTAATAATCTATTTCTAGTTTACATCTTTTAGGTTCTATGGAAGTTGTCAAACACTCTTTTTATGTGGAATTATCAAATTAAATTGTAAACTATTGTATTGAATAAATGAGGTCCCCAATAAAACAACAACTAAAGTTCAGAACACTAAATTTTATAGGAGAAGGTTTTATTTGAATTATACACTTCTGGGTTGCATTTTATTAACTAGTTGTAGGGCACAGTTTTACATTATTAAACTGCATATAGCATCAAGTTTTAATGTTTGTGTGCTTGTCGAATATAGAATAATTAAGGCTTATTTAAGCTTGACGTGGCACGTTGTTTTATTTTAGCTCTTCTTTGCTATATTTAATTAAATTTTTCTTCTTTATAAATATACAAAATGAATAAAAATTCACATAAACAATAAAAACATTCCGCACAGTATATATTTCAGATAAAACTAACACACTGAC
This sequence comes from Periplaneta americana, assembly GCF_040183065.1. Classification (NCBI taxonomy): domain Eukaryota; kingdom Metazoa; phylum Arthropoda; class Insecta; order Blattodea; family Blattidae; genus Periplaneta; species Periplaneta americana. The sequence goes on along the minus strand of NC_091128.1, from coordinate 15,144,864 downwards.
CTACATCTAAACATGGAGTTTAAGGAAATTCCGCAACGTAACAAAGATACTCTAGCGATCTAGTCGTTTGTTTTTCGTTGATGTAGAATGTTCCTCTTTTTCAATATGTCAAGAAGTGTGTTATTTTCTACCAAAATTTTTGTATCAGACTCTGCACATTCTCCACAGACAAACGATTTTGGTCGGAAAAAAGCATAATTGAAATTATTGTGGGGCAAATAAAATTCAAAGCTTGCTGCCTTTACTCAAAATTTTGTGCTGCATGCTTCTTGGACGTTGTTGAACATAGTTTTGCTCGTCGACACACTTTTTCATTATCTTATGATTATCTTCATTCTGCAGTATTAGCATTTTTAAGACAAATTTCATAATCATAATCACTCGATACTTCGTTCAGTTGGCGAGTGCCCTCCGTTTTCCAGATTTGTCAACCCAGTGACTTTGCAGAAACACACGATCCCAAGTTGGCACTGCCAACAACGAAACAATAACCGAAGTGATGGACTTGGGGTACAGTTACGTGGAAACGAAGGGTGAAGGCGTCACAAACATTTATAAAAACATGGACTTGGGCTATTTCTTGTCGGTGGAAGGTCACTCTGCTTTAGCAAAGCTAACATTGGAATAAATCTCGATGTCGCAAAACAGGGGACTTGGGTGTTTGTTTTATTTGGGACCATAAATATAATAATCGCTGAAGGTTATCTTCACTCTCTGTCAGTCCCATTAAAGTCCAAATTAATTTTAATTAAAAAACTAAAATAATGTATTTATTCCATAAATTTAATCCATAAGATGCCAAGAATATGTTTTGTCTCTTCTGCCTTGCACCAAAGATCTGAAAATCACCCGGTCCATAAACAGACCGCTGGCACTTATGATATCTGCGTATTCATTTGCAATAAAGTAAATATATTTTTTTGCGTATTTAATGTATTATAACCAGAAACATTTACACCAATATAAATAAATTTATTTATGACAGATTTAGTATTTAATGCAACAGTACAATGCTGCCGCAATAATGAAACAATTTATTTTAGTAATGTCTGTCTTTACCGAGTGTGGTAAGGCTTAAAGCATCTTTGACAGAGAGTTACATCACACTTCTTGCGGAATGTTACTGGTCTGCATTTACACCATTCCATCCGGCAGTGTTTCTGAGAGGGTCGTTTTGCCATGAAATGACCTCTACTATCATACCTCATATCAAATTTCACTCCTCGAGGTGATGAAATAGGGCGCCCCATTCTCTTGCAGTTCGAAAACATCTTGAGATATTGAATAGCCAAGCATCGTCGGAATTCAAATATGTGCAGGAAATCTCGTCCATGCATTTCTCTGTAGACAATCCAACCATTTACTATAGCCATATCCAGCATTCTGACAAAGAGATCCTAGTACCACGTTTTTCCACGGATTGAAATGGCATATTTCCCTGCTAACCAATCATGATGGTCCACTCCACACATGTACTTACTGTAGTTCCTTATGACCTATTGTCCACACCTGTGGAGGAACGCTTAGCGCGTCTTGCCGCGAAACCAGGTAGCTCGGGTTCGATTCCCGGTCGGGGCAAGTTACTTGGCCGAGGTTTTTTTTTTCGGGGTTTTCCTTGAACCCAATATGAGCAAATGCTAAGTAACTTTCGGTGCTGGACCCCGGACTCACTTCACCGGAATTATCACCTTCATCTCATTCAGACGCTAAATAACCTGAGATGTTGATAACGCGTCGTAAAATAACCCACTAAAAATATCACATGTGGTTGTTGCACACTTATCTTCTGTCTTAAATTTCTGTTCCACCTGGTTGCAGAAACCACTACATCAAAGTTTGGTCCTTCAGGTACACCTCTGTTGTTATCCCACTTCACGAACAGAATTTCACCATTAGTGTCAAATGTATAGGCCTAATCGTAAGACTCTCGTACTGCATTCTGCAGTAATTTCGTATCCTGAAGAGGACAGGCGTCCATTCTGTTTTCTCTCACAGTTTCTGTAGCCCGAAAACCAAGATCCTGAAGATGGAGCAAAAGGTCTCTACTTCTAAAAAAACTATGGTTATATTTTCGTTGATAGAAAGAGAATTTATGTCAAACTATTTGTTTTATTAATGTGACTCCATTATTTGAATTATCACTACTCAACAAATTTGACCTTTTTTTCCATAACATTAATAAAATAGGCTGATCTTAACTAATTTGCATGCGCTGAACACGAAAATGGCAACGAAAAGTTCGTAACACGTCACGTTTTTGTGTTATAGATACTTACTTGATACATTGAAAAATCAGGATTTTTGACCTATTAAAATTACTTTGTTCTCATTTTTTGTGTCAAAATGCCCAAGGGCAGCTTAGATATGATAAAACTGATACATTAATAACTGACCAGCTATTAAGACTTATAAAAACCACTCTTCGTGGAATAAAATAGAGAAAGATAAAAAATACCTTCACTTTTTCTCTTACGAGAACTGGAATCTTCTCTTTTTAAAAACTAGCAATAATCGCCCATCGTCGCTGGATCCCATCTTCCTTGATACCGTTGCTCCATTGTAGCAATGTCTTGGTGAAATCGCTCTCTGTGCTCATTACTTACAGCCCCCAAGTTCTCAGGATAGAAGTCCAAATGTGAATATAAGAAGTGGATTATCACTGACATACTGCAGGCCATTTTTTGTAGTTTCTTAATAACGTCTCTATTAATTGGTGATAATTTTCTACCTTGTGATTCCCTAAAAACTCTTTGATGAAAAGATTTTCATGCTATTAATTTCTTGGGGTTACGTCTTTTCTAAAAAATGCTGTCCTTAAAAAGTTTTCTAATTTGTGGACCGACAAATATGCCTTCTTTTAATTTAGCATCACTGAGAATTTTTCTTTAGCCCTAGTTTTATATGTAGTGGAGAAAGAAGTACATTTTCACGTTGCACTAACGGAGGATATTTAATATTATGCTCACTAGGAATATAATTTTGCCTGATAGCCCAGTTCTTCACCACATAATGTTGTGCTGTTGCTCGACTGTCCCACAAACATAAAAAACAACATAACTTAGTAAACCTCCTTGTAATCCAAGGAACAAAGCTATTACTTTCAAATCCCCACAAATTGCCCAGCGATGTTCATTACAATTTATTGCATTCAATATTAGTGACATGTTTTCGTAAGTTTCTTTCATAGTGACTGAATGAGCCACTGATGGAAGATTTTGTATTGCCATTGTGCAATAAAACTGTTTTTAAGCGTAGTTTTAATGAATCGATGAACAGTCTCCATTCTTCTGGATTATATTCAATATCTAATTCATCCATAAGCCCGTTCACATTTTTGCAGGGACAAACAGAATTTTCCATTGCAAAATAACTAGTCAGTTTATCGTTTCGTTTTCTGAGCACGGAAATCTTGATATCTTTCGCTAATAAGCCCCATTCTTGTAATCTAGAACCTAATAGTTCAGCGTGTTGCTTGGAAAGACCTAAATCCCTAACTAGGTCATTAAGTTCTGCCTGTCGTATCAGATGTGGTGTTCTATGATGTTCGGGAATGTGGGTGGAATCAGCGGAAGTTGAAGGGTAGTCTGAGGATTCTTCGTGTTCCTCTGGAATGACATAATTTTCCCCACTGGGCGGAGGGTTGATAGGATGTTCAGGAGAATGTGGCACGAGTCTTATGGCTGGACAATTTTATCTTTAGTTTTCCTGGAAAATCCCTGTTGTTTGGTAATGCAGAAGTAACAATCTTCCAGATGACTGGTAGCCTGTTGCCAAGTCATTGGAACAGTAAAAGACATAGAATAACTCTTCTCGGGTTCTCAGCCAGGTGAGTTGGAGATTAGCTTCCAAGCTTTCGACGGCTAGCTCTGCCATCTTCTTCGTCCCTGAAGAAGATGGCAGAGCTAGCCGTCGAAAGCTTGGAAGTTAATCTCCAACTCACCTGGCTGAGAACCCGAGAAGAGTTATTCTACATCAAACGCCGGGAAAGCCTCAAGTCAGTAAAAGACATGTTGTTATTTTCCCCCAGCAACCACTCTGTTAACTTAACGTAACATGTTACACAACACACGTATGGTGCCCAATTTTTGTCTTGTTCACCCACTTTACAGCCAAAATACAACTAATATGCCTTTTTTACATTGTCTGTAATTGATCGACGTTGTGATTTTAAAGTTAATTCCCCACAAACCCAGCAGAAACTACTGTATTTGGAAATATATGAACGACGATTGTGATCCATTTAATACTATTACAGAATAACAAGTACCGCTCACAACACTTCCACAATCAGAACTAATCGCTAAATTGTTCATTTCTTGTTTAACGATACATCAGCGACCAATTTCCTCCTTTTCCTTATAGCCAGATGTAGCCTACCCTCCATGCAGCTGCATAATAAGGGTAATAAAACAATAAACCGCCGCGAAGGGTAAGGTGGCGTTTACACAGTGCAATTTTGCAGGATCCCGCACGGGGAGTTTTACAACTACAACTGACGTTCACACAGCTCAGTTGTTATCTGTTTGTTTGTGGTCCTGTGCGTGATGTTCGACACAGACAGATTTATTCAGTGTGTTCAAGAACACCCATCGTTATGGGAGAACGGGTGTAAAGATTACATGGACAAAAGTGTGAGAGAGAAGAGCTGGATTATTGTGGGGGAAAATATGTTTCCATCATGGCAACAAATGACGGAAGATGTGTAATTGTGTAAATTAAAAAAGTATTCGAACAGCTCAAACTCCAGTGACGATTAGACCTGTAATTCCTACGCGTTTGATCTTAGGAACTTCTTATCACAAAGGGCTTCAGTCTCCAGTGGCCAAAGAAAAAAATTGGAAAGCATGAAAATAACTTGCCGCTCAAGAAAAATGTTTAAAGCAAATGGAAAAGCAATTTTAAGAAAAAAAAATCCCGTTTAAGTGCACCGAAAATTGCCTGTGATCTTGAACTACAACTAAGTGTGACAGCACAGTTCGTAATTATTTGAAAAACAATGAATATCGTAATAGTCAGAAGAAAATATTTGTTAATGAAATCATTAGGAAAAAAGATTAAAATTCGCGGAGAAAATTATATATATGGAAAACACCCCTAATCTGTTCTGGAACAAAGCGAAATTCACAGACGAAAGCAGATTCAGTATTTTTTCTTCAGGTGGAAGATGTGACCAAACACTGAACTCTAGTCATGAGTAAAGCCTTATTGGTGTCGCTTATGAAGTTCCAATCTGTCTTCGGCAAGTTGACTAAACAACAACATAGTTATATTGAAAATTATTCAGTTTATTTTGTAAATTTTTATTATATATGTTATACTACAGCCCAAGTAACTGAAATGGCTGACTATTGTGTTCATAATTATTATCTTTGATCGTATGGGATACTTTCCTAAAAAGCCATAACTTTTGTCTTTTTAACTGAGCTTCCTAAACTATATTCTACAGTAACCTTGCATAAATACTGAACGGCTATCTGTAACTCATCATCTTAAATTGGCAAATATCACTTGTTCATCTGAAAACATTGTAGAATTTAAAATCTGTGAACCTAATTAAAATGTGTTTCGTGATTGTTTTGCTGATAATAGGATGACCAGAACTCTTAACGCTATTCTGAAACATAGGCTAGTGCTGTAAAGATGATGATCAAGAGTTCGTCGAAGAAATTGGATATTCGATAACATTAAAAAAGAACTTCTTTTCATATTGTTTTATCTAAGTAATTTTAAAATTTAACAAACCCTTCATTGACACAAAAAAGAATGAACCAATGAACCCAGGATCTTCTTTCTATTGATTCCTTTACGCAAACTAGCAGCTTCACAGACAGAGCTTGCAGTTTTGAATGACTAGCTGTCAGACTACAATAACGGACCTTCGGCTGGGCCTCAAATTTATGATCACCCAAAGGAGGGATTGCGTTTTTGTGGGAAATGTGTAGACCGATGAAGAGTATCCCGTCAGGCAGGAGGTAATAAAACGGGTCCTGCAAAATTGCAATGTGTAAACCCAGCCTAACACTCATTCAACCCACATAAGTGAAAGTATGTTTCAAATGGTACCTTAAAGGAATGAAAATGATATATAATTGTGTAAAATATCTACGTTAAAGAAAAGAACCTCTTTCAAAGTGGCTAGGTTTTAACACATTTTTATACGTTTCGCCAACTAAAAAATATAATTTTCTAAAAAAATGTGACGTGTACGCACTTTTTCAATGTCATATTCGTAATTAAGACATACAAATTACATAAACATAGTTATTCTTGTTCATGCTATGAAAACCTTGTTGAGTAGTGTTATTATATGAATCATACCAGGTTTTTCCAGCAAAAAGTAAAACTGTGTCATCTGCACAAGAATGATACGATACGATACATTACGATGCGATACGATACGATGTGATGTGATATAAGAGTAAGCTATATAGATAAAAGCAGCTATGTCCAAAAATAAAAAATAAAAAATTATATATTATAGATTTTGTTGGCGGCCGGGTAGCTCAGTTGGTAGAGCAGCTGGCTACGGACTGGAAGGTCCGGGGTTCGATCCCAGGTGGTGACAGGATTTTTTCTCGTTGCCAAACTTTCAGAACGGCCCCAAGGTTCACTCATCCTTCTATAAAATTGAGTACCGGGTATTTCCCGGGGGTAAAAGGCGGTCAGAGCGTGGTGCCGACCACACCATCTCATTCTAGTGCCGAGGTCATGGAAAGCATGGGGCTCTACCTCCATGCCCCCCAAGTGCCTTCATGGTATGTTACGGGGATACCTTTACCTTATAGATTTTGTTACCCCCGGTTTTCTTTCCTCCTTGGCTATGAATTGAACTTTTTAAACCACATAAAATCGAGGAAGAAAAGTGGGTCAAGTTTCGAGAGAAGCTAAATTCCTATTGTGGTTAATTGCAATTGAAGTTATATCCATCGATCAGATTGACAATCGCAAAAACAGCAAAATCATTATGATAAAATAGCAACCTCAAACTTCAAGTTGCAAAAGTAGCTACATCCTCTTTGTATAACCATCAAGGAAATTTATTTTCACTTATAATAAAATTATATGGCATTTATAAATACATGAGTAGGAGAAAATAGCAATATGTTAACAACACTGGAAATAGCTGTATTATTATTTAAGCTGTGTCAACAGGTTCGAGTTTGTTAATTTACTGTATCTGCCGCTTTAAAGATTAGCTGTAGCTTTTCTGAATATTTCAGCAAATGTGGTACATATCTTAATATACTGTAGACTGTAGAGAAAGAACAAAATCCATCTCGGAATATAGTGAAGAAGAAGAAGAAGAACATTAACTTTACATACTTGTACGCATTTCAACTATTATTATTTCGGAAAATATAATTTATTTCTTTCTGTGTTAAAACTAGGTTACCTTGTTGATTAGTTTCAGCCTTTTGCAGGCTATCCTCAGAAATGGGTGGTGCCGGTTTTCGCGCTCTTCTGATTGTGCTTCCTGTGGTAAATGTGTTTGTGTAGTGTAATGTGGAGTCAAAAAGTGTGTGTTCTGAAATTGAGTTGTATGTTGAGGATTTCATGGGGATATGTTTTTGTTTGTATATTTCGTATTGTTCTAGTGTGTTTAGTTTCTGGTTTTTTGGTTGAATATGTAGAATTTACATGTCTGTATTTATGTTGATGTAGGTGTGGTTAGCGTTTTTGTGATGTGTTTTGCGTATGTGGAATTGTTTTGTGATTTTGTCATGGCTGTGATGTGTTCTTTGTAACATGTTTGAAATGATATGCCTGTCTGTCCTATGTAAAGTTGTTGTAGGTGTTGCATTTGACTTTGTATACGCCTGTGTGGTTGTGTTTGTTTGTGTTGTTTGCGTGTTGAGATGCTTTTGTAGAATGTGTTTTGTTCTGTATGCTATGTTGTAATTTAAGTTATAGAATGGGGTTGCAATTTTGTGTGTGTTTTTGTTTTGGTATGTTAGTGTATGTATTTTTGTGTTCTTGTGTTTGTGTTGTATTCCGATGTTTTTTGTAATTCTGTTTTGCCTTTCTTATTATACTGTCTATTATGTTAGGGTTGTATCCGTTTTCTTGTGCTATATATTTGATTGTGTTTAACTCTTCTTTGTAATCAAGTTGGCTCATTGGTATGTTGAGTAGTCTGTGTACCATTGTTCGGAATGCAGCTTGTCTGTGTTGTGTTCGGTGATTGGATGTGTTAGGATCTGTGTTTTTGTTGTTGTTGTTGTTGTTGTGGGTTTTCTGCAGATTTTGAATGTGTGTTTGTTGTCAACTTTTGTTATTGCTACGTCTAGGAAATTTATGGATTTGTTGCTTTCAATTTCTACTATGTAATGTAGTTTTGGGTGTATTATGTTTATGTGTTGATGTAGGTTTTGGATCTGTCTTTTGTTTCCTTTGTATAGTATTAGTATGTCGTCTACGTATCTGTGATAATATATTATGATCTTGTCGTCGTATTTGTTGTTGTCTTTGTTTAGTATATATGTCTGTTCTATGTTGTGTAAGAATATTTCTGCTAGTATACGGGAAATAGGTGATCCCATGTGTGAGCCTTCGGTTTCAGTGAGTATGTGAAGTAGTTTTGTTTAGTGATGGTTCCGTAATGTGGATTATTTCTTCAATGTGTTCTTGTGGTGTGTTGTTTTGAGCATTTGTTCTAGTATCTGTAGTATATCCTTTATGGCAGTGGTCTCATTACGCGGCCCGCGGGCCGCATGCAGCTTTCAAAGACATTTGAGTCGTTCAGAGCAAAAGTGGTGTAAGTCAAAATTAGGTAATGAAGTTTAAAATAAAAATTCTGTAAAATACAGCGCAAAGTAGCAATTACTATGTCATTCTCGCTATCCACGGACTACTAACAGCTTAAATAAATTGAATATTAATTGCTTCTTTGCGCTATATTTTACAGAATGTTTACTTTAACCTTCATTCCCTTTTTTGAATTACACCTCTTCTGCTCTGAACGGTTCATTCATTGGAGCTCTTGAACTAATGTTGCTATTATTATTATTTTTCTAAGGATTATTTTTTAAATTTCTGTAACAATGTGTAACTGGAGAAAACTTTGGTTACCCTGCAACATTAATGTGAGTGAAGGTGTCCAACAACACATCTATTTGTTTTCTTTAAAAAAGATAATGTTATATCTCATGTGCTTATTATGTCTGGTATAATAAGGGTTATAAACATTTTTATCTTAATAGGCGTTACAATAGCATGCATTCAAATTCTGATAACAAGTATACAAAACATTCTCAATCAAGGATTGAAAAATTGAAAACGTTAAAAATGTCCGCAAAATCTGAACAGAAGGTAATGTATTCTACTGTACATAAAATCGAACTGACAAAGAAAAAGCATCGTACGACATAGCAGAAATTAAGCAATTTACAGATGTGAAGGTTATTAAGAAGTGCTTTCTAGCTCTATGTGACACTTTACTTTGTAAATGTTCAAATTCAAAAAAGATTATAGGTGAAATAAGACAACAAATCAACCTGCTCTTATTGATATGATTTTGCAGAAGAGTAGCAAAGTTCGCCCATCAAATTCAAAATACCAGTAATACAGATAATGCTAGTTCTATTATTCTATATTGAAATAAGAATAATGATAATAATAATAATGATAATAATAATAATAATAATAATAATAATAATAATGCTAGTAGGCCAAATAATTTAATAATTGAATAATTTCGAGGGCCAAATTGTTCCGGAGCCGGGTATCGAACCCGGGACCTTTGGTTTAACGTACCAACGCTCTACCACTGAGCTACCCGGGAACTCTAACCGACACCGATCCAATTCTTCCCTCTATATTCACAGACCTCGAAGTGGGCTGACAACCGTCAAGCAACCAACTTCGAGTGCACACTAACTCCGTGTGACTTAAATTGTGGTTTTCTGTTAACGAACAGTGACGTGTATTATGCAAATCAAGATTTCAGGTATAACTCCCTGTAAAGTTGATTTGAATAATTTCGAGGGAAAAATTGTTCCGGAGCCGGGTATCGAACCCGGGACCTTTGGTTTAACGTACCAACGCTCTACCACTGAGCTACCCGGGAACTCTAACCGACACCGATCCAATTCTTCCCTCTATATCCACAGACCTCAAAGTGGGCTGACAACCGTCAAGCAACCAACTTCGAGTGCACACTAACTCTGTGTGACTTAAATTGTGGTTTTCTGTTAACGAACAGTGACGTGTATTATGCAAATCAAGATTTCAGGTATAACTCCCTGTAAAGTTGATTTGAATAATTTCGAGGGAAAAATTGTTCCGGAGCCGGGTATCGAACCCGGGACCTTTGGTTTAACGTACCAACGCTCTACCACTGAGCTACCACAATTTAAGTCACACAGAGTTAGTGTGCACTCGAAGTTGGTTGCTTGACGGTTGTCAGCCCACTTTGAGGTCTGTGGATATAGAGGGAAGAATTGGATCGGTGTCGGTTAGAGTTCCCGGGTAGCTCAGTGGTAGAGCGTTGGTGCGTTAAACGAAAGGTCCCGGGTTCGATACCCGGCTCCGGAACAATTTTTCCCTCGAAATTATTCAAATCCACTTTACAGGGAGTTATACCTGAAATCTTGATTTGAATTTAATAATCAAACATCGTTAACCCTCAATGCTGTGAAATACATTGTGGCTCTCGGCAAATATTTGTTATTGATATTTTGTTATTGAAGTGTTCTATCAATGAAGAATTATGTTGTGTCAGTGAAGTGTCTTGTGTCAGTGAAGTGTGTTGAGTAAGTGAAACGTGTTCCTGTCAGTGACGCTTTATAGTTTATACTGGGTGTTCATTTCAAAGTGTGTCATGACGTCACTGTTGTGAGTCAATGATTTGAAGCGAGTTTCAGATTTTATGTCAGAGAAGTTGCCTATTAATCAAGGCGTTCAATCTGAACTTGAGAACGTGTACTGTATAACTTGAACGTCGTAGCAACAGTTGGCGGTCTGTAAAGTCTGTGTGCTACCATAACCTCTTTGGAACTGTGTTTTGCGCGGGCAAGTCGCACGCAGGGTATTTATCATCGATTGCTTACGGCAACATTCCACAATACAAATCAAATGCTCCGTGTCCATGTTGACCGTCGAAGTTAATGTCATATCCCGACAGTAACAAAAAAACTCACCTCAGTACGTGTTTCCAAACAGTTCACATTCCTGCCACTACAGGCGTTACCGTACGTATCGGTAAGTACTCTTCAGAATGAACGCCGTACTTGCTAGGCAACTTCTCTGGCACATAGGTAATACGCCTCTGCGGAAGTGTAGGAAGAATGAATTCTCTAGGCTCATCGACTAGCCACATGACGGCATACAACGAGTCATGACACACTTTGAACTGAACACGCAGTAGTGGCAGTGCAAAGTATTTGAATAGTGAAACGTTTTTGAAGTGTTAGTGAAATCAGGATAGAATCAGTGAAATGTGTCGTAGTTCCAGTGCAGTGAGTAAGTTGACAGCGAAATGAGTGTAGTGTTGAAAGGTACTTGTGCAGATATGAACATATCATACTCGTGGGTTTTAGTTCGAACATAGGTTTAAGGTACAAATTAGATTTACTTTAAATGTTATTTTAACCCATCGTGCTTCATTTAATTTAGGATGTTCCCTGTTGTTGTTATTATTATTATTATTATTATTATTAATTATTGTTACTATTAATTATTAGTATTATTATTAATTGTATTTTTATTAATTGTGTTTATTATTGTCTTTATTGAATGTAATTAGTTACCACTGCCACCCGGTATATACCCATTGCAATGTGTGAATACATACATACATGCATACATGCGTACATACATACATACATACATACATACATACATACATACATACATACATACATACATACATACAAATTACTATTTCTGACTTTTGGTTCTCTTTAATTTCTAGTGAGTACCTACCACTGTTTTATGGTAATGTATGTGTATAGGTTGATTATGTCAAGAGTTGCTAATGTACTGTGTGGGATAGATTTCTCTTTTATATTATTCACTAGGTCTATGTTGCTTTTTATTGTCTGTTTTTCGAATGTTATGTTGTTTTTTATGATTTTATCCATGTATGTGACTATTTTGTGTGTTGGTGCGTTTCAATGATTGACTAATGGTGTGATAGGTATATTTTCTTTATGTATTTTCCGTACTGCGTTTGATTGGTTTTAGTTCTACCAACGATCTTAGTCAAACAATACGATATAACTGGAATTCAGTCACTAATGCTATTCGTCACGTCTTGTCTGCACAAAAATTTCGATTCGCCGACATGGTGAACAGAGCGCAATACCTATATCAATACGTATGCGCTGTCGAAAGCTTGGTATATGGCGCAAATTTTACCCATTCCATGTCTATTCGGTAACAAATTGCGTTCCGCTACAGGTTGGTTTTTGTGGAACCGACAGATCTTTCGAGTACCAAGAGATCAGTTAACACTGGGAAAATTTCAAGGAGGTTTAGGAGTTTTTGACCCTTATACTGAAGCAATTAGTCTCTTCGTCTACCGGAATCTTCTTCACGTCCAAGGAAAGGGAGATGACTTCTCCTTCACATTCTTCTCTAAATGGGTCTCCATAACCAAGTTAGAGAATCCACCGGATTTACGATGTCTGCCTAGTCATGCACCACAAGTACGAACTTTCAAACAGGAAATCAGTTACATACCACAAAATATCCCAGCTTCTGTCACGGCTAAATATATTTACAAGTATATGAATAGAAGTTTGCCAGCCCCTAAAATTGTGTGCCGTTTTCCTGTGTATAATTGGAAACGGATCTGGAAGAATATACGAAACAGTGTTTTGACCTATAAACAGCAAGACTTATGGTTTCGAGTGGTCAATGATATTTTTCCAACTAACAGCAAATTATACAATATCAGATTAGCCCGGACATCACTTTGCCCCTATTGTCAGGAAGAGGACAAGCTTCAACATCGCTTTCTGGAGTGCCCGAGGACTAAACAATATTGGGAAACTGCAATTCAGGATATTAGTGACATCGCGCATATCCCTGTGAAATACATAGATTTAAACTTTATACTCAAGCCAAGTTTTTATTATAAACCAAAGACGACACAGGCAGCTATTGTGAAGCGATTAGCACTATGTATGGAAACAATATTGGAATGTTAAGGCAATATCCACACACTTATATGGAAATTATGTAATAAAAGTATGATTTTATGCAATTGTAATATGTAGGAAGGGTTTGATTTTCTTTATCAGTATATTAATTGTTGTTTGTGACTGATAATAGATCACTCAATATATTTTGGGGGTACATTATTGTTAGTAATGTGATGATCATTATAATTATTTATTTTGTTTAACAAGCATTTAAGATTCTTTAACTTTTTGAGACTCATTTTTTTGTACTAAGTATGAGATAACAAATAACATTAAGTAAAGGAATTGAAATAATTTTGGACTAAATGTCACAATAATGCAAATACTCGTACAATGACACAATGTTTCCTTTTGTACGGATTGTAATAAGTAGAAGTATAATAACTCTATCATATGTACAGAAATATTTACTTATGTTGAACTAGGAGATTCTCACTCAGATTGTGTTCAACATTGTTTTGGGAGCATTCTTTTATTAAGTATTGTGTCTGTTTGGAATGTTTTTGTTATTGCTATACTTGTATATAGTTTTGTGTTGTAATAAAAAAAATAGAAACGCGAAAAAAAAAAAGTTCTCGTTTCTTGTTGTTCGGAATTGAAGGGTTGATAGGAAAAACCCATGTCAGTTTCAGCCGAAAATGAGATACTGGTACTAATGGAAAGCTAAAATCATGTGGCGTCTGTGTATGCTTAAAATACAAGCAATATATTTATAAAGCATTGGGGTATTTACACCTATACTTTAAGTTTCTTATCCTTTTACATAACGAGATATAATGTTTTTTCGCTCCCCTGAAAAAAAGTGTTTTTTTTGACATGGGTTGTTTTTCCTATCAACCCTTCAATTGTGTGTCTGTTTTTGTTGATTGTGCTTTTATTCCTGCAACAACTTCTACAAAGGAAAGACAAGCAGATCATTTCAAACACGTTACAAAGAACACATCACAGCCATAACAAAATCACAGAACAATTCCACATACGCAGAACACATCACAAATGCTAACCACACCTACAACAACATAAATACAGACATGGAAATTCTCATATTCAACGAAAAAACCAGAAAATAAACACACTAGAACAATACGAAATATACAAACAGAAAACACATCCCCATGAAATCCTCAACATACACCTCAGTTTCAGAACACACACACACTTTTTGACTCCACATTACACTACACCAACACATTACCACAGGAAGCACAATCAGAAAGCACGAAAACCAGGACCAACCATTTCTGAGGACAGCCTACAACAGGCTGAAACTAGTCAACAAGATAATCTTGTTTTAACACGTGAGAGAAATAAATTATATATTCCGAAGAGATATAGTGTTAAACATTGTGTAATCAAGATGTAACTTATTATTACTTTCTGAATAGTTTATACTTTGAGAATTTCTCAGTTTTGCTTTCAGAATAGCAATAGATGAAAATATGAATGTGATGATAGAGGGTGAAATTAATATACTGTAGTTGAGATTCCTTCAAACAATGGTGTTAGAATTTTTTTTTTAATATTATTAAACTAGGATATGATAGTTGAGACTCCCTCTAGCAGTACTGTTAGAATTTCTTTTTCATTTTATTAAACTAGGATCACCTCACTCAATAGACAAAAAGAAATTGCGTAGTTTTCTTTAAATAAATAAAAATGTTTTGTAATATACAGTAGTACACAATTTTGTGTATAGGCCCTGTTCATAAGGTCATACAATTCTTGAATCTATAAGTTTATGTATAATTCATTAGCCTAGCCTAAGATTTAAATGCAATTGTAACTGTACAGAAAATAAAAATTGTAGACACTTCAGTTCCAAAATCAGCTAAATCCTTTGTCCAACCGCATAACCAGTCACGTTCATTTTATTTTAATATATATGAATTGTATTTCTCATGCCATATTTTGTAGATTTTGCTAACTAAAAAGAATACATGACATGATATGATATGACATGACATGCCATGACATGACATGACATGACATGACATGACGTGACATGACATGATATGATATATGATATGATATGATATGATATGATATGATATGATATGATATGATATGATATGATATGATATGATATGATATGATATGATATGATATATGATACGATACGATACGATACGATACGATACGATACGATACGATACGATACGATACGATACGATACGATACGATATGATATGATATATGTACCTGAACGCTAGATTTGCATAATACACGTCACTGTTCGTTAACAGAAAATCACAATTCAAGTCACACAGAGTTTGTGTGCACTCAATGTTGGATGTTTGACGGTTGTCAGCCGACTTTGAGATATGTGGATATAAAGAGAAAAATTGAGCCGGTGTCTGGTAGAGTTCCTGTGTAGCTCAGCCGGTAGAGCTTATGTGCGCTTAGCCAAAGGTTCCGGATTCGACATCCGGCCCGCAACAATTTTTCCATTGAAATTATAGTAAAATGTGTTTCACAAAACTTTCGGAAATATTCCTGTAATTATTGTAACAGTGATTTATAAATGTAGGCCATGAGCGATGAATATAAATAGGCTTTGGTTTACACTTTTTTTACATAAAAGTTATTATTGAAGTTTATCAATAACCCTTTCATTAACCAAGAATGTGAAACAGAATAGAAAAGTCAACTATAACACTACAACTAAATATGATGTACGTAACAAAGAATAACTATGGACTTTTTGTAAGTCACTTAAACATTTCCCATAATTGTTATATATATATATATATATATATATATATATATATATATATATATATATATATACACATATATATATCGTATCTTGAGTCCCTGATTAAACTCTACTAAAGTTTCAAATTTAACATTAATTCTTTCCCGAAATGTTCTTCTGCAACGATTATGTTCAAAAATTTCAATTTCTTCATCACCAGAAGAAGAATACCTGCTTCTTTGTCTTTTAACAAAACACAACTAAGTGCCAAGTGTATGGGTGATAGTTGATATATTTGTAAGGATTTAACGATTCGAGTGATTTCTGTTAAAGTGAACAAAAATCCCACGAGCCTATGTATAGGCCTACAGTTCCGACACATTTTGCTATTTGTGTCAAAAAGTGACATTTTCTTCACAAAATCTCCATTAATCAGAAAAGTCTACTATTGCTATTTTGGCTGTAAAATTGAGAACCAGGATAAAACTCGGACTTCGCATGTATTCTGCAACATTGGAAATTGAATTAATGGGAAAAGACGTTAAATGCCCTTCGCAATGCCCATGATCTGGCAGTAGCCAACCAAAAGTATGAATGAATGAATAAATGAACTTACGAATGAACTAATGAAAGAATGAAAGAATGAAAGAACGAACGAACGAACGAACGAATGAATGAATGACTGCTACTTTTGTATGGATCCCCTATCAAGCAAGGAATTTGTATAAGTTTTAAGCACTTTTGTTCACAGTTCTTGCGGAACAATTCAGCAACAAATGATAAAGAGACAGTGGATGAACTGTTATCGTGCTATGAAAAACATGGTTGCAATGTTATTGTTTATTCACTTCCTCCATTAACATCTCGACATCTTCCTGAAGGATTGTGGAGCAATAACTCATGAACATGGTCACTGGACATGTCCACCATAGAGAAGAAGTATGCAGTAAAAGTAGATGTCTGCTATTTTAGAAGATTAGTTCCTGACTGTCACAAGGAATTCTCCAGTCACTGTATAAACAACAAGCCAAACAAAAATGCTCAACATTAATTTAACGTATTTCAAAATATTACCTACAACAATGATAGTTATGTAAACATGGAAATTCAAATTTCCGATCTTTTATACGTTTATATTTCTGATCGGCTGATTTTATATTTCTTGCTTTGTGTGAACTGATTATAGAATAAAGACAATAGTGTCTTCATTCATGTATGTTATGTCATATTATTTTGATGGTACTAATAATATTTTTTTGTTTGTATTAAGTGAATGCTACTGGAATTTATCAATGCGTATAATATCACACCATTCAAGTAATTATTTACTTAAACATTTATTGATTTGACTAGTTTCTGGAATATGAGTGTACTAATTTATTTAGTAAATACTTTGATACTAAGATGCGGATGACTTACTTAAAAACTAGAGCGAAATATTTTTGTGGATGTTGATATTTTATAAACTTATGCTCAAATGACTTTGAAAACTCCAATTTGACGCAGTTCACATACTTTCAATGAAAATGTTTTCAGTGTTACCTGGTTGTTTTTTTCCGAGGTTTTCCCCGCAGGTTTTACCTGCAGACTTACTAAAGACTTTACCAACAACCAAAAATGTATTTAAAATAGGCTTACTAACAGACGGTAATTATACACAGTATTTAAAGGGTGTAAATTATATGTTGTTATTGAAGTGTTGTATCAGTGAAGAATTATGTTGTGTCAGTGAAGTGTGTTGTATCAGTGAAGAAGTATGTCGTGTCAGTGAAGTGTGCTGTGTAAGTGAAACGTGTTCCTGTCAGTGAAGCTTTATACTGGGTGTTCAGTTCAAAATGTGTCTTGGCTCGCTGTATGCCGTCATGTGGCTAGCTGATAAGCCTAGAGAATTCAATCTTCCTACACTTCCGCAGCTCAGGTGTATAATCTAAGAGGCAGAGAAGTTGGCTAGCAAGTACGGCGTTCATTCTTAAGAGTACGTACCGATACATACGGTAACGCCGGTAGTGGCAGGAATGTGAACTGTTTGGAAATACGTACTGTCGGGATATGGGGAGAGGGTTAAGACGATTACTTACGTATTTGTTGACATTAACTTCGACGGTCAACATGGACACGGAGCATTTGATTTGTGTTGTGGAATGTTACCGTACGCAACCGTTGATAACAAATACCCTGCGTACGACTTGCCGGCGCAAAACACAGTTCGAAAGAGGTTATGGTAGCACACAGACTGTACAGACCGCCATCTGTTGCTACGACGTTCAAGTTATACCGTACACGTTCTCAAGTTCAGATTGAAGAACGCCTTAAATAATAGGCAACTTCTCTAACATATAAGTTGAAACTCGCTTCAAATCGGTGACCCAACAACAGTGACGTCATGAAACACTTTGAAATGAACACCCAGTAGTTTATAGTGGCAGTGCAAAGTATTTGAACAGTGAAATGTTTTTGAAGTGTTAGTGACATCAGGATAGAATCAGTGAAATGTGTCGTAGTTCCAGTGCAGTGAGTGAGTTGACAGCGAAATGAGTGTAATTTTGAAAGGTACTTGTGCAGATATGAACATATCATACTCGTGGGTTTTAGTTCGATCTTAGTTTTAAGATACAAATTAGAATATTTCAAATGTTATTTTAAGTGATTGGTTCATTTAATTTAGTATATTCCCTGTTGTTGTTGTTGTTGTTATTATTATTATTAATTATTGTTAGTATTAATTATTACTATTATTATTAATTGTATTTTTAATTAATAAGTTTATTATTGTCATTATTGCGTGTAATTAGTTACCACTGCCACCGGGTATATACCCATTGCAGTGTGAATAAATACATACATACCCGTAAGGCGAATTCAGATCAGGAGGCCGTGAAACATCTGCAAACAAATTAAATTTGCTCTGCTGATATATTAATATTAAGTGAAGGAAAATATCATCATACTAAGTCTAACTGTGGTTTAAAATGCTTTAAATTTCTACGTACATCCGCATGCCTAAGTGTTAGTGAAGTGGATTAATGTCTATATCGATTAATATATTTTCTAGTTTGAAATATAGTGCAAGACAAAAGTTGTTTACTTGGTTTCTAAGGCCATAACATCAGTAAACAATAACTGGACAAATTTTAATACATAAGCCAAGTGAGTACAAGCAAAACAGTGAATCTAACTCCTACAAAATTTAACAACTTAACAGATGATTATTTCATGGGTGTCTATTTTAGAAAAGAGTTTTCAACATGTTAAATTATGGCTGACAATTCTTTAATTTGTAATACTGTCCAACCTATACAATCAGTATGACCATACTGTGGAAAAATATTTGCAGGTGATCATGTAGTTAGAATTCATATTATCAGATCCCATCCTGATATACAAAGAAAATTAATAGTAAACAGAAATAGGGATAATATACCAATAGTGAACACAATTAAATTCAAATGATGAGCCAAATGGAGTCAATGGGTCCACTGTTAACCAATACAAAACCGAAATGAAATCCTGGACTGAAAAATTCATACAAGAGCTGAAGGAGGGGAAATTTTGCGAAACAGTAAGTGATTTCACATCATTCTTAGCAGATTCCATTGATCTTCTGCCAGGTCTAAAACATCCTGCCAGGAAATATGTAGAGGCTAGGAAACACAGGAAAAATTCTGGTATTAGTAAAAGTTATGCCAAGTCCACTAATCGTGAGAGATCGACTCGGAGGGAGAGGGAGAAGAGAGGAGGTAAATATCAATACAAATTGATACAATATCAATATTACAATCAACGAAAAAAAGCAGTCAGATCTGTCTTGGGACATTACAATTAATCCTGTAATATTGACCCTACAACAGTTTCCGACCACTTTTCAAATATATTCTCCTTTCCCAACAATAATATCCGTCCTGATTATCCGACATATGCTTCAGAAATGGAAAAGATTATGAATGAAGAAACATGTGATCCACTAGTATCTCCCAATGAAGTTGCTTCAGTCATTAGCGGTATGGCAGTTGATACCTCCCCTGGACCGGACCATGTTTTCGTACGAGCAATCAAAGATACTCTAGCACATGAAGTCATAAGCCTAATTGCAACACGAATGCTCCAGTCAAGAATAGTTACCCCTAGCCCCCAAAAAGCAAGGATAGTTTTGGTTCCCAAGTCAGGGGATAGTCAAGAGATATCTAACTTGCGTCCAATAACCATCTCTTCTGTACTTCGTAGGGTAATCGATCGCATTTTGGACATGAGATTACGAAATTTCATACCATTTAATGACTACCAAACTGGTTTTTCTAAAACACCAGGGACACTAATAAATACTCCAATTCTCGATCAGTTCTTCATGCTGCTAAAACAAAAAAGACTGACGTAACAATTGTCTTTCTGGACATCACGAAAGCTTTTGATAGTGTTGGCCATGACCACATAAGAGCTACTTTGGAAAGTTATCCTGCCCCAACACAACTTATCCAACTTGTGATAGCTCTACAGGAGGGAAGCACAACACGAATTGAATTAGGTCACACAAAAACTAAGCCAATTGTTCTAAAGAAAGGAGTCATGCAAGAATCTCCTTTGTCGCCAGCTTTATATAATTTAGCAACAGATCATATTTTAAATGAGTTATGCGAGCAGACAATAACAACTTTTGGATTTGAACTTGTATCAGGACTACCTTTTTCAACTGTTCTCGACTTTGCCGACGATACCGTAATTATTGGTAAAGATGAAGTTTCCGCTATTGAACTGACAAGAATTGCTTATCAAAGATTTACAGACATTGGGCTAAACTTAAATCCTAATAAATCCGTAATTATAAATATGTCCAAAGGTAAGCTTGTCGGACACAATCTCAGTATATGTCCTGATTTTGAAATCTATTGGTACAAACGACTCCATTCGCTATCTGGAAGTAAACTTCTCTGACTCAATAGTTTTCAATCCCCAGTCAACATGAAAATATCTAAATAATAAACTTGATACTCTTACCTCGTCACCTTTTCTTCATGCAGACCGGAAATATTGTGTTCTAAATACCTCCATCTGTCCTTCCTTAATATATCAATTTCAAACTATCCCTTCTGAACTTATACCAAAAAAGTTCTTGGACGACGCCGTCAAATTAATAAAAAGTGCACTGAAAGAGATACTGAATCTGCCTACAGACATACGTGATGCAATGGTCTATAGTCCCAGGAAGTACAAAGGACTAGCAATTTTTCGAACAAAATGGGAAACTCTATTACAACAAATTAATGCCCTTCGATGTTTACACAAATCTCAAAACCCATACATCATACAATCACGTCAGATTCATAAGGAAAGCATTAGATGTGCCCAATCTCTGAACATTGATCCAGAAGATGCCTTATTTCATAAGAATGAACATTTCTTAAATGTTACAAAGATTCGTAACCTTCTGATGAACAGAGAATTTGATATTTGGTGTCTTGATCCACAGAAAGGGAAAGGCGTAGTTTTATTTAAACAATATCCTGGTGCCAACAAATGGGTTTGTAATCACGAAGGATTCTCCAACAGCGAATGGCGCGATGGCATTAAAATGGTTGGAAATGTTGCTGCAGTACGTGCTGTGCCGGGAAGATCTCAGGACAACCGTTGTAGGCATTGCCACAACGAGGTTGAAACTCTTGCACACGTCCTAGGATCCTGTCTGCGAAACACTAGACATCATCAAGTACGATCAATTATAGCCACTGCCCTTAAAAATGCCGATTACAACACCTTTGAAGAAATACATGATCTCTTCGTCACTGGCAGTACACGGGGCATAGTTATAATAGCTTTCAAGGAATCTACAATATCTGGATATATAATTGATCCCACTGTGTGTTTCGAAACGGATGAGGAACAGCCAGCAGAAGTGGATAATGAAAAAAAAAAGAATATCTACAATCCTATTATTCCCTATTAACTCCAAAAATACCAGCTAAAAGAGCTTGAAGGAATCGGACTTCTGGTTGGAGCAAGAGGTACTTCTACTCTCTTCATGAAATATGTGTTTAAGAGGCTTGGAATACCTACATCTATTATTCCGGTTATAACCTTAGCTGCATTGAAAGGATCAATTGCTCTCCTGAAGCATCACCTATATTCGAAATCAAACTACGTTCATTGGCATTCTTTACTTTTTTGTAACACTTACCTCTCTAAAACTAGCTATATTTCCACTAATCTCAAAATGTATTTGCAGCTATGTACTTGTAGGAGTTCCATTGTTGAAACAAAATCAATTGTTCAATGAACTTGTAAACATTTATATGGTTAAGTACTCTTTGTCCCTTGTGGCAGCTCACGAATGATGAGAAGATTTATAAATTAATTAATATGGCGAATCCTCGGTTTCATCTCACCGAATAGCATGTTGCGATCACTAACCCAATTGACGCTAAATAACACACTAATCGATACGTCGTTAAATAACCAACCAAAAAAAAAACTGTGTTATATTTAGTCCTAATAGAAAAGATCTCTAATATAACGACAGGCAAAGCCTTTGAAATCATATGCATATTTCCTATTTAATGGCGGTGTGCTTCTGTCTCAACTCAAATGGAGGATTATTTTAAGCTCTTGTTTTTCGTGTTGCGCAATTAAATCAGTATTTTTAAAATGATGTAAAACTATTAGAAATTTATCAACATCGTTTGCACTGTATTCATATAGGTCGATGTGACAAAAATTCTACACGGTGCTTGGCCTCAAAGCTCTTGGTTTTATTACTTTGCAGTGTATATTGCCACAGTACAGGGTAATTCAGTAAACGCGTGCAAATATTACACAGGAAATAAACATTCTGAGATAGGGAAGTTGGGGTCTGCGAAGCCACATTAAGAAGGTTTGGTTTTAACATACAGTATATGTCGCTATCGTTTATTGTTTCCATATTCTGTACATTTATTATTTATATTTACATTTATTTACATTTCAAAATTATTATCGAGTATTTATTTTAATCACACAACAAACGGTCACAATCCTGGTAACTATTCAATGTCCGTGTTCACTAAGTTCTTATAAAAGGTGCATTTTAGATATCCCCGTAGGAAATAATCGAATGGATTCATGTCGGCTGACCTCGCATGGCATTAGAATAGGGCCTCCTCTTCCAATCCAGCGACTAGGAAATGTATCAACCAGATGGTTCCCGACATCTACGAGGCGGTGTTCCGTCGTGATGCAGCCATATCCTCTTACGGACACAAGAGACATCCACCAACAACTAAGACAAAACTCTTTGCAGGAACAGTAAGTATAATCTTAGACAAAAACATGACTGAGTGTAATACTGTAAGTCCCATTCGGAAGACTTGGTTGATTCCATGAGAGCTTAGATTTACATGTGAACGAGTTTCCTATGCACGACTCCGCTCTATTTTTCCATTTCTTTGTTCGATTGTTGCGTTTATTCTCTGTTTATAAATCAAGTGTTAGGCTATAATTAATTTATAACAAAAATATATTCTAGTAGTAGCCCAAAATTAGGTGCAAAAAACATCCTTTCTCTAGTCGTGTAATCCAGGCGCTGCACGAAGTGAACAAGGACAAGTTCACGCTACAGAAAATTGATCACTTTTGTGTCTAAGGCTGTTCAAAAGAGCATGTGGTCATTCAGACGGGAAGGTAGGAGATATGGGCCACGTAATTGTCTTGTAGTGTACAATGCCATCCCAGATATTTACACCGAAATTGACTTGATCGCCTTAATCTGCTTCGTAGACCCCAAGTTTTCTATCTCAAAATAATCAGTAAAGCATCCTCTATTTTCTGTTTAATATTTGCACGTTTTCACTGAATCACCTTGTATAATACCATTAGCTGAAATATATTGCTACTTGACCGGTAATGGTATGAAACTATAAAGTTAGATGGTTGTTTATCAAAAACCTCATTGTGGTCACCTATTCACATTTTTTTCTTCTTTTGATTGCAACCGTAATAATTTCACCATTCCAAATGTTCCTAATACAGAGAGGAAAGTTGTTATCTTGAACCATTCCAATGAAAATAACTCTTTCATTTTCACTCTTCGATCATGTTTCGTTTCACAACCTTCGGAACTTCCGCCATTACAGTTCTATAGACCATTATCGCCTGTCAGGAACTTGAACGGGAAAGGAAGTACGTCACCGCATTACAGATTAATGGTATACTAACAAAGACAATGAATAATTTATGGGATAAGTTGAAGGCGACGTCAATATTAGAACAGCACATAATAAGAATAAACAGCTAACAGAGACACAGGAGAAATTAAACTTGTGCCCTTAAGGTTTGAGGTATTAATTACTAACGGTGGTGCAATATTCTGTTTTACTTAATTATTTTCTTGAAATATAGTGATTTTAGCGTGAAGACAAACCATGTATTGTTTCGAAAGATTGTACTGGAATAAGTTTTATTCACATTAGAACTGTAGGAAAGAGACTTACTTCGACTTGTTACAAATGTTACTGTACCTTTCCTCCTCCCTAGCTTAACTTGAGAGTTTCGAAGTATAGTTATGATAATATCATGATGTAGCAGGCGAGCCATTGGATGGGATTATATTCGATTTGTCTCAATATAAAACAGTTATTATACTCTGTATTTTATACAGAAAGAAACTTCCCACTGTTGAGTTTACGAGGGGTTGTTGGACAATAATTTCATTTAGGTCAAAATTACATAAATTCTTGCTTAACAGATTCATTACTGATTAATTTTTATTACTTATAACGAAACTAACATCGTCCGTTCTTATTATTGCAATTAATTTCTTTAAATAGAATACAAGATATCTAATGGCAAAATCTCATTACATTAATATTGTTCTCATTAATATATAGCTATATTATAAATTCATATTTTCCTGCCTATAACATAGCCTAGTTCCAGTAAACTAGCTAGTATTAAATTACTTTAATCATTTAAGAAACTAGCTAATTCAACGTAATTATGATTCTATATTGCATATAGTTTGAATTGTATCATATTAGCTCATGTATTATTACTTTTTCGTATATACTTTATTTGAAACTAGCCGTACCCGTGCGCTTCGCTGCACTTGTTGAAATAAATGTGAAATAATTACACAATTAGAATAGGACATCTGGTCTAGGGAACTTTCTTGTTTGATAGAAAGATAAATCGTTTAATATGTTACTTAATTTAAATTGTATTTAAATAATTAAAATGCGATCATTTTGGTCCAGAGACCACTCATCTGGTGCAAGGATAATTCCTTTAACATTTTTCTAAATTAGTCTTGAATGCATCCTTTAATAAATCACTCCAAATTAATAGAGTTGATTGTGTACAAAGATAATTTTTATGTTAACCTTATTGTGCATCTTTTTTTTTTTTTTGTTAAGTTTATTTTATTCACACCTTAACACCTGTGGTCATGTCGCGTGTTTAGAATGTGTGGGTATATGAGTAGGCTGTTTTTACTCTTGTTGAGTCCTGTTCCTGTTTCTATTGTGTGTTGTAGATGTCTTGTGTTCATGCACGGCCGACTTGATGCTCGCTTTGCTTCTTCCTTACCGGCCTTGATAATTCATGTTGATCCCTATGTTAAAGCTGTAATCGAGAAAATGTGAAATTTCCACCAGATGGCATTAGCTGCCAAGGTTCGCTGAGGAATGTGTGTATGGTTTCTTGTGCGATTATACTAAAATATTGTGCTTCTTTTTACTAGTAAGTGAGTTTATTGTGATGTGATTCAAAATGACGAATTGTTGTGTACCATTGTGTACTTCGAACAGAAAAAAGAGTGGAGGAACAATATCATTCCACGAAATTCCAAGTGATAGAGAAAGATGCGAAAAATGGCTTAAAGTGATTTCACGCCAAGACTTCGTTCCAAACAGCAACTCCCCATCTTCAGTCGTTTGTAGTTTACATTTCAAGGAAGAAGATTATTCTAATAATGGAAAATTTAGATGATTAAAACCAAATGCTGTGCCAACAATATTCCATCATTATCCTACGTATAAAGTGACAAATATCAAAAGACCAAGACGAACGATTATTAAAACTGATCTCCCTCCACCAAAGAAACGCAAATCTTTTAGTAATATTGGTTTTTCACTATTTGAGCAAGATGTCCCGAGTGGCTCAAAATCAGTTAGTGACATTTCCTTCTTGGCAGTTGAAAATGACCATAAAGCCATGCAAACAGACGCTGTCAACATTGACGAGCTAAAAAGAAATATTAACAGATTTCGTGTGAAAATTACACGACTTAATCGGGTGAGATAACGAAAACAACCGAAAAACTCCAACTAATTGAAAGAGATCCGTTACATAAGGAACTGGAAAATGTAAAGAAAGAGGCAGCTGAAGGCAGTATTCATGCAAAATTTATCCTAGATCAGCTGCTTAATCATCGAAAGAGAATACCAAGGTGGAATAGTGAGACAATCAGAGAATGCATAATACTGCAATACATATCTCCTAAAGGTTATTCCCATATACGATCAAGAGTTTTTTTTAAACTACCTTCTGAGAGAACACTCACGAGATATTCTGGACCTACTGATTGCTCGTCTGGTGTCACTCCTTTGATTAAAGAAAGGTTGGTCTTAGAGGCAAAAAACCTCACTGTAATTGAGCGGTTTTCATCACTTATTGTAGACGAGGCTGCAATCAACCCCAAGATAATATACGATCGCAAGCTTGATACTTCTTTGGCTGTAAGGAAACAACAGAAGCACAAAGAAATGAGGATGAAATACTTGATATTCCCAAGAAAGAAGTAGTGGCTAATCGAGTCTTGTGTTTTGTTTTAAGGGGGCTCTCAACCAGCTACTGTATACCATGTGCATTTTTCTTCACAAAACAATTGTCAGGGCAAGAGTTATACTAACATTGCAAGTGATTAATGAAGTCGAGAAATGTGGTTTTATAGTTATTAGAATTGTTTCTGATAACCATAAAAGCAATACTACAATGATGAAACATCTTTCAGGTGGTTCATTGAAACCCGTGACCACACACCCTTGTGATGGAAACAGAAAGTTATTTCTAAGTTTTGACCAGTGCCACATATTGAAAAACATCAGAACTCAATTCCTGGAACGTGAAATGTCTGATATTCCTGGAACAATTTCAGGGAAATATGTGAAATTGTTACACAAACTCCAAAAAGATGATACAGTGAAACCTGTCAGATATCTTACGAAAAACACGTTGAACCTACTGCATTTGAAAAAATGAACGTTCGAAACGCAAAAGAAATATTTTCTCCATGTGTAATTCCTGCTATCAGAACATTGAAAGAAAATGCAAGCTCACACCCTGAAGCCCACAAATTCAAAGATTCTGATGCGACATTGACTTTTATGGAAAATATCAACAAGTGGTTCGCAATGCATGATATTAGCAATACACATTATCATGTGGAAAGTAGAAATCATGATAAGCAACAGTTCTTCTCTTTGGATGATTATCGTCTAAACTGGCTAGAAAATTATTTCCTTTCTTATCTCCATACAACGAAGTGTGCAAGTAGCACACGACAAAAAGATTTTCTAACTAACGAGAGATATGAAGCTATCTTGTTGACAACAAAATCAACTGTTCTCTGCATTAAATATCTTTTAGAAAATGGGTACCATTATGTTCTTACTAGAGCATTTTCAAGTGATCCTGTTGAGTCGCTCTTTAGTACATTGCGCCGTATGTCCAGATCAAATGACATGTCGGCTGCAAGGGCAGTGAAATTCAGTTTACAATAGATATTGAAAACGGGTATTTTGTGCATGTCAAACTCTAGCAGTGTAGAGAACCATGCATCTGACATCACAGATGGACGACCTATACAAGAAGTAGATATGCCAGATACCGCTGCTGCACCATATAGTATTCCTGAGTCAGTTTTAAACATCCTGCAACAGCTACTAAACCAATCACGTAAGCTATAGGCATATTCAATGAAAATTAGTCATTTGATTTACTAGTAATTGTTACAGTGTTTCATTAAAATTTTCTATGGTTCTTATTATTTATTATTGCAATTTTCTTGTAAACCAGGAATGGATTTTTTTTACAGACATTCCATTACCAACAATGAAAACAGCAATTTTGACATAGGACATTGGTGGCTATACAGGGTGTTTCAAAAATACGGGGCATAATTTCAGGTATGTATTTCCCACATGTAGACAATCAAAATAGTTCATTACAACATGTGTCCTGAAATGCTTTATTTCCGAGTTATGGCCTTCACAACATTGAAATTCACCGGAACGTTTTTCTTTCCGCAGGTCGTTGCCGTCAAAGGAGACATTAAGAGGGCACTCTGACAGTTCATTCCGAGGCGAAGGTTACATTCAGTGTTTTGTAGGCGTTAGACTGTGCGACATGTATTCAAATCAAGAGCTGGCAGAGATACACTTCATGTACGGTAAGGCGGACGGCAATGCTGCGCTGGCTCGTCGTTTGTACCAGGAGAGGTACTCACAGCGACAATGTCCAGATCGGAAAAGATTTGTACGTCTCCATTACCGTCTGTGCGAGTATGGAAAATTTAACTCTCCTGGTTTGGGAAGGGGACAACACAGATCTACAACTCCAGAAGTACAGGAGGAGAGTCTGGAGACTGTGGAATGAGTATCA
The DNA here is from genome assembly GCF_040183065.1 of Periplaneta americana. Lineage (NCBI taxonomy): Eukaryota > Metazoa > Arthropoda > Insecta > Blattodea > Blattidae > Periplaneta > Periplaneta americana. The sequence continues at coordinate 15,116,403 of NC_091128.1, read as the reverse complement.
ATTGTATCCTTATCATTTGCAACGTGTACAGATTACCCTGCACGAGTTAGGTTCTGTCAGTGGTTCTTGCAGCAGTGTGGTGTAAATCCGAACTTTCCTGCCTTAGTATTATTTACAGATGAAGCACAGTTCACACGAGATGGCATAACAAATTTCCACAATCAGCATGTATGGGCGTATGAAAACCCACGTGCAACTGTTCCATCTCATCACCAAGTGCGGTTCTCCCTCAACATGTGGGCCGGTATCATTGGTGATCGATTAGTTGGACCCCATGTACTTGTAAACAGACTTACGGGGCAGGCGTACACAAACTTCCTGGAAAACACCATACCTCATGTTTTAGAAGACACTCCACTGATCAATCGTCAACACATTCACTTCTTGCATGATGGCGCTCCTGCACACTTCAGTCGTACGGCTCGCCGGTACTTGGATCGAAGATTTCCTGATCGATGGATAGGTAGAGGTGGCCCAATTGCTTGGCCTCCACGCTCACCTGATCTGAACCCTCTCGATTTCTACTTGTGGGGCCATTTAAAATCATTGGTTTATTCGTCTCCGGTGCCTGATTTGGAATCCCTTTGGAATCGAATTGTGGCATATTCTGAGGACATACGCAATACTCCTGGAGTTTGGGATCGTGTTCGCAGGTCAATGAGACATCGATGTGAGGTCTGTATTCAAGCAGGAGGTGGGCATTTTGAACATCTTCTGTAATGACAACGACCTGCGGAAAGAAAAACGTTCCGGTGAATTTCAATGTTGTGAAGGCCATAACTCGGAAATGAAGCATTTCCGGACACATGTTGTAATGAACTATTTTGATTGTCTACATGTGGGAAATACATACCTGAAATTATGCCCCGTATTTTTTTAAACACCTTGTATACTACGAATAGTGGAAGTCTCCTGCATGGGATGCTTAGATTGTATAGCTGAAAACAACTAATAGCTCTCCATTGATGAGTCTTATTGCAAATCAAGATTTAGGAACTCTGCGATATCCGAACCCTGCCTTTGTTTCAGTGTTATCAGTCATTCATCATTTTGTTGAACGGGCAGTATCATTGATACCAAACAAGAATATATTAGAAAATTTGTGTTCGGAAATTGAGCCGCTACTGTGTAGATGCCCTCTCTCGCAATGCCCAATTTGTGACGAAGACGGCCAAAAACGACTTGCTAATATCATTAGTGTGAAATTTGTTAGGCCACTTCTAGATAACATTGCAGCAGCTTTAACTGAAAAGCTTGTTCCTTCGAAGAATGTGGCTTATAATCCACTGAGTCGCAAAATCTTGAAACTATGATTCTTGAAATTGCAATATCAAGTGGAATGTACCAGTGCAGTGAGTGGAATTATAAAACTTAGTACAAGTGATTATTTAGAAACATCGCAGTTTAGGCTAGGCGAATGAACTACAAAATTACACTTCTGTCTTAATGTTACTTAAACTGAAAAGGTTACTATGTGTTAACTTCCCTGCTTTTAAACTCACGCTTTTACCATAATTAACAGAACTAAACATAATAAGACTTATTATTTTCTTATTTATTATTTATACGTGTTATTATTACTCTTTAATCATTTATTTTAATTCATATTGAGTATTTCTTCTGTGGACACCAGAGCTTGGCAGACAGCGCCTCGTGGTGGAATTGAGAAATTATCCAATTTAAAGAAAGCATTACTATTGTCAAGGCCGTATACAAAAAGCGAAGGGACATCAAGTCGGCCGTGGTTCATGTAACTGATTATAGACTTCGATTAATGTTTTTGGTATTGGTAATTGAGGCGGTGATGAATCATGACATGTATCTTTCCAATCCGGCATACGCCTTTATGACTAAGGGAAACCATGAAAAACCCCAGTCAGATTGGTCGCCCACGGGGTTTGTACCCGGGACCTCCCGAATGCGTGTCTCAAACGCTACCGTCTGAGCCAACTCGCTCGGTTGTATATAATTGTTTATGCAAATAAAGAAATATTAATTTAAGAAACACAGGAAATGAATATGGGTACTTAAATTATGAGCGCAGGAATGCTATTTCGTGACACCTTTTAAAATAACTCAGCTCCAGTGAGATCTATTGTGAAATGCTTATTTATTATCGGCTGTATGGTCCAGTAAAAATACTCATCTTTACGACAAAGCGTTTAACTATTGCGGTCTGTGAACAAAAAGAAATTTAAGTGTATAAAGTTAGAGTATTTTATGTGGACCAAATAAAGTTGCAATAATTTTATTAAGTTATACAATATTTCGACAGAATATCAAGTTTCCTGTGCGTACCTCTTTTCATCTTACCTCAGTCCTCATATGTAGTATTATATCCATCTAGAGAAACTAAAAATTTCAAATAGTGAATGAATTATCCAAATTAGCTTCTGAGATTACTTCATACCACTGCCTGCTGGATCGCATCTTACAGCTGAGTAATCTGCCTACTCAATCGAAGTTACTTTACCGCTAGGTGGCAGGCAGTGTCCATCGCTATTAACATTATCAGTATATGCAAAGTCACTACCTGCCACCTAGCGGCTACTCGCGCATATGCGTTGTTTGGGCAGGCAGTGTAAGCAGTTTTATGATGCGATCCAGCAGGCAGTGCTTCATACAAACACACAAATATTTTCTGTATACTAATATTGATAAACGTCAAGGCCGCCTTAAATATACGGAGTCATTTGTTTTTATTTTATTATAGCCATCGACGTCGTTCCTGCAATAATTCCTGTGTGACATATCGATTTTCAGATTTTTGCTCTATTAAATAATCTAAATAGTTATACAGCAAATAACACAATCTCCTATATGTAATTATATTTCTTTCTTTCTTTCTTTCTTTCTTTCTTTCTTTCTTTCTTTCTTTCTTTCGAAAATGTAAGAATTCACGATCTCCTATGTACCACTGCCATAGAATAAATAAATCTGTTTTTTCTTCTTACTGAAAAATTTTATATTTTGCACAGTTTTAAAGAAACTTTTGTTATGTAACATTTTGCACAAAAATCAATAATAAAAACTAGATATTTCGATTTATTTAATTCAGGCCCCCTTATAATCTCCCTTTTAAATAGAGTATTTTGAATTTCATATAGCCTAAAATCCAAATTACAACGCACTTAATTTACATTCCAATTTTCATCGAAATCCGTTCAGTCATTATCGCGCGAAAATGTAAACATCCAGGCAGACAGATAGACAGACATACAAACAAAAATTTCAAACAAGCGATTTTCGGTTTCAGGATGATTAATTATACATGTTAACACCAATTAGTTTTGGAAAAGCGAAAATTACCAGAAAAATTTCGGTTAGAGATTTATTATTAGTATAGATTAAGTAAACAAACAGTAGTCGTTAAAATTTAATTCAAGGTTACTGCTGTATAATCTTTAGTGTGTTGTAAATATTCATAATTTACGTAAATATGTATATCACTATTGTATTCATTAAGGCTGTTAGAGTGGAAGAGAAGGTCTTATGGACAGTGAAAATAAAAATTATATTCTATCAAACATATGGCAAAGAACCGCTGTACAGTGTGTAAAAACGTCAATCTAGCTGGACAGAATTAACAACGTTTTCTTATCTTAATGTTTTTTTCTTTTTCTTTCCAAGTGTCACAAAATTGTTTTGTTTACTTATTATTCTTTATGAATTGATTAGTAGGCCGATCTATAGAACCCTTATTTAGGGCGGCTTTTGTTTCTACAAACTATCATTATCTCCTGTCCAACAGATTTTTACGAATCTTTGTAGACTATGGCATTTACAGGTAGCATATTTTTATGTGCATCTCTTATTGCTATTGTGTAAGAGAAACTATACCTTTTGTCTATAAGAGTGGATGTACACAAAATTAATATCTTCTATCCTATACAACAGATGTTTACGAAACTTTGTATGGCAGTTACAGGTATATACTAAGACATTCGAAAAGTAATGGTAAAATAGTTAGCGTTTCAAACTAAATTTATTTGGGTTACATTTTACATTACATATACTTCACATGTAGTCTTCTGCCATGTCAATACTATATTGCCAAATTCTTGGAAGACGGCGGACTCTATCTGCAGCAGCATTTCTGGATATCTCTTCCACTGATCAATCTAAAGCTCGTTGGATATCAACACTTGATTGAAAGTGAATTCCTCGCTTCCACCCGACTGGCTATAGTTCAGTATGGTAGGACTTCTCTCCCACAGACTTTCTTGTAATGCTAGTCTAAAGCATTGATCTGCATGTTCTTCTCTTGCAACTTGGGTTTTTATGAAGCACTTTCGTTCGTACTTTTAGGGCTGTATTGTTTACTACCAGGGAAAGGATTTATATGTAAATACATATTTACTTATAAAGCTAATATAATTTATATTTTGCATTATCTTTATGTTTCACAATGTGTAGGGTTGAAAAATCCTACTTTTATTTTCCATATTTTTCCATATTTTAGAGTTTAGTACATATTTTCGTTAATTTCCATATATTTTCCATATTTCATATAAAACAGTCCATATTATATTAGGTTTAACAATAAAACAAAACAAAATTCCATTAACTTTTAAAAATACATTTCAACAATAGAGATTTAAACACATGTTCAGTAATCCCTTTAACATCAGAGTTATTTGAAAATTAGCAGTCCTATCAACAATGGGAAAGTAAGTTACAAAACTGTATTAATTTAATTTAAAATTTTTAACAGACTTCAGTTGTGCAGCTCAACAGTTAAATGCCAGTCAGAGTACACATAGGTTCAGTTTTGTAAATCATACTATAAAGACGGTAAATATGCCAAAAGTACGTCATTCAGTCAATTTAAAATCAAAACTAACAAGTTACATTTCAGAATTTAAAGAAGATGGTTTATCAACTGACAATAAAATATTATTTTGTAATTTGTGTCAGTGTGCAGTATCATCTACACAAAAGTTCCTGGTGCAACAACACATTACAACTAGTAAACATCAGGCCAACAAACAACTAAATTCCAAGCAGAGACAATTGTTTTTAACACAACCAACAACATCGAATGTAAGATCTGAGTTTAACATCGACCTGTGCCGTTCTCTCATCTCTGCTGATATTCCTCTCTACAAACTAAAGAATAAGGTCTTCAGGGAATTCCTTGAAAAATATACTCAACATACAATCCCGGATGAGTCAACACTTAGGAAGACGTATGCTCCATCCATCTACGATGAGACAATACAGAAGATAAGAGATGAAATTAAAGATAGTTCAATTTGGGTTTCCATTGATGAGACTCCCGACAAAGAAGGTAGACTTGTTGGTAATGTAGTTATCGGTTTGTTAAGTGAACAATATTCTGAACGAATTCTTTTACATTGTGATGTTCTAGAAAAGTGCAATAACAAAACTATAGTTAAACTGTTCAACGAAGCTATGGGTATCCTGTGGCCAAAGGGTATTATGTACGATAATGTGTTATTCTTTATTAGCGATGCTGCCCCTTATATGGTCAAAGCTGGACAAGCATTATCTGTTGTATATCCTAAATTGACTCATTTTACTTGTGTGGCGCATGCATTTCATCGTGTGGCAAAAGTGGTCAGAGACAATTTCCCTAAAGTAGATTTGTTGATTTCATCAGTGAAAAAAGTATTTCTCAAAGCTCCCAGTAGAGTTAACGTGTTGAAAGAAATGTACCCTGAAATTCCATTGCCACCAAAGCCAATTTTAACTAGATGGGGTACATGGCTAGAAGCAGTTGAATATTATGCCGAACATATAGACTCTATTAACAATGTTCTCCTTGCATTGGACTCTGAAGATGCAGTCTCAATTGATACTGCGAAAACAGTTACCTGTGACATAAGTGTGAAGAATGACTTAGCTCACATTCAGCATACATTTTCATGCATCATAAAAACGCTCAAAAGTCTCCAAAATAGGCACCTTTCACTATCTGAAAGTTTTGAAATTATAAATAGTACTGTGGAACAACTGAATCGTGGTAGAGGTAAAGTTGCAGATGCAGTAAGAGCTAAGGTGGACACTGTACTTTCAAAAAACCCTGGATATGAAGAACTACAAAAGGTTGTTGCTGTGATGAGTGGTGAATCAACAGTGAAGATTAACTTGGACTTATCCCCAGCAGACATTGTGAAATTGAATTATGTACCAGTTACTTCTTGTGACGTCGAACGCTCTTTTAGTCAGTATAAATCTATCCTCAGAGACAATAGAAGAAGATTCACTTTTCAGCACTTGAAAGAAATGTTTGTAACCTATTGTTATGGTAACAGACAATAAAAATTGTGTTTTGTTGAAACTACATTGGAAGATAAGGTACGTCCATTATATTTTTTGTTTAGTTTGATTAAAATGTACGAATATTTAACGTACATAGTCATTTTTTTATAATTTTAAGTCCATATTTAATTCCATATTTTGGTAAAAATCCATATTTAATTCCATATTTTGGTAAAAATAACTACATATATATTTACATATTTCATATATTTTTAGTCCATATAAATCCGTTCCCTGTTTACTACAAATCAGAAACAATCACTGTATTTACAAAATATGATTACTTTGAGACTTTCAACATTGCAGATTTATGAAAGAATCGCTGTTCTATTTCGTAATACAAGGTTTCAATGGTCGCCGCTAGGAGCTCTGATTTATAGTATTGTTGCCATTATTTATAGAATATCGTGTAATACATTTTTGTGTACAAACATTGTTTACACTTGTATGCTACCTGTAACCTCTGTACAAAGTTATATATATATATATATATATATATATATATATATATATATATACACACACACACATATTTATTATAAGCCACCGGCGTAGCTCAGTAGGCTAAGGCATTTGCCTGCCGATCCGGAGTTGCGCTTGGGCTGATTACCTGGTTGGTTTTTCCCGAGGTTTTCCCCAACTGTAAGGCGAATGTCAGGTAATCTATGAAGAATCCTCGGCCTCATCTCGCCAAATACCATCTCACTATCACCAATTCCATCGATGCTAAATAATCTAATAGTTGATATAGCGTCGTTAAATAACCAAGTAAAAAAAAATAAGAAAAACGAAAACATTAGGACAGGTGATTAATGCATCCCTATAAAGGGATTTACTCTTATACTAATACAATCAGAGTTTGTAGAAAAAATACGGTACCTGTAACTTCTGTACAAAATCTCTTAAAAATCTTTTAGACAGGCCTAACTGAGAAGTTATTTTGTCTAAATGCACTCCTTATGAATGGGTAGTTTCTCTTATGCAACCATAATCAGAGTTTTTACATTAAAATATGTTGTCTGTATGGACCGTACAATGCTTCATAAAAATTAATTACAATGAAGAGAAGTTATTAATTTCGTCCAGGTAGATTTGTTGTGTGTGTCTTTGTAACCACTTCCATTCAATTTTAAAGACTTTTTGTTATGAGACTTTTCATTCCAACGTTTAGTCCTCCAAGTCGCATGCATACAATACAAATGACACCGTCCCCATAATCCGTTCTGATTTCAGAGCATTTCCCTAGACATCGAAAAGCTGTGGTATTAAACTGAAGGACGGAATCCTAAAAAATAATTTTGAAGTCCAAGTTCCGGACTTATCCGCACTTTCGGATTTTCCACACGCGTAGAATAAGATTATAGCTAACGTATATAGGCCTACCTATGAAACTGAGATAGAGAAAATTTGAGATTTTTTGTAGACCTAGTTCAAAATGAAAAATTTCCATTTTTAAACAACATTTAAGCATCGGGAAAGTGTGTAATAAATTAAAAATATAGTATGAACCATCAATAATTATATATGATAAGAAAGTACATATCCTTCTCTACAATATCCATTTAACACTTCATAAGTATGTATCTGACATTATACTCGAGTTATACAGCACTGTTTCTTCTAAAATCGACTGGTAGCGCGATACTTCATGTCATAAAAGACAAAAATGTCAGACTTCACTTTCTTTCTGTGGTCTTTGATTTGAAGAAGACACATTTAATTAAATATCCACACATCAACCCGCGGACGAAAGACGTCTTGTAGGTCTACCTCTTAAAATGTGGTTACTGCTACTCGGTCAGTGTTCTAATACGACTTGTGTAAAATAATACTCTTAGCTAATATTTTGTTTGAAGAAGTCGAAAGCCGTCATTTTAAGATATTGATAGAAAACGGGGCTACTTTGACACCCGGGGCTAATTTGACATTGCGATGCATTTTTTTGTTTTGTTTATTGTAGTCAGTATGTTTTTTTGGTTTTATTTCGCTTTTAACATGTACCTTACATTGTTACAGAAGTTCAGCAATTAACAATGGTCCGAAGTTAGGAGAAAATTTAGGGAAGCCAAAATTATAGAAACTATTCCGAAGAAAATTTAAGACAAGCGCTTGATGCCATTCAAAAGGGAAAAAAAAAGCGGCAGTTGTATATAAAATTCCAAGAGAAACATTTTGAAACAAGTGTCTTGTCCTTTCAAACGATGAACAAAGACTGATAGCAGACACTTTTGGTCAAGTGGAGAAACGGGAATTTCCGTTAAGTAAGTGCTATATTCGTGCGATAGTGAAAAAGTCCTTGGAAAAGCAAGGCCAAACAGTGCCTTTTTGGAAAGATAATTATTCAGAACTCGATTATGTCGATACATTTGTGAATAAAAACAATCTTTCTACCAGAGTTACGCCAAATATAAAGAAATCCTGATCTTAAGTAGTCAAAGATACCTACTTTTTGCTTCTGCATCTAATGTGAGGCTATTATGACACTAAAACGTTCACGATGCTTTTTACACGGAATTTTTGTTGGGTGACAAAGTAGCCCTAGACCCAGGTCGTCCAACATGATCGCTAAGTGTAATAAATAATTTCATTTTTATATAATTTACAATTCTACAATTTACAATCTTTCTGTTTGATTTAGTTCAATTTTAAGTTGTGAAATTGTTATATAATTTTCTTGGAGCTTTTTCCTTACAATGATATGCTGTTGTACAGGCTATGTGTAAAATTATTTGGTGTGTGAAACAATTCCAGAAAGCATTGTTTACAGTTCACAATTTATTGTGTCAACCTATTGTACCTGCATATACAGGGTGTAACATAAAGGTACGGCCAAACTATCAGGAAACATTCCTCACACGTAGAAGAAGAAAATATGTCATATGAACATGGCTCCGCAAACACTTTATTTCCATGTTAGAACGCATTTTCTACAACACTTCATAATACATTAATCATGGGAAACACACAAGTACAGAACGTACCAGCATATGACATGAAACTCTGCTGTGCATGAAATGTTTGGTTACGTCTGGTTAGAATGTAGTTGTAATTCTTAGATTCACCGCCAGTGTTTAGTGTTCCTCCTCATTTCATTGTTAATTTTCGTCGGCTTCTAAATAACTGATTCCGTGACAGATGGATAGGTAGAGTTTGACCAATTCCTTGACCTTCACGCTCTCCGGACCTAAACTAACTAGATTTTTATTTGTAGGAGCATTTGAAAGCTATTGTGTCTGGAATCCCGGTACAAGCTGCAGAGAGTTTTCGTACCCATATTGTGGAAGGCTCCGCAACAACACGCAATTCTCCAAGGATACATAAGCGCATCCGGGATTCATTGCGACGCGTCGCGACAGCGGGGTGATGCATGTATCCACGCTTACGGAGGGAATTTTGAACACTTCATGTAAGAAAAAGTTTCATATGGTATGATGGTACGATGTGTTCCTGTGTGTTTCCTATGACTAATGTATTGTGAAGAGTTGTAGAAAATGAGTTCTAACATGAAAATATAACGTTTGCGGAATCATGTCTATATGACATATTTCCTTCTTTTATGTGTAATATTTCCTGAAAGTTTGGTCGTACTTTTTTGTTACACCCTGTATATGACACGCAAGAGAAATGAAAGTATCTAGAGTTCTAAACGCACCTTCGGCTTCTGTCCACAGTCTTGGACATATAGTCACTGCTTACATAATATTTGTTAAATGTGACCAGAACACTAGGCTTTATTTTTAAGTTATGCTAAAAATTATTTGATCATAAAACTGATTACTTTTAGGTACTCAGTTTACTAGGTATTTTGTCACTCTCCTACTCTTCTGCAGCTAACAGTGTGGACATTGACTGCCCTTGTCCTTGAGGCACATGTTTCCATTAAACAATTTCAACATATTCTTACTGACAGAGTAGCCATAGCAATCTTTCTTCAGTTACGGATATTTAATTTTGCACATACAGTAGAGGAACTAGGCCTAAAATGACATAATTCAAAAGGAAATCTTGAAAAAAAAATGTATTCTTACCAAATTTGTTTTGGTCAATTATATATATCTGATACTGCAACATTAACACCTATATTAAGATCAACAGAAAGTGGAAAATACTGACAATCTTTAACTGAAAGGTATGTTTGAAAATAGACAAACTATGTCATTTTACCCAAGTTACTAGGTTAAAATGACACACTTAAGTTAATTTTTACATAGTTCCAAAAAAAAATGATTGTCTTAGATACACCTGCACGTTCATTATGTGCCCATGAGAAACATTTCTTGCACTGTAGCCATGTTACTCTTGGTTTATATCGGCTGTAAAGATCATTGCAGTAGAGACAAGGTGCATCGTCCTCATCATCACCATCGAAGTCACTTTCTTCATCTTGGTCCCTGTTGCTTAGATCAAACTCAAGCTGTGTTTTTCCTCTGTTTGATGAACGCCTTTCTTATATAGATCTTATTTAAGCTTCCTTTAATTTTAATTCGTTAATAAAAGAGCTGCTCGATTTGGGACCCTTCATGTGTTCTGTTTTCTTTTCGCCGCAGATCTAGTGCCAGATGGAATCGGAGAGATCTCTTGCGGTGTCATATGAGGTGAAGGCCTTGTTTGTCACGCTTCCGCTGCTGGTGCAGTTGGTGGTGATGGCTCAATCATATGTTCTTTTGCATTTCATGTTGCTGAACTGCTCTTCTCTGTTACACCTTTTGGTCCGTCTGTAGGGACTGCATGCTTTAGAGGTCCATTTTAATTTGTTGTTGTTGTTGTTGTTGTTGAAGTATTATTGACTGTTCATCTTCTGGTCTGTCTGTGGGCGCTGCAGGACTAAATAAGTGATCAGGAAATATGTCCGAATTGAGTGGACAAATTCCAGTTGAAAAAATGCGCTCAATGTATTGCTGATGGTTGCAACTTTTCCATAGACTGCAGAAAATAAGTCCGCAATTTGAAACTGTGTTATCACCCATCCAGGATGGTTCCTCAGCCAGCTTGTAACGGCCTGATCATATGTTTTCAAAGGCCCGAAGAAAGAGACATCAAGTGGCTGGAGTCGGTGGGTGCAATGACGAGGAAAGGCTAACATGACTTGTAATCACTGTTGCCAACTTCTGTGCACTATAGAGCTGTAAATCCAAATTCATCTTACAATGTTTTCCACAAAAGCGGTTTTTTGGTGAAGTAGGTGCAAGTAAACTTCAGACTCGCCAAGCCTAGCTCATTCATAAGAGGATAAATCAGAATAACAAAATTCAGTGCATACAAATATTGAAAATATATTTATTTTAGAAACGTTAGGGTTTTATATATTTTAAAGAAATCCCCATCTCACCTATTTTAAAATCAGTTAGCTTTACGAAAAATTCAGTCGAGCAATGAGAGAGATCCCACTATATATTACATAATTTCACAGAAGTAATCACTAATCAGCCATTGTAAACAAATTTGACACCAATATTACAATTCGCCATCGCCCATAACAAATGGCTTCTCATTTCCAGTCAGAAATATGTACTTGGGTAAAATGACATTTTAGCCAAGTAGTTGGTATGTCATTTTACCCGGAATGAAGAAGAATAAGAAGTAGTGTTAGTACGACCTAACCTCTTTATGAATTTGGATGTTATAATGCTTTTTATAGAGGGAAATATTTCTGTTTTCACCCATAAACTTTATACCACTAATATCTGAAGCTTAAAAGGCCAAAAAATACACAACATACCTCAACAATATTATATCATCTTACACTTTTTTCATTTAGTTGCACCTGCTTCACCAAAAAGCACCTTCGCTTGCTAAAATTTGGATGTAATCACTGTTTTCAGCTCCTGTGCACTATAGAGCTGTAAATTCAAACTCATCTTACAGTGTTTTCACAAAACACATAGTATGTGATTTTACCGAAGTATGTCATTTTAGGCCTAACTCCCCTACAAGTGTGGGAAATATGTTCGAGGATGTAATGTTTCTCTTCTGAACTTTGATACTGCTCAGCATTGAAATACTACGTTCCACAGAAGCGTTGGAATGAAATAGAGCAAATAGATTATATCCAATTTGCCAATGTTTGGAAAATGAAATTGTGAATTGAAATTGAAGCGGTGAGATCAGTAACCATTCAAGTCCACTTCTGGCCACTTATTATTTTTTTTTTCAAATTTGAAATTAAATTTTGGATATTTCCATAAGTGTTACGACTTTAAAAGTTGGTATACTACTTTGTCTTGATCTCTAAAACAACCAGACATATTTCGTGCAAAAAAATAATAATTAGGTAAGAAATAAACAATTTTTTTGCATTTTTCTCGAAGCTTGTGTACATAGACTTGAACGGTTATTGATCTCACCGCTTCAATTGTTACAGATTTGTAAGTTTCTCCGGAATTTTTAGTCAACAAATTCAAATAAGGAACTTTCTAATAACTATAAAAGTAATAGTTGCTTTTAGCCACTTTATTTCTCTCTCTCTCTCTCTCTCTCTCTGTGTGTGTGTGTGTGTGTGTGAGAGAGAGAGAGAGAGAGATTTTATTTATTTCATTTCTAATTCCTCGTTTCTGTTTTGGTGTAGATGGCCCTTCCTCACTTTCATCATTCCCAAAAATTGATAAAACTATTCACAACACAATTATAGTTTAGAAACTATACTTAACCAACTCACAATCGCACCAATACAATAGTCTATATGCGCACTAATTATTTGACCAATTAACTGGAATTACGCACACCGATCGCGACTTAACAAGGGGAATCATCAACGCATGTGATCGCTACGTCATATTATGCAATCGTCAAATAATTGTCATTGTCCATGAGTTATGTCATGACTAGTCCTGTTTTTTTGGACAAATATCAAGTGGCCCATCAAGCTGTATGTATTTAACATTTATGTCAATTTGTTACTTTTATATCTTGAAAATCCCTATAGTTTCTTAAAATTTATTTTAAAATCCATCAATTCGTCTCGATACAAAATATCCCTGCGCTGAGGAACTAATTTCTCGACCTGGCAACACTGGGCTTGGTAATTCCATCACCACTGAGGACAACAAGTCCAAATTTATGCAAACATAAAACCAAGAACGTACTTAAGTACATGAATTAGTACGCTCTGCCTTCTTGCACCTCGTTCATGAATGAAATACGACCAGAAATGTTTTATAACACAGTTATGATTGACATTTATACAGTTCGTTCGTTATTTTTTAAATGTGTTGTTGTTCTGCTCTTGTGTGTTACTATTGAAATAGTATGAGTGTTTTGAATGCTCTAAGGGAGAATATAACACGTAGCTAACTATACTCAGAATAAGCGATAGTCTATATAATTCAAATGGTAGAAGAATAAATTTAACTCCGAATTGAAAGAGTGAGTGTTCGGTCCGTAGCCGACTAAAGCTGTATTAAAGGAGTGGGGATTATTTTCAGGAAGGTAAAGCATGCCTAGAATGATGGTCACTTCCTAATGTCGACTTTAATAACACAATAAATGCGTCACTTGTATGTTTAAACATCCAGTGAACATGAATTACTTTAGAACCTGAAATAAACTGACGTAAAAATCTTAGTTACGCCAGAAGATACCAAATGCCTAATTTTTCAAAATTTCTCAGCAACTAACAAGAAAACATTCTCATGGAGGGGCAGATAAAAAAGTTATTCTTTTTTCTTCCACCATGTTCATAATGTCAAAACAAGTGCTCGTACAAATTTTGGGCATTCGAGAGCAATTTCAAGGACCGCAAAAAATCAGTTTCTCTAGGGCCGTTTACAAAAAGAAAACACATTTCACGGAAAGATTTATTGGAAGAGATACAGCAATTGTTGAGCTATTTTTCAACATATTCCCCCCGGAATTTATACATTTATCATACCGTGGGATCAACTTTTGCAGCCCTGTGGATACAAGTCTCCCGCCTTGGATCGGAATCAGTGTGTGACAGCCATCTGCGCCTCTCTGTCGATCCCATGATATGAGAAATGTCTCTATTCCAGTGATGAATATGTTGAAAAAATAGCTCAACAATTATATCTGTTTCAATAAATTTTTCCAATTGAATTGTGTTTTCTTTCTGTAAACGACCCCAGGGAAATTTAATTTTACGGTCCTCGTATTGCGTTCGAGTGACCAAAATTTGTAGAGGCACTTGTTTTCATATGATTAAAATGGCGGAAGAAAAAAAATCTTTTCTATCTGCCTCCATGAGAATGTTTGCTTGTGAGAAATGCAATCAGAATGGCAGTCAGCAGGCTAACAATGACGATCTGGAAGGTAACGAAGGGAAATAAGACGAAAATTAAAATATTTGTAAATAAGCAATACATACGACTATTAGAGAAGGGAATCTGAGAGAGCTACTGTGAGATAACAGACTGGCTTCCATGTTAGAAATTTAAAAAATCGTATACAGACTGGTCACTAATGTACTGCACTATTAAAATAATCAAAAGATGTATGTCGACTAGAGCAGTAGTATTTAAAATTTTTTGTCCTTGTAACTCTAGAGACACTTTTCCACTCAAACTTTTATCCCCAAAGTTGTTAATTCAAATTATACGTAACTATTAAGCTCAACAATTTATTAATATTAAATTACCTATTTTATAATATAAAATAAATAATCATTCTATTAAATAAAAAATTAAAAGAACAACGTTAGGGATATCATAGAAAAGAAACGTTATCTTATTATATTGTTAACTTAAGTGGTTCTGTCTTGTTAATGAGATGCCTGATGTTTTCTGTACGCCAGCTCCTCGATTCTTGGTCGAATCTTCTTGAGTGCAAATATCAGAGATGATTCTGGATTCAAGCGATTTCTGCGTTTCATTTTAATTGATATGGATGCAGAGAAATCTTGCTTACACAAATAAGTAGAGGAAAATGGCAGAAGGTATGAAATGGCAGTGTCACTAAGTTTCATATACTCTTTGCAAACATAACACCAAAAGTAAAAAATTGACAAGTTTTCGAATTTTATTTTCAGTGCAATATCAATGGACATTTCTAATAAACTTTCCTTCAATTTTAAGGGATGTTCAGAGGAATTGAGTGCCTAGACTCAAACTGTACTTTCTCCAAATTATGAAATATGGGATTAAGACATGTTTCAGTGCAGAAATTTACACGGAATGTGATAAACTGCTCGTTTGGAGTCAAACTGGAATTTATCTGACTTCACTTTAATAGTAAAATCACCGTTTGGAGTCTAACTGCACTAGTTTTTCGTCTTTTCTGACAAATCAGATTTTGGATCTAGAGCGATTCAATTGAAGGTTGTGGTGAAAAATGGATTTGTAATGCAACCATTAGCTCCGATCATTCATGAAACGTATAAGCTTACTTTAAATTTCACGTACACTTAGCGGCAAAAAGAATGGGCCGGCCGACAATTTATAAGTTCCAGAGACATACATTGCGCATGCTCGTCTTGTCAACGCCGTAGTTCACTAGGTAACACAAAATTAAACCATTTAAATTTGCTGTATTTTGTTTAAGAGGCTAAAATATGTAATAAAATCGAATGGCGGGTTGATTCTAGATACATCAGGGCCCTTGAAGAGTGAAATAGTAATAAAATTGATAAATACAAAATCAACCGGAGCGAATATGAACAGGATAACCATGTATTATGGCGAAGCGACATAAACAGTTACAGCAGCGTAAGTTGTTATTGGTATATTGAACAAGTTAGTAGTAGTAGCTCAAGGTTCGAATCTCCCCAAATCTTCTTTTTTTTATTACAAAATTGCCATCATATGTGTCTCGCAAAGCTATAATTATGTAGCGATATCTCTTAGAATATGCCCAAACTCTAATAAATAATAAACCTCCCTCTCTCTTTGAAGCAATATTGCTATCTGTTAATACAACGTTCTGTCTCGTCATTAAGCTTGAAGATGGCACAGAAACAATAACTCATTGCCCTGGTTCGCATAGGTTATTCTGCGTATGCTACTCTCCGATAGGACTTCGATTGGAGAAATGTCATTTTCTCCGACCAGGTAATTGTCTCCAGTAACATTCTGTGTATGCTACTCTGCGACAGGACTTTGATTGGAGAAATGTAATTTTCTCCGACGAGGTAATTGTATCCAATAGCAATGATAGTACTGCCCTAGTTTATTGTATGAATCACCACCGATACGCTTCGCGTGAGGGTCGCGTGTTGGGGGTGGATGTCATACGATGGGGCAGAACTTCTGGAACGCATCCACGGTCTGTTTACGGCAGAAGTCTACGAACATATTTTGGCAAATGTAATGATCCCTTCCGCCTGAAAACGATATCCAGAAGGAACACTTTTTTTTCCAGCAGGATAATCATCCGATAGACTACACACCGCCAACCGGATTCAAAGATGGTTTACGAGGAGGCGTGATGTCGAACCAGTCGATTGGCCTCCAAATTCACCAGATATGAATCCTTTTCAAAATTTGTGGGCTGCAGTCAAAAGGATCCTACGCTCTAATTGGGCAGAACAACCATCCGTTAGGACACCTGAGGAATTGTGGGGCAGAGTTCTAGATGTGTGGGGGAAGATGGCCAAGAATTTAGACCTGTTCCATAATCTTGTGGACTCCATGCCGCGCAGAATGAGGGCAGATGTTGAAGCAGGTGGTTTGTGGACGAGATGCTAGTCCACACTACAACCTTGTTTTGTTAATAAATTAACAAATTGTTTGTTTTTGTTAATGTAATTATTTATTTGTGTTTGATATGTATCCGTTTTTTTAGGATGTGAAACAAGTATTTTTGTTTATACAGACCAGGTCTCACCTACTAATAGCCCACAGGTGATGGCCAATAATATTTTTAAAAGGCAGGCATAACGAAGTTTGTTAACAAATGCCATTTCACATTTAAACTAATAAATTAAGTAAAAGTTAAAATAAAAAAAAAATAATTTTACTGTACCAGGAGGCGAACTCACAACCTCTAGCACGGATGGCAGACTTCTTACCACTGGGCCACACACTGCTCGTAAGGTTTATTACATTATAGACGGATGACTTTCAATGAAGAGGCACCACAGCAATGCCTTGCACTGGGTTACGTTTACACGAGTGAACCGCGCGATAGAATTTAGCATTTCTATCGACCAAGAGTCGGCCCATTCTTTTTGCCGCTAAGTGTACATTCTGAAATGTCTTCGCGTGGGTACGCATACCCCCGGTTGAATTCCATTGGACTAGAACTTCTTCTTCTTCACTTCATGGTATAGGCAATCAAATGCCTGTTCCGTCTTCAAAGTCCTCCAGCCATCGTTTCCTAGGTCTAGCCACCGATCTTCTTCTATCGACATGTTCTTTCCAATTTTGTTTAAAACCTTTTAATCTTTCATTTATATTAAAATTTTCTAACTCTTCTCTTATGTTTGGACAAGAAGGCTGCATTTCAATACAAACGACCGAACGAAAGTCATGATATACACGTGCTGTCGGTCCGCTGCCGCTCCGAACTATACGCAGCAGGCTGGCTGTCGCGTGTCCAAACAGCCGATGAAGCATTACGGCCAACCAGTCGGTCTCGATCGTTTGAAGCGCGTCATAGGGTAACTGTCTTCGATCGATATGTTTACAGTATGCGATATGGAAATGTTAAACTGGCTGATGCTCTATCACCTGATTAGTGAAGGTATACAGACTATCAGATTCAATAACAAAATCCAATAAAATATTTAAATAATAAATTAATAAATCAGTAAAATGAAATAAGATTTAACAAGATATGTTGCCTATAAGAATATAAACATAAAGTATAAGCAGCACTAAAAAGATAAAAATACTTTAGTATTTATCCTCTAATTTAAAGGAATAGTTACACAATATTATATCAGTTGTATTCGTAATGTTACGACATACAAGTAAATACATTAAAGAAACCAAGGAGGATATTCTAGCCAAGACTAAATAAAAATTATTAATTGTAAAACCGAATAGCGGTTTTTCCGTTGATTCTTTTAATTTTGAAATAACTTCAGCACGAATTGTTTTGCTCCATCCTTCATATTTCGTGATATGGTCGTTGAATGTGGAATAATAGAATCTGCATCCACCTTACAATACGTAACTCCTGCAATTAGGCATCTCCTAATATACACTAATGTACAAATTTTAAGCAAAGTGAACATGTACAGCTGTAAAAAAAAAAAAAAAAAGTGGCCGCACTCGTGAATAGCGAATATTTTCTAAGTCTATTTCGAATAGAAGCAGTTTGGGAACTAACAAGTAAGATGTTTAAGCAGAAGTTATTTGTCTTTGCGTCTCGTAGAGGAGCGGTAGTGTGTTCATTGAATGATTCGAAGGTCGTGAGTTCGAGCCTTGTTCAAGTTACAATTTTATTTTATCATTCTTTAGCGATATAAATAATATTTAAGTTATCATTTTATTCTGTCATCGTTCTTTAGCAATAAATAATATTCAAGTTATCATTTATATTCTGTTATCGGTGTTTAGCAATATAGTAATATTCAAGTTACCATTTGTGTTCTGTTATCGTTCTTTAGCGATATAAATAATATTCAAGTAATCATTTATATTATGTTATCGTTCTTTAGCGATATAAGTAATATAAATTTAATTTTAGATTTGAGACAATATACTTACATAATATTAGTGTTAGTTTTTTCTTCTTATATTATTACATTATACTATCCTGTAACACAAAATGAAAAGGAGTGAGTAGAATTTCAACCTGAGTCATTGATACCTAAATTCAGAAGTTCGGACGTTATTCCGACTGAGCTACGGGGCACAAGTGAAGAAGCATATGCGGAAAAATTGTCCCAATTCCCCTCCAAGACATCCCGATGATTTGTGGGAGCTCGTCCAGGACGCCTAGGATCTGTAATTGAGAACAGTTGCTATTTGAAAAGACTAGTCGATTCCATGCCCACTCGACTGCAGGATGTGATCGAGATGGAAGGAAGATGGACTAAATAAAAAATCATGGCTTTTTGTTTTGTTTTTTTTAACTTTTAATTGTTTGAATTTTCTAATCAGACGCCAGTAATTTTGTTTCGTTTATGCCATGACAGATATTTTTCTTGAGAATATAACCTTTCTTTCTTTCCATTTGCAGCATTAATGTCATAATAAATGATGATAAAGTCATGGCATAATATATTCAAGAACCTGAATTTAATTACCAAAACAGTCATAAAAGAGACAGGAGCAATAATTATATTTTCTCTTTCTCTCTCTCTTAAAAATGCACAAAAGCACTACTTGTGTTTGAACGCACGTCTTCACAAATACCAGCCCGAAACGCTACCATTACGCTAACAGAGTAACACGGAGAACACTTTAATTATAACTGTAGATATCAGGCAACGTGGTCCAACAACATGTAACATCGCCTGTCTCCGAATTGTAGCGGAAATACCCGAAAAGAATTTGGTTTCTAGAGTGCGGCCAGTTTTTTTTTTTTTTTTTTTTTTTTGACAGCTGCACATTTGGTTTATTTTTATTAAATACTGTGACTGAAATACATTATGTCTTCTTTTGAAGACATTAATTGAGATGCATCACAAAATTTCTGTTCTTTTTATGCAATCACAACATTAAACATTTTCATTACTGATATAATGAGTTTGACAACAAGGATATTGAATAACATTATTGATAAATAATATAAAGCATTATTTCATTTAAAGTATTGTGTTTTTTAATTATGTTTCCTAATTGAAACGTTCAAATACTTCCTGCTCTTCTTGCTATCTGAAATAAAAACAAACGGTAACCCTCTTAGGAAGGCTGTTTTAGGTATCAGGCATTAAAAAGTGATGTAATTGTAGCGTAATAACCTTGAGCGCTCGCGACTGACCGAGCAAACGTTTATAAATTCTCGACTGCATGCGCTCGAGCGAATAATAAAATTTCCCGGCTGCCTTTTTCACAACCGAAAACTGATCGGTGAGCTCCGGTCGATCGTTTCCGTGAGAATGCAGAGGTCTAATGTCGACGGAGACAAATTTCATCTATTCTATAGGAAACAAAAAATAATTTTCTCCCGAAGTAAAAGGAAAAATAAGTGAGCACATTGTATGCTACGGTTTATTGAAATAGCTACATGGAACTCCTGTAGCAGGATAGAATTTAATTATCATCGTTACTATGACAATGCGAAAATATTAACATTACTCACCTCTGGTTATCGGCTGTGGAGATAACATTCTTTGTGAAATGTTGACAGCACCAAAATAAGTTACGCTAACACCACAAACAAAGCATATTATGTGGATTATTAATTACTAGCCGGTTTATTTGTAACTGTGGGATTTTCTGGAGTACTTAACTTCGTAGCAGGGGTATGGAGGATATATTATGGCAGAAAGTGTCTACAAGGAAGCCATTGCTTTGTTACTCACAGATGAACACAGTGTCTTAATGGCAGTTCTGGGTCGCACATACTGAGCTTCAGTCTAAACGAACCCGTCCTTTCCCGGGAGGGCAAATCATGCAAGAGAGAAAACACACCACACAGATGAAAGAGAGATGGAACGGAGAAAAATTCTCTCCGGCGCCGGGATTTGAACCCGGGTTTTCAGCTCTACGTGCTGACGCTTTATCCACTAAGCCACGCCGGATACAATCCCGACGCCGTTTAGAATCGTCTCAGATTAAGCTCCATCTCTTGGGTTCCCTCTAGTGGCCGCCCTCTGCACTACGTCATAGATGTCTATGAACGCAGGACCGAAGTCCATACATGTGTTGAGGTGCACTCAGATGAGTGACTGTTTGGCCGGGATCCGACGGTATGGGCGCCGTCTTTAAATCACAAAGTGATTTATTACGCATATCATATATATTTTGATGTACCGAAGTACATATGATATTTCCACGCAGATATTCTGCGTCATCACATGATGAAAGAGAGATGGAACGGAGAAAAATTCTCTCCGCAGAATATCTGCGTGGAAATATCATATGTACTTCGGTACATCAAAAAAAAAAAATATATATATATATATACACCACACAGAGTTAACCAGTAGTATACACATCGTAAGTTGCCATGGAAGCATATTGTATAGCACACGAAGAAATAAATACAAGCACTCTTTGGCTACACCCATGACGAGATCACTCTGGTCATCGCTCATATACGATACAAGATGGAAAGGATATAAGTGCATTAATTTCAGTTGGTAATAAGTAATAATAAAACTAACAAAGACATTGAATTAAACTTTTTTCTATCCATAAGGATTACTGAAATAAATTAAGCTGTTTTAAAGAATGGATTTGCAAATATTGCGCGCCGTTGTGGCTTGTTTGCAACACTGCGGGAAAGGTACGTAGCCTGTAACTGTGTGTTTGTACATCAGCTCATGATATTTCACTGACGCAGGACATTGCACTGTCTCATACAATTCTGATTTAAAGGACGAAATATTATAAATTCGTAAATATGAATGTAGTTAACATGACTTACAACTAGAATCGTACGTTTGGTTACCTAAAGCCTTCAAGTGACCCGCAACAGTGTAGGTATGTATGGAGTAGTCTATAGATCGGCGGCACCCGACCTTCAGGTCTGCTGTTCAGTGAACATACGAAAATAAACCAAAGCTGGGCGCTTGGTGATCAGTGCCATAATAGAAGAATCTGGAAGCCAGCACTTCATTAGGAAAGAAGAACATGTAGGGTAAACTAGGGTCTGTTGGACACTCGGGCATGTTGGACATTCCGTACTTTAACGTGTTACCACGCCACTTGTGGGCACCACATTCAGCTAGAAGTCAATGACGGAAGTAGGCACGAGTGGGGCTACTTGCGTCATTAACTTCTAGCAGAATGTGGTGCCCACAAGTGGCGTGATAGCACGTTAAAGTACAGAGTGTCCAACATGCCCGACTGTCCAACAGACCCTAGTTTACCCTATTTTACCAGAAAGGAGAAATTTTTCATCAGAAAAACTTAGAATGTTTACAGTCATTCATCGTTATGTGTATAGATTCGTAAAGCATGAACTCATATTTTTTTATTTTAAGTCTGTGCTGACATTTATGTTTTTTTTTTTTTTTTTTTTTTTTCCATTTGTTGATTCCAACTTTCAATCAAATCTAAAGTATCTTAATGCGTCCTACTTATTGTAAAAATCAGGAGTAGACAAATTCCAAGCAACATGTAGCCATGGCGACTAAAAATTATTAAGTGGTGCCTGAATTGTTTATTGAGTTTAAAATTGTTTAAGACTTCGATTTCTTTTAAGTCACTGTGCCTAATACATAGTGTTAATAAAAGCGGTTGTAGGAAAAAATTCGAATGTGTTTCTTAGATTAATACCGTTACATTTGCTGCGCATCTCAAGCTACTGTCACTACATAGCTTCAGTGAAGGGCACAGAATGTCTCTGAGAACGTGTGTTTGCATTGCACAGATATTTAATATTGTTTAATATAGGTATTTCAGTAAATGTATCATCTTAGCTCGCATGATTTTCTCATTGCATGTTTGGACAAAGTGTGGTGGCTCCCGAAAATAAATAGGATGACTTCTGAAAATTTTTAGCTTTGTCTTAAGCCTCGTACAGATATGCACGCCGAAACCCGTAGCGCAACCACGACCCGCGCCAGGGCAATGCTACGCACGGTGGTTGCGCTATTACGTTGCGGGATGAACTTTTTCAACCCGCGCCGAAGTTCGCAACACTACGGCCCGGTTGCACCAACCCTTGTTAAATATTTAACATTACGTTAAGGCAGTTTAACAGCAAACTTAACGGAAGTGATGTTTCATCAACTGTTGTTACTGCTATCATCATGTTAAACCCACTGTTAAATTAACAAAGCATACTTCCTCAGTTAAATCCTTAACGTCCTGTTACAGCGTGAATCATGGCTGCCAGAGAACATATGTTACACGCCGCATTATTATATCGAGATATAGTTGCAGTGAAAACAATTAGCTGCAATCACTACTTCAGCATTTTTCATTATTCAGAATAGATATATTCATAAATACTAAAATTATTCATATTAATATTAGCACTGCATCCACAGTAAAGAGAAGATACGTGTTTATTAACGTAACCATTTCTGTTATTATTATTTCGTATTAATACTCAGATATAATTGCAGATTTTCAAAACGATATTTCTTTATTTCACTGATTTAAGAGTTCACATGTAATTATGAGTAATAACGTGTGAAGATATGTTAGATATATAAGATATGAAAATAATGTTAACGCTTATTCAGCATCACAATTATTTTCATTTTCTATTGGTTCTATTTGATCCTGGATAATTGAAAGAATTTTCGTACAAATATCAACTTTGAGAGTGAAAGTACCACCGTCAGTTTTCAAATGTTCCACTGTATCTTGTGCATGACCCGTCTTAGCATTTCTTTTAATATTTTCATAACATTGATTTGTTTCATAGTTTGCGTTTTCACATCCAAATGGCGATTGAAAATATTGGGTTAAAGAGGCCCATGTTTGTTCCTTTGTCCTAATGAAAGTTCCTTCACTACGTTTGAGTTCAATTACATTCATATAATTGCTAGATATACTAAAATAATTATGTTTCTCATATGAGGTAAAATTACTACTCCTTACACTTTCTTTTTCTCGATTTCCGTTGTAATTATGTTAGTCTCCAATACTTCCATAATGTAAAAAATACAATTCTCCGCTAAAACAAATGACTACACCAACTAAAGGCACATTCAGTAAACTTTCATACATTCACTGCTTCTTTGATTCCTGTTACATTACTCTTAACATCATGTTACCTAACCTAACTACCTCAAATGGTTGGTGAAACACTATTAAACTAACAGGATGTTTAATATTTAACAACACGTTAGTTAACATGCTGTTAGCGTTATTGTAACGAAGTTCGGTAAAATTGGGCCCTAACCTACCAGCGTCCGCCAGTTCAGGTACTCCTACTTTCAATCATGGACGTAGTTGCAGCAGCCTATATTTATTTGCATTTTGCGTGCAAAAAGAAACGGAAACAGAGGCAATGGTGGCAAACATAGTATCCTATTATATATAAGTAGAAATAAATGTGGTGATTCAAATTTTCTGGCTGACTTGAAGTTCAAAACAATTGGTGGACATTATAAAAATTTTACAAGAATGTCACCTACAGACTTTAAATATTTGCTGGCGCCTAATGTTGCAAAGAAGGATACCACAATCAGTTCAAGAAAGAGTGGCAGTGACGATGCGATTTCTGGCAACCGTACAATAATATGCAATAACATTGCTAAATCAACACACAAGACTAAAATTAGGTTGAGTCATAAATGAAGAATCTTTAAAGGACTTTGAAGCTAAATTAAAAAATGAAACCTGAAAATCTGTATATGTCAATGAAGATATGAATAGTAAATTCAGTGTGTTTCATAATACATTCTTAAATATCTTTGAACTAAGTTTTCTTGTACAGCACAAAAATTCTCAAACATCTAAAAATAACTGGATTACACAAGACATTAAAATCTCATGCAAAACAAAGAGAACTCAATATATTTAAAGTAGAAATAGCAATGACCGCAAATTAATAGGTCTAATTTCTGTAGTACAATTCTGTGATTAATACAAACGAAGGCTTTGGAGAGATCACAGAATACCCCTCCTACTTGTAATTTTTTATTAATTGCTTCCAGAATTTTATCAGTTAAATGAAAATAAAGTAATCTTAAAAGCCAAATAATTTACTTTAACAATTTATTCTAAACTTCACTAATAAAATCAAAACAACTAGGAACATTATTTACTCACTTACTGGCTTTTAAGGAATCCGGAATTTCATTGCCGCTCTCACATAAGCCCGCCATTGGTCCCTATCCTGAGCAAGATTAATCCAGTCTCTACTATCATATCCCACCTCCCTCAAATACATTTTAATATTATCTGTGTATCTAATGCTTACTCACTTCACATGCGTGATTCCGGTTCCGCATACTGCACATAGATGGCAGGATTGTGGCCCACTTTCAAATTGCACACCACTTCGGCGGACCACGTTATGCATGATGTGTATCTATGAAGAATTATGTCGTGTATGCTACTAGGGTGAGTGTGCGTGTAAGTGTAGTGTAGGGAATGGGTGAGGATGATGATGGTGAGGAAGGAAGAAGGGGAAACCCGGTGCCGGCACTACTCTGTCGAGTAGCACCAAGAGGGCCGCCAGGCTTAACGTCCCCACCCGACGGACGAATCACTATCAATAGGGACATATGCCTTCTCTTCATATGCACTGCGGAGAGATTTGGGATTAAACCCAGGCATATAGATGCACAATTTAGTGATTAGAAGTTGTGTACCATGGCTCCTAATCCCGAGGTATAAATTTTACAAGAAAATTTCTGACCCCGCCGGGAATCGAACCCGGACCGGCTAGTCTGGAGGTAGACTTGCTACCACAGAACTAACTCGGTGGGTAAAATTTGTATGCATTCAAACATAACATTTAATGCAGAATCGGAATATGTAAATTTTAATATAGAGTATCATTAAAAAAAATTAACTTTATTGTCACACCCTTTATGTCTGAATATCTAACTTTTTTTCGAGCACTGGTATCATATTGTATGGTTTATCTCCAACAGCTTTTTGTATAAAACTTTTTTTTGTAAAATTTAAGAAGTTATTAGCAATATTCCATATTTATTGTTCACTCTGTTTATAAAAGAGTATATCAACATCTTAATTGCTGCAACATTCTCATTTCAGAACAATAATGTGGATTCAGAAAGAATACATTAGGGTGAGCAAGCTTCGTTTAATTTAACTGATAACATTCTGGAAGCAATTAATAGGAAATTACAAGTAGGAGGGAAATTTTGTGATCTCTCCAAACCTTTCGATTGTATTAATCATAAAATTCTACTTTAAAAATTAGAATACTATGTTATTAAAGGTTTGAATCATATCTCCATATTAGAAAACAAAAGTTGAAATGAACGCATTCAGTGACACCTTTAAGCCTACTTCAACATGGGGAAATGTTCATACAGGGGTCATGCAAAGATCTCTATTAGGGCCTCTTCTTTTTCTAATTTTTATAAATGATCTTGGCCCCTTAATAAAAGGAACAGATTATCCTATACTATTTACATGTGGCACAAGTATCATAATTACAGACAGCAACTTTGCCACATTCAAATATAAAACAGAAACACTTTTCCTTCAAATTTATGACTGGTTTACAACCGATAAACTAGTTTTAAACATTAATAAAATTACCATAATTCAATTTAAAGCCACTTCAAATTTAATCTCTGAAACATTGGACACAACTATCAACAACATACCTCTACTAGAAACATCAACAACCAAATTTCTTGGTTTGCATATTAATAATACAATAAATTGGAAAAATCATATCAAAGAAATAACCCCAAAACGTATCTCAGCATGCTTCGCTGCCGTGAAGAAAACATTCAATAAATATGCATATCTTGTAGACAATTATATGTTTATGCCCGTTACTGTGGAGACCTTCGACCCTTGGACTAATGACGCTAAAGTTTTGGCATCTCAAATCGACCAAATATTTATCTCTATTACTGGTGATCGTCGTTGCTCTAATTTTTTACGTCAATGCTTAAGCATACCTAGCTATTCAACTCGAAAATACAATGAGCGTTTTAGGTATTCTTCCCGAATCCAGCCCTTTGGACGAAATTTTTCTTCTTTAAAATGTATTAAGTATTCTGTGTGCGTTAAGTTTATTTACTATAAATAAGTGATGTAATCCAATTTCTGTCACGAACTGGTGTGGTTCAGTAAAATGCTTATTTCATTAAGTGGATCACTTACTAACATAAGTAGCATTTCTACCACAATTCGAAAAATGATTCCTTAATATTACTATCTCCAGCATTTACGCGAGCTCTTAGAATAACCATAAAATTTCCTTCATTCTCCGCTGGGGTTCTAACAAATCAAACTCACCATGGTTTCTACGACTACGTAATTGCAGATCCAGTCGTCCACATACAGATAGTGTGAGATTTTCGATTATTGGCTTGAGTTTTTTCCTATTTTTCAGAGCCTGAATTCTCTTTCCATCATCAACACTTAAATCAAAAGATAATTTCTTTCCAGGCATTGTATCTACAAAGTTACCTGCTTTTAATGTGGCAGTGATATACTGTGACAGGGTGCAAGAAGGCTTGATTTGTTACTATTAACATTGACCGAATGTTTTAAAGTTTGACATACTCTGAAATGAGATTTAGTACTCCACTTTAGAACAAGTAGCAGGCGAGTAGACATAGGCTACTAAGAATTTTCAGTGGACTTTTACAGGGTGTTTCAAAAATACGGGACATAATTTCAGGTATGTATTTCCCACATGTAGACAATCAAAATAGTTCATTACAACATGTGTCCGGAAATGCTTCATTTCCGAGTTATGGCCTTCACAACATTGAAATTCACCGGAACGTTTTTCTTTCCGCAGGTCGTTGTCATTACAGAAGATGTTCAAAATGTCCACCTCCTGCTTGAATACAGACCTCACATCGATGTCTCATTGACCTGCGAACACGATCCCAAACTCCAGGAGTATTGCGTATGTCCTCAGAATATGCCACAATTCGATTCCGAAGGAATTCCAAATCAGGCACCGGAGACGAATAAACCAATGATTTTAAATGGCCCCACAAGTAGAAATCGAGAGGGTTCAGATCAGGTGAGCGTGGAGGCAAGCAATTGGGCCACCTCTACCTATCCATCGATCAGGAAACCTTCGATCCAAGTACCGGCGAGCCGTACGACTGAAGTGTGCAGGAGCGCCATCATGCAAGAAGTGAATGTGTTGACGATTGATCAGTGGAGTGTCTTCTAAAACATGAGGTATGGTGTTTTCCAGGAAGTTTGTGTACGCCTGCCCCGTAAGTCTGTTTACAAGTACATGGGGTCCAACTAATCGATCACCAATGATACCGGCCCACATGTTGAGGGAGAACCGCACTTGGTGATGAGATGGAACAGTTGCACGTGGGTTTTCATACGCCCATACATGCTGATTGTGGAAATTTGTTATGCCATCTCGTGTGAACTGTGCTTCATCTGTAAATAATACTAAGGCAGGAAAGTTCGGATTTACACCACACTGCTGCAAGAACCACTGACAGAACCTAATTCGTGCAGAGTAATCTGCTGGTGACAGGGCCTGTACACGTTGCAAATGATAAGGATACAATTGATACACTTTCAACAGTCTCCAGACAGTCGTATGAGGAACATTGACTTGCAACGCTACCCTTCGTGTGCTGATAGAAGGAGTCATGTTCACAGCCTCCATAATCTCCTCCTGTACTTCTGGAGTTGTAGATCTTGGTCGTCCCCTTCCCAAACCAGGGAAGTTAAATTTTCCATACTCGCACAGACGGTAATGGAGACGTACAAATGTCTTCCGATCTGGACATTGTCGCTGTGGGTACCTCTCCTGGTACAAACGACGAGCCAGCGCAGCATTGCCGTCCGCCTTACCGTACATGAAGTGTATCTCTGCCATCTCTTGATTTGAATACATGTCGCACAGTCTAACGCCTACACAACACTGAATGTAATCTTCGCCTCGGAATGAACTGTCAGAGTGCCCTCTTAATGTCTCCTTTGACGGCAACGATCTGCGGAAAGAAAAACGTTCCGGTGAATTTCAATGTTGTGAAGGCCATAACTCGGAAATAAAGCATTTCCGGACACATGTTGTAATGAACTATTTTGATTGTCTACATGTGGGAAATACATACTTGAAATTATGCCCCGTATTTTTTAAACAACCTATATTTTGTAAAGTAGTGTCCTTTATTCCATATTATATTTGTGTTTGTAAATGTAAGTCCTTAGGCCTCCTTTGAAAATAGTTGCAGTAAATAAAATTAATATTTAAATTAAATTTAGCTATACATTATGAACTGTCAAGGTAATTAACATGACAAGTAGAGTATATTATCTTAAGCACCACTCCCCAAAATCAAATCCCTGGTGCGCCCCTGCTCCTTGTTTCTAATAATCGCGTTTTCATAACAAACGTTTTTAGATTATGTGGATTTCTGGTAGGAAATCGGTCCCAATAGAGCCTTACTGCTTCATAAAAATTCTGTCTTGATTCTCCATGAACAAGAAGAGTGTCCATATACGCGTCAAAAATAAGTGACATCGTCCTTGATTGATCCACAACAATGTTCTTCGACTGGCAATACTGACTTTGTTATTGCCTGTCTACATTGTATCAACATAACTGAACAGCTGTACTGGCGAAGAAACCTTTAGTAATTGCCAGATTAACCTGGGGTTCAGTCACGATAAATTTATTATTAATCACTTACCGTAAAACGAAATTATATTAAAATGGAGAGAATTATGAAAAAATTATAAAGGTAAAATTTGTTCGTCTTACAATTCTCTTATTATATAAATCCCACAAGGGTAGCTGCTCTTCAGTAAGGGTTACCAAAAGACATACCATACTAAACAAATAAAAATAAAAATAAATATTTGTATTATCAGTATTATGATTATTATTTTGAAATGTAAGCTAACCTTGGAAGTTAAGTTTATTACTAGTAATCAGATATAATATAAAGTAAATGTGTACAGGTGATTACATAAAATCTGAACAGAATATTTCATTACGTCTAAAGCAAAAATTTTCGAATTTTTTTAAGGAATTCCAAAGACTTAAAACATTCAACCGAGAATTTTGGAATTGTTCCCCTTGCTCCGAAGAATAGCCCAAAGACTTCAATCTGTCCTTGTATACGATTATAATCCCTGCAGTATTGAATCGTAGGCTTATAGATGGTCTTCTTTTCTTCATATACTCCTACAGGTTGTTCAACTGCAGCTTCAGAGCGCACGGTGGGCTCGATGATAATAATTGCTCTGTCATCTCCTCTAACAAATAGCAATGATATCAACACGCCGAGAACTTCTATCATTTGCAAGATAGTAGACTTCTTGGTGAACCTCGTAGCAGGAAGGAAGACGTTTAGCATTAAGTTCATGTATTGCATGGTGTCTAGTATTCCGGACGAGAGTTTCATGTTAGCAGAATCCCAAAATATGGGACAAGGTTTCTATCTTACTGGCTAAGAAGTGATACCTCGTATTTGTAAATTTTCAGGTGAAAAAAATGTTTTAAAAATTAATTTTTCTCAAAATATAAAAATTTTTGGTTGCGTACTCCTGCTTTCAATTGCAAATAGGTATGTTATTCCTCAATAACATCACGTGATTTTGCGTGTAGAGCTCGAAAAGGCGTCTTACGGGTGCCTCTACAGTAAGGATTTTATTATCTTGTCGCTAATGTGTTTAAATATTAATTTTAAAATTAAAAATTAAAAAAATGCATGTATTATATGCTCGATGCATAGAAAACTGATGAATTAATATACAGCAACATCGGAAATATACAATGATGTGCACTATAAAACCTCACATACAAAAACAGAAGAACATGAAACACATTCCTAAAGTTAATTGCATATCACAATTAAAAACAAATTAAATATGCATGTGCATATAAATTCGATGTCTAATAATAATCATAACAGATAATTCTGAAGGATCAAATAATAATAATATCACCATATAAACTTAGATACAATTGGCTAACAGTACATAACTGTTGTTTTCCGGCTGCCACAGTCACTCAGATGAGTGAGCTCCTATATGATGTCATATTATAATGTTGAAAAAAAAATAGGCAAAAAAGGGAAAAATCAAAGGAGAGGAGTTCGATCCAGTGCTGTATATGGAGCCCCGGCGTAGCTCAGTGGTAGAGCGCTCAATGCGTAGAACCGGTAGAACTGAGGATCCTGTGTATTATCCCCAATGTCGGAGTGAATTCTCCATTATTAATAAACTTTAATAACTAGTTCTAATGGAAAATCGCAAAACTACACGATTTTTACTACCAAACTTTACATAGGTCCGAGCACGGCTACTTCATAAATGTAACAATGAACTCTTTGACTTTGCACTAAAGAAAAAGTCTCAGCCTAGAGATGACTATATGGAAGTAATAAGGTTAGCATCATTAGTCTTTGGTCGTCTCTTAGAGAACGTCTACTGGCAAACACCAGGGTTAGTTCATGATCCAATTTGGATGGCAAAACTCATAAAAGTTACGCCATGAATAATTTGTTTTTTCGTAACCAGGATTGCACTGTCAAAGTAACACAGAGGAAAAAATTTCAGGTAGACCGGTTTACAAAATATTTATTGAAAAAACTACAAATCAATTATGAGAATTTTATGAGTTTACCGCAAGGAGAATGGAATGGAATTATATATCACACCCACGGGAAACAACGAGTTAAAGTCTTGCATCAGTTCATAACTTTGCGAAAAGAGGTGTCAAGCTATTTGAAGAGTTTGACAAACTCAAAACTAATTATGAAGAGGAGAAACAATTTTTGTTGAAAATAGTGGAAGTAAATCTTAAAGCAATGCCAACTGAAGTTACAAAAACGACAGTGGTCGAAAGTGTGATACAATCTATGTACTTCTACTAGTTAAACAGAGAATGTGCACAATAAAATATGAAACACTGACTCAGGAAGTGCCTTGATTTTTATAGTTTTCTATTTTACACTTTGCAAAATGGCGGCCGGGTAGTCAAGTTGTTAGAGCAATTGAGTACAGACTAGTAGATCCTCGGTGTTCGCGAAATTTTTATCATTACCAAACCCTCCAGAACGGCCCCGAGATTCACTCAACGTCCTGTAAAATTCCTTCCGGAGGCAAAAGGCAGTCAGAGCGTGGTGCCGACCACACCACCACATTCTAGTGCCAAGATCAAGAAAGCATGGAGCTCTACCTCTGTGCTCGCAAACGTCTTCATGGCGTATGTAAGAAGATAACTTTACATTGTAAAACAGAAGTGTTTGGTACTTATATTGCATTAACCTTTAGTAGCCCTTCGTCCATTATAGTAGCCAGCTAATATTATGGTCATGACGTGATATAATATGTCATAAATTATGATATACATAAAATACGTCGATATTCTTTAATTTTATATAACAATAAGGTCATTGTACTAGATTAAAAAAAAAGAAAACAAAATTGTAATGTTTTTTTTCTTAAAAAAGAAGAAAATCATATCAACTGCAGTCAACTGAAACCCCGTCAGCTTCTATGCGTACCATTACAACGATTGTTTGACATGGGCCCTCCCCATCTTTTACCATAGGCTCAATTGACTGCAGTGGCGGGACCCAAACGCGATCTTTGGCACTATATGCTGGCCGGAACTATCTTGTGCGCCTTAAACCGCTCGGCTAATGAACCCAACACGAATTTACCCGATTATGTAGGTATACGAACCCCTGGTTAAGAGTTACACATTTGCGTGCTATATTGGTATAAGTCTTCCGGTTTCTAAGGGTTAATAACTAATTTATTTCCATAGTTACTTGAGCAAAATCGGAAAAACTTTTCTAAATACATAAGGGCATTAAGCATCATTTTATAACTAAAATATATAGCTGAAGCAATGAAAAAATACTTAGCCCTATTTAAATAAGTGTAGAAAAATAATATGGTGCCTCGGTTCATAGTTCTTACCTGAAGTTTTCCATATATATGATGAAACATCCTGCTGGCATAACCACAGATATTCTGTACGGGATATTGCAAAAGAATCGGGTATATGCAGAGCTCAGTCAATTTTGCAACAGCATAAATTACATCAATTGGAGTTGCATTTAGTACGGGGTCTTAGGGATAAAGATTATGAGAGTCGTTTGAATTTGCTTCTGAAGTAACGGTTAAAATAGATTATGTCACTTTCCTATCTATAGTTTCATGGACAGACGAAGCAAGATTCCATACCAATGGAGTAGTGAATCGTCATAATGCATGGCTCAAGAAAATTCCCATTGAGTCCGAGAAACCAATCATGAACAACTGTGGAATTTTAGATGAACGCTTGTTAGGTCCATAATTTTATCAAGGGAATTCAACGACCACCATATATTCTACAGTTCCTTCATAATTCTCTGGTTGGCTTCTTGTCAGAACTATTTCCTCAAGACACACTTCAATAAAATGTTCTTTCAACAAAATGGTACGCCAGCACACAATGCAGCAGTTATTTATTTTGTGAATATTTGGGCAAGGAATTGCCACAAAGATGGATTGGAAACAATGGACCATTCGGGTGGCCAGCACGCTCTCCAGAAATGACACATTGGAATTATTTTTATGGGAACACTTAAAATCAGAGGTCTATCATAAGCAACCAGAAAATGGAGAGAAGCTGCAAAAAAAGGATTTTGGAGGCATGCAGACGTATCCCTTCCCAAGTACTGCGTAATGTCATAAAAGTTCACACAAAATATGTAGGTCTATTGCAGAAGAAGGGGAAGTAATTTGAATATTTGTACTGAAATTCTTTTCAGAGATATTTTTCATGACATTACTAAAAATGTAGTCTACACATTATTTTTAAACCCTTTTTGTTTTGTTAATGACTTGAATATGTTATGGTGATTATGAGACAATTCGTCCCAGAAAATTTGTACCAGTACTTTTCGTACCATGTATTTCGTACCAAGGCATCATACCGTTACAAATTCGGCACAGATTGTTTGTCCCGGAAAATATGTACCGAGAAAACATTTGTCCCAAACAATAAGTACCAAGGAAGTTCTAGGATTTGGAAGCTGTAGTTTAAGCCTTTCTCTTTATATAATACGTTTAATGAATCAGTTTGTGGAATTTTCAAGTAAGTTTCACTGTCTGTTTCTCCTACTTGCCTGCTTATTACAGAACTAGTGCAGCTTTTTAATAGGGAACATCACTTCCAAAGGTTTGCATCTGCCTCAGTCAGGTCCATGCGAGTGGTCACTCTCTTTTAAGCACTTACGAGTTCCACTTGCTATATGTATTCATGATACGCATTCTCATCTTTTCTCACATCTTCATTCAATTTTTCTTCCACTTTCTCTGGCCTTCGTATAAAGGTACTGCTTATATATCAATTTTGGTTTCCCCTTTTCTGATAACGTTAACCTTGAACGATCCATAATTTATACTCTTTACAATGTAAAATGTATTTATGTCCTCTGATTGAGTTTCTGACTGATATGTACCTCCATTATCAGGCAGTACATCTCAGTTGACGATATGTGTCGAGGAAGAACAATTGTTTGTATGCATCTTAAATCTGATTAGTGTAACATGTAGCTAACCGCCGATGTATACAATGGAGGGGGAAATGACCTGACGAATTTCCGCAACTCTTGTTATAGTACATCATGGTTACTTCGTCTGAATCAGGATGAAGAGTGCAACAAATTTATGGAATTAAAAAACATAACTTTATGTTACTTCAAATTTCTCTAAAACACTGTAAAATTGTTAATTACTCCAAATGGCATTGGTCAACCCTGTAATGTACATAGAAAACTATTTTAAACACATTAAAATACACTACTTATGGTTGTCCCCAAAGATTACGAGACACCCTTATGTGTATTTCCTAGACAAGTTGAGGGGGGGGGGGGATCATGTTATCCGAGACATGTTATAATCCATTTTCTTATTCTGTGAAACAAGTCACACAAGTCACTAAGATGGTCAAGTCAATCAGTCTCAAGCATATTTCACTTTTATGCCACATTCGTCGCCTGAATAGAAAACAAAATGGACACAATGATTAGTTCTGATTGAGCGCCGATAATGAAAACAAGTTACAACAAACATGGGCAATAGTTGGCATTCCCAGAGATACCGGGGCATATTACACTACGAACTTGCCAGGACAGCATTATACTGGTCGACACAGCGAAAATGCGTTTCAGCTACTGGCAGAATCATATCGTGAGACGTCATACGTCTTGACATACAACTCGCTACTACCCAAGGTTACCAATACTGGAGAAAGATAGCTGAATGTAGGGCTAATAGATTTGTAAATATGAGAGTGAAGGAGTGTTGCAACGAAACTTTTAATTTTCCAAACACAATGTGTTTATTTCATAATTGTGTGATTACCAGCTACAATAAACGGTTTGTGGCTTGGTTTAAAGGAATCGCTGTTTCGTCTCCCGCTTTTCCCATGTCACAGTATTTTTAAAACATTGTAAGCAATACGCCTAACCTGGGTGTGTAAAACGGATCGTTGGTTAAAAGATATTTTATCTCACCTTAAGCTCTGGTTCCGCTATGGCAATCATTGCTGAGCGCACACCGCCGCGTCACTCGGTTAACTTTACGTGTAAATAAATGGAGCTGGTTTCTTGGCGCAACGTTCAGTGCGGGTTGCAGCGATCTGCACTGGGGTTCATCGCTCTGGATTGACTTGGCGTCAAATTGATAACGATGATTGTCTATCATTTAGGAAATAAAATATGAATGACGATAACACAATATGGCTGCAAAACATCGCGTTCTTAGCAATTTTTGACAAAAAATTTATGAAACTTTAATTAATCATATTTCCAGTCATCCTGTCCTGTACGATATGAGTTCCAAAAAATACACAAATATCCATAAAAAGAAAATTTTATGGAAGGAAGTTTGTGAAATTATAGGCAAGATTAGTAAAGTATCTGTATTTCAATACAGGTTAATTCTATGAATATTCCAATACATTAGGAAAAGAATAATTAAAATATCTATTTTTAAGGAGAGTGTTTATAAAAAAAAACTGTCGGTCTCGGTAACTTACTTGATATAGCGCTGGCCTTCTATGCTCGAAGTTGCGGGTTCGATCCCGGCCAAGGTCGATACCATTTAAATGTTTAAATGCGACAGGCTCATGTCAGTAGATTTACTGGCACGTAAAAGAACTTCTGTGGGACAAAATTCCGGCACACAGGATACGCTGATATAATCTCTGCAATTGCGAGCGTTGTTAAATAAATCATAATTTAATTTTAATTTTCCATCTCCATCATCATCATCATCATCATTATCGTTACCATTATTATTATTATTATTATTATTATTATTATTATTATGTCATGTTTTATTTATATGCACGAATTGCAGTTCTGTAAAGTAATATAATTTTTAACTTACGACCCTATTTTTACACAAGTTTATATACCCGGAGATACACATTACACAAATGTAGCCTAATTGTTTGACACAAAATATATCATATCATATTACGTAAGCTTAAATACAGTTGATACATACCGTTTAATTTTTGTGTTTAAACTACGTTGGAGACCGGAGAATGAACACTTCTCATTTCGCGTTATACAAAATCTTCGAGAATTGACAATAAATTCTACAACCTATTTGCAATTAAATGTTCAGAGAACGCAGACAATAAGATACGTTTTTTTTCAAAATAAATTAATAAGAATAAGAAATATTTCTACACTCCCATTTCAATTGAATATTCATAACTATGCCTATTTTACGTTATAAAAACATTTTTAAAAATTTTAAACTCTACAGACAAAAAAAAAAGATATTCTTATTTTACGTTACATAAACAAAATTAAAAATATTATTCTTAAACTCTTTCGATT
Source organism: Periplaneta americana (assembly GCF_040183065.1). Taxonomy (NCBI): domain Eukaryota; kingdom Metazoa; phylum Arthropoda; class Insecta; order Blattodea; family Blattidae; genus Periplaneta; species Periplaneta americana. The sequence continues at coordinate 15,079,649 of NC_091128.1, read as the reverse complement.
CAATTTTAATTAACTATTCTGTGAACACAGGCAATAAGAAAGCAAAAAAGAGCAAAATTATATTAAACTATTTTGTTTGAATTAATGCAGAAAATAACCCCTTGAAATTAATGACATTACTTACTGTTCAGTCTGTATATGCATAATTAAAAAACGTCATCACTCACTTAATTTTATTTAAGAAGGCCTACAACAAATTATAAGTCCAGATACATGAGTTTTGTTGTGAACTTCTATTTTCTTTAACAACTTTAAGGGGGAACACAATACGTAGACTTAATATAATTTTAGTAAGTGAATGTACTCGTCCTTCGAAGCAACAATGCAATTGTTTTGACTTATGACCAGACATCGGATTCTAGGGCAAATGCCTATTTTGTTTCTTTAGGAGAAAAGTAAAAATAATTATTAATATTTGTGTTTCATGGAAATTGAAAGGTATTCAAAGAGTTTTATAGTGCCCTAAAATGGCCTAAAACGGTTATTAGAGCCTAATTTGTTAATATTCGCCTAAAAATTGCCTAAGTCACTGTAAAGTTTCGCATTTCACTCTTACTTTTTATAATTTATACATGCATTCACTGCGAAATTTAAGGCATTTAAAAAGTGGAAAGTTTGCTTCACACCGGCCATGATAAAGGAAACAAAATGTTTTGAATCTCACGACACTCGCAATAGATTTCACCGAATTTAACATGTTTGGAGGCATAAATGCCGACAAAGAACCAACCTTAGTTTTGAAGCAGGCAACAATCACAACATGTGCTGCTACCGATTCAGAGATATACTATACTATAAAAATGACTGTTTTCGGTCTGAAACCGATTAGCTGTACTGCCCTTCAGAGTGTCATAAAATCACAATTTTTGGAGAAAGAGTGTTTTTGAAATATTTATGAAAAGTCGTAAAACTGCGAATTAGTAGGGTAAACCGTTACAAAATATTTAAAAGAATGGCCCTCCTAGTGTTAACACTACCAGGAAATGCAACAATAAGTGGAACTTTGTATTTTTGTCCAATTGAATCTCAATAACAACGGTTCATTTGAATGCTCGTTAACAGTTGCACTTTCCCTCACCTTATTTGTGTTGAGAAGTTTTGAGCGGTAGGACGTTTTCCTGTGAAGTTTAACGCGATAATGCCGAAAAATATAAGTGCAAAATCTACATTGATCCGGCAATGGCTAACAGAATATTCAGAATTCACTTATGATGGAAAAATAATATTCTGCAAGATTTGTAGCAAACAGGTATGTAACAATAGTTGAAATATATAAATTCTATTAATTTTAATGAGTAGGCCTATAATATTTATACATTGACTGAGCTATCCTGAGGTATAATTCTTTTTAAGACCACTACACTTTAACCTTTTAAATTCCGATAGTTAAAGTATTTGCAGGTCATTACAATTTTGATTGTTCGAACCCACTAACTTTGTGATAGAAATACGGCAATACAACAATTAGGATTATATTTTAATTCAGTTTACTTTACATTTTTAGATTTCGCAAGAAAAAAAGTGCCACCTAAAGCAGCATGTGCAAGGAGCGGCTCATAAGGCTAAAGCTCAGTAGAAAAATCAACTGCAACAAACTTTACTAACACAGCCTACTTCATCCAATCTCAGCAGCAATTTCTATGCTGATTTAACCAGAGCGTTTGTTGCTGCTAACATTCCCTGGAATGCAATTGAAAATCCGGTTTTAAGACAGTTTTTACAAAAATACTGCAAACAAAATATCCCATCTGAGTCGACCCTAAGAAAAAATTACTTAGACAGAATATACAATGAAACTTTAGCTTCCATTCGGGAGGATATAGGTGATTCTTACATATGGGTCTCTGTGGATGAAACCTCAGATCCTATGAATAGGTATATAGCAAATATGGTAGTAGGAAAACTTAGTCCTGATGGACCTTCGATTCCACACCTCGTATGTGTTAAGGAACTTTCGAAAGTGAATAGCCAAGCCATTGCTTATTTTGTAAATAAAGGCCTACAGTCTTTATACTCAGGTAATATAGACGATTCTAAAGTTCTGTTGTTTTGTACTGATGCTGCCTCATACATGGTTGCTGCAGCTCCACTTCTTAAAACATTTTATCCTAACCTCACGCATGTAACCTGTCTAGCACATGGCCTTCACAGGGTTTCTGAAACAATCCGGAATGAATTTCCTCTTGTCAATTCGTTTATTTCTAACACAAAAAAATGTTTTTGTAAAGCCCCATCCAGGATTTCAATATTCAGAGAGAACTTTCCAGATATCCCACTCCCACCTCAGCCGGTTGTTACACGATGGGGAACCTGGATTCAGTCAGTGGTGTATTATTCTAAGTATTTTAAAGAAGTGGTCACAGTTATTGATAAATTACCTGAAACTGATAGTGCAGCGTGTGTGAAAGCAGTGAAAGATTGTCTGAATGACTCACGAGTGAAAAACGATATTGCCTACATAACATCAAACTTTTCTTTCATACCTGCAAGTATTGAACAATTAGAACGTGAAAAACAATCTCTTTGTAGCCAAATAGCAATAGTAAAGGAAGCTCAAGTGAACATACATTCTGCTTTGGGCGAAACTGGGAAAAAAGTTAAAAATAAGTGGGACAACGTATTAAATAAGAATGTAGGATTTTCATTGTTGGAAAAAGTATCAAGAGTGATATCGGGAGAAAGTGTAAATGTTCCAGTAAGTATTGATGTTTCTATTGTACCTAATTTAAAATTTGCGCCTCTCACATCAGTTTCGATTGAAAGAAGTTTTTCTGCTTTCAAAATGATTCTCAGTGACAAGAGGCAAAGGTTAACTGTGGAGAATTTAGAAAAAATTCTGGTGGTGTACTGTGCAGATAATTATAATAAAGTCTGAGCATGGAACTGAATTTCAATAACTTAAAATGAGTAATCTTGATATCAATAATCATTATTTCATTAGTTTCAATATATTAAATTTGTGCAGCTCTGTTTATAAATAGAATATAGTATTCTTTTTTAATGTTTAAACATACTTTTTTGTGCGTATTTTAGTGTATAACTAAAAATTTCAGTGAAAGAAATAAGTATGATACCTTGATGTGCCTAAAATGCCTATTTTCATTAAAATAGAGCCTAATTTTACAAATTTTGAGCTTATTTTAGGCGCCTAAAACTGCAATTTTTAGTGCTTAAAAATCCGATGTCTACTTATGACTAACCATCGTTTTCCGGAAGAACGATTCTTAGAAATAGTATGAAGTCAGTTAGCCGAGTAGTCGCGTACGTAGCTACAGAAGTAGGCCACAGGTCAAGGTCAGTTTCTTCCTCATTCCGTGCAATTCAATCGTTAACAAAAATTCTGGGTATATATGTGGAGTAACGGTTAGTGCGTCTGGCCGCGAAACCACGTTGCCCGGGTTCGATTTCCGGTCGGGGCAAGTTATCTGCTTGAGGTTTTTTCCGTGGTTTTCCCTCAATCCAATATGAGCAAACGCTGAGTAACTATCGGTGCTGGACCCCGGACTCATTTCACCGGCATTATCACCTTCATTTCATTCAGACGCTAAATAACCTAAAATGTTGATAAAGCGTCGTAAAATAACCTAGTTCTACTATATATATATATATATATATACATATATATATGTAATATTTTGTGACAGCCACCTCGAGACTCAAACACGCGTCCCGCAAGAGTCGCGCGGGAGTCGGCACGGGCTCCACGGAGCACTGGGGGGGGGGGCGGCGCGCGGCATGGAGAGGAGAGGAGAAACGGCGGCATTCTGGGCCGCGGGAGAGAGGGGAAGTAGCAGCTGGTGACTGAGCGGAGAAATCCAATGAAGTCTGGGCGTCTGTGGATTGTTCGTGAGATCGCGAACTCTCCAGAAACTATGATTTGTGTTATAAAAGAAGAGACGCGAGTGAACTTGAGTAGTTAGTCAGTCAGAGAGTAAGTCAGTGGACAGCAAGCCAGTCTTGTGTAGCAGTAAAGCCAGCTTCGAGACCAGAGCGCGACTTGAGTTGTGTCCATAACTGTGGAGCCTGAAGCCCGGAGTTCGAGTGCAGTGGACCGCAGTTGGAGGACCTGAGTTCGAAGTTAAGCGGATCGTCTCTGAAGGTCTGGGGTTCGAGATTCTGTGAACGCGAGTGACTGAGCTAGAAGAACTAGCCAAGACAAACGAGCTGTGAACTGAGAACTGACAGTTCTAAGTTGTAAATAGTGCTTTGTGAATATTAGTTAAGATTAACAGTTCATTTTTGTTCGCAATAATCCAAGTAAATTGTCATTGTCGTCTATGGAGTGCAATAACGAACACTGTGTTGCTGTGTGGAGAGCAAATCCCATTGTTGACGGGAGTGGAATTAAATTGTAGAAAGTGAAGAGTTATTATTGTTGAGATAATAAAATTACATTGTTGTTTAGTATAAAAATTTACAATATAGAGGCAAGGACAGAAAGGAGAGAAAATTGTACTCATTTCCTAAACGAGACCTCTCTCCAAAGCGGTACTCGGCATGGGTGAAGTTTTCCAAAAGAAAACACTTCATCACGACATCTAATGCTGTTATCTGCGCTGATGATTTTGGACCGTTTGATTACAATGAATGTCATATTATGGAGTTTAAATTAATGCCCGATACGAGAAAAGAACCTACCCTTATAAAGTTGTGAATATATTGAAATTACAAGATAAGAAATCACGAAATTTACGATAGGAGACAAAAGAGAGGACGAAGATTGTTTCCATACTTCTTCCAACACCATGTATTTCTACGTGTGAAGTGATAATAAATAATGAGGAACTATCATCCCAAGATCCGTGCTCTTTGGAAGAATCATTGAATGTGGATAAAGAAGTTTAGTGCAAAATGGGAACTGATATATTTAGAAAATTATGTATTGACGAAACTTCTGACAATAGGCGTAATAGTGATCAAAGTTGTGACCAGAGTGAACAATCCGAAGTGATTTTGACCTTGAGGAAAAATATGGTGAAGACAGAAACAATGAAATTTGTATGTGGTTTGTAATTTTATGGAGTTGTTTGGAGAAATTATTTAAATTTTGTTCGCGCTGTGCATTGCCTGTTATAAGAATGAGTCGTTATTCTAAAGGGACAATGTGTGTTACGACTATTTGTGAAGAGGGCTATAATGTACAGTGGTATTCACAGGAGATGCAAGGCCAACGTCCAAGAGGCAATGTGTTAATTGCATTAACATTAATGTTATCTGGAATCCAGTTTAGTGTTTTTCGCGAGTTTTGTATTATTCTGAAACTTTCTATACATTCTAGAGCTATTTTCGATATGAAAATTAATATACAGAGTGTAAGGAGTATAAGTGTTAAATTAAATTATGATTTACTTTAACGACGCTCGCAATTGCAGAGGTTATATCAGCACACTTAAATGCCATCAACTTGGGCCGGGATCTAACTCGCAACCTCGAGCACAGAAGGCCAGCGCTGATATAAGTGTCGTCCTTTTAATAGTCGTCGGGGCTGGTCTACAGGATCAAAAAATGTCCATACAACATAGGGTCAAAAAAGGGTCAAAACTCGATAGGTTTTCCAGAAAAAATATTCCTTTCCTTATTTTATTTGCGTTAGACTGCTTATATCGTTACTCAAATTACGAAAACAATTACATTAGTAGATACATCTAGCAAAGAGTTAATATTAGTTTAAATAAATATTTGTGTGTTCTACTACGTTTTCATGAAATTAAATAAAATGCATACTTAAATTTGTTAATATTCTGGCATGAGAGACTTGGCAACGTGTTCAGCAGGCAGTACTCTGCACAGACGTAAGTACAGACCAGCTGAGTTCAAGCTCCCGTCCATAGCTCTACTGCCGAGCGGAAGGTAGTAGACTACAGGATATTCGGCAATGTCATTCACAGTTTAGGAATATCATGTTATTAATTTATGGAGAAAGTCAAGTGAGGCAAGAAGGATGTACCGTCAACGTTTGGTTCAAAGAAGGTTACCTAATCGGAGAACTTTTGTGCCAGTTTCTCAACGATTATTAGAAACTAGAAGTGTCATACCCCGTTATGAAAATCACACAACCAGAAATTTGTTTAAAAATGATACTGCTTTACGGAAGAGGGAGGTATTAAAATGTTGCATTAGAAAAAAAGTTCATGTGATTTTGTGCAGAACTCCATTATTGTTTACTTTTTAGACGTACAATTAAAAAATGGAGCAATATTGTTAGGCCTACATAAAATATAAATTTACCATAATGTTCTATTAATGAGATTGGAGGTTTGTATTTGCTGCTTGTTTTATGTAAACAACAGTATTGTCATGGTCCGCTTCTGCATTAGAACAGAGCATCTGTTTTGTACCGGTATGTCTGTACCCGCTTGTACTGTATACTTCTAAACCCCCTCCTCCCCGCTTGAGCTGTACTGTGTACTTATAAACCCCATATACCTCATCCAGCAACGTTGCCAAACGCCTAATATTGTAAACTTTAATAATTAGTTAAATATTGCAATTAGAAAAAAATTGTAAGGAAATTTTTTCTTCCTTTTAGCATGAATAATTATCAGTTAAAATAATGGTACTTATACCCCTCACACCGTGTATAATGTTTTACGCATAAGTTTGAGTTCCAAAAGTTAAATACAATTCTGATCTTTCTAAAGTATTCTAGCTATTCACTTTACATAAATACTGAACACAAGGACGAAGAAGTAATAAAAATAGAAAGGAATGAAACAACATAAGTACCAAAAATTAACATGAAGCTACAGTTTACTGTTTGGGAAGCCCGACCGTAATGTTAGCCACTGTCTGACTGAAGTAAATTTCGGAGTTTATTTTTTCTCTGCCTCAAATGTATTTTTAGTTTCCAAGCCAATGACACAGGTGACACAGTAAACAACTCCTCTCTCCGTTTGTATGGAACAGACAATTCTGGTGCGAGCTCGCAAACACAGTACAACGTTAAGTGCATAATTATGTACATTATGTAGCGATGTCGCATCAGATACAGTTGCTCATGCCGTCGGAAATTACTAGCCATACGTACTGACAAAATGGGATTAATTAGTTTCATTGTTTCTTTTATCTCCCTCTTTTTCCTTCTGCATTATCTCCGGTCCAATAATTACCAGCTGCAATTCGACTCTAAACAAGCAAAACTACCGTTTCATATTTATCAAATTATTGCATGAAAATTTAGGTTTCGTTACAATATGCTTATTACGCCTACACAAATAGTTTTCATCACCATCACTGTTGTTACGTAATCATATCGTCATTGTTATTAATAGATATTGGCACAATATGAAGGAAATTTTGCAAATATAAGAAAATATTAAATACATATTTCACTGAACAAGTACTAACTGCTTCACTGAGTTAATATTATGGTAAATTATCTGACTGACTTGTTTCGACGTGGTGTGCATCATTCTCCGAAGCGTAGTATAATGCTAATATATATATATATATATATATATATATATATATATATATATATATATAACCATTTAGAACCGGTATATATAATTACTGTATTTACAAAGTAATCATTTAGAAATTGATAGTTTCATCTTATTTAATACTAGCAGTACCCATGCGCTCCGCTGCACCCGTTAGAAATAAATGTAAAGTAATTACATAATTAAAATAGGACGTTTGATCCTGGGAACATTAGTGTTTGATAGAAGGATAAATCGTTTAATATGTTACTTAATTTAAATTGCATCCAAATAATTAAAATGCGATCATTTTGGTCCAGAGACACTCATTTGGTGCAATGGCAATTCCTTTAACCTGTTTCTTACTTTGTATTACATGCAACCATACTTTAATGGAGATTGACATCATTTAGATTTAATGTGTATATTTTATTTTACTTGTTATAGGTTTCCATTGAATTATGATAATAACTTAATTTTAACCCTTGTTTTCTACGTATTCAGTAAATGACGCTTGGCCCACTATGGTTGTGAACCCTTCAAATAACTTAAAGTATATAATATAATATAATATAATATTATATTATATTATATTATATTATATTATATTATATATTATATATTATATTATATTATATTATATTATATTAGGCGCTTGGCCCACTATGGTTGTGAACTCTTCAAATAACTTAAATTATATTATATAATATTACATATTATATTATATTATATTATATTATATTATATTATATTATATTATATTATATTATATCATATTATATTATATTATATTACTAGCCGTACCCGTGCGCTCCGCTGCACCCGTTAGAAATAAATATAAAGTAATTACATAATTAACATAGGACGTTTGATCCAGGGAACATTCGTGTTTGGTAGAAGGATAAATCGTTTAATATGTTACTTAATTTAAATTGCATCCAAATAATTAAAATGCGATAATTTTGGTCGAGAGACACTCATTTGGTGCAATGACAATTCCTTTAACCTTTAATTCCTTTTAATTTTTATTACATGCAACCATAGTTTAATGAAGATTGACATCATTTAGATTTAATATGTATATTTTATTTTACTTGTTATAGGTTTACATTGAATTATGGTAATAACTTAATTTTAACCCTTGTTTTCTACGTATTCAGTAAATGGCGCTTGGCCCACTATGGTTGTGAACCCTTCAAATAACTTAAATTTTATTATATTATATTATATTATATTATATTATATTATATCAGACGTTACTGTAATAACATTATAGCATTATGTCCATCTAGAAAAATTACACTTTCCAATGGTGAAATAATAATTAATTATACAAATCGGTTAATTTAGCTACCGATATTACTTCATACAAACACAGAAAGATTCTCTGTAGGCTATGTTCCATAGCTTTCGATTGTTGCTCTCCAAGGCCCCTTATAGACGTAGTCATTTGTTTTTTAATTCATTACACGGCCTTAGATGGCAGTTATTTTAATTTTAAAACTCATTTATCTCATTAAATATCAGTCCTATCAAACCTTTTCAAGGAATAACACTTATCGCAAATTATTTTTAAAGAAACTTTTGTTATGTAATATTTTTCACAAAAATCAATACTAAGCGAGATATTGCGATTTATTTAATTCAGGCCCCCTTATAACCCCCCTTTTAATTAATGTATTTTGAATGCCATATAGCCTAAAATCTAAGTTACAACGAACTTAATTTATATTGCAACTTTCATCGAAATCCGTTCAGCCATTATCGCGAGAAAAGGTAACATACAGACAGACAGACAGACAAACAAAAGTTTCAAAAAAGCGATTTTCGGCTTCAGGGTGGTTAATTATATATGTTAGGACCAATAATTTTTGGAAAATCGAAAATTACCAGAAAAATTTCGGCTACAGATTTATTATTAGTATAGGTGCTACCATATAAAATACAATACATGTTACGCAATTAAACAATTTTTCATCGTCATTATCAAATCCTTATGCAAGGGCTAAGTAACTCAATTTTTTATATTAAAGAGAAGAGACAGACAGATAGAGAAGGTCTTACATTGGCTGGACTCAACACTGGTTACAATACAACACAAATAACTTAACTTCTGTATACTTCGTGACAAAGGATTACAACTTCTGCCGGTTGTATTAGGTTTGTTACAGTAAGCAATTCAGAACGCGTTACGAACTAATACCGAACATCTTTCGACGCATGTGAGTCATTCCATGTCAAATCGAACACCTACAAAACATAACTTAATATTTGCTCCAATTTTTTTTCTTATAAATATTCTATTGATGAAATTAAATAACCCATGTGTAATTTTTTCGGGCTGACACAATTATTTAGTCATTTATTAAATGTTACATTTTCCGTAAATTTGGATGCAACGTATTATGAAAATGGTTATACTGAAGATTCTATAAATCGTAGAAATTTCATATTTATATCATTTTAAAGTGCAATAATTGCACTATTATATACTAATTTTTAGTGTTCAATTAAAAATATAAAATGGGCCCCTTTTAGGGGGTTATATTTTTTAAATACGTTTTCATATATCAGGGACTTACTTCTAAAAAGGGAGAAAAAATATCATTATATTCTTTGAAATGTTTTACGTAGAACTGCGTTGGTTTTAGAACTCTATTCGAATCAGAAGTCGCTGTGCAAATAATTTACTGATGGTGTGTTCGGGTCGGAAGGCTCGGATTGAGTGAGACCGCGCGCCGGAGCATACAGCTGCGACAGCAGCAGCGAGAGTGACTAATACATTATCAATGGTGCGGTGTTACTTTACGTAAATAAACAGATAACCTCTAGTTCTAAAAGCACGTAATGTCCCTTCAACACTTAGCAGTTTCCCTTTAATTTATCTAACAATAATTCCTAAGTCTTTCGAAGTTGGTATCGTGTTGTGTTATGTGCATGTCAAATTAAACACCTGTATACGAAACGTGACCATTTAGTATTTGCTTAAATCTTCTAAAATATGTTGTGCAGATCAAAATAAGAGGTCTGTAATTTTTCTGGGATCATACTTTAAAATTTTACTATTTATACTCTTTTAATTATATGACAAATTCATCCACGACGCAGTATGAAAATGCTCATTGTTAAGATTCTATGCATCATAGACGTTGAGTGTTGTGCCATCTGAAATGGGAAGAAATGAACTATTATATTAATTCTTTTAAGTATAAGTTGAAATACAAATGGAGTTGTTTTAGAGGGTCACTTTTTAAATATAACTTAATATTTTTTTATAACAGCTTACTTTAAAAACGCAAAAAATATACGTACAATCTATTATATTTTACATAGAACTACGTTGGTTTCAGATTGATTTCGAGTAAGAAATAACTTTAAAAATAATTTTTTGAAGATGTGTTCGCGGTGCGCCAGTGGTGCTACGCATACTGTATCGAGTGACAAGAATCTGACCTTGGACCTTGGTAAGGCGAGCATGTTGGAGGGGTTTGAAAGAGTATTAATAGCTTGCAAGGCGCCCTCCAGGAACCCCAACAGTTTCTGCATCAACAAACGATCCAGTTGAGACTCTGTAAGATCAGAAGTGTGTTGTGTTGCTGCAATCATGAGTGACGTGGTAAAACGAAGTTACAGTTACTGTTGTAATCCGTTCAAACTGTCTAATCACAGAAAAAGAAATAAAATATTAATGCGTGTGACCTCTGCAATGCTTGTGAAACTGAAAATGCAAGACGTAAACTTGTCATCTGATCTGAAAGTGTGTAGAAGTTGCAGTGTTAAAATTTCAAAACTTCCTAAGGAACAAAGTGTAAGTGAATTGTGTGCGCCTGGTACTAGTGATGTTAACGTGGTAATAGAAAGTGTGAAAAGTGATACCCCTATCTCATCTTGTGGTAGTTCAGTCAGTATCGTAGACTTAGAGAAACTAAATGAGAGCTTAGTGACGATTGAAGAATCGCCAATAAAGAAGAGAAAATTATCTAAAAAAAATATCCAAAACAAAAAATGCAGAAAGTTACAGATACACTTAAACATAAAATATTTCATATCACAGAAGACTCAACTTTAGCTGAAAATTCAAATAATTCCGATATAATACAGAAACTGATAGACTCCTTCCATGAAACAGACGACAGAAATCTCAAAATACAAATATTAACCATTTTTGAAAGTTGGTCCTACAGTAAAATTCAATAGCATTTTAATGTCACCACTCACATGATACGAATTTCTAAACAAATAGCAGCAGAAAAGGGGATTTTGGCTGCTCCTAATCCTAGAGCCGGAAAAAGTTTGGGAACATTTATAGTAGAGAAGGTTGTTCAATTTTATAATTCTGATGATGTGAGCAGGGTTATGGCTGGTAAAAACAATTTTGTTTCAGTTAAAGAAGATGGAAATAGAGTTCACAAACAGAAAAGATTAATACTATGCAATCTTAAGGAAACATACCAGTGTTTCAAAGAGCAATATCCGGACATCAAAATAGGGTTTTCAAAATTTTGCGAACTGAGACCAAAGGAATGTGTACTCCCGGGAACAAGTGGAACACACTCAGTTTGTGTCTGTGCTCATCATGAAAATTTTAAATTAATGCTGGATGGAATTAACGTTTCTCGTCTCACTGCAAATTCAGAACCCGTTCTCACTAATTATAAAGACTGTCTGTCACAAATAATCTGCAATCCTCCATCATCCACCTGTTATTTAAAGAAATGTGATGCTTGCCGGGGAACTGAAAAAATAACACAGTATTTACGGCAACTCTTTGATGAACAGTCTGTAGAAGAAATTTACTATAGACAATGGTCATAGTGGATCGAACAAATTTAGAAACACTGCTATCATCAGTTGAGGACTTCTAGCTAAATTGTCCAACAAACTATTAAACTTACAGCCTCACATGTTTACAGCCCAGCAGCAAAATTTGTTTTTAAGAGAGTACAAAGAAAAACTAGTATCTGGAGAATGCATAGTGATATGTGATTTTTCAGAAAATTATGCTTTTGTTGACCAAGATTCGGTACAGGGAATCCACTGGAACAATAATCAGGCCACAATCCATCCTTTTGTCGCGTACTACAAAGAGAATAATGAAATTAAACATAACAATTTTGTTGCCATTTCAGAACATTTAAAACATGATACCAGTGCTGTACATCTCTTTCAGACCAAATTAATACATTTTTTTGAAGCAGGAATTGGAATTTCTAAACAAAATAGTGTACATGTCCGATGGATCGAGTGCCCAATACAAGAATAAAACAAATTTTTTCAACGTATGTCACCACGAAGATGAGTTTGGGATTTGTGCTGAGTGGCATTTTTTTTGCTACATCACATGGAAAAGGGCCTTGTGATGACATTGGCGGTACCGTTAAGCGGCTTGCTATGAAAGCTAGTCTTCAACCTGATATAGATCCTATTGTAACACCAAGGAAACTGTATAACTGGGCTGAGAAAAACATTTCTAATGTTGCTTTTAAATTTTTTACCATTAGTGAACACAAAAAACATAGCAATATTTTCTACTCAAGGTACCAACAAGCAAAAGTGGTGCGAGGTACCTTACAACTTCATTCTTTTGTCCCACTGACAAAATCTCAGGCCATGATAAAGAACTATTTCCTTCAAAGTGAGAGCAAAGTGGTGGACATTAAATAGAATTGATATTGGTTGTAGTTGATTAGTTTTAAAAGTCCAGTGTTGTGTAAACTGTAGTTATTTTCACAAGTGTATATTTCACAAAAACAATATTTAAGTACAGTACTGTGTTATGTAAATTACGTAAAAGAGTGATATTCTGACTGTGGAACAGTGTAAAGTGGTCACACGACTCTCATCCGGAGCTGCACCTGCACATCATCTTGCAACAGTACTTATGCAGCCCGCGACCTCAAGACGCGCAGCTTGGTGAGTCATTTAAGTATTCTTCAACGGCTCGAAGTAGAGTTCTGATTTTTTTAAGGGCGGTTAAAATAATTTCAAGGTATTCAAGGATTTTTTTCTGTAATTTTAAAGTAAGTCGCTGCCATTAAAACATATTTTTATACATTTAAATGTTTTTTTAAACAAAGTTAACAAACTTATATTTTTATATTACTATGCGAAGAATAAAGTGTGTACTATCACCTTCAAATTGAGACAAAGAGCAAATCTCTGTGATGATTATTAGTGGAGATAATCTCGTTTAACAATAATGATGCGCGACCTATTTCAGAATCTTTGATAACACATATCTACTACAATAATTGATATAGACAACAATAATAAAACCCGTATTTATTTTTTCAATCCATAGAATGTGTAACATTTGTTTTATCTAAATCGGAGACATGAAAGTCAATTCCAGGCTAAATTTGTGCGATTTGACGTGGAATGACTCATGTGCTAGTTGAGTACGTTCTCAGAACTAGTTCGGGATTTTACGTTGTTGGAACATTCCTTGAACTGTTCTTTCACGGTCTTTGGAGTTTTTTCTCATATTAAAATTATATACATCGTTCCAACTTAATTCGTAATAAAATATATCACTATCACTTTCAAAATCACTCATGATCCACTATTTTTTCATTTTAACCTGCCCGCTCTCGCAGCACTTTAACCTCAACCTCAGATTAAGCCATATGCGCATGCGTCACATGACAACAGTGAAATGACTTTTACTGCATCGAAAGAATGATATAAGTGATATAAGAACCACTTATTTTGTTTTGGTTTCTCGAATTCGTTGATGCTACGATTTCAATCACTCTAAAGGGGAATTTGGAGATTTCACTTGCCACTGAGAATGCCGGAATGCTGGTGGAATTCGTGGCTTGGACTTCTCAAATATTTCCTGGAAAAATCTCTATTATTTCCCATAATGTCTGGAAAGCCTGATTCAGTGATAATTATAGAAATATTATTAAAGGAACGAAACAAATCGTGTAAAATATGAAGAAAAATTTAAGACTTTTATGAAATATGACAATTAAGTTATATAGAAAAAGGAGCATCTTCTGCGGACCTCTGGAAAAAAAAGTAAGGAAGAAGGCTAGTGAAGTGCTTTGTGTGGAGTGTGGCATTGTATGAGGCAGAAACATGCCAAAGGGAAGAGAAGAAAATAGAAGAATGGAAATGTGGAGAAGAACTGAACGTGTGAAGTGGACAGAGAGATTAAGAAATGAAGTTGTGTTGGAAAGAGTGGGTGAAGAAGGAATAATGCTGAAACTGATCAGGAAGAGGAAAAGGAATTGGTTGGGTCACTGACTGAGAAGAAACTGCCTGCTGAAGGATGCACTGAAAGGAATGGTGAACGGGAGAAGAGTTCGGGGAAGAAGGAGATACCAGATGATACTTACTTATGGCTTTTAAGGAACCCGAAGGTTCATTAGCCGCCCTCACACAAGCCCGCCATTGGTCCCTATCCTGAGCAAGATCAATCCAGTGATATCAGATGATAGAAAATATTAAGATATATGGATTATATGAGGAGACAAAGAGGAAGGCAGAAAATGGGGAAGATTGGATTTACAGTGAAAGATCTGCCATTGGCCAGAAAATTTTATCAAAACATTATGAAATGTAAACATTTGCTGGTTCTAATTGCAATTTACACATCGTGAATGATTATAGAACAGGCGTGGAAAATAATGTTCCCAAACATGGGCTGTTTATAATGCTGCTTCATTCCTCACCAGGATATATTGTCTGCGTCTACGCGCAACAAGCAAAGATTGAACCCGGTATCACAGCGTTCTAATCATGTAGGCTATGTGTAAAATAGTGGAATATGGCGAATTTCCAAAAGCATGCGAAGAACAGTATTTTATTATTATGAATAGGTCAGGGGTGCAGACAGCAATTCTGACCATTATTTGGTAATTGGGAAATTAAGAGAAAGACTATCAGTAGCCAAGCGACTAGAGCAACAAGTTAATATTACTAAATTCAATATTTTGAAATTAAAGGACGAGGAAATTAAGCAAAATTATCAGGCCGAAATTTCGAATAGATTTTCCAGTTAGAAAGTTCCGACGAAGTTGAGAAAGAATTAGATGTTAACAGCGTGTGGGAAAATATCAGAGACAGTATCAAAATTGCAGCTGCGCAGACCATAGGTTATTATGAAACTAAGAAAAAGAAACCATGGTTTGATGAAGATTGTTGCATTCCAGTAGAAAGAAGGAAACAGGCAAAATTGAAATTCTTACAGGATCCAGTTGAGGAGAAGAGAGATAATTATTTCAATGAAAGACGGGAAGCAAGTCGTACACTTAGGAATAAAAAGAGAGGTTAATTGAAGGAAAAACTGAATGAGGTAGAAACAAATAGTAACAAAAAAAACATTAGAGATTTATATAAGGGTATAAAGGAATTTAAGAACGGATATCAGCCAAGGGTAAACGTGATCAAGGATGAGAATGGTGACTTGCTTGCACACTCTCCATCAGTCCTAAACAGATGGAAAAATTATTTTGCGCAACTACTAAATGTACATAGGCCAAATAGAAATGATCGGGACGAAATTGAAATACAAACTGCTCAGCCATTTACACCCGAACCGACGCTTTCATAAGTCGAAATTGCGATAGAAAATCTGAAAAAGTACAAGTCTCCAGAAATCGATCAAATTCCAGCAGAATTAATACAAGAGGATGGAAGTGCATTATATAGCGAAATTTATAAACTTGTAGTTGCTATTTGGGAAAAGGAAATTGTACCAGAACAATGGGAGGAGTCCATAATTGTGCCTATTTTTAAGAAGGGGGACAAAACCAACTGCGGTAACTTTCGAGGAATATCACTTTTGTTGACGTCGTACAAAATTTTGCCCAATATTCTTTTGAGAAGATTAGCTCCGTACATAGATGAAATTATTGGGGATCATCAGTGCGGTTATAGGCGTAATAGATCGACTATTGATCAGATTTCTTGTATTCGAAAGATAATGGAGAAAAAATGGGAGTATAAGGGTACAGTACATCAGTTATTCATGGATTTCAAAAAGGCATATGACTCGGTTAAGAGGGAAGTATTATATGATATTCTTATTGAATTTGATATTCCCAAGACACTAGTTCGATTAATTAAAATGTGTCTCATTGAAACATGCAGCAGAGTCCGTATAGGTCAGTTTCTATCTGATGCTTTTCCAATTCATTGCGGGCTAAAGCAGGGAGATGCACTATCACCTTTACTTTTTAACTTCGCTCTAGAATATGCCATTAGGAAAGTTCAGGATAACAGGCAGGGTTTGGAATTGAACGGGTTACATCAGCTTCTTGTCTATGCGGATGACGTGGATATGTTAGGAGAAAATCCACAAACGATTAGGGAAAACATGGAAATTTGACTTGAAGCAAGTAAAGCGATCGGTTTAGAAGTAAATCCCGAAAAGACAAAGTATATGATTATATCTCGTGACCAGAATATTGTACGAAATGGGAATATAAAAATTGGAGATTTATCCTTCGAAGAGGTGGAAAACTTCAAATATCTTGGAGCAACAGTAACAAATATAAATGACACTCGGGAGGAAATTAAACGCAGAATAAATATGGGAAATGCGTGTTATTATTTGGTTGAGAAGCTTTTATCATCTAGTCTGCTGTCAAAAAATCTGAAAGTTAGAATTTATAAAATAGTTATATTACCGGTTGTTCTATATGGTTGTGAAACTTGGACTCTCACTCTGAGAGAGGAATATAGGTTAAGGGTGTTTGAGAATAAGGTGCTTAGGAAAATATTTGGGGCTAAGCGGGATGAAGTTACAGGAGAATGGAGAAAGTTACACAACACAGAACTGCACGCATTGTATTCTTCACCTGACATAATTAGGAACATTAAATCCAGACGTTTGAGATGGGCAGGGCAAATAGCACGTATGGGCGAATCCAGAAATGCATATAGAGTGTTAGTTGGGAGACCGGAGGGAAAAGACCTTTGGGGAGGCCGAGACGTAGATGGGAGGATAATATTAAAATGGATTTGAGGGAGGTGGGATATGATGATAGAGACTGGATTAATCTTGCACAGGATAGGGACCAATGGCGGGCTTATGTGAGGACGGCAATGAACCTTCGGGTTCCTTAAAAGCTATTTTTAAGTAAGTAAGTAAGTAAGAATAGGCCACCGGCGTAGCTCTGTCGGCCAAGGCACTTGCCTGCCGATCCGGAGTTGCGTTCGGGGCTGATTACTTGGTTGGGTCTTTTTCGAGGTTTTCTCCAACCGTAAGGCAAATGTCAGGTAATCTATGGCGAATCCTCGGCCACATCTCACCAAATACCATCTCGCAATCACCAATCTCATCTACGCTAAATATCCTCGTAGTTAATATAGCGTCGTTAAATAACCAAGTAAAAATTATATTATATGAATAAAAGTAAAACTCAATGCTTCAACTGCTCAGTTCAAATTTATATAAAACATAATATCAAATAGCATTTCGATATTCCTTGTGTCGAGCGTAATATCGTAGATAGAAGTCATTATAAGACGTTATAAACTAGAACTTAGTTTCTACGCCACACCTGGAAATGCTAACAATAATTCCATGCTAGAGGCTGGTGAAGGCTCAACCTCAAAAACAATGTCCGAAATTTCAATTTCAAGTACCAGTACTCATTACTTCAGGAGCAAACCACCTGGTGCTGACGTAAAAATATGTATCAGTGGCGGCTGATTGACTGAGGCAAGTGAGGCCAGGCCTCAGTCATTTGGCTTAGCTGAAGTTAAATTTTGTGTGTTTATATAATATATTTGTTATTTTGAATGAAGCATAATGCTGTAGAAGTATTTGAAAACTTTGTGATATATATAGATCTGTTTTGCAGTAAAATTTGTTCCTAAGGCCAGGATCACTCGTGCCGGGTCTGGCTTCTGCATTTCGTATGTTTTCGAGGGCTTTGAGGTTGCGCTTGAAACGTTGTAGTTGAGACACATTTCGTCTGGCCTCGTGGTGAGGTCAGCTTTCACTCCTCCCATCCATGGGCCGGCCTCAAGGGTGGAATGGGGTGGGTATAGCAGTGATGACTTGTCTTCCTAAATAGGCCATAAATAACAAAAAATTCCCGCTCTTTGGCAAGCAGAGACCTATACTGTTCTCTCCCCTTATGTCTCAGTTTATGAATTAAGAGAGGGTGTTGTACAGGAGACAGTAGTGAGTCTGGTCCAATGTTGTTATATGTTTCGGGAAAATATAAACAGAAACAGATGCGAGAAATAATGATGATATAGTTAATTCATTGTTAGAGTGTCCTTTTTTTTTAGAGAAGAAATGATATTGAAAGAAAGGAAGTTTTAAATAAAGAGACAGCCTATCGAGATACCTATGCCATCGCTGACAATTTTTTTTGGCAGATAATCTTAAAACTCGAGTTTCTATTGCATCCTGATATGGGCATATAAATGGTTTTATGGTAATGTGGTGCAAAATAAACTAAAAAAAATAAACCTTGTTTGTTGCTGTCAAAGGAAAGAAAGAAAGAAAGAAAGAAAGAAAGAAAGAAAGAAAGAAAGAAAGAAAGAAAGAAAGAACAGTGTGTTTACTGAAAGCTTCAGCGATCTGAAAAATATTTCCAGGGGAACTTCAAGAAATATTTCTTCAGCTGAGCATAATATGAATTGCTTCATCACACTCGAAAAATCTTTGAAACAAACTCACAGCTTAACAACTTATTTGGTGAGTGACATGATTATTTTTCAGTAATAATAATAATATTAATAATAATAATAGGATAATACGGTAATAATGGCATTAATAATATAATAACAGTACTAATTAATGTCATTAATAAACATTTCCTATCGGAGTCACTCAGACTATGTACTTGCATCTGGCCTCACCGAGGACTTCGGTCACCGTCCGCTACTGGTGTGTGTGTGTGTGTGTGTGTGTGTGCGTGCGTGCGTGCGTGCGTGTGTGTGTGTGTGTGTGCGCGCTGACAGACTATATTTACAGTTCAGATGGCTCTAACATCATAATGCCAATACATTCATTTGCGTATTTTTATAACGTTTCTACTGGTTATTAAAAACTTCAGGACTTAGAGGTCTGATTCTCTGGTGTATAATTTTCTGAGTACAGCTGTGTAGGTATTGGATATTTAAAACTAGAAAACTTAAGAATATTTGATGACATTATCGCCATTAAAAATGAAATATTATTACAGATAATGCAATTATGTGAGTATTTGTCATTAATTATACACATTAATGCTATACTGATGGTATGAACGTGAAACCTTTCGGGGTTATACGTGTAAGTAGACGTAGAGAAAGATTATCTTAAATTAGCTCTTCATTTCTATAATTTATTGAATAAAGGCTATAGGAACGATTTCAGAATACCGCGTTAAGTACGTAAATATGTCGTTATTGCTTTATTGAATTATTTATTTTTGGTCCAGGAAACATATCTTTTTTATGTAGTTATTTATTTATTTACGCTTGTGCCATCAATAAGAAAAACATGTGTTTTAATTATTTTTAATTTGCACAGTCTTTATACATAAGTACTTACGCAGTATTTTGAAACATAGCGCGGCAATATAATATTATACTGAAAATTAACGTAAAGTAACAATATTGTTATTAAAAATGAAGTATTTTTTATATTTATTAATCAAGTGGTGTGGGTTTTTTTCATATATTTAATGGTGGTTTGGTATATATATTTATATGTATGATTCTCTAATTTTCTTAGGTAGTGGAAGAGGCATTAGTAGGCTAATTGAGCTGTGCTTCCTATTTTATCTGCGTCTTTAAACTACGTCAAAAATAATTGCATATTCCTTTGGTTTAGTCTATTAGATTAAGATCGCTGCCGAACACGTCTCTCCGCCATTAACAATTCATTACAAACTCATGGAAAATTATGTCATTGATTCAACATGGTAACGTTTTACGTGGCCAAAATGATGTCCAAGTACCTAATACACTTCAGATATTGTTGCTAACATACATGTTATTTCCTACAAAAACGCAGGACAATTATTTGCAAATGAACTTAGTTTGCAGCAAGCCACTAGTATAAGTATAAAAGGCATTGTAATATTCTCACCGTCGTTCTGGTAAACATAATGAAATAATATTGGCATATTAAAACCCAGTTCTAGTTGATATGCCGATTGTTAGTGCCGTCTGGTTTCTAATCTTATACCTATAGGCTACGTACGAATACGGACATAGACGGAGGTGCATATTCTGAGCTCTCGTTTCTAAACAACAATACTTACGAACTAGTTTATTTATGAAAGACTTTGTTTAGTTTTACGAAAATATGAATGATAATCTGGAGGAAATTTCAATCCGAGCCAGAAACATAGAATGTTTGGTTATATTTGTTGTTATATGATGAACTGTTTTGTTTAAAAAACTGGTAAAGTTTCTGATAAACATAATGAAACACAAATGATGAATTATTTTGTTTAAAACCCTGTTAAAGTTGATAAGACGACTGTCACTGCCACCTGGATCCGAGTCTCGTATAGGCCATGTCAGAGCCATCTTCAGTTACAAGCCGAAGCATGGGTAGATTTGGCAACGCTGAGTGGAGGCGGGTGGGGGCGAAATAAAGGCATGACTTTTCACGTTTTAGTGCTTTGATTTCGTTGTCACATGTACATTTTCGACATTAATTTATACAAAACTAAGTGTATATGAGTATATTGATGTACTGTACGAATTTATTACGGAATCCAAAAAGGTATTTTATTTGAGTTTCAGAATACCGCGTAAGTACTTGCATACAGCCACTTATAACTTTAAAAAATTAAAAGCATACGTGTTTTTTTATCGATGGTAAAAGGGAAAATAAATAAATACTTAAAGAAGTGTTACTTGTACCAAAAATAAATCAAATAACGAAGCACTTTCGCAATACCCTATACAAATCAATTAACCATTATATAGCTAGTAAACTGACAATGTTTTGCCGCTTTATGTTGTTTCACCTCTGACATGAAAGGTCTAGGATATCATGTACATTTTAAAAGCGATTATCTGTCGTGCCTTTCTATAAATATTTCAGATGCCCAGGAAGCCAGTTTTAGTTTGAACCTCGCCAGTCACCATAACAATACTGTTATCCTAAATTATTTGTTATAAAATTTGTAAAATATAATTTTAAATAGGCCAAAGTCAAGTATAAAAATCTATGAAAAAATGAAGAAACATACCTTCAACATAATACGTAACAAAACACATCTATTAAGTATGTGCAAATTAGCATAAACTCAGTGAACTTTAAATCCTGTAAATACGAAGTGAAAAGAAACATGTTTATAACTAATTTATTACAAAAGAAATAATATTAATAAACAAACCTCGAAAACCAACATCTACAAATTATAGGTAGTTCTGACGTATAGCAGGCATTCCGAATCATCAACAAAACTGCAACATTTATGGGATCACAAAACAGCTGTTTACAATGAACTTGAAAATCAACGGCGTAACATTATTAATGTAGCAGACGAGACCCAACAATTTGGCCCGAATTCTGATACACCACAAACCACAAGTAAGACTATAAAAATGTAGTTTATACAATATTTAATATTTAGAAGAATTATTGTCAATCACTTTGCCATTAGTAATAACCATAAAAATTGCTACAGACTGCAGCCATATTTTCATTTATTATCTTGTTTTTATCGCCAACACGCACTTAGTTTACAATACATCAACAATTAACGTTTGGTATAACAGCGAACATAATTCCATCGACACACATTTATATTGTAACATTAATTTACATTAAAAAACGGCATTAGCACAAACACATGTTATGGATCATAGGCCTCCGCTTGACAGTTAATTACACTGTTGCCGACGTATGGCTCCGGCTTGTAACTGAAGAAGGCTCTGGCTATGTACGAATACGGATTTAGACGGTTTAAAACGCCGCTAAAGGTTGCCATGACGACTTAAGCGGTCTAGGACGCTAAAGTTCAAGTTTTCGGACTAAAATATGAGTGTGAGAGTAAAAATTCTATATAATTATATCTCTTAATGTTCTGATTTAAGTGATTTTATATACAATTATTCTTTTTTATTAAATCAATATTTAAGTTAAAAGTCTTTTTGCACTGAATTAATAATACTGAAAGATAGCAACAATAAAGTATCATGAACAATCTTTAACACTGGAAACTACATACAGTATTATTAAAAATATAAAAAAATAACACTTCATACTTACAAATTTAATTTAAAAGTCTTAAGTCAAATAGCAGATGTAAGCAAAGTAAATATTTTGTGACATAGTAGAAGAGAGATTTCCAGGGGGGGTGGGAACTAATTTAGTGTGACTAATTTGTTGAAGTTCTTCAAAAGGCAAAAAATACCTAGGCATACTCTTTTTGCTGGTATTTAATTAATTCTGTATTAATACGAAAAAAGAAAATGCTAATTCGATATAGCCTACTGCTTGAATACTAGACAAACAGAGTACCATAAGGGAAAAGTTTCAGCGTAATTTTCATTTTATCTATCAGTCCTATCACCTACACTACTACCCTAACACTTTATATTACACTCTTGTACAATCGAACTTCGTTTATTCACAGGCTATACGCACCGTCCGACTCTATGATTGTATGTACACTACAATGAACACACCGTAAACAATACAGACATGGTAACACAGACAACGTAAATATACAGCGAATTACTATGACTGAGCATTTT
The DNA here is from genome assembly GCF_040183065.1 of Periplaneta americana. Lineage (NCBI taxonomy): Eukaryota > Metazoa > Arthropoda > Insecta > Blattodea > Blattidae > Periplaneta > Periplaneta americana. Next base: position 15,056,553 of record NC_091128.1, on the reverse strand, counting down.
AATAGGAAGAGAACATAAAGGTGGAGTGTAGGTTTACTTTGTAGTCCATAGTTTTCCCTAGTTTAAAGACTTTGCGATAAAAAATAAGTTGAGTGAGCGGCTTAATATGTCCTCTACAACCAAACTCTGAGCAAATTATATTTTAGTCAATGTCATTAATAACGACTATTATTATTATTATTATTATTATTATTATTATTATTATTAATTATAATTAGTAATAATAATAATAGTAATAATAATAATAATAATAAGGGCGAGTTCATTATGATAATGGAAATGAAATGACAAATAAATTGCAAAATCCGAAGAAAATCTGATGATCGTCCTCCCTGTTCATTAGAGATGTCACGAAATTTGCTGGAAATCGAAGTTGATCTCCTCGACGATAAACCACTATATAGCATTTAAAAATCCAAATCTAAGTGGGAAAAGTTACTTCTTTCCTACCTAACAGATTTTTACGAAACCTTGTAAATGAGTTACAGGTAGTATATATATATATATATATATATATATATATATATATATATATATATATTGCGTACAAACTCTCATTACGTAGTGCATTTAGACAAATTTAGTAACTCCTCTCCAGATTTTTACGAAGCTACTTATAGGAATTACAGGTAGCATATTTGTTTAAGTAGAAACTCTGATTACGATTTTGCAAGAGGAACTATCCCTTTCTAGAGGGCGATTTTTGACAAGATTAATGACATCTCTTATATAACAGATGCTTATGAAACACTGAACAGAAGTTACAGATAACACAATTTTTTATGTAGAAACTCTTATTACGTTTGTGTATGAGGAACAACCCCTTTATAGGGGGTACATTTAGGAAACTTCTCTTCCATACAACAATTTTTTTTTCCCAGAAGTTATAGATATATATTGTGTACAAACTCTGATCACATTTGTATACTTGTAACTTCTGTATAAAGTTTTATAAAAACCTCTTATAAAGAGGAAGTTATTAATTTTGCCTACATGAACACCCCATAAAGAGTTGGCTACGGGTAGTTTCTCTCATACGAACAAAATCAGAGATTTTAGAAAAAAATACATGGTACTTGTTACTTCCATCCAAAGTTTCATAAAAATCTGTTACACAGGAGAGAAGTTATTACGTAAGGATTAATTTTTTGGTCCCACAGATGTATCTGTTATGGGTACCATTGGTTATTAATGGAGTAAAATTCGCTTCGGCGCCGGGGATCGAACCAGCGCTGTGGATTGACCCTCGGCGTAACTCAGTGGTTAGAACGTCCAGTGCATAGAACTGGGGGTCCGGGTTCGATCCTCGGCGCCGGAGCGAATTTTTCTCCATTAATAACCAATGGTAAACATAACAGATAAATCTATAATCTTTACGTAGATCATTCGTCCAACAGTGCATATTATATATAGTGTGGAGTCCCGGCCACCAAGTTACTCAAATGAGGGCGCTCCTTGTGTGATGAGGTGATGACTTTAACTTAATTTAAAATACATACTTACTTACTTATGGCTTTTAAGAAACCCGGGGGTTCATTGCCGCCCTCACATAAGCCAGCCATCGGTCATTATCCTGAGGAAGATTAATCCAGTCTCTACAATCATATCCCACGTCCCTCAAATCCCTTTGTATGTTATCCTCCCATCTACGTCTCGGCCTTCCCAAAGGTATTTTCCCCTCCGGCCTTCCAACTAACACTCTATATGCATTTCTGAATTCGTCCATATGTGCTACATGCCTTGCCCATCTCAAACGTCTGAATTTAATGTTCCTAACTATGTCAGGTCGAGAATACAATAATATATGAGTCGTATAAACTATGTGTCAATATAATTATATGTGCTACATGCCTTGCCCATCTCAAACGTCTGAATTTAATGTTCCTAACTATGTCAGGTCGAGAATACAATAATATATGAGTCGTATAAACTATGTGTCAATATAATTATATGTGCTACATGCCTTGCCCATCTCAAACGTCTGAATTTAATGTTCCTAACTATGTCAGGTCGAGAATACAATAATATATGAGTCGTATAAACTATATGTCAATATAATTATATGTGCTACATGCCGTGCCCATCTCAAACGTCTGAATTTAATGTTCCTAACTATGTCAGGTCGAGAATACAATAATATATGAGTCGTATAAACTATGTGTCAATATAATTATATGTGCTACATGCCTTGCCCATCTCAAACGTCTGAATTTAATGTTTCTAACTATGTCAGGTCTAGAATACAATAATATATGAGTCGTATAAACTATGTGTCAATATAATAATATGTGCTACATGCCTTGCCCATCTCAAACGTCTGAATTTAATGTTCCTAACTATGTCAGGTGGAGAATACAATAATATATGAGTCGTATAAACTATGTGTCAGTATAATTATATGTGCTACATGCCTTGCCCATCTCAAACGTCTGAATTTAATGTTCCTAACTATGTCAGGTGGAGAATACAATAATATATGAGTCGTATAAACTATGTGTCAATATAATTATATGTCGAAGATGGGGTAAGGCCACTAAGGAAAAATATCAAAGGAGAAAGATTCGATCCCGTGCTGTGGATTGAGGCTCGGCGTAGCTCAGTGGTTAGGACGCCAAATACGTAAAACTGGGGGTCCTGGCGCCGGAGCGAATTTTTCTCCATTAATAACTAATCAGAAGTTATTAATTTTACCTAATCGCACCCCCTGTAAAGGGCAGTTTTTCTTATGCAAACGTAATAAGAGTTTCTACACAAAAATTTATATACTACATGTAACTTTCGAACATGTTTCAAATAAAATTTATTAAATAGGAGAGAAGTTATAAATGTTGTCTAAAATGCACTCCCTATAATAGCAAACGTGATCAGAGTTTGTACACAAAGAATATAAACTACTAGTAAGGTCTGTACAAATGTCCATAAAAGCTCATTGGAATGGAATGTAGAGAAGTTATTAATTTTACCCACATAAATTTACGTCTTGACCCACTGTGTGAGTCCTTTTAATTACTTTAGTTCAAATTTTAGACATTTTTGAACTGAAACTCTTCATTCCTTCAGAAATCCCTTGATTACAGTCTTCCAAGTTGTAAGCATAAAGTACAAATTTCAACGTCCATATAGTCCGCTCTGATTTCGAAGTATTTCGCCAGACATCAAATAGCTGCCGTCTTGAGACTTAAGATTTAGATTCTAAAAAAATTAATTTATAAATCCAAGTTCTGCACTTTTGCATACTTTAGGTTCAGATAGCGGAAATTTTTTGTAGGCCTATTTCAAAATGAGAAACCGATATTTTTAAACTATACTTAAACGCCAGGGAAGTGCGTAATAAGTGAAAAATGTCTTATTAATCATCAAGAAATTATCTATGTTGAGAAAGTACATAACCTTCCTCTACAGCACCCATTTTCACGTTAAAAATGCCTGAAATCACACTCGCGTTACACTAAAACACACTAACATCGATTGGCAGCGGAGTACGTCATGTCATAAAAGATAAAATCAATTTCAGGTTTCCACTGAGTTCACAGATTGATGCCAGATGTCGAAATGTAGATGATGTTACTTTATTGTTTTGTTAACAGTACATTAACTTTTGTTTGGCGATAATTGTTGCAGTCCGAAAACCGATTTTTGTCCAGTGAAAAATTTAACACTGTGCGTCAGGCGACTGAACTTAGAATAGATATTATCAAGGAGAACAAGAGCAGAACGGGTGGAAGAAAATACGATGAAGCACAAAAAGCATGAACATGTAATAGCGTGGACTTTTTCGAAATGTAGAGTGCGAAAACAACTCAATTATTTAAAAATATCACTGTGACACTGTGTTATTCGTCCTACATTGCCTTCAATGAACAATGAAATAAGAGGTTCTTGGCATGTTTGAAGAATCCCGGTGATAAAGCAAGGGCAGGTGACGGTCGGAGTGAAACTGTGTGCTTCAACTACATTATATAACATCTATTTATATTCGACCAGCTGTATTACAGGATGGAAAGTATTTTCAGAAAAGTCTCTCGGAGCCTATGTCCCGTAACGAAGACAAACACAATATAGTAAGTGCCTAATTAGATTTTATGTTGCTCCTTTTCAACTACAAATGCTATTCAGACACTATAACATGATGGTATGGTTCGTTCCTGTTATTTAAATACGCTGTATCAACTATAGTGTTGTCTACCGCCGACGAAATTGGCGATTGAGTTATGGTATTTGGCGAGGTAAGGCCGAAAATTCTCTATGGGGTTATCCGACGTTCAACTTACATTTGGGGGTAAAACCCAACTAGATAGCCAACCCAAGCAGGATTCCAACTAACACCCGAACAAAGTTTCTGATCAGCAAGTAAACCCACTACCACTGAGATACGCCGGTGGATTGAAATATGCTGTTTATAGAACAATGGGATGAGAAGAAACGAAATGTAGGACACACACCGAAGTTATTGCAGGATACCTGACCTCTACTAATCGATAGATATCGATAATTTGTTCGTGTAAGTGTGGCTTATTTAGTTATTACTTCTATGAATAGATGGTGAAGATAACAGTCAGAGTTGCTAATAGTACATACAGTACTTGCGTTATGAAACTGAAAATATAATTCCCCTTTAATGATTGTAAAAACACTAGATTTATCTGGAAACCGCTGATACTGTCAATTATGAGAATAATTTATACTTAGACCAGTGGTCCTCAGCACTCAATGAAATGGGTGTTGGGTAAAGAGTGCAGGGAACCCTGCACGTCCGTGCATGCATCGAGGGAGGGAGAGGGAGAATCTGGCCTTAGCTGATGCGGACGATCAGTGGAGACTAGAGTACTAAGTACAGCACTAGACACTTGTGGGTGGTTTGTGTACGTACGCGATGGTAGAAAGTTCAAATAGTGATTTACGTAGATATTCCACCCCTACGTTGTTTAACCCTTAATGGGAGGAGGCATTTTTTTTTTTTTTTTTCAGAGTTTTAAAATGTAGCAAGATGTTTAATTTGCAGTAAGATATTCAATGTGATAGATAAAAATATAACCTGCAGCGTCACTATGACAACTGTCATGCTAATGAATACGACAAATTAAAGTTTCGTTTCGGACCGTCTGACACTGGACAAGACTGTTGGGTCTTTCTAGAACTGTCGACAGTTTCGAACAGAGTTTCGCCACGACGTACGTAGTTTGTTTTCCATACATTGCTATTCTCAATTGCGACCTGATAGCAACCGACGACAAAATCATAGTAATGATCGATTATTTTATGCGTTTAAAAGAAGAAAATCACATAAATAGAAGTTTAAGTACATAAATTTCTTTCAAAACTTCTTTCCTTACTTTATATATTATATTTCTCCTAATGCTATTTTTTTCAATGTAAAACAAAAAGTGGGGGTTCTTGCATGCACATAACAAGTCTATCCATTTTTTATTCAATTGGAAAATGGTTGTAAATACAATGTAACAATAAAATTATATTACATACGCTGGACATACAGCAAATTACGTGAATGAGTGAGTGTACAGCAGACTTCACACATGCAAAGAATGAAATGTGCGATCTTGTCCGCTAGTGGACGAAACTTCAGGTGACATTACAGGTCGATATCGTGTCCGTGGTTGACCGGGAAGAATTTCCATGCAGTATGCTGCCGGCCTTGCTCACATTAGCGTTCTTGAGGATTTTTTAGTACTTTTTGTTATTCACAGGAAGACGTTCATGAAGATGATGTCAGTGTTCGAGTTAGTTACAAAATTGCTCTGCGTCTTGGAAGAAAACTCCGACCATTCACAGATGGTGATTTGTTGGAAGAATGTATAATAAACGCTGCCGAAGAACTCTGTCCTGAGTAGCTACCTACCATTAGAATAATATGTTGTCATAGAATTTAGTCAGGAGAAATTATTTCCTCACATTCCAGTGAAATATCAGGATTTATGGCTTGTCTCCTCCTTTAATTCGACTCCACAATTTCAGATGTGACTTTTTTAAATTGTTTGAAATTAAAAACGGAAATAATGAGTAGGCTAATTATTAACTATGTAAAATATGCTTACTTAAATACGCATGTGAACATTGGGTGCTTCATTACACTATTAGTACTATTGAATTCCACTGAATTACGTAATTTATGGTACGAACGAATAGCCGCCACTGAAATATTACTTACCCATCCGCTCCCACAAATGCACTAAAGGGCTAGCGGGTAAGAGACAGCAGCACGAGCGTGCATTCCGCTGACGGACTAATCAAAACAACATTTTTCTACATGCTTTTTACCCGTCCCAATAATAGGGTCACCTATTGAGAAGTAGCGGATCTATTTGAAAGTTTATCCATTTGTTATATCTTTGGTTTCGACTTATCCCTTGGTTAGAATGTTCACTTACACGATCAGAAAATGTATGGTTAGATAACACCAGTGTACCTTTATATTCCTCACTTTATTTGACGCCATTTTGAGTTACGTTGGTTATTCAGAGAATGCTCTAGTAATGTGGCGTAGATGTAATGAAACACAGAGGGGAACAGAATGCAATGGAAACCGAAGTACTCGAGAAAATTTTCACCACAAGCACACCTTACCCTTACAGAGTATGTGCAGTCAGGAGCGCACTCAGGATTTGATTTTGGGAGGGGTTTCAGATAATAAAGTATACTACTTGTAATGTTAGTTATCTTCAGAGCACATAACATATAGCTAAATTTACTTTAAATATTAATTTCATTTGTTACAAATATTTTCAAAGAAAGGGACTTACGTTTACAAACACATATATTGTGGAATAAAGGACATTATACTGTCGGTAACTTACAAAATATGAGTCTACTGAAAATTTTAGTAGGTCTGTTCGCCTGCTACTTGTTTTGAAGTGCAGTACAAAGTCTCATTTTCAGAGTATGTCAAACTTAAAAAAATTGGGTCAATATTAATAGTAAAAAATCAAGCCTTCTTGCATCCTCAGTCACAGTGTCAAAACACTGCCACATTGAAAGCAGGTAACTTTATACATAATAATGTCTGGAAAGATATTATCAATTGACTTAAGTATTCATGATGGAAAAAGAATCCAGGCTTTGGAAAATAGGAAAAAACTCACGCCACTAATCGGAACAGTCATATTATGTGAACGACAGGGTCTGCAATTACGTGGTCATACAGACCATGGTGAGTTTGATATGACTAAACCCCCAGCAGATAATGAAGATAATTTTATAGTTATTCTAAGAGCTCAAATAAATGCTGCTGGAGATAATGTGTTAAAGAACCATTTTTCGAATCGTAGTAGAAATATGAGTAATGTAAGTTGGAATATCCAAAACCAAGTCATAGAATCTCTTGGCTAGTAAACGTATCATTTGACGCTAATGTTGAGAATAATTAATAATAATAATAATAATAATAATAATAATAATATTAATAATAATAATAATAATAATAATTGAGGCGCTGACTTGGGAAAGGTTGAAAGTCATAAAAATGAAATTGTACAGGCGAGACGAAAAATAGTTTTGAGAACACCAGAATATATATTTTATTACAACCTATTATTACTTATGGAACATCAGAAAACTTATCTGATTACAAAGAAAGTTGTATTTTTGTTGAAAGAACATCAGCAAGGAGATTTTAACTTTATTCTGCTTGTATAGAAGTAGTTAAAAATAAAAAGAAAATGAGTTAACCCTTTCGCTCCCAGCGTAGCCTGTAAGCTACAATGTTCTTGGAAAGCAAGAAGCTCTTATAAAAGCGTAAAAATGTGAATCAGATCCAATGTAGCTTGTAACTTACTGATCTCTGGTATATTTCCTTGTCAATTTAAAAAATATCTAAAATCATTTAAAATGATGCATTCAAAGCACAAATATAGGAAAAGATATTTCTTCTATCAACAAAACCTTTTGGGTATGAAAGGGTTAATGAGTTTAACAAACTCAATTTACGCCACTTCTTACTTTTCAAGCACAAATTTTCCGATAAAACTCGCAGTACTTCTAGTCCAGAAAACTCAGGATGGCTAGCAGATCATTCTTTTTGGGCTCACATAAGAATGGCCTCTTTGTAAGAGGTTGTAATGAGTGCATATGTACGATAGTCTGGAAAGACTGCCCTCTTTTGAAGATTTTTAACTCTTTCACGGTTCGTCCTCCTAGAATGACTACCACGTCTTTATTAATGGAAAATCGGCTCTTGAAACCTTAGCAAGGAGAGATGTCTAACTTTGATTGACCTGATTGAACTCATTTTTGGCAAGTGTCTCTAAATACAATTTCTCAAAGTAAAAACGTGTTAATAGAAGTTCTCGAAACAATCAGTCCTTTAATAAAACCCAGATGTAAAGTGTCAGTAACAGAAATAGGTGAGAATTAAATAAGAAGCAATAACGGAAAGTAAGCAAACGAGATCTGGCATGTGAGGTATGCGAAAGGGAAAATAATAAGCTATGAGAAAGAGAGTTTGTTTCAGGATGGGTAATATTATACGAATCTACCAACATGGAAGTTCATCTCAGACTAAAACCGATCTTTCCCCTCCACAACCATTGATGTTATAGCCACGGCAAATGACAAGGCCACAGGACAGATCTTACCTCCTCTACTGTACGTTTATTAATTTAGATGGATGGGTTAACTAAAAATTAAATAAGTTTAAAAAGGTTAAAAGGGAAAATATTAATAATGCGTGAATAAGTTGATAGGCGTTTATGAATAAATTAATGAATAAATGTTAATTCATGTGATATGTAAAGCCATAGACAGTACAGAGTTTTCATCGAAACGGAGCAGCGCAGGAGCGGAATGCCGAAAATGTTCCAAAAGAGACAAGTTTGCCATTCTGCACAGCTAAACTGTTCCCTGCATCAAGGCGTTCCGTAATTTCATAAACAGAGTGGACCGTAAGTAATGTCATTCATTTCAGGGGTTCATTCTTTCGAATATTTCAAACAAAGAAGTTTAATATACAGTAGTTTTGCTCGTTTTTGCTTCCTTTTCTAGATAAAAACTCTTTTCTATGAAACATTTAATTGCGTGTTTTGCAAAAGCCATTCTTCGATTCCCAATTTGCACAGTAAATTATAATATTGTTTTATTGTTTATTGTTAATAAAAGAACATTGACAGAAATACAATCTTAGTTCTTCCCTGAAGGAGTAAAAAACTCGTGCTCAGGGAGATATCTAAACACAAAGATAAACACAAAGATAATTTTTTGACACATACTGGGTCAAGAAAAAAAAATTTACAGGAATAAATTAAATTTAAAAATACAATTTCAATTTTAACAATTTAAGTCATACAAATACATATACATATTAAATCAATATATATTCTTTAAAAATTAAATTCCTAACGCTATTCTTGAAATTCCTGATACTAAAATTTTCCAAATTTGGGTATTTATCAATTATTTTATTGTATAACCTTGGACCAAAGTAGGTACCATGGCTCAGATCTGTGCTTGTGAAACACTTTGGTTCCTCTAGTCGTATAAAATCGGATCTTTTAGTTCCATATTTATGATGATACAATTTGAAGTTATTACGGTTTTTATGTATGAACATTAATAAGGCAATATAATAAATCTGTTTAATTTTCAAAACATTAAAATCAGTAAACAAAAGCTCAGATGAGAAATCAATTGGTTTATTAAGGCATATTTTAATAATTATTTTCTGAATAAGTATTAGTGGAGTGAGATTAGAATTACAAGCATTTCCCCACCCTACAATTCCATACTGGAGAATGGATTGAAATAAAGCTAAATAAATGAGACGTAAAATATTAATTGGTAAATATGACCGAAGTATAACAAAGGTATAAATTGTTTTACGTAATTTAGTGCATAAATATGTAATATATTTGTTCCATGGTAAGTGTTGGTGGATCGTAATGCCTAAATACTTAACTTCTGAGGATTCGGTTAATATGGGACATTCACAATTTTGAGAAGAACAATCTGAATGATGAATTTTGAGCCTAAAGGAAGATTGAGGAGATTGAAGACCACTGGACCTTAGTGAAAATGGAACAACAGTTGTTTTGGATGTGTTTAAGGAAAGAGCGTTTGAATCAAACTACTCTTTAATTACCTGTAATCCATTATTCGCATTAATATAAGTGCCTTCCTAAGATTGTTCACCAAAAAGAATTATGGTATCGTCCGCATATGAATATATAACCCCATCATATTTGCGTAAATCTGTTAATAACAAATCATTTATATAAATCAAGAATAAAATTGGACCAAGAACTGTGCCCTGAGGGACCCCTACTTTTATGTTTTGAGTAAAACTAAATTCATTATCAAAATATGATAATACTGATTGAAAGAATTTTAGTTGTGTCCTTTAAATATGCAAAAATTTTATCTGAACAAATATAAATGTTCGTTCTGTAAAGGAATTTTTCAATGTTACATTTCCACGGATCAAATTTCTGCACGTTTAACCGACAAAGCTAAAATTCTTTCAATCATTCATTAGCATAGCACACTGCTCTCTTAAATTTACTGAACATATTAGGAATTAAACGAATGACTTTCCCAAAACACTATGAAATGTTTTATAATAATATAAGTTTTATCTCGAAAAGGAAACAAAAACGAGCAAAATTCTATTAAACTGTTTGTAGCACAGAACTAAATGCGTAGTTTAAATTGTACATTCATATTTCCAGTTTATTAGCGGTTGAAGGTCAAGCTTGTTCAGAAGTTACATATATTTACATAACTCAAGAAGTATTACTTTTGTTGGAATTACATTTGCTTGTCAGTTTGAATAATGAATAATGACATACTGTAGTGTGGGAGTTGAGATAGTCATGTAAACTGTAATATTCGTAACATTATCTCCGCATAATGGCGAGCTGGCTAAGTCATACGTAGGTAGTTACTAAAAAACAACGTTGCATGTAATTGTGTATTTAAAGTCAAGCTGCAGAGACTATTCAAAGGCTACAAGCTCGTCACACAGCGTGAGACATTGGCAGCATGGTAATGACAGCGTAAACAAAAGAAACTTGAGGAAACCTGCTCCATATCCGCTTCGTACACACCTCCACTTTATTAACTGGGCAGAGCAATGCACAGTGCTCCGAAATGCATACATAAGGACAAAACTATGTTCATGTTGAAAGATAAATATACGGAATCTATAATATAGTGAAACTGCATGTTGATTTTTGATTAACATTGCTAGCTAACAGTAGGGTTGCCAAATTGTTTTAAAAATAACGGGAGACTAAGGAATCGGCAGAATTTCACACAGAAAATTGGTAAATTATTGAGTTCAATTATAAAAAAAAAAAAGACCAAAAACAACGTTATTCTACACTTTGACAGTTAAGCTTAACTTAAGAGTTTTTGCTTCACGTAATGGTTTTTAATCTTCCTTCTTACAAATTGAAAAAAATTCTCTGTAATTGAAGTTGATTGCGATTTGCAGTTCTCAGTTGATTAGATGTGTCGCGCTCCTGTTTCAAACGTCTGTCCACTTATTGTTCAAGAGAGAAAATACCATCTCTCTCTGTCAGCAGTACTACTTGGTAAGAATAAAACAAAACTCACCAGTTTTTTTTTTCTTCAAATTTCCAATATTCACATTTTTAATCTAATCTGGTCACCATTGAAACCCATTTCTGCCAAGCATTTACTTTCTATAGAAACTGCATATTTTAATTAACCTCTGGAAAAACAAAATTCATCATGTGAATCATCTTCATTTAGGGCGAAATTAAATGTTTGAAATAAAACTTCTACATTATGAAAAAACGAGGGAGGAAAATGCTCGAAGAGAAGAAACATACGGGAGAAGGGAAATTATTGAAAATTACTGCCAAATACGGGAGATTCCAGGAAATACGGTAGGATTGGGAAACCTAGCTGACAGATAAAAATGATGCTTATAAAAACTGCACGGCACAGTTAATATCATATTTTAAAACGAATGTAAGAGGTCATAGGAAATTAATAAAATAAAGAATGCAATATAAGACAAATTTTGATACAATATTATGACACACTAGGGTCGTTTATTAATTAAAAATCACTTTCTTATCAGTTCATAATCAAATTCACATAGGTATAGTAAATAAGCATACAATAAGCATACATATACATACATACATACATACATACATACATACATACATAAGTTGGTCTGGTTGGCGGAGTTGGTATAGCGCTGGCCTTCTATGCCGGGGTTGCGAGTTCGATCTCGGGTTAGGTCGATGGCATTTAAGTGTGCTTAAATGCCACAGGCTCATGTCAGTAGATTTATTGGCATGTAAAAGAACTCCTACGGGATAAAATTCTGGCACACCGGCGACTCTGATATAACCTCGGCAGTTGAAAACGTCGTTAAATAAAACATTTTACATACACATATACGTACATACATACACACATACATACATACATAAGTACATACACACATACATAAGTACATACACACATGCATACATACACACACATACATACACATACATACACACATACATACACATACATACACACATACATACATACACACATACACACATACATACATACACACATACATACATACATACATACATACATACATACACACACATACACACATACATACATACATACATACACACATACATACATACATACACACACATACATACATACATACATACATACATACATACATACATACATACATACATACATACATACATACATACATACATACATACATATTCTACAGCTTTTATTTCACACTGCGGCTCGCACGCCGGCCACAACAACTGAGGCTCCTGCCGGAACAGTTACAACATCCCCACTACCGCTTCACATTCTCATAGTTCCAGTTACAATTAAAATGATAATAAACACATATTTTATCATAAGAGATGTTGGAAATGTCCTTCTCCATACACACATTTCTGGCATCTTCTCAGGAAATTTTTATTCACACTCGAGAGTTCAGTATCCGAAATTGAGTCAATTTCTCGCTTGGCGCTTTCTTTTGGTCCTTCAAATGTATGTTTTTTTTAGCATACACTTTATTTAGATAAAAAAATCAAGGGATCGTGTTACTCTTCGCTTTCTATCGCGTATCGACCCCTTTTCCCTGAATTTGTTCACAAGTCTTCGCACGGTTTCTCAGTGTGAGATAGCTAAACGGGAAATTGTGTTTCAAATCGCCTTCTAATTTCTCTACAAGAGTTTCTTGTCACATATGTGTCGTACATAAAATCCTTTATGGTAATGTGTAATCGTGTCGATGCATTACGGAAAACTCCGCAAGCACTGATAACATTCGTAACGTAATTATCATTTATAACTCGTACATCTATGCCCATGGAACAGAAACGAAACAAACTAGACAATGTCTTCAGTGCGACTGCTGTTCACTCACACAACCTGCTGTTGCCACAAACATGCGCAAATCTTACGCGCGGTCGGCGGGAGTCCTAACAGCGGGGATATTATAACTGTTTCGGCTGGAATCCCAGCTGTTGCTGCCGGCATGCAAGCCGCCGTGCGCTGGCCATAGCGTGAAGGAAAAGCACTGTATATACATAGCTAAATTATTACCAAATATTCTCATAGGTATTGTCAATAGTCAAAATTTCTTGTACGCGAGATCTTCCTTCTCCCCCTCCTTCCCTTTCTCCTCCTTATCATCTTCATCGTCGTCGTCATCATCATCATCATCATCATCATCACATTCCTCTTCCTCTACTTGCGATGTATTTTCTCCTGCCCTCTACCTTTGTTGCGTTTAATAATTAATTAATTATTAGTAGTTCATTCAAAAGCTGTTGGATTTCGAAAGGTCCTTCATCCATTTTACCTGCACTACTTCAGATTTTTCCTTCGGCAGGGACTGTTTGCACTAGTTCCAGAAATGATGTTCCTCATCTTCTGAAACTTTCTATGTACTTGTAGCATCCTCTGTTGCATTTCATGAAGGTAATCATTCGTAAAACTTTCCGGAAATTAATTTATAATTGAATCACCATGTCTTGTATCATTATTTTCAAGATATCTGCGAGTCAAATCTTTAAAAATATAAACATTTTTCTTATTTCTCTTAGAGTAGCATGATTACAGTCTCGTAATTCAAATTTTTCATTAACATAATTACATTCGCAACAAACATTTCCTTCCGCAATAATTCGACTAATTCTATACAGGTAATTAGCTTTGTGTTTGAAAAATTTTAGTTTCTCCTATAATAAAAAAAAAAAAAACAAAAATAAAAAATACTAAAGAATTTCGTAATAACAAATAATAATAGTTCAATAGATATTAACCTACGGAGTTAATAAGATACATATAACGTTCATTTCAAGATTTATACTGTACTTTTTATAGACGTATTAAGTTAATTAAATTAAATTTTATGATTTTCTTTCTTTTAATATGCTGAAATAAATCGATGGCGTTGGGGTTGTTGTTTACTTACATGTCCGAAGACAGGTCTGAACCTTACAAGTGATACTTATCAGGCTACTAAGTCAGGAGATAATGCGGTAGGGTGGCCAGTTCCTTTCCCCCTCCATTTCATACATCGCCGATTAGCTATATATTACACTAGTCAGACTTCAGATGCGTACAAACAAATTGTTCTTCCTCTGACACATATCGTCAAGTAAGATGTATTGCCTGATGATAGATGTACATATCAGCCAGAACCTCAATCGGAGGATAGGTGTTTGGGTAAAGGGGGTTAGTCAGTTTTTGTGCAAATAGAGTTTTGTTCCCCAGGTTAAATTCTACAAGTGGATGTTCAAAAGGAAAATAATTTCGGCATTTGATGTGTTTTATTTGTGTAGAACATACTTTATTATTATTTATTTATTTATTTAAATTTAAATATACAGAATAATGAATATAATTACAAAAACAAACAAGAGAAATAGAAATAAAATAATACAAGCAATATAAAAAGGAGATACAGTAGTATTAACAAAATTTGAGACCGAATGAGCAGCGCTCGTGTTCGGTCGCAGTTCAGATATAATATTAATAGGCGTATAAGAGAATATAAAATAAAATAAAATAGGAAATGTAATTAAAATTACAGTTACAGAAATTATATAATACAACATTAATATAAGAGAAATATAGAAAATAAAAAATAATAATAATAATAAATAAGTAAAATAAAATAGGAATTAAATTTAAATTACAGCGGCAATGGAATTATATAATATAATATTAACACTAGAGAAGAACAATATCGCACGTGAAAAGTAGGACTAATGTATATTTCAAAATTATAGAATACAAATATAATATAGGTTGATTAATTCATACACATAAGCTATAAATTTATTTAATCAAAATGAAGATATTTACACGTTTCTAATTTTCTTGTTATATGTTAGTGGGTTACATGTTAGAAGTTCTGGGTGTAATTTAGTTAAAGCATTGTACAACCGAGGGCCAAAATTAATGCTATGCTTTAGACCAGCAGATGTGAGACATTTAGGTTCTACTAATGTTGAATTAATATTTCGTCTTATGTCATAATTATGTGTCTGTAATACAAACTTATTACGATTTTTATGATAAAATTTTAACAGCGTATACTTATAAATTTGTTCAATATTAAATACATTAAATTCAGAATAAATTAATTTAGTTGGATAATCGAACCGTTTCTTCAAACAAATTTTAATTATTCGTTTTTGTAGTAAATTTAACAGACTAAGATTAATTTTTGTACTTCCACCCCAAACAATTATACCATATTGAATGATAGACTGAATAATGGCCAAATAAACATTTCGTAGAACTCTAATGGGTAAGTAGCATCGAATATTAACGAATTTATAAATTGTTTTGCGAAGCCTCTTACAAAGATAAGTAATGTGATGAGGCCATTTTAAATTCTGATCAATAATGATACCCAGATATTTGACATAGGCCTACGTGGCTTCTTTCAATGGTGGACATTTACAGCTTTTGGGATGTAAACAATTTTCACTGTGTATTATTAGTCTATACTCATCGCTAAATTTTAAATTTTGAACAGTGGCAGCTGTTAACGAAAAAGGAACTAAAGTTGATTTAGATATATTTAAAGAAAGGAAGTTGGAATTAAGTTATTTTTTAACAATATTAGCACCTATATTAGCATTTCTATATGCTTGCTGCCAAGAAAAACCACTGAAAATAACTACTGTATCATCCGCATATGAATATATAGATCCATTAAATTTTTCTAAATTTATATTTAGCAGATCATTAACATATATTAGAAATAAAATAGGTCCCAAAATTGTTCCTTGCGGTACACCTATATCAATATATTTGTATTCACTAAATTGATACTCAATTTTGGTCATTTGCCTTCTGTTACTAAAATATGATTGGAATAATTTTAAAACTATACCTCTAACTCCAATAGTATGTAGTTTGTCCAAAAGTAAATTATGATTGATAGTGTCAAAAGCTTTCCGTAGATCCAAGAAAATACCCAAACATTTGTTTCCGATATCTAGTTCATTGATAACACTGATAAACAAGTGGTAGATATCTGACGTGATGTTTACTGTTTGTAATGTAGTTTTTCATGCTGATTTCAAATCTGAAAACCGTTTTGCTCTATCACGTCAGGTTTTGAAATTATCGACGAAAATTTATTTTTACATGGAACACTGTCGAATTTTTTTGTAATTTTTCGTTATTTTTAATGTAATGCTGAAAAATTTCTTCGTTTGTGTTCTGTTGCATTAATATACTTTCATTTGTTTCTTTTTACTTATTTTCATTGACAATGACAGTTGACGGTGGATATTATGGCATCCAGAGGTTGTAGAATTTCAGCAGAAGTGTTTTGCTACGTGTGCGGCTATGTAATAGACAAATCTCATCGGAAGACTTTTACGCCGTTTGCGAAGAAAGCATATGAACTATACTTTGATTCGAAGGTGGATAGTAGTAAGTCGTAGGCACCACAGTTCATTTGTGCATGCAACGTGCGCGTTTGGTTAAGTAAGGAAAAGAAGAACAACCATCTGGTATTTGGAGCTCCTATGATATGGAGTGAATGAAGCAACCACATCACAGACTGTTATTTATGTTTGGCAAACGTCACTTCTCCTCCAAAACTCGTGCATCTGTAAAGTAACCTGATGTTTCTTCAGTTTCTAAACCAATTCCATACCAACAGCATCTGCAGAATACACAGTTACTGAAGAAACGCAAGAAGAATGTCCTCTTTCATCCCCTGCCAACAACTCAGACTACCAACCTGGAGAAGATATTCATTTGATGAATAATGTTAAACTCATACGGGATCATGCGATCTCATACAGAACCAGGCAATAACGAAAGGTCAAGTTGAACTGCTCGGTAGTCTTAAAGAATTTAATTTCCTTGCACAACGAATTCACAGTTTCGGCACAGACACAAAGAACTTGTGAAGTTCTTTGCAATGAGTGACACTATTTGCTACTCCACGGATGTTCAAGGTCTTATGTCAAGTCTCAGGGTGGAACACAGCATTGAAGAATGGCGACTATTCATAGACTCATATAAGGCAAGTTTTAAGGCAGTATTATTACACAACGGAAACAGAAATGCTTCAGTACCGGTTGATATTCTACGCACCTGAAAGGGACGTACGAAACCATATCTCTACTTCTTAAAAAAAATACGCTATCGCAAGTACAATTGGAGTATCTGTGGTGATTTAAAAGTTATCACAATTCTCATGGGAATGCAGACAGGGTACACCAAGTACTGCTGCTTTATCTGCGAGTGGGACAGCAGAGACAGAAAGAACCACTATATTAAAGAAAAACTGGCCAGTCAGAGATAGAATGCAGACAGGAAGTAAAAACGTCCTTCGTGTGCTTTTGGTTGAGCATGACAAAGTTATTATGCCACGGCTTCATATAAAGCTGGAGCTCACAAAGAATTTCATGAAGGCACTAGACAATGACTCAGATGCTTTTGGGTACCTGTGTAACAAGTTTCCGAAGTTGAGTTACGAGAAAGTGAAAGAAGGTCTGTTCATAGGTCCACAAATAAGGAAGATCATTGCTGCCAGCCACTTCCAAGACTTACTGGGTGATACTCAAAGAGACACAAGGGTGGCATTGAAGTCAGTCGTAGCCAATTTCCTTGCAAATAATAAATCGACTGACTATGTGAATATTGTGCAGAAGTGCATCAGTGCGTACAGACAGGTGGGTTGCAACAAGTTCCTCAAAATGCATCTCCTCGACTCACATCTTGATTTCTTCCCCGAGAATCTAGGTTGTCAGCGACGAACATGATGAACGTTTTCATTAAGACATTTCGGTGATGGAGTCACGCTATGAGGGTCGATGGGAGTGCAACGATGTTGGCTGACTACTCCTGGACGCTTGAGCGCGACATGACAAATGCTCAGCACAAATGAAATTCTACAGCCAAGAAATTCCAACAAAAACACACCTTAAATTAAGAAAGTATATTCTATATATGTACATATGTATTTTACATGTGTATTATTCCTTCAACTATTATAATTATGTGCCATGTGGCGCATTTGCACCATTTTCTTGGCTAAAGCCATGTTCATTATTACTCCATATAGCAACAAATGCTCTACTGAAATTCCTGTCTGTGAGTTGTTAAACATAATGGTTGATGTCGTATATCTCAAGAACGGTGGGTAATAGAGAGAAATGGTTTGCATATTCGGAATCAGCATGTTGCAGTTGTCTTAGAACGCTTGCTGGATACCAAGATATCCACCGAAAGTGTTTTTTTGTTCTTCAGTGTAATTTTTCCAGTAACATTAATAAGAGCATCATCAGTAGAAATATTATTGCGGAAACCAAACTGATTTTTAGAGAGTATTTTATGTTTTTCTAAATAATTTATTAATCTATTCTTTAAACATTTTTCAAGCAATTTGGAAAATGTTTGAAGTAAAGATATAGGTCTATAGTTATTTAAATTATTTTTATCTCCAGATTTTTATATTGCAATTACTATGGCACATTTCAAAACATCTGGGAATATACCTTGCACAAAACATAAGTTAAAAATTTGAACCATGGGTTTTAATATATATTTGATAATAATTTTGAAAGTATTATTCTTAATTCCATCTATACCAGGAGCAACATTATTTTTTAATTTCTTAACCAAAATAATAATTTCATCTTCAGTTATAGGGAAAAGAAACATGGAGGAAGCTAAATGTTCATGTTGTGTCTCATTTTGTAGAGAAGAGTTAAAATTTGACTTATTAATGTTAGAAGTAACTTTGTGTCCTATCTCTGAAAAATAATTATTAAATTCGTTTGCAATCTCTTTTCTGCAATTTAACATTTCACCCTTATCGTTTTTTAACTCCTTGATTGGTTGTTTATTTTGTACATTTACATCTGTAGCTTCATTTATAACTTGCCAGAATTTTTTAGGTTCATTTTTGTATCTATCAAATTTGGATTCATAATATTTAATTTTCGTTTTTCGAATGATATATGCTCTGTAGTAATTTTTTAGTTGTACGTTACTTGGATTCTTTTTAACTTTTAAAGCAAGTTTGTCTCTTGTACGAATAGAATTAATAATGCCGGCCGTCATCCAGGGTTTTATTTTCTTGGATTTATTAGAAATTTTCTGATTACTGTTTATAATAGTATTTTTATCTATATACTTTATGATTAAATTGTAGAAAATTTGAAAACAGGCATTGGCATCATTACAATTATAGACCGATTCCCAGGTTCTTTTTAGAAAATCTGTAATCAAATCAGGATAATTAATTTGTTGCATATTTTGTGATAAGAGAGTAACAGACGGCCTGGAATTGTATTCATTGTTAGACATATTTAATAAACTAAAAACAATATAATGATCGGTAATAGCACTAGATAGAACGCCAGGTATGAAGCTATAATTATTTTGAGTTTTTAGAAATATATGGTCGATGCATGTGCCAGAAATTATTGAAGGCCTATTGATGGCATTTAAATAATTTACAAAACCATATTCATGGAGAACATTCATATATTTACTGCCAATTAAATCTATACTATTTTCTAATATGTCTATGTTTATGTCTCCATCAATAATATGGTTGTGACAACCTTCTAAATTGGATAAATACTGCTCTAAATTGTCTATGAAATCATTTTGATTGTTTTTAGGGGATCTATAAATGGCGGTGAAAAAAATTTCACTCTTATCAAGGTTAATCTTAAAATGAAATGAATTACAGTGCTCAATTTCAGCTTCTATTACACTAACATCAATGCTATTTTTAAAGTATATTACTATTCCATCGCATTTATTGTATCCATTAATATCATAGCCAAAATCGTGACATAACCAAGTTTCCGTTAAAATGATAATGTCAAAATCATGAGTGAAGCTATGTAATAATGCACATAATTCCAGGAAATTTCTGTCTATGCTACGCATGTTTAAATGAATAAATTTGAAATCATGAAACGAGTTAAAAATGTAATTGTTGCAAGAGGTGATATCGTTAAAGATATTTTTTTTAAATCATTATTGTCACAGTATAAATTAAGTTGTTCTAAATGACCGTTTACTTCCATTATTGCAAGTAATATTACAAAGCATTACTACAATTAGCATGACAGTTTTTTTTTTAAATTATTTGTGAATTGTAATTATTATTGGGTACTGAATTCACAGTCTTTCTAAGTCAGAGACTGAATTTATTTTACTTACAGAACTGCTTTCATTTTCACGTACAAAGATACTGTCTTCGCGCTACGAGTTGGCGCGGGGAGTAGATAGGCGGGACGGGGGACCTTTACGCTACACTCTGACCTGAAAACTTCGTCCACTTACTTGGCTACACGGGATCGGAGTCAGACATAAAAGATTCAGCATCTTCGGTGCAGTCGCTATGACTATCATTATCACATTTTTCAAAATTTCTGGAGTATGGTCTGTCCATGATAATCGTCTGTTTATGTTCCAGCCGTGTATATTAATTCGAATCTCTCAACAAAGCCATTAGCCCCACCGCCCCCATCCTGATGAACAACAATGAGTGTTCTGGACACATTTACGGTAGTCAAAACTCCCGTAACATTTCTATCGTGCCAGAACTTGGGAAACGTTAGATTGGTAGGCCTATCTATCCGCATTTCGTCCAGATACAAAATCGGTTTTTCCACTTTCCTAAGCTTTCTTATTTGCTGTAGATATCTTCACGTATTCTAATTTACAGTGTTTTCCTCAATTTCTTTTGCTGCACACTTCTTCCACCTCAAATCCTTTTTCTTCAGTATTCGTCTTAATGTTGTCTTTCATTTAAAATCAATTTTCTCTTGTAAAAGGGTAGACGTTTGTTGCAGCTTGGTACTATTTTTTTACTTGTTATTTAACGACATTGTAATAACTACTAGCTTCTTCAGTGTCGATTGAATTGATGATGGCGAGATGGTATTTGGCGAAATGAAACCAAGGATTCGCCAAAGATTACCAGACATTCGCCTTCCGCTTGAGAAAACCTCGGAAAAAACCCAACCAGGTAGTCAGCGCAAACGGGAATCGAACTCACTCCCGAGCACAACTGCAGATCAGCAGGCAAACGCGCTACCTCCTGAGCTACGCCGGTGGCCCTCTTTCTTTTTCAAATAAAAATTCTCAATTATATCTTTTTTGTCAATCTCCCGTCGAAGTCATCTACATTTGCGTTTCGGTAGTCTGGACGTTTACATTTTTTTTCTCCCTCAGGTGTCGACAACGCACTTTCTTCTGTGCAGTCTTTCATTTCATTCCTTATAAGCTGTATTGTCTTGTGGATAGATTAGAGTACTTTTCTACCTTTGCTGTAGGTTTCGTAAGAGGAATGCAAAGGCACTGTTGTTCTTTTTCTTCATCACAGAATTATTTTGCACTTCTAATACTATTCCTTTCTTCGCTATAGATTGTCAATCCTTGTTTCCTCTTTGTCGACATATTTACAATAAACAAAAAACTGCTATAAACCTAAATAACAGTATACAATAACATAAATTCTATTAACTATATTATTATCAACTCTATTAACACGAAAAGTAAAGGATAACTAAAGCAATGCAAGATCTGTGGTATACTGAAAACAATTGTCGTGTTGAAACTAATAAAACACTACAGAAAAACCCCACTTATTTTCACAAAGTCGCAAAGATTCATGGACACGTGCAGTAGATGTTTGTGAAACAGGAATATTGCAGTGAACAGCGCGGTGCGCATGCGCGACTGTTTCCCCTCCGCCCCGTCTAAGTACTTCAGCCGCCTTCTCCTGGCGTGACAACAGTATTACAATCCTTGGTCCATACAAACTTGTATCCCTTCATCTTGGCGATGTCCCTGGTTTTACGCAGCAGATCTCTGGTAGCCACGGTCAAATGGTCTGCTGCAGTGAATTTCCCTAGTCCCGCATGGTTTGGAAGCCGTTGTAGAGGGATTCCCGGGCCATCATCTTCCTTCTTCGACTCCACCTTGTAGCACTGAAGCCAGGCATCCCGGCTGCACCTTTTGGAGAATCGGATGACAATAGGTCTGACTTTCCCCGGTGATCCTGATGGTAATCTGTGGACCACGCTGACATCATTGACTAAATTTAAGACTCCAATTGAATCAGAAATTTTGTTCACTACTTCGTAAATTTTTTCAGATCTCGCTTCAGGAATTCCGAAAATTATTACATTGTCTCTTCTTGAGTATTGCTGGATTTCTTTTATTTCGTAATACAAATTGTCGTTTTCATACTTGAGGTCTTCTATTTCTTTTTGTGCTGCCTTCAGTTCTTCTTATATTTGAGATAGGTCTTGATGAAAAGAGTCGAATTTAGACGAAATGTAGTTTACTGACTTTTTAAGTTCCTCTACTTCTCCTTGTATAGATAGCTTGAAATTTTCAAACATGCTTCTTATTTCTGAAATAACTTGCCCGTTGCTGATTTCTTGTTCATTTATTACTATCTCATTTTCATTGTTGCTAATGGTATTGTCTTGTTTCTTTCTCTTTCATCTTCTTTTCAACTTCCCCTTTCTCCGCCGTCTTTGTCGATTTATTCTTCCCCATTTTACGCCAACGGTTTTGTATAAGAGCTGCTCAACAATACGTCCTACTTCTTTGCTGTTTAAAACTGAAGGGTCCGAAGTTTAATTTCCATTTATTTCAGAATTCATTTTTATGACTTATCTACCTTTATCCAAACGCCCTCGAAATATCTTATTCTCAGAAGTCTTGGCTGTGGGATATTTTTTGTTCTTAATCAAAATGGAAAGAAATACATATCATAAAAAGACATACAATGGAGCTTAAAATATCTTTTTACAACATTTATCTATATTTTAGACAAAGTGTGTATGTATGTATGTATGCATGTATGTATATGTATGTATATGGACAGTTTCTTCATTGCAAACCCAGCATTCGCCATTATTTCCTATTTTTCGCCTTACTTTTAGTCTACGCATATATATCACAATGTTGTCTATAACATAATATATTTTTCTACCCTGAACTTTTCTCCCGTTAACCCATCATACCATGGTTGGAGTATGTCTTGGGAATGATAAATGCGGTAGCTTACTTTGTTTTCCGTACACCACCCTCTCTTTCACAAAAGATACCAAGGGGCCCATCGTCGAGGTGATGTGAAGATAATGGATGTGACTAATTAGGACGTCCGACTGCATCATATATGTATACGTGTATATATTATATACATATATTATATATAATCACAATGACATCAGCCGAAGAATATCGGTGATCATAGGGATCCTGAATTACAGAAAACTATTTACAAAGTGATTTAAAAAAGAAGAAAGTTTTTAAACAAATAACATAAAAATAAATAATATGGATTTGTACTAAATAATTTTGACTGGAATTATAAAGTCTGAAATAAAGAGAATTAATAATTCAATTATTGTTGGGTTGTTTGAAATATAAATGATGGTGAAGAATCTTCAAAGAGTCCTTAATTATTGAAACGAAGTTTCACACACCAGTTCAGAGTAAGATTTTTTTTAGAACTGTCCATGATAATTTAGAAATTCCTCCTCTACAACCAAATAATAAGACAATAACAGACCAATTTTCTTTTGAAAGGTTATATTTCAATGCCAGATAAGGGATGCAGGGCTCTTAGATTGACTTCTTCTCTTTATTCACTTCATCAGCCTGTTGTAAATCTCTCTCAAACCTGATAGTCGGATCGTTAATGATTGCTTTTGGTGTACATCTGTTTATTGCAATTATATCGACTCTACGATGAGAACGGTCAGTAGAGAGACAATGGATTTCTTCATGAACTTGTCATCCTAAGGATTTTAGGGTAGAGGTCAATACAGTTTTTACTCTGTGTTGTCTTGCATTTTTGAGAAGCTCGCCTTTCGGGCATGATCTCAGCACATTTCCTAGTGTTCCAATCTCGCTGCATTCCGGAAAACGACAGCGAATATATATATATGGGTTTGCAGTGAAAAACCTGCCCTTGGGCAGAACACTATGAATGAATGCACGCGCGCGCGCACGCACGCGCGCACGCACGCACGCACACACACACACGCACGCACGCGGAGATTATTGTACTGCGGGACTCCACTCTGCAGTTCACGCGGCGTTCGACGGTATCTTATCAGAGTCTGCCTTTGAATTTCATACGCGCTCCGTTCCACAGCGTAATAACCTCTCGTTATATATTTTATTTTATTTTATTGGGTTATTTTACGACACTTTATCAACATCTAGGTTATTTAGCGTCTGAATGAAATGAAGGTGATAATGCCGGTGAAATGAGTCCGGGGTCCAGCACCGAAAGTTACCCAGCATTTGCTCGTATTGGGTTGAGGGAAAACCCCGGAAAATCCTCAACCAGGTAACTTGCCCCGACCGGGATTCGAACCCGGGCCACCTGGTTTCGCGGCCAGACGCGCTGACCGTTACTCCACAGGTGTGGACCCCGTTATATATATATATATATATATATATATATATATATATACAGTGCCGGAAAAATTAATAGCAACTAGGTTATTTTTTCCTCCAGATTAAGTTATGTCATGTTTTAATGTGACAGGTGTTTAAAAAGTTAAATAATTTATATATTTTCTGAAAGCTTGTTTTATTTCCTTTCTAATGATATGTAACAAATTCTTTTATGACTGTTTATATGGCAATCTGTGTAGCGTTTGTTAATTGAAAGCAAAATGCCAAAATTTTGCATTCTATGGGTTAGTGTGTATTGTGCTGCCAGATGACTGTAAATGGCTCGAAATGCTTTTGCTAGTTTTATTCATTGTCCACAGATGTTTCTGTAGTGCATACAGTTGCTAATGTCTACCTTCTGTTCCTTCTTGTCTGTTAATAATCCCTATGTTCACAGGAATTTTTCGTGATTACCTGTTGTGTTTTTGCGATTGAAAGAGTTTGATTGACAAATTCTAATTCAAAAACGGGTAAAAATATGATATAACACCAAGAAAGGCTACACAGATAGTGGCAAAACTAATAGTGCGATAGCTCAAATTGTGGGGGTGAATAAATGTACAATTGGGAGATAGTTGGCTAAGTTTCGAGAGAGGGGTGCTGTTATGAGTAGTAGAACGCGAAAATGTGGCAGAAAACTGAAAACTTCACCCAGATCCGACAATGCTTTGCGTCGTTTATGTTTGGAAGACAGATTTGCTAACTCGTAAGAGCTTACGGAAAATTGAAAGGAAACTTCTGGGGTTAATATTTGTTCTAGAACTGTAAGGAAAATATTGCGAAAATTTGATTTGGTGTCCAAGAAGCCAGTGAAGAAACCAATGCTCACCAAACAACGTCTGAAGCTTTTACAGGGGCTAAAGAACATCAGCACAAGCCAGCTGAGCAATGACGTAAAATTCCCTTCAGTGACGAATCTAAAATCAATATTGGTGGAAGTGATGGGGTTGCACAGTGTTTCGGAAGGCAAGTGAAACACTGAATCCAGCATGTACTGTAAAACTGTGAAGTTTTCTACTAGTGTTACGCTTTGGGGAGTGTTTCTCATAAAATGGAATATCGATGTCTGGATTCTATCGTCAATGGGGAGAAGTTCAAGAAGATTTTGGAGAAGATGTTACCATCAGTAAGGGATTTGTTTGCAGGACAACCATTCACTTTTCAGGACGATTCAGCATCCTGCCATCGTGCAAAAATGGTCAAAGAGTTCCTACGTGAGCAAGAATATGTCACAGCACTGTCTTGGCCTGGCAATTCACCAGATGTAAATCCTATTGAAAATTAGTGGATGATTTTGAAGAATAAAATAAGAGAAAGGAAGCCTTGAACAAAAGTGCAATTGATTGAGACCATTGTGAGCATCTGGTAGCATGCAATGTCAATGGAAACTCTCCAACGACTAGTAGAGTGCATGCCAAGAAGGTATCAAGAAGTTGTGAGGTCAAAAGGCTATCCCACCAAGTACTAGTGCCGAGATAAGAAACTAATCCATGAAGTGCAAAATTTTGGTCTTGTGCTTTCAATTCACAAATGTTACACAGACAGAAATGAAGTTGGTTACATACAATTAGAAAGGAAATCAAACAAGCTTTCAGAAAATATATAGATTGTATTATTTTCTAAACACCTGTCACATTAAAACATGATATAACTTAGTCCGAAGGTAAAAATAATCGAGTTGCTATTAATTTTTCCGGCACTGTATGTGTGTAATTATGCAAAAAGATAACACATACTTTTAACTATAATAATCAATGGGAATAAAATTTTCCATTTGTCTACACTTGTTTGGAGTTACTCTAACCTTACAGTGACCTTGAGACAGGCCAGGATTTTTATACGTACGATTATAGTCGTACGCATACGACTACTTTGACTATTTGTACCTACGAGGTACGACCGAGCTCTATGTCGTCCCTTTTAGACAACTTTTCTTCATTCAATATATTGTTGACTAATACGAAAGAAACATGCTTTAAAGGGATAAAATATGCTTTCAAAATCACTATGATTACTACGCTTGCTATGCAAGTCATAATCTGTTATCTTGAGCACTAGGTTTCATGTACTGCGCGCTTATTTCAAAGTAATACGATCTGCTAACTTCCTTGTGTGTTCGACAATAGAAGTATTTTAACAATGAAATAATACCGGAGTAGGATTAAGAAGTGTAAAGGCGCCGACATAATAGCGATGTCTAATTTGAGTCGACTGCAGGTGGATTAATTTGATGTAAGGCTAATTATCAGCTGCCGACGGCCAAAGATCAAGTTTTTGCTGACTTTCAATTCAGTAATGTTGTTTCTCACCAAGTGTCATCGTGCATGCTTTATGAGGATGATAGTGTTGCTGAAGAAATGGTTGTGGATGTTGTTTAGTGAACTGTCCGAAGACAGAACTGAACCTCACAAGTGATACCAAGGCAACTTCTTCTGAGACAACTAGGTCAGGAGACAGCGGCATAACGTTAGGGCCTGCAGGGCCTGCAATGCAGGCGGGCCCGGGACTTTAAGGGGCCCGCAAACACCTCGCAAAAAAAAAAAAGACAAAAACCAATTAATTGCAGTCTGCATGGAACTGGTCAGATCATTATTCACGACATTTTCATAGAATTGGACTACGTTGTTGAATCCAGCACAGCTTTAAACAATGCTTGCCCTGTGTCCTTGCCGACAGCCGTGCCGTATAACACGTACACGTGGTGTGCGGCATCACTGTCAGGCCTCACAAAAGAGCAATGCAAAGTTATTTTATCTAATGACAACAATGAAAATTGATACCAAAATATCATATTTTATAGTTCCGTCGCTCTTATTTCCGGCAGCCAATCACGTTGCAGGTCGGCTACATTTAAACGTGTGGGTCTTGTCATTCGCTGGTGATGATGTAATTCACTTCCTAAAGCTCGATAAATGCTTAATATTATCGCCCGCCATTTTGGCTCTTTCGTTCGCTTTCGTAGAAAACACACGAGGACGTTAGTTACCGCTCAATTATTTGCTCAATTACAGTGTGTTTGATTTTTATCATAGGAGCTACGACATGATAATGTGTAACGGTGCGGCAAATAGATTCCTCGTATGGTAGCTCGGCAACGAAAGAACAAAAATGGCGAACGATATTACCTACTTAGACTTTATACAGCTTTCACTTCCTAAGACGTAAGCAAAGAGGAGGAGTCACGCCGGAAATAACAGCGACACGACTATAGTTGTAAAATTGTATTTTCTTGATGAGTAGGGTACTTGAGATGGTTTTATGCACAATTTTATTCTCTGAACGTTTAACTTTTGTTATACATTTTTCAACAATGGAATGGATTTTCATTCAAATTTATGATGCCAATAATTATCCAATAAGATGTTTGTGTAGTAACGATCATTCCACTTTACTCAGTTTCGAACGAGCTCTCTCTGGGGGAAGCAGTGTTGCCATATTTAGCGATAAGTCGTTAAATCTAGGGAATTTTGAATCAGTCTCGGCGACAAATTTTGTAAAATACGATTAGCGACTTTTCTGCGGATTTTTATATTTTTCCACTTTTTTTTTTTCTTTTAAGTTAAAACAGTCAACTGAAGTAATGCACTTCTTAGTTTTAGAAGAGGCGTGGGTGCATGTTGAGTAGTCTAATGATTCATACATGAAAGCACTGATCTCATATATTTGTGATCAGTGATCAGGGTTGAAAGATGCTGATTCAATTATTCTCACGGGTTAGGTCTCTCTCTCAATGCTACTGCTCCAACACCATAAACGGTGGTAACTTAAATTGTCACGCGACGAGTCGCGAGCTGCAGCTAATGTAATCTTGGTTCTTCCCCGCTACGCGGAGATTTTCCACTCCGAACCGACCCGAGGAAATTGAGTTTTGGAATTTTCTGCCGACAGTTCTTGTGAAGCAAATGAGATTGTAGTTTTTTTTAATTTTAATATATTTAATATATATTTAAAAGTGTTACAATTTTCCAGAACATGTAGTATAAATGATAGAATCAAGTGCAGTGTATTCTTATTTTTATTTAGTAATATTTATTATTAATTTTTAGCGACATTTCTGGGGAATTTTTAAACAAACTTTGGAGAGATTTAGCTACTTTTTGCTGAAAAGTTAGCCAGATTGTAGGGGGACATGTTGGCAGCAGTGGGCGGGAAGTAAATAATGTCAGTTGTTTGGTGTGATATTTTTCCAACTTTATTTGAACAGTTTTTAATTTAATTTTGTTCGTATATTTTTCTGTGTTTTAATCGAGTAAATTATTATTAGAGAGTATAGACAGTACAGTACTGTAGTTACTGAAAAATGAAATCCTTTAAAGTTTACGAACAACTAAGTGGTACACAGAAAAGAAAGAAAAAGCGAGAGGTAGAAAAAGAAACAAACAAATTAGTGAAAATCAGTAATTTTTTTCTCTTCCTGGTCCTAGTAGTAGTGCTAGCTCAACAGTTACAAATGTTTGCAGTGCCACAAGTGAGTGCGCGTCTGAAGTGAAAAGTGATATAGAAATAGATGTTAGTAGAGACAGCAATTGTAAAATCGTTGTCGAAAAAGAAGATTGCATCAAAATCGCCTTAAATGTAATTAGGCCTACCAATACTGCAGTTGCAGAGTATTCAGATGATCGTGCAGATTATAAGTTAGAAGTAAATAATCAAACTAAAAAGTTCTTCGTTAGACAAAATCCTTATCAGCCAGAGCCAGAGGGTCCTTTCCCTAAAGCTCCTAAGCAGGATAATAGATCTTTTCCACGAAATATTAATATAAATTCACATTTCCAGGGCAAAGAATTAGGAGAGAATGGTTGTGTTATTCAATTAAAAATGACTCTGTTTATTGTAAACCGTATTGGCTCTTTGGATAGCAGAAATCGTCTTCAGCTTGGAGGGAAAGAGTCAGAGATTGGAGATGGTTAACCAAAAGTATAGTGCGACACGAAATTAGTTACGCACATTTGAACGCATGCGTCGTTTTCAATTCGTGGCGTAAGAAAAACACAGTTGACGCGGTTATGGATTCAGAACTAAAGAAAAGTGAAAACGTCCTGAAAAAAGAAATAGCCTCATTAACCTCTGTAGCTGAATTAACAAATCTATTAGTAATAGAAAATTCAATCGTAGCTGCTAGCGTTGCAGACTTATGCACGCCATTTTACCTATTTATAACTATTCCGGTTACTGTTTCTTCGGCCGAACGATCATTTTCGAAGCTAAAACTTATAAAGAACTATCTGCGGAATTCTATGACCCAAGACAGACTTAGTGAACTCAGTCTCCTCAGTATCGAATGTGAAAGGGCTAGATCCATTGATGTCAGTGAAATCATCAATACCTTCGCATCACAGAAAGCACGCCGCATGGTCCAGTTTTATTAGAGTTCAATGTGAGTACAGTGAAGTTTTATAAGTACAATAAACAGCAGATAGAAGTATATGCTTATTGATAGGCCTATCCGCCTACTTAATTTTAATCACTATAGTATATAGCCTATTAAGTTTTTAATAAAATTTATTAATAATAATTATTATTTTAATAATCTTACAATAATGAACGATTAATCCCTTTGTTCTTATAACGTGAAAATATATTTAATTAAAGTTCAACTTCTATCTGTTATATTTATGTTATTATTAGTTATTGATAAGTTATACATTTGGGTGCACCGATACATTTTATTTTAGGGGGCCCGAAATGTTATTTTTGCAGGCGGGCCTGTATCACATTCGTTACGCCCCTGCCAGGAGATAATGGGATTCCTTTCCCCCTCCATTGCAAGCAACTACAGTATATATTATACTAGAGCGCTTTCAGAATAAGAAGGCATATAAGGCGGAACTAGTTCAGGCCGGTCTATGTCGACTAGCCAGTGACAGTGAAGCGGTGTTGCCTAGTTAGGTCGTCGCGTATTAGTTTCTTTCTTGCGCGCACAATACTTATGGCTAGGAATGAATTTTAAGCTGTGTCATTCGATAGAACTACACATACTGAAATCAACTGTACAAGAATGGGAATTGTATGTCAACTGGTTCGCGTGTTACAGCTTTAAGACTAAACAGAGATATCCAACCTACAGCACAGAACATATTTTGCTCTGAAGTCCCTCTCTGTAAACGAAGATAGATTCTGTTTATTACCAAATTCAGATGTGGACTGTTTTCTCTTGTGTGATGTGTAACACCGTAACAATGCCTCTTGAAGGGATTGCAATTGGCTCTGGTGTTTCATTTGTTATACGCAAAAGGATATTCCTACACACACAGGCGAGGAGTATGGTATTTTCTGTATGTAATTTTTCTAAAGGACTAGCTTATGATGTAGTGCGTGTCAATTATTCGCAAACAAAGAAATTGGCTGCAGAGGCGTGTGATTTAGAAGTGCATACGTCAAAACAATATATACCAATGAAAATGTTATGATTTATTTAACGACGCTCGCAACTGCAGAGGTTATATCAGCGTCACCGGATGTGCCGGAATTTTGTCCCGCAGGAGTTCTTTTACATGCCAGTAAATCTACTGACATGAGCCTGTCGCATTTAAGCACACTTAAATGCCATCGACCTGGCCTAGGATCTAACCCGCAACCTTGGGCATAAAAGGCCAGCGCTATACCAACTCGCCAACCAGGTCGACTATACCAATGATGATAATATTACTATAACTAAACCGAAATTGTATGGCAATGATTTAATGAAGCTCAAAGATAAGTGTCTAATTTTCTATGATCAATTTAAAAGTACTGGGCATCAATTATTCAGAAATAAATACTATGAACTTAAGAAATTGTACAAGAGAGAAGTAAATGCCGCTAAATTGAGGTATAATTATACTAGAATCACTTCCTCTAATAATAAAAGTAGATCGGTCTGGTCTATAATAAAAGAATTGACAAACAATAATGACAAATGTAACTATACTGATACTAAACTTACGTCAAGTGGTTATAATTCTTCTTTTACGGACAAATTAACTGAGATTGTCAATGGTATTCCACAAACCAAGAGTAATGTTGAAGATTATATGTGCTTGGCATTTGGTAATAATAACTGGACTCATTCTGAGTTCAGTCTTAGGATGACTACTGTTGAGGAAGTATACACTGCTATCCTTCAATTAAGCAATGGTAACTCTTATGGTATATAAGTTTTGAATTACTCAATAATTAAATTAGCTGCATTAAATATTACAGAAATTCTAACTTATTTATTCAACTCTTGTATAGTTGTTGGCACTTTCCCTGAGTGTCTCAAATATGTTAAAGTTATACCAATATATAAAAAAGGATCTAGATCTGATTATAATAATTATCGCCCAATATCTATTATACCTGTCATATCTAAGGTGTTTGAAGTAATTATTAATAAGCAATTGTTAGGTTTCTTTCAAAATAATAATTTGTTCTCCCAATGTCAGTATGGTTTTAGGGCTCGTAAGGGAACTTGTGATGGCGTTGTGAATTTTGTTAAATTATGCATTGAAAATATTGATGGTAAAATGCATCTCTTAAGTCGATTTTATGACGTCAAAAGCATTTGACAGTATCTTTCATGAAATACGTTTAATGAAACAGAAGTTTTATGGTTTTAGTGAATTAGCTTTAAATTTTTAAAAGAATTATATAAACAATAGGCAACAGACGGTATATCTTAGTAACAGTTTTTGTCAATACACAACTACTAATATTGGTGTACCTCAGGGTTCCAATTTGGGACCGATTTTATTCATTATTTATGTAAATTACTTATCCTATATAATTTATGACAAATACAAAAAAGTCATATTTATATGCGGATGATCTTGCTATAACAATTACTGGATACGATAGATTAAATATTATTAAATTGATGCAATCAACCGAAAAATAAAAGATTGGTGTTCAACTAATTCTCTTTGCTTAAACAAAGAGAAGATACAGAACTTAGAGTTTTCCTTATACAATAGAATCAATTGTAATGAATCTGTCAAATTTTTAGGAGTGCATATACAATCTACACTTACTGTAAATGGGACTGTCATATTGACATACTATATAAGAAACTCAACAAAGGTATTTTTATGTTAAGGAAATTAAAAACAATGTTAGTGTTGAAGTGCTAAAATCCGTATACTATGCTTATATCCATAGCCATCTGACGTATGGAATCATAGTTTGGGGTAATGATCCTAAAATAATAAAATTATTGAAACTACAAAAGAGGGCAGTAAGAATAATTTGTAATGTTGATAACCGTACACATTGTAAAAATTTATTTCGGAGACTTGAAATTTTAACTGTACCGTCTTTGTATATTTTAAGTTGTTTAATGTATGTACAAACAAACATTAATAATTTCATTACAAATAGCTCAGTGTATAGCTATTCTACAAGGTATAAAAATGATTTAAGAAAAGGACAATGTAACTACACTACTACTAATAGCAGCTTTGTAGAGATTTGTAAAGAGTTATATAATGTTTTACCCGACAATATTAGACATTTAAGCTTGAGGCATTTTGAGAAAGAAATCTATAGGCCTACTAATAATAAATCTGTAGCCGAAATTTTTCTGGAAATTTTCGATTTTCCAAAAATAATTGGTCCTAACATATATAATTAAACACCCTGAAACTGAAAATCGCTTTTTTTAATTTTTGTTTGTATATCTGTCTGTCTGTCTATCTGTATGTTTGTTACCTTTTCACGAGATAATGGATGAACGGATTTCGATGAAAATTGGAATATAAATTAAGTTCGTTGTAACTTAGATTTTAGGCTATATGGCATTCAAAATACATTATTTAAAAGGGGGGTTATAAGGGGGCCTGAATTAAATAAATCGAAATATCTCGCTTATTGTTGATTTTTGTGAAAAATGTTACATAACAAAAGTTTCTTTAAAAATAATTTGCGATAAGTTTTATTTCTTGAAAAAAGTTTGATAGGACTGATATTTAATGAGATAAATGAGTTTTAAAATTAAAATAACTGCCATCTAAGGCCGTATAATGAAATAAAAAACAAATGACTTCGTCTATAAGGGGCCTTGGACAGCAACAATCGAGAGGTATGAAAGGTAGCCTACAGAGAATGTTTCTGTGTTTGTATGAAGTAATATCGGAAGCTAAATTAACCGATTTGTATATTTAATTATTATTTCACCATTGGAAAGTGTAGTTTCTCTAGATGGACATAATGCTATAATGTTATTACAGTAACTTGTGATATAATATAATGTAATGTAATATAATATAATATAATATAATATAATATAATATAATATAATATAATATAATATAATATAATATAATATGTTATAATATAATATAATATAATATAATATAATATAATATAATATAATATAATATAATATAATATATGTAATGTAATATTATATAATATAATTTAAGTTATTTGAAGGGTTGAGAACCATAGTGGGCCAAACGCCATTTACTGAATACGTAGAAAACAAGGGTTAAAATTAAGTTATTACCATAATTCAATGGAAACCTATAACAAGTAAAATAAAGTATACACATTAAATCTAAATGATATCAATGTTCATTAAACTATAGTTGCATGTAATAAAAATTAGAAACATGTTAAAGGAATTGTCATTGCACCAATCAGTGGTCTCTGGACCAAAATGATCTCATTTTAATTATTTGGATGCAATTTAAATTAAGTAACAATATTAAACGATTTATCCTTCTATCAAACACGAATGTTCCCTGGATCAAATGTCTTATTTTAATTATGCAATTACTTTATATTTATTTCTAACGGGTGCAGCGGAGCGCACGGGTACGGCTAGTTAAAAATAAATTAATAGACTGGTTACTATATAATATTGGTGAGTATTTTAACTCCATGTAACTGTATACCTTTTTGAGGAGAATTGTCTATACGATATTATAAAATGTGATTATTTCCTTGTATGTAACTTATGAACATATTGTTTACTTGTAAATCTTTTTTTTAGTATTTAAATGTTTTTTTAACATGACATTTTCCTATGCTGCATTGTACAATCCTTGGAATGAAATAAATATTACTATTATTATACGTTAACAGAAAGCCACAATTTAAGTCACACAAGTATTTGTTTGCACTCATAGTTGAGTTCTGGCGTCTTGTCAGCTCATTTGGGTCGTGTGGATACAAAGGAAAAATTGTGACTGTGTCGTATATAGTTCCTGGGGTAGCTCAGTCGGAAGAGCGTTCGCGCGCTAAGCGAAGGGTCCCGGGATCGATGCCCGGCCCCGGAACAATTTTTCCTTGAAATTATTCATTACTATTATTATTATTATTATTATTATTATTATTATTATCATCATCATCATCTCATTTCACAATTACCACCACTTCGTCGTTAATTACATCAATTTCGTGCAGAGTCCACATTTGGAATGAGCTCTAAAATGAGATGTTGCCACTTTTCGAGCACAATGCATGAGTCCAAGTTTGTTTATTTATTCTCATTTTTCTTATTTATATACCGCAAAAATGCATTTCTTAATCTCCCATCTTCGTAAAGTGATGGCAATGCCGGCACTGGTACGAGGGAGTATAGACAGAAGAGATAGTGGCTCATGGAGTCGGGGTAGGAAATACGTACTATCCAGAAGACAGTATCCGACGAATGGTACCTGTATAAAATCATGATACAATGAATTGTATAAATGATATAATAGGCTACCATTATAATAAAAAAGTGAAATAATTATTATTTTTATTTATTATTCATCAACGGGGTGTAAGAAACAGTTCAATTTTAATTTGCAATTTCATTGCAATATTGTTTATATTATAGGCTATTGCCACTTTTGTCTTCTCGCAGATGATTCGCAATATTATTGTTTCCTGCGTGCCGGTATTTGGAAGTCAATATAAATTGTAGCGTGTACATTGTGTTGTTCCAAGACAAAAGATATGTTAATTTTTGACGAAAATGAGATTTTGCGAAATGTGTATCCTGATTATCCTTTATTGTGGCAAAAGATGACACGCATATATCTATCATTTTTCTTTCTAAACTGTTATTAAGAATATCATTACTATGGTTCTACATTATTCAATTATACGAGTATTATTATTATAGACCTAGATCAGGCCTGCAGAACTCGTAAGTAGGGGAAACATGACGTCAGCCTCACTCCAATTCTATTGCGGATGATCGACTTCTGCGTAGAGTTATTTACCTTCTCTTCTCGTCAAAGGTCCATCAGTGGCGGCATGTAATTTTCAAAAAGGATTTCGTTTCAAGGTTTACAATTATGTTAGATTTTCTGTCGGTAGTTTCTTTGAGATTTCTTTGCACCTAGCCCGCTTTAGATTTTCGAAAACTTTCCTCCTATCATCACCTACGGAAACATAAATTTATAGCATTTTAAGTAATGAACCTTGAAACTCACTATTAATTTCAATTCAAAATGAACACAACGAGTGACGTCCTTAATTTTACATTATAGGCCTATAAATAAATAGTCAATATACAGTTCGTAATAATGAACTTACCCCACAGTTTGTGTATTCCATAATTCTTAATATGGGCTTTGTTGAAATGTGGTTTAATATTGAAATAGCGAGTGGAAATAAATTGGACGGGACACAGTAAACAAGCAATTCTTTCGTATTCAACAACAAAATTATCATACCCCCATTTCCTTTGGAAGTAGTATTCCTTCACGGGTTTAGATTTTGCCATGTTCCAGTATGTGTATTATTTGTTTGTTTGTTTACTTATTTACTTATTTTCTTATTTGCTTACTTACTTTGGCCTATTGATTTACTTAGGCATATTTAGGCCTACTTATTTACTTACTTAATTACTTATTTATGTCTTTATTTAATTACTTATTTATTTACTTATATATTTATTTACTTATTTACGTATTTATTTATTTACTTATTTATTTATTTACTTATTTACTTTCATCTTACTTATTTACTTATGCATTTATTCATGTATTTATTTATTTATTTGGCTGGAGTGCGTTACAATGTTGAATGACAGCATTGACAACCGGTCATATAGCTCTCACTCACTTATCAACGTACAATTTATTCATCGTCCTATTACTAGTAAAACCAGTTAAGACCAGTAACATAAGTTTTGTAAAATCAGGAATTAAAACTTTATTAATACACGAAAAATCATAATAAATTCTTCAAATAATGTAATTGGTTTGTTGCCTGCAAGCAACATTTCGGACTTATTTCATTTTAGTAGAATACAGAGCACGGAAAGACAAGTCAGGGATTGTATTTATTTTACACAAAAAGTGGATTTAATCGGCTTTACTAGTAATAGGACGATATATACATAGGTAGACATTCTTACATTATATGCACACATACATTTTAAAATTTATTTTACATGTCTTTTAACTTATTTATTTCCCTCATTCATTTTTCTCTTACTTTCTAAAGGTATGTTTCTAAGGATTTTATTATCTGTTCATTTGTAATTCTTGATAGCGTATTGTATACCTGCCGCCGCGAATGATTGTTAATGCAGCCAAGCGTAACTACTGTAGAACGTCATACCGCACTGGTAGAAAAAGTGGGTGGGGTAAGAAAGGGGAGTATAGCAGTCGCTCCCAGGAGGTACAGTTCTGCAGGCCTGGCCTAGATTATTGCCCTCCAATGGATCCCAGCTCATTGCGGCATCCCTGGATATGAAACAGCAGATACACTTGCTAAGAAGGGTACCAGGCTATTACAAGAACATCGTTTGGGAAAAGTACTGGGAAGCAATACACCAGCTCCAAGATTCTTGATCTCCTTTTGTTACCTTTTATTAACTTTATTCTGTTTGGTATTTTCTTCTTCATTTATAAGCGAATGACTTTGTATCAAGTGCTACCTGCATTAAATAAATAAATAAGAAAATATTAAATTAGTAAATAAATAAGTAAATACATAAATAAAAAAATAAATAAATAAATGAATGAATAAATAAATAAATAAATAAATAAATAAATAAATAAATAAATAAATAAATAAATAAATGAGTTTATATGGTCGGACAAACTTTAAATGCTCGCTCATCAAAAACTGCAAGAAATGACATCACATTTTGTCTTGGAACCACAATATTTAAATCAGTGAGGAACACCGTGACATGATTATAAGGTAAATAAACTCATAAATAATCCATCAACATGAATTTACCTAACAAAATAAATTTACTTGTATGGAATGTGAGATCTATAATAATTGTACAATTAATTACAGTTGTATCTTCTCAAAATGTCATAATTTTATAAACTGAGGTTAAAAAAGTGCACAACATAAAATTCTGAATATTCCACTTTAGGCTGGATTAAAAGTAAACTTAATGATAGGCACATTACAACACAAGACAGTTATTCAACAAACATGCAATTTAAAAATGTGATTATGTTTAATGGGAAGTAATTAGGCATAGTATTGTTTCTATGCTGTTTGAATGACTTTCAGACAGCTAACAATTAGCCTAACAATGATATGAGGTCCACACCTGTGGAGTAACGGTCAGCGCGTTTGGCCGCGAAACCAAGTGGCCCGGGTTCGATTCCCGGTCGGGGCAAGTTATCTGGTTGAGGTTTTTTTTCCGGGGTTTTCCCTCAATCCAATATGAGCAAATGCTGGGTAATTTTCGGTGCTGGACCCCGGATTCATTTCACCGGCATTATCACCTTCATCTCATTCAGACGCTAAATAACCTGAGCTGTTGATAAAGCGTCGTAAAATAACCTACAAAAAATGATATGAGTTTTAAGGCTTTCACGGTGATTGTGATTATAATTAGGCTTTTGGGTAATCCACTGTGTCCTGGAACTTGACATTTCCAACGTTTCGGAACTACATACAGGTTCCATCATCAGGGTAAGATCAGAGATGTCGTCTACTCTGTTAGGCTCGTTACTCCAGGCTATTCCGGATGACTAAGCAAAGGTTCTAATTGAATTGTTTATGTAGGAAATTAATTGTTGCAGTTAAATCAGATACTCGGAAAAACATTGACATCATATTATAATACAAAAGTATGTGAAACAGAACTATAAATAATTCATTCTGGATTAATTAAACTAATTATTAATATAATTAGCACGCAGGAGAAAAATCTAAGCATTTATGTTACAAAAAAGAGTAGTTAATATGATCTATGTAGTATTACCCATGACGGAATAGGAAGCCAAGATGTCGTGTTCTCTCTATCTGCCCCCACCATCTCTCTCTCTCTCTCTCTCTCTCTCTCTCTTTCTACTACTGTTAGATAACATGAACATGCGTTATATTGTCTACGATGTGGGATAGAAATAGAATTAATTTTGAATTAATAGAACTAATTATTATTTACAGTGTATTAGTACAAAGAAGAAAAGTTCAATTATTACGTTTCAAAACTAAGTAATTCATATGATCCGTAGAGTATTACCCATGCTGCAACGGAGTATTACCCATGAGATCAAGGAGATCTTCACTGTCCCATCTATGACTAGTTTCAGACGTTTATTGAATAGTTTTGAATACTTAGGAATAGTTTAAACTTTAAATTGATAATAAACAAGAACAAAATGCGTAAAGTCATAGATAGTATTCTTTAACAGCATATTGTTAGAAAAAAGCATCACCTTGAAGAATCTAGCTAGAGAACATTTACAGTATAAAATTTAAATTGATAATATATAAAAACAAATTGCGTAAAGTCATAGAGAGTATTCATTATTTCCTTAACAGTAGGTTGTTAGAAAAAGGCATCACCTTGAAGAATCTAGTTACAGACAATTCACAGTATAAAATTTAAACTGACTCACTTTTACTACGCCATACTACTTTTGACAAAACGATACGAAAGGACGTGTTTTAACCAATTATGGCTGTTTATCGTTTCAATTTTATCACTTCCCTAGCATTTGTTTGTTTTTATCACTTCCCTAGCATTTGTTTCTTTGTTTGCCAACATTTCAAAATGTAAATTATTTACGGAAGTACTACAAACCATGGCTTTGCGATCGTCATTTGTTTCCCGCATAAATAGTCAATTGAAAATGGCGGCTTCGTTCAAACGTTTTGGTGAAGCTAACATTAGTGAAATATAATTTCAGTAAATCAATTAATACTTATTTTATTGTACCAGAGTAGGTACTTTATTTCTTCTTATCTTTAAATACTTTTTTCTAGTAATTTAATAGTCAATTAAATCCCTCCCGAGTTTTGATTCTGTCTAGATAAATCAAAACCTCTAGTGATATTACTTACTTACTTACTTACAAATGGCTTTTAAGGAACCCGAAGGTTCATTGCCGCCCTCACATAAGCCCACCAGCGGTCCCTATCCTGTGCAAGATTAATCCAGTCTCTATCATCATACCCCACCTCCCTCAAATCCATTTTAATATTATCCTCCCATCTACGTCTCGGCCTCCCTAAAGGTCTTTTTCCCTCCGGTCTCCCAACTAACACTCTATATGCATTTCTGGATTCGCCCATACGTGCTACATGCCCTGCCCATCTCAAACGTCTGGATTTAATGTTCCTAGTGATATTACTGTTGATAATAAATAAAAACAAAATGCGTAGTCATAGACAGTATTCCTTATTTCCTTAATAGTATATTATTAGAAAAAGACATTGCCTTGAAGAATCTAGCTAGAGATAATTTACAGTACAAATTTAAATTGATAATAAATAAAAGCAAGATGAGTAAAGTCATTTCTTTAACAGTATGTTGTTAGAAAAAGGCATCACCTTGAAGAATCTAGCTAGAGATAATTTACAGTATAAAATTTAAACTGACTATTTCGTTTATATGACGTCATTCCATTTTTGACCAATCAAGTGTAATGAAATTTTGAATTCCAACCAATCTTAGTCATATATCGCGATAATTTTTGCAGCTAGATATATCACTATCAATTTATCGCATGGTCGTTCTTTTAGTTAGTGTCGTCAACTGTTTCCCCGTAAATCGATGAGCATCATATTTACGCAGTGAAGACGACGTCCAAAACGGTGCATGATATAGACACAAAATCTTCATGCATCTTAATTGAATGTACGTTTTATACTTGATTCTTTCAATATTCTTTCCAAATTGTATGCATACGCGCATGGAAAATTCAACCGTGTAGATGCAGCTTAAGTCCCGTAACACACTACAGCGACAATACGTCTGTTAAGCTATGGAAAATGCTTTCCTGTAGCACGGAGTAACGGTCGAAATAAGGCATAGTTGACATTGATCCCGCTCCCACAGGTAACGTACCCTAGTTGCAGCCTATAAAATTTATATTACGTGAAATGACATTGAACAATTAATAGAAAGTCAGATGTACAAATTTATGTAACAGCGTATATCAAACCCAAAGACCTTCTATAGTATTTTATACAAGATCTTTGATCAAACTGTCTTCCGTATGGTGTAATAAAATTCGTGTTTTAATTATCTATACAGAGATGGCTCCATTGTGTAGAAACATATTTTTCGCAGTAGTGTAAATACATAAGCATTGCTAGCTCCACACATATTCCATAGTTCATAGTTCTCGGTAGGCCTATAGTGTGTAATATAACGATGAAGTACTGAAATACGAAATCCTACTTCCACATCTACATCTTCATCTTCTAATTCCATGTCCATTGTAGGCTATCTGAAGAAAATGACACTCCTTCATTCAGATTTGATAACTGCGTTTTCAACAATTCTTCATTTAATTAATGTTACTTGTAATTAATTTATTAATCAGGTTATTTACATTATAAAATATTTAAATTAAATTATGATACAGCAGATAATGAAAATGTATTTCTGTTACAATAATAAGAGAAAAGCGCAGTACATGTAATTAACATTGTTAAACCTGTATTTCGTTTTTCTCAATTGACATTACTCAATAACATCCTATTTTCTTTATTGCAGTAATCGATATTCATCTATTTCAACTTCACAATATCAGAATAGGTTAAGTATTCATAAATATACAATTATTAACATTTAGTGAGCGAATTTTAGGGATATAATATTTACATTTTTATTTTATTCACGAAATAGCCCTAATAAATGTCACTCGATATCTCAGATTTCCCACATAATAAATAAAAACAAAATTCGTAAAGTAATAGATAGTATTCCTTATATCCTTAACAGTATGTTGTTAGAAAAAAGGTATCATCTTGAAGAATCTAACTAGAGATAATTTACAATATAAAATTTAAACTGGTAATAAATAAAACCAAAATGCGTAAAGTCATAGATAGTATTCCTTATTTTCTTAACAGTATATTGTTAGGAAGAAGGCATCACATTGAAGAATCTAGCTAGAGATAATTTGCTGTATAAAATTGAGTACGGAGGTTGTATAAGAGTAGAACTCTTTGATAATTTTCTCTTGGCATCAGCATCCCTAGCTAAACTTAAAACATTCAGTGCAATGTTACGCTGATAATCTCCACTATAATTCAACAATATATACATTATAATTTTAAATATTCTTGTACACACAGTTTTTATTTTGTCCACAACTTAAATATCTGCCTTTAAAAACCGTAATAAACTTATGTGCTCTTTTCCAATGCCTGCATAATGTTCTAATTTATTGTTATTACATTTTCTTAAAAAAATTCCCATTGCTTTGCATTTACTCTCATTTTACCACTTACCAAATTTCTTTGAAAAATTTAATAGAATATGGGAAAATTCCCACGGGTTGGCAACATTGACTCAGGGTAATGAAGAAAACAGAATATCTGAAGAATCATGACAATTTTATGTTCACTGTGATAAGGTCAGCACTATGGATCATTTAATAAATTGAAAGTTTTAAAACAGCTGCTTATAATTATTTAAAATATTGGTTGTTGTGTTAATTAGATACAATATTAACAATGTAGACAGCACAGACATGAAGGAGTGTACACTGTTGCGGTTATATCTTCTATTGTTATATCATTGAAGATTTTAAAATTGTATTCATGTTAGGGTACTATAAAACTCTACCAACGTTCATGGTTTTCCACGAAATACAGTACGTACATATTTATGCGTCTGAACCCAGATAGCAGTTGGAGCCATTATCAATTGATCTCTAGAGTTCATCAAAATTTTGCATATGCAGAAAATGTTTAGATTCGCCATTTGTTTTTATTACTGTCTCTAGACAAGCAAGTTATCTTTCATTGACCGCAGCTTAAATAACAGGTGTCACATGACTTAGCACTTGCAGTAAGTATATACATTATGGGCTCCATTCACATTGCACCCTTCAATGTTTTGTACATTGAGGTGCATTTTTGAACAGGTTTAAATTATTTATTGAACAAAATGAGCATGGTGTCATTTAAAGAGATGAGATCGTAAAAACCTACTGATATCTCCTTAATGAACAAGATTACAATAAATATAGGCCTATATTAACAATATTAATTTCCAAATTATATGCAATACGCTTTGTCACATCTGGCAACCATTTCACAAGGGAAGCTAAATTTATTTATTTATATATTTAAACAGCTTTTGTTTGAAAGAATTTTTCATTTGAACCCAAGAAAAAATTACTTTGGGTGAACAAGATAAATTGGACACTGTATACTGAAGCTTAAATAATCTGAACAGAAAGAAATATTACATATGAACGGAGCGGTAGTGTCTCCTAATCCATTAAGTGAACATTCTATAAATGATGTTGAAAATAGGACTTCATCTAACATCTCATGTAGGATTATAGAATGAACACATTAATTTCTTACATAGAGGAAATACTATTTGTCGGTTTTTGCTACCATGAAGTGAGAGTAATGCTCTGTCGCAGCGTAGGTGTAAGAGACCGAGCGAGTAAACATCCGCTCGTACAGCATTCATCTTTGCATTCTGCTCACCATCCAAACATTTGCACCGTCAGCAAAGTAACGAAAAGAAGGGAACACATGCAAGACCACACAGATCGAAACTATTTGCTTTTCAATCCACTGTATGTTGTCTCTAAAATAAACCGATTGGCAGTTCAAAAGGGAAACAAGTCAAAATTTAAAGTGAGAAAACTGCATTGTATAGCTCCAGGTTGCTGTGAAAATCTAATTAACACACACTAATTTGAAACTTACATTACTGCACAAAACACCGTTAACAGAATTTGGAATAATTCAAAAGATCCTTGAACTTC
The DNA here is from genome assembly GCF_040183065.1 of Periplaneta americana. NCBI lineage: Eukaryota > Metazoa > Arthropoda > Insecta > Blattodea > Blattidae > Periplaneta > Periplaneta americana. The sequence goes on along the minus strand of NC_091128.1, from coordinate 15,012,481 downwards.
TCACAGCAACATGAAGCTTTGAAATGCAGGTTAATCAAAACTTTAAAATTTGAGTTGTTTCTGTTTTGAACTGCTCCGTCGAACGAAGTTTGCGTTTCCAACATTACTGAACACTAAACACGGTAAAGGAACATCGTAGGAACAAAATTATACCAATTTCCGTTAATGAATTTCATAGAACAATTCTGGCTACGTACGCTTTAATAACAAGTACTGTAAATCATTAACAGAGAATTCGAATTCCTTGCGAAGAACGCGAAACTAATCGAATTTCCTGGAGGATCATTTGAGAAGGCAACCGAATTCCTTCCTTCCCTCTTTGCTGATTTGGGACTATCAGCAACAAGATTATTATAAAGTAAAACCCCTCTACAACAGACACATCCGGGGTCGTAAATATTATCCACTACAGAGTGGTGTTGGCTAGAGAGCGGGTTTGAGAAAATAGATTGTAATATTTATGCAGTATGCGTGTTTATGTGAAAACGTAACAGTTGCTGTAGTGTATCAAATTGTTCTCAATTTAATATCATGCCGTTTTCTGAATATCTCAAGCCAACTGTCCGAGGTTTTAAAATCTGCAATATCTAATTTTTCCGCAAAATCTAATGCCTTGGACTATATTATTGATCCTGACACAGAGACATTCTTACTTCTTATTTTTCTAAACCGCTCTATCATTGTCTTATCAATAGTAGACTCATAACCATATTGAAACTGCCTGATTCATTGATCATTATTAGGGCAACCATAAAGCATAAAAGTCATAAAAAGCATAATGTCACTTTAGACCTGTGGTTTTTACCTGTAATGTTATCATGGTGGATAATAGTAATGGAAAATGCTGGGTTCATAAAGCATAATGTCCAAAAGTAATAAAATAATGCAACTATGTAAGTAAAAAAATTGTAATATATAATTATAAAATAAAACAATTATCTGGGCTTTTCTTTATAAACAGCAATTTTAACAGTTGCAATAATTAATTTAAAAAAACAGTATGAAATAATATGGGATAGAAATACCATAATTACTGTTACAACATTAGACAATATATAACCAACAGCTCTTTTAATTTACTATGTTAACTTAGCTGTCAGTTCAGTTCTGTAGTGAGTTTCGAAGTATAGTTCATTAAACATGCATAAGTTAAAGCTGCATGTAAATAAAAGAAGTCGAGAATTTCCTCTCGATTATATTCCAGTGGAGAATGATAGATTATTCTGTAAGTTTTCTTTTGAATGCATTAATTTCGAGAAGAAATCTGTAGGCAGAAACATGTATGAAGTGCAAAACATTACAAAAGGAACACGAATATGTTATGCCAGGGTCCAGTACATGAACAGGATCAACAGCTACCCTTCTTCATGTAGTCCAGAGAATGAACACCATACAAGGAAGGACGAAAGTAATGGTAAATGTCTTTGCTGCAGTTGGAATTTCTCTCTATTTTTTCTCAATGAAATGTTTTGAAATTGGATATCACTTCTATAAACCTAACATCGGCTTCGTGTGAAACTACTATTAGAAAATATCTTCTTGAATGTGGAAATGTTAAAATAAATCTCACTAAATCAACGCTAGAGAACAAAGACGTGTATAACAGAGTAGATGAGACAGATAAAATAAAACTAGCCCTAAAACATTTTAACATCCTTATGGCATCTTTAGGCCATTCTGGTAAAACGCCTCGTTTAGTTCTAACGAAGATTGTGCAACGCTGCAATGCGGATATGATTGTAGAATCAGCCTTGGAGCGGGTTGGGGTCCAAAGAAAATAGTTGGTGGTCTTAATTTCTGACAATGCTCTTTTACATGAGAGCTGCTGCGTTGAGTTGCAGGAAGGCTTCTACATTCAACATGGTGGGCTCATGTACTTCATCTCTGTTCCGAAGAAATAAAATCGGAATTTGAATTCGTTGACAAATTAGTAGGAGGTGTGAAACTGGTCTTGACCAAGGCTTCGGATAGGAGACAAAAATTACTTGGTTGTTTGGCTAAAGAAAATATGCTTCCTAAACTACCTCCAATACCCGTCATAACCCGCTGAGCCACGTGGTTTGAAACTGCAAAACACCACCACATTAACTACAATAGTATCAAACGATGGATTCAAGACGAAGGAAGTGCTACCCTGAGACAAAAATTCTATTAAAGATCTTGGTTACTCGATTCTAAATTATACTTTCACGATCATGTTCAATATATTTATAATCATTCAATAAGAATGCTTGGTTTAATAAGGTCTATAACTTATCCTTTTTCTACTCCAAAGTCACTATTAATTCTATACTTTATTTTGGTTCGATCTAAACTTAAATATGCATCTGTAGCCTGGAATTCCATTACTTCAACTGATTCGGTTAAATTGGAAAATATTCAAAGAAAATTTATTTCCTTATGTGCTTTTCGATTTATACCCAATTCCTCTGACTTTAACTATGAGATTACCTATAAATATTTTAACTGTTGTAGCCTTTATTCTAGACGTCAAAATCTTGATTATGAATTTTTTTGCAAAGTTATCAAAGGTGATATTGATTGTGAGTCTATCATAAACAATATCAGCCTTCGTATTCCTACAAAAGGTTTAAGATTTAAAAAAAAATTGTATAACAGAAATTCAAAATCACTTTCTCCAGTCTGTAGATGCATAAAATATGCCAATTTGCATGGGCACAATTTAGATCCTTTTAAGGTATAGTTTCGTTTTAATTATTAGTATTTACTGTTCTTGTTCTCAATTTTATGTATGTATGTTTTTGTTTATTTAATATATTATTTATTTTGTTTTGCACCTTTGTATCTTCTGTTTGTGTATTGTGCTGAACTATAATTGGCATCTGGCTGTTGTTCAGCACACAAATATTAATAATAAATAAATAAATAAATTAATTAATTAATAATAATAATAATAATAATAATAATAATAATAATTATTATTATTATTATTATTATTATTATTATTATTATTATTATTATTATTATTATTATTATTATTACATGAAGAGCCTCGCGTATAGGACCCGGTGGAATCCGAGAAGGATCTGATCGTCCAATATTCACGCAATCATCGTGACGATTAAAGTAGTTCAGGGAGTTTTTACGTCGTCAACTTTGTAACGAGACCGGAGACCGCCACTTTGATTTATTGTACAAAATGTAATATCTAAATGTGAAATCACATGTAAAAACTGTCCTGAAAGACCTGCAAACTATATGAAGGTCTAATAATTTACTAAAAAAATAATGGCAAACCATCAATGAAATTAAACAAATATAAAGTAGTAGTCTACATGAAAGCGGTCAAGCGATAAGCAAACATCAAGAGCGATCTTTAGCATGCTCTAGCGGCGAAAGGAGAAATTTCCGAACACAATTTCATTAGCAAAATAATGTTCCTTACGTGATGTTCTTCCTACTACCCTTAATTTTTGCTTGTCCGCAACCACAGAAAAGGTTCAGACTAACATCTGATAACGACTTACTTGATATATTGGTCATCCATGATGTAAAAATTACATCATGCTTAACTCTTTACTCGAAAAATTCTGCGCAAATAGAAATGTTTCATGTCTTTCATAAATTACCACCAGATAAATTTCGTCTCAAATGATTATGTATAATGTAATGTAATTGTAACACTCACTTGTTGATGTTATTGCTTTGTTTCGGGCACTGGCTGCCGACCGTGATGTATATCATGACCCTGTAACCTCCGTCTACTAGAGCGGCCAAGCTCTCCCCATTCTTCTTGTATGTGAACACAGCACTGATATTCCCTGCAAACAACCAGCACAATGCAATCAACCATTGGAACAGTGAAGAAATCTGCGAAGCCATTTGTTTGGAAAGTAACAGCAACTTTTGTGAAGTTTGCAAATTGCCATCTCTAGCTCCACTTTCATATGTCAAACCACAAATCAGTGTTCAGCACCACTTTTATATGTGAAACAGGAATCAATATTCAGCTCCACTTTTGTATCTCAAACAGTAAATCAATTGTCAGCAGATATTTCTTCCTCAAACTGTATGTAAAGCACATGATTTTATTTAGTGTAACTGATTAAATATTGCAACGAATGTTCTTCTTGTTCAGGAACTTGATTTAGTCTCGAGTAGTATCATGGACGCATGAACCCATTCTCAGGCTCCCATCGATGTAGGTGTAGGTATAAAGGATTTAAACCTCACAAAATACCGAAGATAATCCTCAGAGATAAGAATTTTGAAACAAGTTTGCTCGCGGAAGGTCAAAGTCTATCTCATCTAATCCTGTGACAGTTAAGGAATTATTCTGTTTAACATCGCTAATATTCAGGCGATAATGAAATATTGCATCGGATCTGAAACGAGAAGTCCGTTGGTTGTAACAATCTTGTGAGGGAGGATTAATATAATCCATTCTGCTTCCTATCAAATGCCCGACAACATAAGAGGATACAAGAGAAATGTCGTTCATGGATAAAATCTTTTATGTTCTTCGAATTTATCTCCGTCCGTTAAGGATGTATCTAAAATCATTCCAGATAAACAACTACGTAATATATTATAATATTATATTTTCGACCGTAGTATACGCAGTTCGTATGACACTAAGAACACTGTTAAGATAGCAACTGCTCATATTATATTGCAATTTAATGTTGCTATTTTATTAGTCACTTGTACAGACGTACAGTACATTTTAATAAAAAATATTCGAGCATGAAACGTGGCACAGGCGGTAGAATGTGACAATTATTTCAAGTAAGAAGAAATAGTTCATAAAGGAAGCAAAACTTCAGAGAATCTTTATCCTTGGAGGGTGATGTAAAGAGCAACTGAAAAAATTTAAACAAATCTAAATTTTACATGTTAGCGATTAAAAATTATAAAGAATTCAAAAGTAAACGTAGTAGTTCTTACTATTATTGTATAAGATGGCACTGAAATCTTTAATAACTGCAAGCTGTCTAAAAATAAGATACAAATTATGACAAAGTAATATTGGAATTTGATAAATACATGGTGCCAAACAAATGTATGAAAGACTTAAATTTTACAAGAGGGAACAGAAAGAATGTCAAAATATAGATTATTTGATTGAATATCCAACAGTCACCGGGCAGCAGGCACATTTCCCTGCGCAGGCAGCAGTGAAGGAGCAAAGGAAGAGGTCCACACCTGTGGAGTAACGGTTAGCGCGTCTGGCCGCGAAACCAGGTGACCCAGGTTCGATTCCCGGTTGGGGCAAGTTACCTGGTTGAGGGTTTTTCCGGTGTTTTCCCTCAACCCAATATGAGCAAATGTTGGATAACTTTTGGTGCTCGACCTCGGACTCATTTCACCGGCATTAACACCTTCATCTCATTCAGACGCTAAATAACCTAAAATGTTGATAAAGCGTCGTAAAATAACCTACTAAAAAAAGTAAAGGAGAGTAGGTTACGTTTTGTAGAAATAGTAGGAGTAACTCCAGCGATAACAAGCGTCATAACATACGATGCACGACCGTGATTCGTTCACTCCGTGCTGTAGCAGGGCAAGTACAGTCACGGAAGAAAAAACTGGCCGATGTGCAGCAAAACTCGTAATGTTACTTATGCCGGTTTTGTTGTGATTATCACAGTTATAGAGCATTGGTCCCCAACTCAGAGCACTGTGTCGTCATCAAGCCTTGCCCGCTCGCCCGCGGAAAGTCGTAGCAGGGCAGGTAAGACGTTCAGTGGCGGGACCAAAATATGAATTTACTGCATAGGTTTATGATTGTTTTCTGATGAAAAAAAGATATGGGCTGAATAGAAATAACTAAATTAACTATCGTAAGCAATTTGAAAAAAAAAACATTGTAGCCTATTTTCAACAAAGTTAGAAGTTAGTAAATTTATAATTACTTTTAGAAATGTAATACACATTTCATGTTAATTATTCGGGTAATGCATGACAATTACTGTAAATGTGTAAACTGCTTCTGTTAAGGAAAATATTGAACAAAACACATAAAAATCCTAGGAATAATAATGCAGAAATTTAACTCCATTCAGTCCACTCAACACTGGCATTAGCACTGATTTTTCGGGATTTGTTTAATTTTCTTTTTCCTCAGCAATTTCTCAACGATTGGAACTATTGGTTGTATAGTGCATAATGTGACAGCACATTTTAAGTTGTGATCTGATAATTGGCTTCCATGACATGGCTTGTTTATCTTCATCATAGGAAAAAAATTACTGTTCGCACAGATGGCCTACGTGAATCCGAAAAAGGATGTCTGTACAATCGGGGAAATCTAAGACATGGAAAGTTCATACGAAAGTCAGATAACTTCTTTTGTTTTGATTTTTATCCTTCAATTCACTATCGTAAAGTAAATCAATAAGTTCTAATTACAAATATTAATTGAAAATCAAATTAAAAATTTTCCTAGTCTTTAAATCTCGAATCAAATTTCTGGAGCAGATCGTCATGATGTGTGAATATATTCTTCGAAATCCAAAGTCTTAAGAAACTAGTATGCCTATATCGTTGTTAATATTGAAAAATGTGCTGTAACTTATCCTTTTAGTTAAGCTAACGTTCCATAATTAAAGGTGGTTTATATTAAACGCCTTCACTCTGTCATATAACTGTGTAATAATCTTGTTGTTACAATGTAGAAAACAATTTAAAGCATTCAGATAATTCCATTAAGAAGGCAAGTTCACAAATCCATTTTTTCATTCTTCACTTATGATACAGACTTTTCTTCTTCCTCCGTGAACGATGATGTTTCCTCCCTCAGTTCAAAGAACCTATTCAATAATTTGCCACGACTAATTAGTCACCGTACTTTACTATAATATGACAGATCGCCTTACTCGCTATTGCATTCATCAAGGAAGACTTAAATTGACAATGAGCGAGACCTTTCGATATAATTGTGTTGGTGGTTTTTCCAATTGGACTACTTCTATAACACCATTTTGATTTGTTTTGTACATGATTTCTGTTGGTGTATAATGTAGTGAATAGAAATAACTTCATGGGATACATTAACGCTTTTCACTTCGTCTCTTAGAGAGATTGGCTTTCGGAATGGTTTTATTTACATTCTACAGTATTCTGTAGGTTATGCAGAGCCGGAGTTAGGTATAGTGCCGCTCCTAGGCAGTGCTAGATTTTGCCGTCCCCAAATCCCACAAACAGTTTACGGACAGCTATTATACAGGTGGCGTTCAGTTAAAGTTATTTTTAAATGAAATGTTACAATTCAGAAAACAAAATGTTAAATGATATGATTTATTTAACGACGCTCGCAACTGCGTCGCAGGAAGTGCCGGAATTTTGTCCCGCAGGAGTTCTTTTACATACCAGTAAATCTACTAACATAAGCCTGTCGCATTTAAGCATACTTAAATGCCATCGACCTGGCCCGGGATCGAACCCGCAACCTTGGGCATAGAAGGCCAGCGCTATACCAAGTCGCCAACCAGGTCGACTTCAGAAAACAGTAAATTACTGAAATCAAAATACATGCATCTTACTTGTGAATTATAAAGACTTTCTTCGGACTTTCTTCACACAGAAGGCAATGATGGTATTATCAAAGTCAATCTGACGAAGCATATCAGACTCGAAGCAAAGAAACATAATACTCAAACTTATTCATTGTTGAAACAAAATTTATTTTTGAAAGGCAGGCTGTGGTTTTTTTAAGCATGGTTTCTATTGGTGTATAATTTTTACGAGGATTTCTTACTTCGACAGGAGTATAAAATAAATTGAAAAATAAACTCCAACTCTTTACAGAATAAACCTTTCAAATCGAATTATATAGTGAAGATACTGAAAAGTGATTAAATAGTATTGTTGATGATATAGGTCAATGTTTCTTAAACTTTTTTGAAGTGGGGACCACTTTTTTAAGTCAGAACAGTTCCGAGGACCACCTTACTCTTGTTCCCTTTGAAAGCAAAGCATATTTTAATACCAGTATATTTTAAAACTGAATTAATTAATTAAAATTAATTTACTACGTTTAACTTTATATTAGTATTAACTAATTAAGTTAATGTTAATAGAAAAAAATTCATTTTAGATTTTTAATAAATCAAGGTATTAGATTTTGGACAATCTTTAACTTATTAACTAAACAAAATAAATAAATAAATAAATGAATAAATAAATGAATAAATAAATAAATAAATAAATAAATAAATAAATGTTGGTATTCTCATTAATGAGATGGATAAGCCTGCCGATTCTTGCCCAGTTGTTCTATATTTTGATATATGTTGGTAAGCTTAAGTCAGAGATCGTTACATACATAGAGTCGATTTCGGTACTTTGTTTTTATTAGAGTTAGTGATGAAAACCCTTTCTCACACAGATACGTAAAAGCAAACTGAATTATAATCTGTAAAGCACCACTGTACAGTTCAATATATTCTCTTTTCACTTGTGTTGAGGTCCAGAAATTAACCATACTTTCTGCTTGGAATTTCATTTTAAGTCGAGAGTTCAATTAACTGTTCTCTTTCACTCAACGAAAGTTTGTTATTTTCAATATCAAGGGATCGCGAACCCATGAAAATTCGTCATATTTACAAGGAAAATAAGTTTCAAATTGTGACCTCAGAGTTTCGAGATGCGAACGTATGTCATTGCATAATTTTCTTTCCAATAACGAAATCTTTTTCAATCAAAGAGGACTCTAGGGTTGGAAATAGTGAAAAAAACCTCTGTTTTACGGATCTGACCCACAAACCAAGTTTCCTCCCGAACACTTTTTTCTCACACAGTCAAAGAATTACCTTGTAGAGAGAGATTTAGTTCGTTTAGTTTTGAGAATATATCTGGAAGATATTCCAATGTACTTAGCCACATGTCGTCAGCTGATGTGCAGGGAAAAGATGGCGAGAAACACCATGTTCATAGTGCTTTAAATCCCTCTTTTTTTGCTGAGAGTAGAGTGGGAATTCGGTAGACAGGTAGGGTAATAAATTTCGTAAAATGTCAGTACTGGGAGTAAAAGTGAAAGGTGACTGTCATGTGTCATTTCCAAACTCTGAGATTTTCAGATAGTGTGATACGCAATTCGTTTGAATTTGATTTTTTCTTCTGTCCTTTTTGAAGAACCACAAGGGCAGACCTCGGGGACACAGGTGGTCCAAGGACCATAGTTTGAGAAACGCTGATATAGGCTATTATATTTTGAACGTAACTGAGAGTTGTGGTTACTATTCATAGCGATAAATAGCTAATAAACAACAATATACAATTTGATTTTCAACACTGCATTCTTGTTCATACAAGCAGTTAAATTTAAGCAGTTTCATAGTATAATAATGTGATACCGGCATTACAATATAACTATGCAGCTGCACACTTTCCTTTCACTCTTGCCACGACCGCGACAATGTGATAACAAAACAATATCTGACTTCCACAAGGTGTTCAAGAAGAAACTTCAGAAAAGCTTTACCAACATGTGTTTTAAATTTTTTTTTTTAATTTTATTGGGTTATTTTACGACGCCGTATCAACAGCTAGGTTATTTAGCGTCTGAATGATATGAAGGTGATAATGCCAGTGAAATGTGTCCGGGGTCCAACACCGAAAGTTACCCAGCATTTGCTCGTATTGGGTTGAGGGAAAACCCCGGAAAAAACCTCAACCAGGTAACTTGCCCCGACCGGGATTCGAACCCGGGCCACCTGGTTTCGCAGCCAGATGCGCTGACCGTTACTCCACAGGTGTGGACACATGTGTTTTAAAAATAAATTTCATTGTAAAATAAAAATGAAAAAGGGAGAGAAAGAGAGAGAGAGAAAATGCCGCCCCCTGGAAATTGCCGCCCTAGGCAACTGTCTAAGTTACCTAGGCCTGAATCCGGCACTGCGCCTATGTGTATATTTGCAACGTTTGTTGTGTTTTAGTCTACATACGGAAAGTTGTTTTACCATTGCGGGTATGAGGAATGTTGTTAATGTTATTTTCATCCCCTCTGTTCGTCTCTCTTCACTCTACAGACATACTATGTTTATGGTTTATGACTACTGTATATTTCGTGTTCTTTCTAGAGTCCTAGGCACGTGACCCTTTCCAGCCCACTAACAGAATTTGTCTATAAATAGCCACAACCACTACGAAAATCATCATTAGTATTTCAGTTCCATAGATATGGACGTCAAAGCCAAAGTAATTGTACTGCTCGAGGAAGGCCGATTTAGCACGGCTCGAGCTGGAGAACGCTATAGAGTTGCGACTAGAACAGCGTCCAGGTGGTGGGCGCAGTATCAAGAGCGAGGTTACATAACTCGTAAACCTGGTAGTTGAAGACCCAAGGCATCAACACCACAAGATCTTATGTTAATAGAACGTTCGAGGCGCTTTCATTTTATACTTCTAAAATATTTGTGGCCGGCAGGGAATTTCCTGCTTCCAACAGAACGCTAGTAAAAGGCTCAATAGTGCCAACGTTGTGCTGAGAAGAACAGCGGTGAAGGAAGTTCTGACTGAAGACCATCGAATTGATCGTGTCACATTTTGTCGAATTCATACAACTATCCATGGAAAGAGGTCATCTTTTTGGATGATGTGTTTATGAACTATAGCAGGCCAGTGCACGTATATCGACCGAAACAATCCAAGAGATTTGACCCTGAATATGTGGTCCAGAGACAACGCAGTGGTCGTTTGTCCGTGTCGGTGTGGTACGGATTTCTGGTTATGGTGGCGGTGCACTATGGAGGATTCATGGGCATATGAATGGCCATCAGTACACTAATAAACTGGAAAATGTGGTGCTATCTAGTGTTCGTGTGTTTTAAGGCCGGAAACAAAATAAAATTCCAACATGACTTGTCTTCGGTACACACATGCGTCGCCGTGCAGCGGTGGTTCAACATTCACAGGGACGATGTCGAGAGGTTCCATGGGTGCCAAGAAGTCCTGACTTAAATTCCATAGAAAATGTGTGTACGGAAGTGCAACGCAATGTTAATGTGTAACTACAGAGTCGGTGTCCTAGGATTGCAGATGAATTGTGGAATCTCATTGCAAATGTTTGGGATGATGTTGCATTGTCAGATAGATACAGTAGGTCTATATCCAAAGCCTTGTTAATTCTGTAAGTAGAAGAATGGATGCAGTGATCAATGTCAACGGTTTATGGACAGGCTATTAAGTCCAGAAGAAAACTGTTGTATGTAACTAGAACTACATAGGTAGAAGAACATTTTAATTTGTGATATAAAGAACATTCAGTATTAATTATTTTACTTCAGGAATGTATTTTTCTTTTCTATTTTTAGAACAAAAATAAACACTGTGGGCAGTACTCATAGACATTCTTAGCGCGGGCTTTCGGTGGATGATCAGCGAACTAACGTTTTTCGTATTCATAAACCAGTGTCAGCGATATGATATGATATGATATGATATGATATGATATGATATGATATGATATGATATGATATGATATGATATGATATGATATGATATGATGTGCTATGATATGATATGATATGATATGATATGATATGATATGATATGATATGATATGATATGATATGATATGAATGATATATGATATGATATGATATGATATGATATGATATGATATGATATGATATGATATGATATGATATGATATGATATGATATGATATGATATGAATCCTGTTTAGCACGCTCTTAGCCCGGGCTAGCGAAATGTCTATGAATAAAACTCTGTAGTTAAATACTTAAAAGGTCAAAATACAACAGTGTTCATAAGTGAAGATTGACAATAATGGAGATAATTACTACAGTTGTCTGAACACTATTTATTGATAAAATAAATAAAATAATAAAAGTGGTTAGAAACCATACATGTTTCGGGAGCTATGCTCCCCCATCTTCAGTGGTTGTACCACGACTACGGTGTAGATGTTCTACCGCGTTCAGACAACTGTAGTAATTATCTCCATTATTGTCAACACTCTGTAGCTTTAATAATAGAATAAATAAATAGGTTCTAGTAAACACCATAATCACTTATATAATCACACGTTTTCCTAAATTGCACAAAAATTATTTCTAAGTAAATCTATTTGTTTTTTTCTTCCCTCATTACTAATTGTTTACCGAAAGTAATTTATAGGTATTTATTTATTTCAATTTAAGTGAATGTTCACTTATATTATTTGTATTAGATTACCTTAATCAATTTATATTTATTCTACTTTAACTAACTGTTCACGTCTATATCATCTTACCATTAAGTTCGTATGTACTGTATCTATCTCAATTTTGTTTACTCTTCGTCGTATGTTTTGCCAGGAAGATATTAAAGTAAAAAAAAAACATAAATAAATGAAGTACCGTATGTATATAGAGTAAAGAGAGGCGAACAGATGAGTTGATAATGAAATGAGTAACATTCCTCGTACTGGTAAAAACAATTAAATAACAAATTTCTGTACATCGACAAAAACACGAGAGTTTCAACCTTATAGAATGTGAACAGAAACAGTACGAAAGCCTTTCTCTCCTAGTCCAGCAACTTCGAGTAAACAGTACCCTGTACTGTGATAATCACAACAAAACCGGCATAAGTAACATTACGAGTTTTGCTGTTCATCGGCCAGTTTTTTCTTCCGCAACTGTACCTGAAGTCCAGTAGGGCACTGTACCCATAATGATGGAGCCTGATCTAAAGAAATTGGCTCAAACTTGTGAATTTGGTGACCAAGAAGACATGATTAGAGACAGGTTGGTAATTGGTGTAAGTGGTAAAAGTCTGCAAAAAAACTATTGAACATTCCCAGATCCAATCTTGGAAAAAACTGTACAAATTTTCAACAACGAATAATTTACTTAAGCCTAAAGACATCAATTGTGAAAGAGTGAAAAGGAAAGTATTGTAAAAATCCAAGAGCCAGCTAAAGCCCTTTATGATAAAACAGCGAAGGACACTTATAAGAAAAACAAAACATTCTGATTCAAAAAGGTAAAGTAGTAAAGGAGTGTCATATTATACAGAGTGAACCGTAAATAATGTCATTAATGTTATTCTTTGAGATGTTTCAAACAAGAAAAATCTAATACAATTTTGCCCATTTTTGTTTCCTTTTCGAGATTTGTTGTTTTATATCAGCGGTCGGCATTTAATCCCGCATGCGACAGCTTACGTTATACTTTTTCAGGGGCAGTTCCAGAGGGAGAGTACTTACATAGCCAAGTAGTTGTAACTGGGGATCAGCATGTCTGTTTCCAAACCATTAAACGTAAAGAGTGCAGCAAAACGAATATATTTTGTAGAAGAATGGGAAGAAAAATTCTTTTGTTGTGCAGAGGAAAAAAAAATGTAATATGGTTGTTATGTTCTAAACTACTTAAAGGGTTTCATTATACAAAACTCCATTGTCACGTGTATTTTGCCATAATATTACTGATTAATAAAGAAGCGTTGCCGAATATAATTTTTTGATATTATAAAATTTTGAAAATTTGCAAAAAAGCGTAAATAAGGGAAAATTGCTCAGATTTTAAAAAATTCCAGAAAATTCACTACAATTCAAAATATCCACTCCTTAGGTCATTTTGTGCTAGGTTTCAATGTTCGGCTCGACATATATATGTGAGCAATTTCTTTTTTTAAATGAATCACGTTAAATGTAAAGCGCGTTTCCGATTGACGGACCAACATTTATTAGAGAAATTACAATTTGCAACTTATGATGGAGAACCAAATTTAACTTCACTAATTAAAACATCGGGATAGGTTGATGAGTAATTTCAAAACCATCAGAAGGATGCGAAGACATGATATAGTGCGGTTAATTATTTCCAAATTGTACGGGTGAGGTTCAGTCCTCTCCTCTTCCATCCTACTCCTTTTTACTGCCCCTCCTCTTGCAAGGCGGGCTGAGCTTCATATGACGTCACCTGCGTTGACATTCTGCCGATGACTGTATTATATGAAGCATTTCATAGCATATTTTGGTAAATCTACTGAATTAATTTCCAAATGCTCAGTCAATTTAAGAGAGGTGTATTTATGTGAGGTGTACAGTTCCAAAAGTCGACATCTTGTCATTTTTATGAAAAATGGGTTACGATCATTTCTTATATCTTATATCTTTGGGTTGAAATGCATTGGAAAAACACTTCTGCATCCTCCAAAACTCGATATTTGTAACATACATTAAACTTTAAAATATGGAGTTCTTTTTCCAAAACCCAATTTATTTTGTTAAGGTATTGTTCCAAAACTCGACATATACAGTTTATTCCAAAGTCCAACATTTACACTTCCATTGTGTGAACTATGAAGGCCAGTAACGTTTCAGAAGCCAACATCTTTGTTTAAGACAAAGAAAGTGTGTGATTCCTTTATGCCACTAGTGTTTGTTTTTAGAATTTCATAATTCTTCAATGCACGGAACTTACTGGAAAAATCGACAATGGAACTTTAGCTGAACAACAATATGCTTCATTATATTGGTATTTCAGAGCTGTGCAGATTTGTACCACGTGTTGACGTGTTGTGTGAGCTTTTTATAAAAATAAAATTTTCATAGAATCTCACATATACAGTCAATTTCGCCTTCAGAGCCTGGGCGTGGAAGAAATATTGTCGGTGATACAAAGAACTAGACAAAACACAAAAAACTGATAGGAAGTTAAGTTTCATCTATCTGTGATGTTTGTTTTTACAGTGAATGTTCGATGCTTGCCTGTATTTGATAATTTTTTACATTGGTTATTGGTAGGTACTCTCCCAGAACTCAAAACTTTACCCATAAACCAGGAGTATTTCAATGCAGTTTCCTAACTCAGCGTGATATCAACCACTTTTACAAAGTGTTTTACAGAGTGCCTAATAAGCTGGTTCAAGATGAATTCATATTGAATACACATAAACTGATTATTCTAAAACACGTTTTGTTAACAGAACAGTGAGACATCAAGGGATGGGAGCAGGTCGTGTTCTATCAGTTTACTAACAAACTTTCTTAGAAATCTTGCAAGTGTCAAAGAATTGGTTGGGACTTGTATTGAAGTGGTATTTAAAAACTGGACTTCCACCAGTAAACAAAAAAGAGAGAGAGAGAGAGAGAAGAGGATACATGTAGCCAGAAATATTAAATAAAGTGATATGCTATGAAAGATTTCATTGAACAATTAGGTAAAATGAGTCAGCTCCATTTCCTCCATACCAACGGATAAAATTTTTTATGGAATTGAGAAGGAGGCAAAGAAGCTGAACATCATTATTAAATCCCAAGATTACTACAATATCTTCAATAAGAATGGCACCATAATCAAGTTAGGTATAGACTGTCCAGTTTATGACTGGATAACGAATATACAAACTGGTTTGAAACCACCAAGTGGCTGACATTTGAAACTAAAATTCTGTAAAAGAATCAAGATAAAGGAATAAAAAACGGAAATGTGATAAGGGGAGAACAAAACTATAAAAGAATTGTAAATATTGGCAAAGAATTTTGAAAAAGGGTAAAACGTGCTCTGGATAGAAAAATTACACTTGCACAAAAACACATTCATAATCTATAAGGAAAAACTAAGTAATGTTAACAAATCACTTAAAAAATGTTTAAGATAACTGGGGAGACATGGAAACTTTGAAATATTGCAAGAATAACACAGACCGTATTTACAACGAGGATAAGAGCGAAGAAGGTTGACTATCTGTGAACCACAGGGAAAAGAGAATTTCAGGATTTAAAATGTACAATTAATGAGGGTTAAATATAATATTCTGACGCTATATCTAAATAAATGACAATTGTTTATTATATTCCATGGATTCAAAAAAATTAATAGCTTTTTGATATAAAATGTTGATTATTTATGGAAATAATGTGATTAGAATTTCCAAAATCCGACGTAAATTTTATTGTTAGTTTCAAAATCTGACATATATTTTATTGTTAGTTCCAATAGTTACTTTGAAATTGAACAGGTTACATCAGTTGCTTCTTTATAATAATAATAATAATAATAATAATAATAATAATAATAATAATGATTTATTTTAGCTGGCAGAGTTAAGGCCGTAAGGCCTTCTCTTCCACTCAACCAGCAAAAAGTGCCGATGACGTGAATATGGAAAGAGAAAATCCACAAAAAATTAAGGAAAATGCAGTAATTTTACTCGAAGCAAGTAATGTGATAAGTTTAGAAGTAAATCCAGAAACATAAAGTACCGTATATGATTACGTTTCGTGACCAGAACATAGTATGAAATAAAAATATATAAATTGGAAATGTATCCTTCGAAAAGGTAAACAATTCAAATATCTTGAAGCAACAGTGACAAAGATAAATTAAAATTTAGAGGACGTCAAACGCAGAACAAATATGGAAAATGCTTGCTATTATTCGTTTGAGAAGATTTTGTTATCCAGTCAGCTTTCAAAAAAACTGAAAGTTGGAATTTGTAAAACAATTTATTACAGGTTGTCCTGTACGGTGGTGAAACTTGGACTCTCAATTCGAGAGAGGAACAGAGGTTAAGGGTATTCGAGAATAATGTGCTTGGGAAAATATTTGGGGCTAAGAGGGATAAAGTTACAGGAGAATGGTGAAACTTACACAACGCAGAACAGCACGCATTGTATTCTTCGCCTGACATAATTAGGAACATTAATTCAAAATATTGGAGATGAGCAGGGTATGAAGCAAGTACGACGATTCCAGAAATGCATATAAAGTCTTTGTTGGGAGGCCGGAGAGAAAAAGACATCTGGGGAGGCCGAGACGTAGATGAGAGAATAATATTAAAATGGATTTGTTAGAGATAGGATATGATGGTAAGGATTGGATTATTCTTGCTCAGGATAGGGACCAATGGCGGGTTTATGTGAGGGTGTCAATGAAATTCTGGGTTCTTTAAAAGCCATCTGTAAGTAAATATTATTTATTTATTTACTTATTTATTTATTTATTTATTTATTTATTTATTTATTTATTTATTTATTTATTTATTTATTTATTTATTTATTTACTTATTTATTTATTTATTTACTTATTTACTTATTTATTTATTTATTTATTTATTTATTTAATTTTACTTATCTACTTATTTATCTATTTATTTATATATTTACTTGCTAACTTATTTATTTATTTTTAAAATGTCAAGTACAGTGATAAAATATGTTTGACCCATTAATTTCCATCTTTCTCAATACCGCCTGGTGTAAGTGGAGCATTGTAGCCCTGGCAGATTTGAAGAAGCGCTTGGTCCATCACCTCATCCAGGTTGCACAGCTTGCAATTTGGAATTGTTATTATTAAGCCTAGGATTTTTATAATAGACTAAAGGGTGTTTCAGGATTATGTCAGTTATGGTATTTCACATTTCATAAGTAAAAAAAAAAAATAAATAAATAAAATTTTACGACATTTCACAATGTCTAAAGGGCTGTATTAGGATATCGCAACTTCAAGCTAATTATTTCATGCAGTATATTTTATAAGGAAATGAACATCTATTGATGTTTGTTGCAACGTTGAATTCCAGCATATCACGTTTTCTGCACAGCTAAACCCTCTTTGGCTACTCATTGCGATATCCACAGCATTCATTTAATACTTCTTGCCTAACACTGAAAATGCAATTGCATCATATCACTACACAACGAAGAACCAACAACAACATAGACTGGATGGCACTGGATTAGAACTCCCAGGGCAGTAGAGAGGACAGTCATTGTCTATCTGCGTGAAGTGCAGGCGTGTTCACCGTCGTCTCTTATCATCCACTGTTATTTATGTTTTTTTACTAGTCACCTGTGGGTGTGGTACTTCGGTACTATTTATTCAGTATACTACAGAATTCAGCTGGCTGGCTACATGGGATCATTAAATTAAACTCGAGGCTAAGAAAGAGAACGAAATACCTAGAGGCGCCTAGCTGTGAAGGAAGTCATGAGAGCTGGCTACACATGGATGACAATAAATTGAATTAAGTACTTCGAATTGGATATGCTGGAGGCAGTTAGTTCAGCCCTATAATCCTCTTACAGAATCAAAGGACATTATTGTTACAAATATTATTATTATTATTATTATTATTATTATTATTCTGTTATAAAACTGAATAATTACTCATATACTGTATGCATACAATGTGTCCCATTTATGTTGTGCACCTCAACTTTTACGTTGGGACTGAAATTTATTGTTTTTTTTTTTTAAGTTATTTTACATCAAGCGGCTAACATAAGTATGGAGACTTGGTTCATGTAACTGCATTCTTGTATAAGATACAAGTGACGTCATCACTTCTTCAAATAGGAGTACCATATAATCCCGGTGCCGCCGGAGCGAATTTTTTCCCTCAAATAATTTATTATGATTATGATGATGATCATTATGAATATTATTATTATTATTATTATTATTATTGTTATTGCTGGAACAACAGAAGAAGAACAACTTGGATAGAATAATATGACTTGTGGGCACCAACGACCTCATGAGACGACACGATTACATAACGGATGATAAGTATGATCTTGTACGTGCAACGACGAGGCTCTACCCAACCGCGAAGATCATCATCAGCTGGATTGTGCGGCACTGGGATATCCACTAGTGACGGGTATTATAGAAAAACGATGTGTTTTAGTGGATGGCCGGAAGTTTGGGAACACTCTTCGTGGATCGGAACTCTGGATCGACGCCGGGGACATCGGCCGCGACGAAGCTCATATGAATCGGAACGGACTGGCTGGCCTTATGAATGCTGCACCCTGGACGGGTCTGTATATAGACACGCTCTCTGATTCATTGAGCTCCCTATAACATGCTATGATTTTTCAAGTCCGATAGATGGCCTGGGTGTCAATCGTGAATCTCACGCTGACATTGGGCCATCCTGCCTCAACTCCTGATAGAGCAGGTCCCGTTTCGCGGACGAGTAGCCTGATAAGCCCCAAGTCCTTCCTCATAATTCGACGGAGAGAGATAGCGGCGTTAGAGAATCTGTATCGGGAAGAAACGGCGTTCTTCTGTAGCGACAGTATCACGGAATGTGAAGGGAATGCCACAATGAGAAGGCATCTGATGAAGTATAGATTGACAAATCGAACTGAAACCCTGACCGAGTTACTACGTGAGCGCTGGCTGTCTTGGGGTGGAGCAAGTGAGAAAGCACGGGGGGAAGGGAGAGAGCACTATGCACTTGTACTTGCAGGTCCACTCACAGTTTGTCAAACCTGCTAACAAAAGCATTAAAAGGTTGACTAGTTGCCTGCATTGCTAGCATAATGGAACCTCGAGGCAAAAATGAAGAATTCGTTACTGTGGTAATACTGGAGAGTGGTTATTCTATTGGTCGCGATGCCCACACACACCCTCTAAAATATTTACGTGGTGATTGGTGACTGAATGATGAGGAGCGAGGGAGAGAGAAGAAAGAAAGACAGAGTCCAGAAGTTGGCGTGTTTTACAGGGTTCCACTTGAAGTTGTCAAACTATAGCTGAGTTAATTGGCATAGTGTTATCAAAAAACAAATATAACTTCTCAATTTTGTTTAGACTACCGATCCAGATATGATTATAGCTACAGACTCATTAACATTTGCGATTCCGAGATCTTTAGATTAAATTATTGAGTTTTCCGAAAGGACAGAGATGGAAGTAGAGGAGGCATTTTGAATTCGACTAACCCAAAATAAATTACACACTTTTGTGGAGAGATGAAGAGGTGGAAATATTCAGATCGCAAATTATGGCAAATATGGACAAAGCATCCTCTGATTGAGGTTCTGGCTGATATGTACAGTTCCACCCCAAAAAATGAGACGACTCTTGGTCGTCGAAAGTTAAAGTTCTAGAGCGCAGTTCACTCGGTATCGACGTAACCAGGAAGACATCTAGTCGTGTACGCGTAGGCCTATTTTCATCCTACACCGAAGCACACACCAGTGCAAAATGTTATCAATTGTCTGTCTATTTCAGGTGCACAGGACTCTTTTTACGTCCATGACCTTTTACCTTTCATGAGAGACTGAAATATACCGTGTAACACGAAAGTCATTCGCCAAGGTGCAAAAGAATATTAATTTTGAAATAACAAATATAGACATACGGCAAAAACAGCAAGGAACATTGTGAGGAGCACGATAAAGATCAGGACCATGGTAACATACAGGAAACACGACAAACACCACGACAAACATTATACAACTGCACCTCCACAAAAAGTCTCTTATAAATCCAACGATTTTCACTTCCGAAATCGCAGGAATTACCTCAGCGCTAGTTCCACCGCTTTATGAGTGCTGCCTTATTGGCCTTCGGACACTTGACTATATTGAAATACGGTAATCTCACAGCGCTATTACTAGAGCAACTAGATTTACAAAGTCGCCAATGCCCTGTCATTACATATGTAGGCCTATGTTATGTCATATGGAAATTATAGGTTATTATTTTATATTCGCAATTATACATTATAATTAAGCATAATGTCATGAATGATACGCCGCACATTCAATTTGTATTTTAATACTACAATCGAGTACGTAGGCCTACTGAATTATTGTATTTATCTACTTCCTAAAAGACGAAGTAACACAATCGTACGTACACTAATTTCATAGTAGTGGTATGTTAAATTTTCTATCTACAATTAAGGAAGGTAGATGTGCTAAATTAAAATCACAAAATAAATTCTTTTTTATTAAACCTCAAAATAGCTTCTATTCTAAACTTAAAATGTTGATGTGAAATAGATTATGTTTACATGTAAAATTCTCTTCACATTAAAATAACACAGTTTTGTAATTATTTCTGCAACAAATTATGCAATAAGAAGTAAACGGAACTTATGGCCACATTACACTAAATAAAACTAAGCAATGATACGCAATAAAGTTATAATATAATATTTCACTGAGCTCCATACACTGAAATAGAAAACCCGAACATACATTATCGTCTGCTCGGGAAAGAGTCTGTGCTGAGGTGATAGTAGCGATCCTGGTGGTCAGAAACTATCTATGTTTGCATATTTATTAAGTATTGTGCTTCGCAACTGTACTGTATATACTAAACTGTGACATAACCTACCAACTCTAATAGCTTTTATAGTCTATGTAAAAGCTTTGGATAAAGTTAAAAGAAATTTTCTATGGGAAATAATAATTAAAATGGTTTTCTTCAACATCTTATAAGGGTAATACAAAGTAGGTATACAAATACAAAGTTTGAATTGGAGAAATCCATAGAAGAAGATAATTTAGTAGAGATTAATTTAGGAGTACGACAGGGGTGTCCATTATCGCCTACCCCATTATATATGCAGTTGTACGATGGGAAACTATGCTCAAAACACATTTTACAATAAAACGGAGAAACATTGATACACTGTTGTTTACTGATGACCAGATCTTAATTGCAGATTCGGAAGATAATTTACAAAGAGCCATACATGAATTAAATAATATTACAAGTGAATATACCCTTCAAATATCATATGAGAAAACGAAAATAATGGCTCTTAGAGGAACAGATCTGTTGAAGCAAAAATTTGCATAAATAATAAGCCCATCCAACAACAAAGTGATTTTAATTATCTTGGTTACATTGTGTCATATACCGGCAATAGAGATGTGCAAAATAAAGTAAACAAATTCCGAACACTATGTGGTACAATAAAAAGAACTTTAAAAAATTGTAATAGAGCAACACTGTTAAAACTTTACAAAGTAATGGCGATCCCAACCTTGCTTGATGGGTGTGAAAGGAGGGTCTTGAACATCTCACAACAGAAGAAAATAGAGGTTGCTGAGATGAAATTTTTGAGACAGGTGACAGGTTATAGATTCATAGATAAAAAGAGTAATGAAGATATTAAAAAAGAATTGGAAATTCAAAGTCTAAATGAAACAGTCATTGAATACAAAGATGGCAAGATCGTATACAAAGAATGGATGAAGATCGTATACCGCACATAATATATAAGTATAAACCTGTATGTGGAAGAAATGTCGACAGGCCACGGATGAGATGGTCGGATAAGTTTTCTTGAAGACGGAACGAGCCACAAGGCTTATACCATGAAGAAGATGATGATGAATACAAGAAGATGAGGGCTCTTACTGTGTGAATGTGAAGGCTGGGATTAAAAGAGAATAAATGAAGAGTACGCGCGCGAATCGTGATACTTAGGGCCTACATGATTATGATGTTGCAATATATGTCTAGATTAAGAACACATAAAAATCCCAAAGGGTGTGTACAGGCCTGTCCAACGAGCTGCCCCGGACTGGCTCTCGGGACACGGGTGCAGGAAGCAAGTGGTCGAGAGCGCGGGTATGAGTGCAGTGGCGGACTCAAACACTAGTCGTAGTTTGCTCAGTATAGCGGCTTTTATTTATATTTTCAAATAAATGCTTCTCAAATAACAATTGTCAGTTTAAGTGTATGTACAAGAATTGCTTTAAACGTTTATTTAATATGCCTATTAGTATTATGCCTGAAGAATATGTGCTCTTACATTTAACAAAATAATAAGATTAGTTTAATTCAGAGATAACAATATACATAACATATAAAGATCATTTCTCTTGATTACAAAAAATTCCATGACATTACACTACGCGTGTGTCTGTGCTATGAGACGTGAAATATCTGGACCTACAGACTTATAAAAAGGGCTATGAAAAGGGAGCAGTTAAAGCTAGTGATGGTACCGAGTATAGCTGCGGCGGGTGGAATAGGGTGAATTTCCCCTACAAGTTTACGTAAGCAGCAGTACAGACTGTACGCTGCTTACGTCATGTTGTAGGGGAAATTAACCCCATTTCACCCGCCGTCGCAGCTATACTCGGTACCATGACCAGGTTTAACTGCTCACTTTTCATAGCCCTACTTATAAAATAGAGAATGAAAATCACTGGTACATAAACAAAGATGGCACGAAAAAATTACAACAGTATGCCGACATTTAAAATAGCGAACATAATTATGGCAGACTTGCTGGAAATTATTATCATTGCAACTTTTAATAGTAACGAAATTATATCAGTATTATTGTTATTGTTATTACTATTATTATTACTCAGAATTAAACTTACCTCGTTTCAGGAGACTATATCAAGATCCTAAGGTCCATCGCTGTGGAGTAACGGTTAGCATGTCTGACCGCGAAACGAGCGGAACAGGCTTCAAATCCTGCTTGGGAAAGTTAACTGGATGAAATTTTTTCCGGGTTTTCTTTCAACCCATGAAGAACAAATGCTAGGTAACCTTCGGCGCTGGACCGTGGATTCATTTCGCTGGCATTATCATCTTCATCTCACTCAGACGCTAGATAATGTATCAGACAGTAAAGCGTCGTAATATAGAGTCGGGCAGACTGCCTCATATTATCGCCCGTTCTCGGTTGCGTAATCACCGCAGTCTCGCCCAGTGCGCGAGTACCTAACGTAGCCAAATGACTCATTGATAGAGAACACGAGATTCTCTTGGTCCCGGGATTACCGATACTAGGTCATTCCCGACAGTCTCGGACATCTATGCGGGACTAGTAATGATAAGAAAGCAGTATCGCTCGGGCCATGCTTCTATAGGAAGCATTGGCTTATACACTTCCCGGTTCTTTAAATATATATCATGTCGTAGCTCCTATAATACTTAATCAATCGCGCTGTAATTTTTTGGATTGATAGCTCAATGTCTAAGGAAAGCATAGAAAAACAAATCGAACTGAAAATCTTTTTTGGAAAGTGAAAAAAAATATATTAACTTCGATGGAGATTGATCTGTTCAGACTTCACCGCTCGTAAGCGGCAAACTTTTTTGTTTTTCACGTTAGATGGGGGGGTCAAAGCGAGAGAAATGTTGAGAAGGGATGGAAATTACTTTTAAAAGTGATGGCAACTCAAAATTTTTACTGGTTCTCGAATAACGGCGAGTTAACCTGTTAGCGCGGGACTCATGACTCAAACGTTTGTTCCCTAAAATTTGTACGGAACCCTTCAACGCTTGAAAACTCGTTATTGTACGGATGGTATTAAATGGTATTTTAATACAGGTACAGTAGTTGAAAATGAGGCTATACTCGTATAGTCCAAGATGGTTTACACTTTACAGTAATTAAGCTATCTTTTATAACAACTAAATAAAAAAATAGTTTGTAACACAATGATATGAAACATGAAAATATTAAAAGCTGGTTCACAATAAACCGAGAACGGAAACGGCAACGAGAACTGGAACGGAAATATTGTTAAAATAAATGTATTTAAAGATAAGCATTCACAATTAACTATTCTGAATTCTCTCATTTAAATAGTGTACATTTATTTTAACATTATTTCCGTTCTCGTTTCCGTTCCCGGTTTATTGTGAACCAGCCTATACTATAGAAAACTACACTTTCTATTGGTGTGCACGTTATAAATTATTGTTACAGAACAATCATTATTGTATTCTAGCCATATTACAATATAAAATTATATAGGCCAATATGGTTTATAATAATTATCCTATATGTTATAGGAACGAGAATAACAAATTAAGAATTAATCAGATTTCTAATACTTGTACCGGTACCTAATGATAACTTACAAGACAGTAATAAATAATAACCATCATAATAATCCTGATAATCATAATCTTAATCATCCTAATGATTACGATAATGATTATGATGATAACAGTACTAATAATAATAATGATATAATGATAATAATAATAATAATAATAATAATAATAATAATAATAATAATAATAATCGCTGTAGAGTAACGGTTAGCACACCTGACTGTGAAACGATCGGCTTCCGGTTCGAATCTTGCTTGGGACAAGTTAAGACTGGTTCACAATAAACCGAGAACGGAAACGAGAACGATAACGGAAATATTGTTAAAATAAATACATTTAAATGTGAGCATTCACAATTAACTTTCACGTTCCCGTTTCCGGGCTCCGGCAATCTTCTCGTTAATTGTGAATGTTCACATTTAAATATATATTTATTTTAACATTATTTCTCGTCGTTTCCGTTCCCGGTTTATTGTGAACCAGCCTTTACCTGGCTGAGGTTTCTCGCCTCAACCCATTGAGAGCAAATGCTGGGTAACTTTCGGCGCTGGACCCTGGACTCATTTCGCTGGCATTATCATCTCATTCAGACGCTAGATAACTATAGCAGTTCATAAAGCGTCGTAAAGTAACTAGGTAATTTAATAATAATAATAATAATAATAATAATAATAATAATAATAATAACCCTCTTTTATTCTCTGTTGTTATGATAAAGCAAATGTAAATGACACTCAGGACGAAACGCAGAATAAATATGGGGGGGGGGGGAAATGCCTGTTATTATTCGGTTGAGAAGCTTTTGTCATCCAGCCTGCTCTCAAAAAACTTAAAAGTTAGAATTTATAAAATAGTTATATTACCGATTGTTCTGTATGGTTGTGAAATTTGGACTCTCACTTTGAGGAACAGAGGTTAAGGGTGCTCGAGAATAAGATTCTTAGGAAGATATTTGGAGGGATGGAGAATGGAGGAAGTAGCACAACGTAGAACTGCACGCATTGTACTCTTCACCTGACATAATCAGGAATATTAAATTCAGAGGTTTGAAATGGGCAGAACATCTAGCATGTATGGGCGAATCCAGAAATGGATATAGAGTGTTAGTTGGGTGGCCGGAGGGAAAGGACGTTTGGAGAGGCAGAGACGTAGATGGGAAGCTAATATAAAAATGGATATGATGGTAGAGACTGAATTAATCTTGCTCAGGATAGAGACCGATGGCGGGCTTATGTGAGAGCGGCAATGAACCTCCGGGTTCCTTAAAACGCATTTGTAAGTAATTATGATCAATTTGTGAAAGGATCTACTCTATTTCGTAATTCTGTCCTTCCCCTTGCAAAAGTGTTTCCATTTCACATTCAGCATTTTATCAGTTGGAAAACAAAAATATCTTTTGTCAGAGCCTTTGGTCCTTTATAATAATATAAATAAGCATTATTTTATTTCGTCCTTACACAGCGCAATAATTACCCATGCTGATGAAGATGCCCTTGCATTACAACGAAACAACCAGATGTGAACGCGCAATATAATAATAATACAGTCGTGTGATATCCATTACTATAGCGTATACAAAACATTATCGAATGATTAAATATGGAATGTCAACGAAATGCTGATAGCGAGAAAGTATATCATAGCTCCAACCATAACTTGTTATTGTTTTAGACTAGCTTAGGATTAGGTAACGGCTGAAAGTGCTGCATTATTTTGCTTCTCCGGAAAGGCAATAAATAGTTCATTAAAATAGTGTGACTTCTGTAAGAATGTTGACAATCATAATGTGCTGTATTATTGCATACTACACTGCTGTGCCTTCTTAAATTACTTCATGAACATTAATATTTCAGAAAGAGTCACGAATTGCAGTGATGAGCGGCAATTAAGCCGGCAGTCAGTGTACGCATTTCATAACGATAAGTCGGCCGTGCGAGAACAGGCCGGGACCCGGTATTCCTCGTTCCCGAGAGTGCCAATCTCGAGAATACGATTCTCGGAACTGGCATTATCGGCCAGCTAGTCTCGCCTACGAGAACGAGCGGGAGTAAGAGGCTGTTTGCCCGACTCTAGTCGTAAAATAAACTAATTAAAGGGAAAAATCCTGATCATTTTTCTACGACCCTCTTCTACGATAAAATCATAGGTATTAACATGTTTATTTTTATAGTGGCGTTCTACATTATATTAGCCACGAAAGTACCAAATATCAGGCATCTCGATCGTTCATCTACTTGAAGAAAGGATTTTTTTTTTTCCAATCTATATCCTAGGTAAAGGAACCTGAGCATTTCCTCTCCAATCTGGATTGTTCGAATCCATATTATTAGAGCGATCGGAGTTTAAAAAACAGCATTAAGTTTATAGACGTTTTCTTAGCGAACATTCCCATCTTTCTAATATAATTTAAATAAGTTATCTGCGTATTTTCTTACGGTTATAAAATAACAGAAGTAAATCTATTTCATTTATTCGGTTATTGGACATACAAATAAAATAACATATAGGCCTAAGTCTATTTATAAGCAATATAAAGTGTCTATATTTGAAGCAATGCTTACAGTGTATCTAGATTTACTTCTGTCGTTTTATATATATTAGAAAATACTTAAATTATTTTAGTTATATTACAAAGTGAAGGAAAGTCCGTTAATATACCGAATTACATTTTCTAAACTCCTAACGCTCTATATACAATGGAGATTGTAATGTACTACTCGGGACAGCTATCTTTACCGGCGGCGTGTTTATAAATCAATTCGACTGCGCGGCGATATCGGGAGTACACTCAACAGCAAATTGATGTAATCAGTAGCTGCTCTCTCACTGTGCGGAAAGGAAGTTACTTCGGAAGAATGTTGCCAACCCTGAGGCGTGACTGGATCGCATAAATTGGTTCCAAATTATCGTACTTTTGACTGGAGGATCGCACACTCCATATAAAATATGCCTATTTTCGTTACTTTATCAAAACTTCCTCTACATTGATTTATTTAAACGATTTTTTAAAATTCTTATGAGGAAATAATTGTTAAAAATTAAATACTGGCACATAAAATAATTGTTAACACATTTTGTTGTGTCCCTACCTTGGGAGGATCAACAAAACCAGGACAGGAGAGCCAGAACCTACATCTACCCCTTTTACAGTTTTTTTCATCAGAGAAAAACCAAGCTTTAATTATGCAATTGTTTACCATAATTTTCTATAAATTTGTTGTCCTGTATATTTAGGTACACCGGATGTAGATTTTTTGGGAGTAAGACCTACTAGGACCACTATCACTATCTCCTGATTTTTTGCCACTATTTCACGTTAGAATCTATCACAATGACACCCGATTTCTTACTGCCCATGCACTACCAAGAAACAAGACTAGCACAAGCAAGTACTCTAATAGGCTGTTTCTATTCCTTTGTATGTACACTTAGCGGCAAATAGAATGAGCCGCTGACAATTTCTAAGTTCCAAAGACATAACAGAGGGCATGCTCGTCTCGTCAAAGCCGTAGTTCACCAGGTAACACATAATTAAACCATTTAAATTTGCTGTACTTCGTTTAAGAGTCTCAAATATGTAATAAAATCGAATGGCGGGTTGATTCTAGATACATCAGGGCCCTTGAAGAGTGAAATAATAATACAATTGATAAATACAAGATCAACCGGAGCGAATATGAACAGGAAAACCAAGTATTATGCCGAAACGATATTAACAGTCACAATAGCGAAAGTCGTTAGGGCACTGGTATATTAAACAAGTTCATAGTAGTAGCTCAAGGTTCGAATCTCCCCCATTTATCTTTTTTTAATTACAAGTTTACCATCATATGTGTCTCGCAAAGCTATAATTATGTGGCGATACCTCTTAGAATATGCCCAAACTCTAACAAATAATAAACCTCCCTCTCTCTTTCAAGCAATACTGCTATCTGTTAACACAACGTTCTGTCACGTCATTACGCTTGAATATGGAACAGAAACAATAACTCATTGCCCTGGTTCGCATAGGTTATTCTGCGTATGCTACTCTCCGACAGGACTTCGATAGGAGAAATGTAATTTTCTCCGACGAGGTAATTGTCTCCAATAGCAACGATAGTACTGCCCTAGTTTATTGTATGAATGGCCACCGATACGATGGGACGAATTAACAAGTCGGGTTGCGTGAGGGTCGCGTGTTGGGAGTGGATGTCATACGATGGGGCAGGACTTCTGGAACGCATCCACGGGCGGTTTACGGCAGAAGTCTACGAACACATTTTGGCAAATGTAATGATCCCTTCCCATGTATTGTGGGTCCCTATCACCACGGCATGGCGCGTCCTCAGGTTGCGGATAGAGGAGACGGCGTCCAGATATGGAGGGTAGCTGCGAATATATTGAATAAGCAGTCGTGGACAGCCGATAAGGGGGTGGTCCTCCAGCTTGGGGGTTGGGCGAAGGGCTTACAACCCATCACCGTAAAAAAACAGCTTGTTACGAATCCCTACAATAAGCCTCGGAATAGGACTGATTCTCTGGCACGACCACAGCAAAGGAATAAGGTTTTGAGATTTGGCACTTGGAACGTAACTAGTCTTTATAGAACAGGAGGGGTAACATTAGTAGCTAAAGAACTAGCTAGATATAGAATAGACTTCGTGGGAGTACAAGTTAGGTTAGATGGGAATGGCATATCACAAACAGGAGATTACTTGTTGTATTATGGGGAAGGAAACAATAATCACCAATTAGGAACAGGATTCTTTGTTCATAAAAGAATAAAATCAGCAGTAAAAAAGGTCGAATTTATCAGTGACAGGTTATCATATTTAGTACTTAAGGGTAGATGGTGCGACATCATAGTTATAAATGCTCACGCCCCTACAGAAGAGAAAGACGACCATATAAAGGATAGCTTCTATGAGGAATTGGAACATACTTTTGATCAGTTCCCTAGGTATCACATGAAAATTGTATTGGGGGATTTCAACGCTAAAGTAGGACGGGAGGATATTTTTAGACCAACTATTGGAAATGAGAGCCTACATGCAATTAGTAGTGACAATGGAGTTAGATTAGTCAACTTTGCCACACCGAAAAAACTACTTGTCAAAAGTACAACATTCCCCCATAAGGATATACATAAATATACTTGGACTTCTCCAGATGGATTGACACACAACCAAATAGATCACATCTTGACAGATAAACGGAGACATACTAGTATAGTAGATATTCGAACTTTCAGGGGTTCAGACTGTAATTCCGACCATTATTTGGTGATTGGAGAATTAAGAGAAAGATTATCAGTAGCCATACGAGTAGAGCAACAAGTTAATATTACTAAATTCAATATTTTGAAATTAAAGGACGAGGAAGCTAAGCAAAATTATCAGCTCGAAATTTCGAATAGGTTTGCCACTTTAGAAAGTTCCGACGAAGTTGAGAAAGAATTAGATGTTAATAGCGTGTGGGAAAATATCAGAGATAGTATCAAAATTGCAGCTGAGCAGAGCATAGGTTATTATGAAACTAAGAAAAAGAAACCGTGGTTTGATGAAGATTGTTGCATGGTAGTAGAAAGAAGGAAACAGGCAAAATTGAAATTCTTACAGGATCCAGTTGAGGAGAAGAGAGATAATTATTTTAATGAAAGACGGGAAGCAAGTCGTACACTTAGGAATAAAAAGAGAGGTTACTTGAAGGAAAAACTGAATGAGGTAGAAACAAATAGTAAGAATAAAAACATTCGAGATTTATATAAGGGTATAAAGGAATTTAAGAACGGATATCAGCCAAGGGTAAACGTGATCAAGGATGAGAATGGCGACTTGCTTGCAGACTCCACATCAATCCTAAACAGATGGAAAAGCTATTTTGCGCAACTACTAAATGTAAACAGGCCAAATAGAAATGATCGGGAAGAAATTGAAATACAAACTGCTGAGCCATTTATACCCGAACCCACGCTTTCAGAAGTCGAAATTGCGATAGATAATCTGAAAAAGTACAAGTCTCCAGGTATCGATCAAATTCCAGCAATTAATACAAGAGGGTGGAAGTGCATTATATAGCGAAATTTATAAACTTGTACTTGCTATTTGGGAAAAGGAAATTGTACCAGAACAATGGAAGGAGTCCATAATTGTACCTATTTTTAAAAAGGGGGACAAAACCAACTGTGGTAACTGTCGGGGAATATCACTTTTGTTGACGTCGTACAAAATGTTGTCCAATATTCTTTTGAGAAGATTAACTCCGTACGTAGATGAAATTATTGGGGATCATCAGTGCGGTTTTCGGCGTAATAGATCGACTATTGATCAGATTTTTTGTATTCGACAGATAATGGAGAAAAAATGGGAGTATAAGGGCACAGTGCATCAGTTATTTATAGATTTCAAAAAGGCATATGACTCGGTTAAGAGGGAAGTATTATATGATATTCTTATTGAATTTGGTATTCCCAAGAAACTAGTTCGATTAATTAAAATGTGTCTCAGTGAAACATACAGCAGAGTCCGTATAGGTCAGTTTCTATCTGATGCTTTTCCAATTCGCTGAGGGCTAAAGCAGGGAGATGCACTATCACCTTTACTTTTTAACTTAGCCCTAGAATATGCCATTAGGAAAGTTCAGGATAACAGGCAGGGTTTGGAATTGAACGGGTTACATCAGCTTCTTGTCTATGCGGATGACGTGAATATGTTAGGAGAAAATACACAAACGATCAGGGAAAACACGGCAATTTTACTTGAAGCAAGTACAGCGATCGGTTTGGAAGTAAATCCCGAAAAGACAAAGTATATGATTATGTCTCGTGACCAGAATATTGTACGAAATGGGAATATAAAAATTGGAGATTTATCCTTCGAAGAGGTGGAAAAATTCAAATATCTTGGAGCAACAGCAACAAATACAAATGACACTCGGGAGGAAATTAAACGCAGAATAAATATGGGAAATGCGTGTTATTATTCGGTTGAGAAGCTCTTATCATCCAGTCTGCTGTCCAAAAATCTGAAAGTTAGAATTTATAAAACAGTTAAATTACCGGTTCTTCTGTATGGTTGTGAAACTTGGACTCTCACTCTGAGAGAGGAACATAGGTTCAGGGTGTTTGAGAATAAGGTGCTTAGGAAAATATTTGGGGCTAAGCGGGATGAAGTTACAGGGGAATGGAGAAAGTTACACAACACAGAACTGCACGCATTGTATTCTTCACCTGACATAATTAGGAACATTAAATCCAGACGTTTGAGATGGGCGAATCCAGAAATGCATATAGAGTGTTAGTTGGGAGACCGGAGGGAAAAAGACCTTTAGGGAGGCCGAGACGCAGATGGGAGGATAATATTAAAATGGATTTGAGGGAGGTGGGATATGATGATAGAGACTGGATTAATCTTGCACAGGATAGGGATCGCTGGAGGGCTTATGTGAGGGCGGCAATGAAACTTCGGGTTCCTTAAAAGCCATCTGTAAGTAAGTTAGTAATGATCCCTTCCGCCCGATAACGATTTCCAGAAGGAACATTTTTCTTCCAGCAGGATAATCATCCGATACACACCACCAACCGGATTCAAAGATGGTTTACGAGGAGGCGTGATGTGAACCCAGTCGACTGGCCTCCAAATGCACCAGATATGAATCCTTTTCAAAATTTGTGGGCTGCAGTCAAAAGGATCCTACACCATAATTGGGCAGAACAACCACCCATTCGGACACCTGAGGAATTGTGGGACAGAGTTCTAGATGCGTGGGAGGAGATTGCCATGAATTTAGACCTGTTCCATAATCTTGTGGACTCCATGCCGCGCAGAATAAGCGCAGTTGTTGACGCAGGTGGTTTGTGGACGAGATACTAGTCCCCACCACAGGCCTTGTTTTGTTAATACTTACTTACTTACAAATGGCTTTTAAGGAACCCGAAGGTTCATTGCCGCCCTCACATAAGCCCGCCATCGGTCCCTATCCTGTGCAAGATTAAGCCAGTCTCTATCATCATACCCCACCTCCCTCAAATCCATTTTAATATTATCCTCCCATCTACGTCTCGGCCTTCCTAAAGGTCTTTTTCCCTCCGGTCTCCCAACTAACACTCTATATGCATTTCTGGATTCGCCCATACGTGCTACATGCCCTGCCCATCTCAAACGTCTGGATTTCAAGTTCCTAATTATGTCAGGTGAAGAATACAATGCGTGCAGTTCTGTGTTGTGTAACTTTCTCCATTCCCCTGTAACTTCATCCCGCTTAGCCCCAAATATTTTCCTAAGCACCTTATTCTCAAACACCCTTAACCTATGTTCCTCTCTCAGAGTGAGAGTCCAAGTTTCACAGCCATATAGAAGAACCGGTAATATAACTGTTTTATAAATTCTAACTTTCAGATTTTTGGACAGCAGACTGGATGACAAGAGCTTCTCAACCGAATAATAACACGCATTTCCCATATTTATTCTGCGTTTAATTTCCTCCCGAGTGTCATTTACATTTGTTACTGTTGCTCCAAGATATTTGAATTTTTCCACCTCTTCGAAGGATAAATCTCCAATATTTATATTTCCATTTCGTACAATATTCCCGTCACGAGACATAATCATATACTTTGTCTTTTCGGGATTTACTTCCAAACCGATCGCTTTACTTGCTTCAAGTAAAATTTCCGTGTTTTCCCTAACCGTTTGTGTATTTTCTCCTAACATATTCACGTCATCTGCATAGACAAGAAGCTGATGTAGCCCGTTCAATTCCAAACCCTGCCTGTTATCCTGAACTTTCCTAATGGCATATTCTAAAGCGAAGTTAAAAAGTAAAGGTGATAGTGCATCTCCCTGCTTTAGCCCGCAGTGAATTGGAAAAGGATCAGATAGAAACTGACCTATACGGACTCTGCTGTATGTTTCACTGAGACACATTTTAATTAATCGAACTAGTTTCTTGGGAATACCAAATTCAATAAGAATATCATATAATACTTCCCTCTTAACCGAGTCATATGCCTTTTTGAAATCTATGAATAACTGATGTACTGTACCCTTATACTCCCATTTTTTCTCCATTATCTGCCGAATACAAAAAATCTGATCAATAGTCGATCTATTACGCCGAAAACCGCACTGATGATCCCCAATAATTTCATCTATGTACGGAGTTAATCTCCTCAAAAGAATATTGGACAAAATTTTGTACGACGTCAACAAAAGTGATATTCCTCGAAAGTTACCACAGTTGGTTTTGTCCCCCTTTTTAAAAATAGGTACAATTATGGACTCCTTCCATTGTTCTGGTACAATTTCCTTTTCCCAAATAGCAAGTACAAGTTTATAAATTTCGCTATATAATGCACTTCCACCCTCTTGTATTAATTCTGCTGGAATTTGATCGATACCTGGAGACTTGTACTTTTTCAGATTTTCTATCGCAATTTCGACTTCTGAAATCGTGGGTTCGGGTATAAATGGCTCAGCAGTTTGTATTTCAATATCGTCCCGATCATTTCTATTTGGCCTATGTACATTTAGTAGTTGCGCAAAATAGTTTTTCCATCTGTTTAGGATTGATGAAGAGTCTGCAAGCAAGTCACCATTCTCATCCTTGATCACGTTTACCCTTGACTGATATCCGTTCTTAAATTCCTTTATACCCTTATATAAATCTCGAATGTTTTTATTCTTACTATTTGTTTCTACCTCATTCAGTTTTTCCTTCAAGTAACCTCTCTTTTTATTCCCTTGTTTTGTTAATATATTTAAAAATGTTTGTTTTTGTAAATTTAATTATTTACTTGTGTTTGATAGGCGTCCGATTTTTTAGGATGTGAAACAAGTATGTTTCTTTATACAGGCCAGGTCTCGCCTATTAATAGCCCATAGGTGATGGGCAATAAAATTTTTACAAGGCAGGCATAACAAAGTTTGTTAACAAATGCCATTTCACATTTAAACTAATAAATTAAGTAAAAATTAAAATAAAAAATAATAATTTTACCGTACCAGGAGGCGAACTCACAACCTCGGGAACAGATGTCAGACATCTTACCACTGGGCCACACACTGCTCGTAAGGTTTATGACATTACAGACTGATGACTTTCAATGAAGAGACACCACAGCAATGCCTTGCAGTGGGTTACGTTTACACAAGTGAACCGGGCGATAGAACTAGCATTTCTATCGACCAAGAGTCGACCCATTCTTTTTGCTGCTAAGTATACAAAATAGGCCCATAATATAATATATTGAATATATTTATTCCCTTTTTCTGTTATGGGGTTCTCAAAACATTACAACCAACTTATTAGTTATTATATGCTTATGTGGCAACAGTAATTATGTTTAGGCTATTGAGAGGATTGGAGAGATCATTTCTCTGAGATATTTGGAAATAAACAAAGGAATGTTTGTCAGCAACATTTTTGAATAGCCACAAGTAATGGACACTGCGTGATTTCTTGACGCTATAATAATGTTATCAAAATCAAGCTGCCATGTTACCTGGACTTGGAGACACAGAAGATCAAAGTTTATAGAAATACGTTTTGCAACACTCTATTTGTAAAGTACTTGTAACGCAGAAGTGCTACATGCAGAAACTGCTATAAATGTTAATGTAGTGTACTCATATTACTGCAGAAATGTGTATATATATATATATATATATATATATATATATATATAATTCCAAATGTCGTAAATTGTAATAAATGTTTAAAATCCTCTCTTTTTGACAGGATCGTATATTTTACGCACTATCCGCAGGTTGGATCGTACGATCGTACATGATACCAAATTATCGCACATGTACGATCCAGATCGTTTGCTTGGCAACAGTACTTCGGAAGTATTCTATACGTAGTGATAGAAATGTGTGTAATTTTGAAACATGGAAACCTGGAAAAAGGCGTGTTAAACATATAAAATATTCGATACATCGGATTCTTATTCAATGAGCGCAGTATGGGCAATTTCACTGCCTTTTTCATGAGCTTCGAGACCATGAAGATAGTAATTTTTTCACTACTTCAGAATGTCACGGTTATCATTCTATCATCTGTTGGAAAAAGTGACAGACGCTGCACACCTAGGAAACTTTTTTTCTGAATTTTCTGAAAGTTCTGAGAGAAGGAAAGCTAGGAACATATTGCACGCCACCGGCGTCAGTCGGCTGAGGTGCTCACCTGTCGATCCGGAGTTCCACTCGGACGAGGGTTCGATTCCCAATTGGACTGATTACCTGGTTGGGTTTTTCCGAGGTTTTCCTCAACCGTAAGCGAATGTCAGGTAATCTATGGCAAATCCTCAGGCTCATCTCGCCAAATAACATCTCGCTATCACCAATCCCATCGACGCTAAATTACCTAGTGGTTGATACAACGTCGTTGAATTATCATCTAAAAAAACATACTGCAGTCTAAAAACAAAGAAACTTCTCTTTCTTACACAGATAAGCTTGAATGATCAGGGAAAGAAAGATGCTGCTAATTTTGTCATAAAAATAACAATTATTACACCCGAAAAGCGTATTTTACACAAAATAAAAAGAGCGTACATGTCAGCTATTATAAAGCCTATTCCACTAACTTCTGAGAAAGCTTTGTCTCTTGTTACAAAATAAATATGTTACCTCTAACTACTGTACAAAGTTTTATCATAATCTGTTAGACTAGACGGCATTTCGGAAGGCGGTTAGCTTCTATATGCGCCGTAGCATTTCTGGTATGTGACGTTACAAGCTTGTACAGTAGAACCAATCAGAATCAGTCTATAACAAGCACTTCCCGAGTTCGTTTGTTCACGTGCGAGTGTTTCAATACATTGAATAAGTAAAACTAACTATTACTGTGTGTATGTAAGGTAAATAAATGGAAGAAGAGACTGTAAAAGGACAAGTATTACACAAGCAGGCGCGGAAAATAGTGTTTAAGGTGTATAATTATTTTAAAAATTTTAAAGAGCAGAACGCTGCCGGCCATCTTGATGCTGGCAGCAACGTTGCCAACATGCAAGAAAGGACTGCAGAAGCATGTGGTGTAGGATTGAGAACCGTGCAAAGAATATTGTTAGTGAAGGAAAGAGGGTTTGTTTGGTGTCACGCTTACAGTAATCAACGGCTAAGGTCATTATTGTCTTTTGATCATTTAAATTCTCTCCTGCGCTATTTGTATTCCACGTGCTCGTGAAGTACGATGTGGCAATGTTGTACGCTGTCTTGCTCTCTCTATCTATCTCTCTCGACACAAACGCTAGCAGACTACCGCCTTCCGAATTGCCGTCGACTCTAGATAGAAGAAAACTTCTTAAATTTGTCTAAATTCACCCCTATAAGTGGGTAGTTTCCTTTACACAAATATAATTAGAGCTTGTATACAAAACAAATGTTACTCTTAATTACTGTATAATTTTGAAGAAAATCTGTTTCGTATGAGAAAAGTTATTAATTTTACCTAAATTCACCCCTACAATGGGACAGTTTCTTTTACACAAGTGTAATGAGAGTTTGTATACAAAACAAATATACTACCGTACCTATAACTACTGTGCAAAGTTTCATGAAAATCTTAAGATAGGAGAAAAGTTATTTTTTCCTCTAAATGCACCTCTTATAAGCGATGGTTTCCTCAAACGTAACAAGAGTTTCTATACAAAACAAATATACCACTTGTAACTACTATATAAAGTTTAATGAAAATCTGTTAAATAGGAGAAGAGTTATTAATAGTTATTAATTTTTCTCTAAATCCAGCCACTATAAGGGCTAGTTTCTCTTATACAAACGTAATCGGAGTTTGTACACAAAATGAATATACAACCTATAACTACTGTACAACGTTTCATGAAAATCTGTTAGATAAGACAAAAATTATTAACTTTTCTCTAAGTACACCTCCTGTAAGGGGTAGTTCCTTTGGACCAACATAATCAGTTTTTATACAAAACAAATATATTAAACTAAACTATTCCAAAACGTTTTATGAAAATCTGTTAAATAGGACAAAAGTTATTAATTTTTCTTTAAATACATCCTCTGTAAGAGGTGGTTTCCCTTGTACCAACGCAATCAGAGTTTGTATACAAATACAAATATACTACCCGAAATTATTGCACAAAGTTTTATGAAAATCTGTTACATAGGAGAAAAGTTATTAATTTTCTCTAGATGCACCCCATAAAGGGTAGTTTCCCTTACAAAAACGTTATCAAAGTTTGTATACAAAACAAATATACTACCTGTAACTACTGTACAAAGTTTCATGAATATCTGTTAATTAGGAGAAAAGTTATTAATTTTCTCTAAAGGCATCCCCTGTAGCAGGTAGTTTCGTTTATACAAATGTAATCAGAGTTTGTTTACAAAAAATGTATTACTTGTAACTACTGTACGAAGTTACATAGTAATTTGTTAAATAGGAGAAAAGATATTAATTATGGTCAGCTAGATTTACGTTTTGAACCACTGCGTGTCGCCGATCTTGGCGGCTAAAATCCGTCCTGTGTAAGCAGAAAACGCTGCCGCCCGTTGCGGGGACCGACTGCAAGACAGCGGCTGCAGTCGGTCTGCCGTCGGGGTCAGCGCTCGTGTGTAAAGCAATCGGCGTTTTCCATTTAAATACATTACCGACTGCATCCCCGCGACAAGCCGCTAAAAGTCGCTCGTGTGTAAGGGCCCTAAAGGTAGAAACACATTATTGCCACGGCACGGCACGAAATGTGATTTCCTGTGCTGTCACGTTCTGCATTCAATGTGTGGTATTCGTTTTCTCCATTTATTTACGTTGCTTAGAATCACACTATTCCCACGCCACGGACGCCACGTCCTCTCCTGTGTAGCACACGTGCCATCACGTTTAGATTTTCTGTCGCACCGGACATTGTTGGACGGTGGAGAGCACGTGCAGGTTCATTAGGGAGGAATATATCATTGAAAAAGTAAGGCAATATGAATTTATGTATAATTTTAAGTCATCCAGTTACAGAGACTTAAACATGAGAAAAGAAGCTTGGGAGGAAATAGGAAGAGAGATGAATATAAGCGGTGAGTACTGTATGTTAACTTATTTCCAAGAGCTATTCCATCTCAAATCGACCGAAATGTAGAGAAAATTGACCTTAAAATTTCTAAATGCAATGAAACTTTTTTTGTACGTAGAGAACAGTGATACAATGAGTATAAAAAATGCAAGGTTTTTTACTGATCGATTTCATACGGAATAGCCCATAAGTAAATCATTGATTCAACTTAACCTCATTATTACTACTATTTATTATTATTATTATTATTATTATTATTATTATTATTATTATTATTATTATTTTAGGAGGTACATCAGTGTAGATGCGACCATACACATAAAAGTGCATATTAACAATGACTACAACAGCTGTACTGTAGACATTAATATTAATTTTGCGATCTACCTCGACGAACAATATTTAATTGCCAAGGCACTGAGCCTAGAGAATTAAAATATTCCTTGAAGTTTTCTCGCACTTGAAAAGACTCGCGTGTACTGTTTCTTCTCAAGTGGTCTAGGTTTCTTAGGGCACAGGTTGGTAGTGAAAGTGCTTACACATCAGGCTCAAACATATTGTCTTTACATAGCATATTATGCAGGCAGCATGACGCAAGTACAATTCTATCGACCATGTTCGGTTGTACCTCCATATATCTTCAAAAAATTCTCCAACGAGCAGTCAAAATTCCGAATGCATCCTCGACCACATTTCTCGCTCGGAAAGTCTATAGTTGAAAATCTTTTTTGTTTCGTCTCCATCTAAATGGTGCCTGCCATATGGACGCAGAAGATATTTTTTAGTGGAAATGCTTCATCCCCAACAATTATGTTTGGTTTTGGCTCCCCATTTTCAACTAATGGAGCATTTTGTGGCACATTTAGAGTATTAGATTCCAGTTTTTT
Source organism: Periplaneta americana (assembly GCF_040183065.1). NCBI lineage: Eukaryota > Metazoa > Arthropoda > Insecta > Blattodea > Blattidae > Periplaneta > Periplaneta americana. The sequence continues at coordinate 14,973,041 of NC_091128.1, read as the reverse complement.
CCACAAAGCGTGAATTAGCAAAAACACACCCAAGAGCCTACATCAATTGTAATAAATTTATAATCCGCATCAACCAGAGCATTTTCCATGTCTTCTTCAAACTCTGAAGAAGTACTGGAACTACTAACCCATTCACCTTCCATCTCTGCTACAGAAAGCTACTGAATAAAATAGCGACTGAACAGATTGTAAGTTTAGTGTGAAGTGACATGGCGTGCACACAACGAGACACAGCACGTGCCTTCCAACTTATATGATCTCACAGGAGAACACATGCCGTGGCAATAATGTGTTTCCGGCTTAATACTACGTCCGCCACATCACGACTCTCACACTCAGGAGGCAGCAATAGTAAACGCTCTTTGCACTGCCCCAACTCTCGCTGCAAGTTCTGGGAGCTGAATGCCCCTTGTGAGCAGGCCTGAGTTAGTAGGTTATTTTACGACTCTGTATCAACATCCCAGGTTATTTAGCGTCTGAATGGAATGAAAGTGAAAATGCCGGTGAAATGATTCCGGAGTGTAGCACCGATAGTTATAGTCGGACTATCGGATCTGTGTCCCCGTAAGATATGAGAACTGAACCCTAATTCCTTCTCAGTCTCTGTAATTCATTTCTCTTCCTGGATTCGTATCTCTCTGTTTTCTATCTTCCTTTCTCTCCCCCACTACTCACAATTTTTAGCCTTCTTGCGGGTCAGTTTATTTGCAATTGTAGTCGAGTGTTGTCAACATGAATATGTAGCACGGAGTGATGAAAAAAAATATTTTTAAGCAAGTACTGTAATAGCATTTTTCGATGAAGAGAAACAAACAGGTCAATATCTGTTTTCTATAAATCAGGCAACGAAAAGAGCAGCTGCGATCATAGATGAGGCTTATTTTATTTCAATTGATTACGTATTAAAATTACTTAACTAATACTGATATAATACAATATTTTATGTAAATTATACAGTGTGCTTCCGGACTAGTGTTCAGGGATGATGGGGAAGGGTACATGTATCAATTTGAGATAAGGGACCCTGGTCCGGAAATGAGTGAGTCGAAAGTTACAAGCAAAAATAGTTGTGTTGAAGTGAAATAATTTTATTCCTCTGTACACCTTATTTATGTGTATTTATCTGTACATCTTACACATACTGTATTCATCTGACGTTGTTTACGTTGTCTACTTACAGTATTACATTCAGTGCGCTGTCTGACGGGTGGGGACAGGAAACTACACTAAAGCAATGCAGATAGCGTAATGTGTAACGGAATGGTCGGTCCTGACATGCACGTCTGTAGACAGCAGTGTATGTGTACAAGTTGCAGTGTCCAGTCGATCAGGTCTAGTACACGAGAGCGGAATATGCAGACCAGATTTTCGAACACGGGTGAGCCAAATGGGAACAGTAGACAAGCTCACAGATTGTATCGGGCCAAGCACCACATAGGAGACATCCGGCCCATACCATTTTTTCACGACTGTTCCAAAAGTTAAGGGAAGGAGGACACGTGGTGCCAAATTACAATTCCATTTCCACACAACTATTTTTGCTTATAACTTTCGACTCAGTCATTTCCGGACCAAAGTTCCTTATCTCAAACTGATACATGTGCCCTTTCCCATAATCCCTGAAAGTTTGTAACTCCAGCCCGGAAACATACTGTATAGGCACCTAATAAAGAAAATCAGGAGAGAGAGAGTCTGTGCAGGAGATGAAAAGCTAGAATCACCAGGGAAGAACAGACCAAGGAAACCTTTAATTTTATAATTGTAGATGATATGTATTTTAAGAAAAAAAAAATACAAGAATTTTATGCTATGCAGAAAGAATTTCCGACTTTGAAGAAATTATTGAAGGTTACGAGAGAAGTAATAAATTTCCAAGGTGAGAGAGAAACGTTACGGATTAATAGAAGAGGAAGTAGCTAGATTTGTTACCAACTTGGGTGAAAACAGGAACAACAGCAGCAGCAATAGTAGTGATTCAGATTCAGATTGAAGGGTTCAGAATCATAGTGGGCCAAGCGCCATTTACTAAAACCGTAGAAACAGGGGTTAAAATGAAATTTTTACTATAATTCAATGGAAACATATAATAAGTAATATAAAGTATACACATTAAAATTAAAGGATATGTCAATCTTCAATAAACTATGGTATTCACTTAACTTTAACCCTTGCTTTCTCCGTTTTTAATAAATGGCGCTTGGCACACTATGGCTCTGAACCCTTCATATGTCCGGGATATACCCTCTGTAATTTCATGCATAATACAAGTATTGGTCTTGTGTAAATGTGTAAATTATTTTCATAAGCATAAATTAGAACTCCTGCACATTATCAGTATGTTATGTTATATGGTATGTAAATAAGATCGTAGCATGTAGTAACTTGGCCATAGCAGGTCCCTAGCTCGGATCAGAGAGAAAGAGGGTACATGACTATGTGTTTATTAATTCCTACAATTTTATAATTTTATTAGGACTTGAAGATCACGTTCTAAACTTAACAAAATAGGATAATGAGGTGAAAGAGAAGTATTTATGATGAAAACATTTCTCTTTAAAAACGAACTAGATTCCCTTCACGTAGTTTCCATTTAACCAAAAAATATCCACTGTAATCATATAATTATTTCCAAATAATCGTAGAAGTCAATCAATGTCATTAGGCCTACTTGAATTAAATTATGAATAAGTAATAATTAACCTCACATTATTAATAAGCAATATTCAAGAGACATAGCATTCTTTGACGGAAGTTTGGCAACATCCCTATTCGGCAAGGTTCGTGGCCTGCAATTTGACGTGGTGGGAGGAAAGCTGGTGGAATGGAGTGAGTAGAGGCGTTAACTTTTCCAAGAACGATGACAGCGCTGAAGGTGCAAAGATCCGATTGTCCGACAATACCTAGCATTTGCTCATATTGGTTGACTGAAAACCCCGGAGAAATCTCAACCAGGTAACTTGCTCGCCCGGGATTCAAAGTCGGGCCACCTAGTTTCGCGGTCAGAAGCACTAACCGTTAACTCCGTAGGTGTGGACAATTCCGAAGGGAAAGTTTGTTTTTAAAGCCTTTTAGATTTGCAATACGGTACGGTACATAATAACAAAAACCATGTTTTGTTTTAATGATTTTATTTTCTCTAGTTGTTTTACATACTTTACATTTTCTACGTGTTTTATGCGTAATTTATGACACATAGAACATAAAATGGCACGTGCATAAAATGCCACAATTTTATCTGTAGTAATGTCTCGAGAGGTCTGAGATTTACCTGAGAAATCTCAGACCTCGAGTGGCATTTATTAGGACTATTTCGTGAATAAAATAAAAATGTAAATAATATATCCCTAAAATTCGATTACAAAATGTTAATAATAATTGTATATTAACGAATACTTAACCTATTCAGATATTGTGAAGTTGAAATACTCGTAGATGAATATCGATTACTGCAACAAAGAAATTCGACGTTATTATTTAGTAATGCCAATTACGAAAAGCGAAATACAGGTTTAACAATGTTAATTACATGTACTCCACTTTTCTCTTATTATAACATAAATGCATTTTCATTTTCTGCTGAAATCATAATTTAATTTAACAGTAACAGTGGGGACAGCTATATACCAATGCTTATGTATTCACAGCGAGACATGTTGCTACACAGTGAAGCCATCTCTGTGTAGATAGGCCTAATTAAAATATTAATTTTATTACGCCATACGGAAAGCAGTTTGATGAAAAGCCCTTATTATTACTATGCAAGGGCATTGGGTTTGATATGAAATGATGTTACATAAATTTGAACATCTGACTTTCTATTAAATGTTTCATTTCAATTTCAAGATACAATTTTATAGGCTACTTATGGGTTATGTTACCTGTGGGAGCAGGACCAATGTCAGTTGTGTCTTATTTCGACCGTTACAATCAGTGCTACACGAAAGCATTTTTTTATAGCTCGACAAACGCATTCTCGCTGTAGTGTGTAACGGAACTAAAGCTGCATCTACACCGCAGGCAGTGATCTACACAGTTCAATATTCCAATCGCGTATGCGTGCAGTCTGGGAAGAATATTGAAAGAATCAAGTTTAAAAGCTACGTTCAATTAAGATGCATGAAGACTTTGTGTCTACATGGTGCACCGTTGTGAACCTCGTCTTCACTCCGTAAATATATTAATTAATATTAAATATCAATCTTGCATTCATTGCTTTAAAGTTGAAAGGAAAGGTTAACCGTGTAGTTGCATCTTAATGTATTCATGATCATCAATTTACGGGGAAACAGTTGGCGACGACTAAACAAAAGAACGACCTTGCGGTAAATTGATAGCGATAAATCTAGCTGCAAAAATTATCGCAAAGTCTGACTGTGATTGGTTGGAATTCAAAATTTCATTACACTTCATTGGTCGAAAATGGAAAGACGTCATATAAACGAAATAGTCCACGTAACTTCACAATCCTTAATCCAAATAGACCACACTTAGAACAAAAGCAAAAAAATATATTACTAAAGAATATAATCCATGCTGAAAAAAAAAAACTTCAATGAGTACCTGTAGAGAACGAAACCAAGAGGAGAAGAAATGCCAGAACTGAGAAACAAGAATGTAAACTGAAATGGAAACAAATACAGATGACAACCCTACGTCTCGGCTTCATAGAAATCAGGGAAGTACTGCTGTGATGAGTTATACGCCTAACTATGGCGTCACTCATACGAAGCAGAACAAATCGGCGGCACTGCGAACGAGCTGGCGCAGTCAGGTGGAAACCAGAGTTACTCTTGCGGTAAATAAAGCCAGCGAATAGTACTGTACATGGGTTCTCTATATTTGTTGTTCAGTGCTCTACGATTTTCAACCATCCATGCTTTAGGTTATAATTATTGTTTCATTGTTTTTAAGTGAGTTTATCAAGATTACATAGGTAATGCATAATGATAATTCGACAAATAAAGATTTCTTTTGTAATCTCGTTTCACTGTTGTTTCATTACGGCCTGGAAAGCAGTACACATGTTGATAACTAGTTATTCCCTTTACTGCAATGTCCATTCAGACATTTTATAACCAAATCATGTAGGCTATGTACAGTATGTATGTATGTATGTATGTATGTATGTATGTATGTATGTATGTATGTATGTATGTATGTATGTATGTATGTAGTAATAATAATAATAATAATAATAATAATAATAATAATAATAATAATAATAATTAGATAATTTAAATATTTATCCTGTGATATATTATATAACCATTACACATTGAGAAACTTGAAACAACTATTATTGTTAGCGAGATTTGTTTGAAAAATATTTCCTCAGTCAATCGTTTCCCAACCTGTGGTTCGCGAACCCTCAAGGGGTTTTACTGTATCCATGTAAAGGCAGATAAAAATAACGCAATTGTAATTATGACTAAAGAACAATATAATGAGAAAACTACAGATTTTCTAGTAAAATCCAAAATAGAAGAAATAAAGCAGGACCCAACGGACTCTTACCAAAAACAATTTAGAATAGCATTAAAGTCAGCACCATACATCATTCCAGAATCAGAAGTTAATAAATATATAAATATGAATCCTTCAATACCAACCTTAAAAGCTTTGCCTAAAACCCAGAAAACCGTTCTTTCAATCCGACCAATAGTTAACAATATGAATTCACCTAATTATAAACTTAGTAAATTTTTACAGAAATGGTTACAACAGACTCTTAATATGAACAATGTATATACAGTAAAATATACAAAACATATAGTTGATGGATTGAAAAATATCTCAATTGATAAGGATACAAGACTAATGTCATTAGACATAGAAAATTTATATACGAACATTCCTGTTCAAGAAACAATAGAAGTAATTAAAACAAAGCTTATTGAAAATAAAATTCACGATTCAATAATCAAACAAATAGTTCAGTTAATAACACTATGTACGTCACAAAATTATTTCACTTTTAATCAAAAAATATATAAACAGAACAGTGGTTTAGCAATGGGCAGTCCGTTATCGGGCATATTAACAGAAATCTTTTTACAACACATAGAAGAAGAACACATTCCAAACTTACTAAATAAACACGGTAAAATATATTACCGCAGATATGTAGACGATACTATCATAATACACAACAACAAATCGAGCAGTGATTCCATTGCATACGATTTCAATCAAATTCACAAAAATCTAAAATTTACAATTGAATTGGAAACAAACAAATCCATACCATTTTTGGATATAAAAATAATAAAACAAAAAAGTAACCTATCCTTCGACATCTATAGGAAACCAACACATACTAATCATACTATACCAGCAACTTCAGAGCATCCTCCTGCCCATAAATTAACTATGTTTCACTATTTAATTAATAGAGCACTCCAGATTCCCTTATCCCGTACAAAATACAGGAAAGAAATACAGAACATTCTTGACATCGCGCATGAAAACGGTTATAATAGAACATTAATTAGAAAACTAATATCAAAGAAAGAAAATGAACAGAAAATGAAAAGTTCGTCCACTTTATCTAGATCTACTAAAGAGAGCAACAAAAACGTGGTCGACTTTGACTTATAATAAAATAATTTCTAACAAATTAGCACATTTTTTCCAAAAAGAAAACATAAAAATAGCATACAAAACTAACAATAAAACCAACAATAACATTAATAACCATTTGCACCATATTGATAAACTTAATAAGAAAGGAGAGTATATGTTAAATTGTAAAACCTGTAATGCCAAATACATTGGGCAAACAAAACGGAACTTCAAACTAAGATATAAAGAACACATCTCCGATTTTAAACATAACAGAGCAAAGTCAAAATATGCATCCCATCTCATTCAAAACGGACACGAACTTGGCTCAGTAAATGATACTTTAGCAATAATTAAAACATATAAAGATAATACTCATATAAATACAGCGGAAGAATATTATATTTCGAAATATTATAAAAGAAATAAATCTTTAATTAATGAAAATTTACCCAACTTACAGAACACACTATACAACATATGACCTGATGTATTCATGCGCGCACTGTCCACATCTTCCTCAGACCATGATACACGTAGTCGTCACACAGTCCTCACACAACCACCACATACTCAACATCTAAGAAGGCACGTCTACACTGAGTAAGTCTATATAGATATTTTTATGCTGTTTTGGATAATATAAATAAAAAGCTTGATTTATACATTCACTTAACTAAATTATAATTTCAAATTGCTACTAGTACATAATAACCGCACACAAATATTTATTTTCGTAACTATTCCATTACCCAAAATAACAGCACCGAATTTTGACCTTCATTTAAATTCATATGATGCCAGTCAAATATTCTCTTCATCAATATCATTAGCAGTGATTTATTTATTCAATATTTGATCTTTTTCAGTTAATTCTGATACTTGACTTGCGCCATACCACACGTTCATTACAATTACAGTATTAGATATCGACAATACATCGCCATGTAAGTTTCTTCCATTTAACATATCATACAAATTAAATGTTAAATCGGTTAAAATTGGGTCATCAACTTATTGATTTTAATTACTTCCAGATTGGAGGAACAGCATTATCAACAAAATCAAATATACATTATTAATCAACATCAAACAACCCAACGTATAATACATTGGCATTTATAATAAAACCATATAAACTTGAAAAATATTCAAATAATTACGTGACACAAACCATGATGCATACGCTTCTGAATGGTGGAATTATATTTATTATTGTGAAACAGAAATAGGAATATAATAAATCTAATTACTGTAATTTTGCAACTCTTCACATTCATATCTTTTATCTTATTTTATTATTTTTATCACTTTTAAATCATGTCATTTTATTATATATATACATATATATGTAAATCAATATTTTTCGTAAACTATACGTGTATTTTTAAGTAAGTGACAATCAAGGCAGTCATATAAGAATGTCAATGTGTATCACAGCAATGTTGGTTTTTAATATGTCTCATTTTGCATGCCACTAAATATGTTTTGTATTTGTAGATATTATCACAGTCTACTATATACAGTCGCGAAGCTCAATATGTAGTAAAAATGCAAACATGGGTAGTTGCCCACCACTAGGATCGCTACTATCGCCTCATCATCGCAGATCTCTCTCCTAGCAGACGTCAAAATATGTTACACTTTCGTTGTCGTGTTCTTTTGGAAAAATTAACACCTCCCTTCCATTATTTAAATATTAAATGCATACAGTTAATTCATTATTTTAATGAAGTATATTAAATTCCACCATAAACTCCAAGATACCTGCAAGAAATAAGTAATATAATTTTTGTTTGTGCAAAACGAACTGAAATTTACTATAACAGCTTCACTCATTCAAGATTATAGCGATAATTAACTATGAAACCAATAAATATTAATTTGCATTTCCCTTTACAACAATAATAATGGAAATATGAATTAATGGAGTAACTTACGCGTACCGGTACTTGTAGTGTAGGCTTACGTAGTTAACGAAGTGGGATGAGGTTAAGCAATAATAATCACACCAGAATTGGAAATAAAACGTGATCAATAAATATTATTGTAACAGACTTTTTCTACGTCTCTAGTAAAGCAACAAATAAAAATAACAACAAAATTAACAGCTATAATTAAAAACACATCCTTCGAAAAAAAATAGGCCTAAGCAATAATAATCCCACCAGAATTGAAAATAAAACGTGATCAATAAATTTCATTAAAACAAACTTAATTTTTCTACGTCTTTAGTAAAATAACACATAAAAATAATAACAAAATTAATAGCTACAATTAAAAATATATCCTCTGAAAAAAAAAAGTAGACCTAACCTTTATTTCTCTGGAAATTTAGCAGCATAAGTGACAGAATTTTAACCGGTATCTAATGTCCTTTCGGTTAGACTGAAACATTTCATTGTGAAATTTAAGGATATAATGTATTCTAACAGTCACAAAGAACTTCAAAATTAAGAGTTTTGTTTCTGCACGGCATCCTTGTGGAAGCCCAGGAACCTTTCTGAATCTTTCGGAAAAAGGACAAAGGATAACTCTGGCCTCTTTCTCTTACTGTTGCTACAATTTATAGCACTACAAACGTCTCCTCCTTGTCCCATATTATTATTCCAATTATTATATTTTAGCCATTAACATTTTCATTACAACCAATAACGAACATTTCACAAGCATCAATGTGAAATACGCAACGAGCTATCACTCGATAGAAATACGACACAGTCCAAAGTCGACCATGGACAGTCTATTGATTCTAGTTGCTAACCGCTTGGAGCGCTTTATCACGAGATTTGCAAAAAAACACCTCAAGCTTCGCGACTGTATATAGTAGACTGTGATATTATGTAGAGAGCACTGATATTACTGAAATATACTTCGTATCTGATGATGTTGGCGTAGACCAACGAAAACGTTCACACGTCTTTTAAATATGTAATGTAAAGGTGTAGCACCTTAAACATATGCTGTGAAGTCAGTGACTGAAATAAATACTTTTAAGATGTATTATTGTTCCCTTCATTTCTGTGGCATTGTCACAATAATAATAATAATAATAATAATAATAATAATAATAATAATAATAATAATAATAATAATAATAATATTTAAAAATTAAATTAACCCTATAATGCCCATTTTTACATATGTGTAACATCGGGAATTTATCACATTATTTGCACAATAAATTAATATTTACCGAGAATTTCTGTTTTACAGTTATGTAACAAAGTTAGGAATGCATTTGATTTCGCTACAATGGAAATTCAGTCTGCCTATTGTGTTCTGCAATTTGTGTTCTAACAATACTAACAACAATACCGCGACCTGTGTAAAAAAACAGTTACATGGCTGTCAGGCCTTTGATTTTAGATGTTAATGTGGAATTTCAACAAACTTATATTTAATTTCGTATTTTCAACAATAGCCTACTTCTTCTTTCCTTGTGGCAAATGCAGTAAGTTGTCAGTGTATCAGAATAGCTGCCGTTCACATTAAACTGGATAACTGGTTGAAAAGTGGAAGTTTAAGAAGAAAAGATTGTTTAACAAAATCGCAAGTTAGTGTTGTGTCAACAGGTCATTCTGATTCTAGTGATGTGTGTCAATCCAACAAAAGTGAACCGTGTGTAAAGAAAAGAAAGTACGATGATAATTACATTAGGTTTGGATTTTCATATATATATAGGTGACGAGGACTGTCCAAGCCTACAGTGTTTGTTTGTGGCGACATTCTTGCTAACAGTAGTCTGAAACCTTCTCTACTTAAACGCCATTTATAAACTAAACACTCCACCCACGTGCACAAATCTGCTGATTTTTTTTACACGAAAAGCTAACGAGTGGAAAAATAATTTTACTACTTTTGTATCCGCTGCAAACAGTGACAATGAGAATGCTCTTGAAGCGTCTTATCGCGTTAGCTACAGAATTGCTAAAACTGCAAAACCTCATTCAATAGCTGAAGATTTAGTGCGGCCATGTATAAATGATGTAGTACAGTGCATGCTTGGAGAATCTTTCACAAAATTCAATAGGGTACTATTGTCTGACAATACCATCAACATGGCAAATTATGTCGAAAATGAAATTTTGGAAAGAGTTCGTGCCAGTCCTTCTTTTGCGATTCAACTTAACGAATCGACTGATGTTGCCAATTTAGCAATTTTGTTATTTTTCGTCCTTTATATTAATGGGGAGTCTGTAGAAGAGGAGCTACTAGCAAACCTTTAAAAGAGAGTACTGGAGGAGATATATTTACGTTAACCGACGAATACTTTCTGGAAAATTCAATAGACCGGACTCACTGTGTAGGCATTTGTTCAGATGGTGCGAAATCTATGACAGCTGTTGTGCTGGGTTTGTTGTCAAAGTGAAATCGGTAGCGCCAACGCTTCTTGGACACAATGTTGCATTCATAGACAGGCTCTTGTTTCTAAACGCATGCCCGATGGATTGAAATGTCTGCTGAATGATGCAGTGAAAATAATTAATTTTATTGAGGCTCGCCCTAAAAATTCCCGCACCTTTGCAGTGCTTTGTGAGAAAATGGGAAACTTTTATAAGTGTTTATTGTCTCACGCTGAAGTTAGGTGGCTATCTCGAGGTAGAACCATTTCCAGACTGTATGAGCTTAAAGACGAAGTTTACATATTTCTCACCAGCCATGCCTTTCACCAAGCAAAGTGCATGGAAGATGAAATCTGGCTTCAGACTTTAGCTTATTTGACAGACATTTTCTCAAAAATTAAGAGTTTAAACTTATCTCTTCGGGGTCAAACATAAATGTTTATATTGTGCAAGACCGTATCGAATCATTCATTAAAAATCTTCATTTTTGGGAAACTTGTTTCAATAGCAATCAAACCGAGTGCTTTGATATCCTTCACGACTTCCTGGTGAAAATCATCTTTCTTTGGACGAAAATGTCAAGAACATGGTTAAAGAACATTTGAAGGGACTTGGAAACACCTTCACAGAATATTTATCTGCTATTTTCAATAATAACAATTGGATTTGCAATCCCTTCGAAGAGTCAACAATTTTAGAATCCTCATTAAGCGTAGATGAAAAAGAGCAGCTTCTTGAAATTTCCACTGATTTTCAGTTAGAGAAAAGTTATAAATCTTTGTCATTAATTGGTTTTTGGTTGATTTTAAAGGAGTTCCCGGTGTTAACGAATAAAACGATAACGACTTTATTACCCTTTTCACCCACATATTTGTGCGAAAAGTCGTTATCTTCATATGCCCATTTAAAAATAAATACAGAAACAGACTTTGTGCTGAAAGTGATTTGGGACTTTATTTAACTTCTGTAGTTCCTGACTTCAAAGCTCTGTGCCATGGAAAGCAGGCGCAACCTTCTCACTGAATTCCAAGGAAGCTGAGATGAGTAATTACAATGAAAACTTGTATTTAATATTACAACTAGCCCTACACGTTGTGTAACTTTTAAGCCGTAACTAGAGTAACTATAGGTTTTAACCGTTAAGGGTTAAGTTCATTTAGGGCTATTAAACCTTTTGCTTGGAAATAAATATTATGCATGTCTACTGCGTGTATATTTAATAGTCAGTGGTTCACCTAACTCAGATCGTTGTGGAAGGAGTTCGGAGTCAAAAAAGGTTGGGAACCGCTGCCTTAGTCTATTCTTAAATTGATTTGATGTCAAACTCTTTGACATTATTCGGTAGGGAATTCCAAAGTCAAGGAACAGCCACAGTAAAAGAAGATGGGTATCAGGATGTTCGGTGGGAGGGTATGGATAATATTGAGGAGTGTTGTCATTGTGTGACTGGACTATGATAGATGGATAAATTTTGAAAACGAAACGCGAGATAGACAGAAGTGGAGATATGCAAGATATGAAAGAGGAGGGAAAGACATGGATTTTCCAACGATCTTCTAGTTATACGGAGCCAGGACAACATTTCGAGGTATGGTGTTACGAATATTGGAGACGAAACGGACGCACATATTATGAACACATTCTGTGTGTGTGTCTGTATCTGTGTGTCTGTGTGTATGTATTATATAGCAAACGCTCTATCCAATTTTCTGTGTCAGAAGCAAAGAATTCTCGTTTAAAATCAACAAATCTAACTTTATTATAAGAACTTTCTTATACTTCTTGAAGAAGGAAATAAAAACTTCACTGTGATATGAACAACTGTTGTATTTTTATTGTAAGCTAGGATCCTTTCATCCTAGCACAGAGAGTAGTTAAGACTCATAAGTAGAGCTCAGCGTTCGATCACCGACCAACTGGAATCAGATTAACTGAGTACAGAGGTTAGCTCAAACCAGGCTGCAGAGTTAGTATATTCAGTTTCTGATATGCAGTGAAGTATAAGAGTATCTTGATAATCGAATTGTGCTCTCAGTGCGTTTTCTTTATTCTAAAGCTAACCGATTCTTAGGCTGATTGAAGCTGTCGACCTCTACGATAAATTGCATTGTTCACAACAAACATTATTGTAACATAGAGAGAGAATGATGGTGAAATTCATCAGGAACAGCAAAAGGAATTGGCTGGATCAATGGCGAAGGATAAACTATTCACTGAAAGATACACTGCAAGGGATGGTAAACGGGAGAAAAGTTCGGAGCAGAAGAAGATATCAGGCGATGGATAACTTTAAGATATATACGGATATTATGTGAAAACTAAGGGGAGGGAGGGAAATAGGGACGATTGGAGAATGCTGGGTTTGCAGTGTAAGACCTGCCCTTGCGCAGAAAACTATTAATGAATTAATCATAAAACCTGTGTAGGACAAGTATCGCTCCCTTGATTGTGCTTAACAGACTTCATTTCAAATCGTTTCTTAATGCTGGCTACAAATGATATAAACGCATTGTAACCAGATTAAACCACTCATACCGTCCACAACTTAACCTCATATAAAATCAGATGATTGATGAAGTAATAACATTAGCGTACCAGTACCTATTTTATGACTTGTGTATAATGTTTATTATGAAACACAATTTAGTCAGCTAATAAAATTATTTTATGAGTTTAATAATATCGGGTAATATTATGATTGTGTTTCTGAAACAGGCTCCTGATTGTAACATAAACATCTCCAACACATTCCTTGTAATACTTACAAGATCAAACAGCTGTCTAGATGGTATGGGGACGCAACAGCAGAAGGCAGTAAGGTTGTATGTAGAAAGTGAGTTGGTTGCTGCTGTTGTCTCGGAATGCAGGTCATTGCCTCGTGTACAGGTATGTTGCACATCTCTTATTGTGTAATTCTTAGCACTACCGACATTTGTTGTTTCACAGCTCGGGATACTAGAGGCTTCAATGCGAAGACATGAGCTGGCAAAGGAATTTGGATGTACATCTCGAGTGATTATAAGTATTATAAAATTCGACTTTCCAATATATGTGGAATTCTCTGAACCAGACGTCCCTTCCCTTGCTCCGATGTGATTTTCATAGCGAAGAAAAGGACATAATACAAAACAAAAAAGCGAAAGTAAAATATACATTTTAAGAGAAATAAATAAACATATAAATGTGTCGAAAGTAAGCAGTAACAATTTCGAAAACTTTTAGAAATAGGGACAGGTTAATGGTTAATGCCTTTCTGAAAGAAACTTCTAACAGAGAATGTAGAGCTTCAGTGAATTAAGATATTGACTAGTGATAAAAAACACAGGAATAAAGGCACATTGAAGCCAAACAATTTGTCACTTGTCCGAATTCTGAGGCCTTCAGAGCAATGAATCTTCCCCCTCCCAGACAGTGAGTATTTTTTATTTTCATCATCGACATGTTTCTTTAGAAAGCACTTTGCCATCATGCGTATGGGACATGGAACTAGGTTCATGAGAGTAAATTTTAGGAGCCGATTGGGAGAGAAATGGTGCATTGCTCGCAGAAACATGAGCATCCACGATTATACCTGCCCTGAGTATTATCATTTGCATTCCCGTGAATTAGAATTTCCATCTTCCAAATGGAAAGCACATTGCTTTTCTAGTCGTTCGATGAACAATGTTGCAAGGAAGAAAAAAAATTATTTCTTCCTCACCAATGAAAATTTAAATTCCGAACAAAGAATAGAATAAAATGGAATAGAATAGAATGTTTTATTTTCGCTGGCAGAGTTAAGGCCATAAGGCCGTCTCTTCCACTCAACCAGCCTTAATTAATACAATAGTTACATACATATTGAAATTATGAATATTTACAATACACTTAAAATATTCTCCAGCAATACTCTTCAGTTAAGTTTTAACGACCAGTACATGTTTATTTAAATTGAGATAAAACCTATAAGAAAAAGTAATAATTTATGAGCTAATGTAATTCAATTCAGACTATATGCAATATGTAAAGTATTATAATCAAGGTGAGATAGCTAGTTGGTTAAAATGAGAATTAATTTAATAGAAGTTTACTAGAACTACGTTATAGGGAGCAAAATTTAAATGTAAAATCTATAGCTATAATGAGAATATTAATGTAATTAGATTTTGCAATTAGAGGTTTGGATTCTATTTAGAGAAATTAATGATAATAATAAAAATGGACAGATGTTAGTTTCATTATAAGTAACAAATATTAATCAGTAATTAATCTGTTAAGTAAGAATTAATGTAATTTGGACCTAAATGAAGTTATTGTCCAACAACGCCTTACATCTTATACCGAATTTCTCACACCTCTGCTCCCTCTTACTTATTTGTCCGATTCCACAGTCTTTCTCGCTATCATAACTTGCCGTAAATACTCGGTCACAATATGATAACACGCTAGAAATATCACTCAACACATCATCTCTTTCTTCTTCATCTGCCACTGTTGCTACTTCTCGTCACTGGAATTCTCTGCCGCCTGAAGTCAAGGGCTGCCGAACTTTAATTTCTTTTAAATGTAAATTGGAAAAATATTTTATGAAGAGTTGCCAGACTTAACGCGTTGCAAATATTTAATGCAATGTATTCCACTGCATTCATATTTATTTTTTGTTTCTTATTTTTATTGTGTAATCATGCAAATCGTGTTTATTTATCACTTAACAACAATATGTATCCCTCTGTGTTGTTTTTTTATTATTTTTTTATTTAGTCTATTTCTTTATTGTGTACATTTTATTCAATTGTCTGTTTCTGGTTTAATTATGTGAATCCTACTTATTTCTAATTAATACTATTATCTATTCCAATGTGTTTATTTTTATTTTTTACTGTGTACTTTTATACAACAAAGACAATAATAAAGACAATACTACAAACTAATGTCGTTTCGGTTGCGTCCGTATGTGAGTTTTGATGAAGAACATGAAACTGACGCCCGTGATTTTCAAACAGCTGTATGTCAGATACTGTTAAGAACAGAGTATATGTTCATATAAAATTTTCTGTTCAGAATCATCAATATTATGTATGTATGTATGTATGTGTATGTATGTATTTATTCACACTGCAGTGGGTATATACCCGGTGGCAGTGGTAACTAATTACACTCAATAATGACAATAATAAACTTATTAATTAAAAATACAATTAATACTAATAATAAATAATAATAATAATAATAATAAATACTAACAATAATTATAACAATAATAATAACAACAGGGAATATACTAAATTAAATGAAACGATCACTTCAAATAACATTTGGAATAAATCTAATTTGTATCTTAAAACTAAGATCGAACTAAAACCCACGAGTATGATATGTTCACATCTGCACAAGTACCTTTCAAATTACACTCATTTCTCTGTCAACTCACTCACTGCAATGGAACTACGGCACATTTCACTGATTCTATCCTGATTTCACTAACACTTCAAAAACATTTCACTGTTCAAATACTATGCACTGCCACTATAAACTATAAAGCTTCACTGACAGGAACACATTTCACTTACACAGCACACATCACTGACACGACATACTTCTTTACTGATACAACACACTTCACTGACACAACATAATTCTTTACTGATACAACACTTCAATAACAACATATCATTTACACCCTTTAAATACTGTGTATATTTACCATCTATTAGTAAAGTCCTTAAGCCTATTTTTAAATACATTTTTGGTTGTTGGTAAAGCCTTTAGTAAGTCTGCAGGTAAAGCATTCCAGTCCCTGATAGTACGATTGAGAAAAGAAAACTTTCCAGTGTCCGTCCTCTGCCTTCTTTCCCTCAATTTATGAGTGGTCGTTCCTTGAAGAGTAATTTGGCGGCTGCAAACTATTTTTTATTTCTCTCCAGGCAGGCTCACCTCTGTATGTTTTGAACAGTGCGCATAATCGAATTCGCGTTCTCCTGTCCGTGAGTGTGTCCCATTTTAATGGTGAATTTTTCCGACAACACTTAAGAGCCCATTTTTGAATCTTTTCCAGTGTCTTAATATGTTCTAATCTGTAAGGACCCCAACATGCAGCACCATATTCCATTACTGGACGTACTAGTGATTTATATGCAATCTCTTTGGATTTATCAGAACCTTTTCTTAGTACCCTCATCACAAAGTGTAACGCTCTCCATGCTTTTCCCGCTGTGTCCGTAACGTGTTCCCCCCAGCCGAGATCGCTGCTAAATGTTATTCCGAGGTATTTACATTTGTTAACTTCCGGAATGGTTTCACCCCCTAACGTATACGATGCGACTATTTTATTTCTTTTCCTTGTAAAGCTGATGGCTTTGCTCTTTAGAGAATTTATTTTCATTTTGTTGGCTATTGCCCAATCGTTTATTCTATTGAGGTCATTCTGGAGAAGAGTAGTATCTTCATGGCTTTTTATTTCCCTGTATACCATACAATCATCCACGAATAAGCGAACCCTAGACAAGATATTAACTAGCAGATCATTTACAAAAGCCAAGAATAGAAGAGGCCCTAAGACACTCCCCTGCGGGACCCCGGAAGTAATTTCAATTGGGTTCGATAATTCCTCCCCTACCCGTACTCTCTGAGTGCGACAAGTTAAAAATTCCTTGATCCACTGGAGCACTCTGAAGTCAATCCCCGTTGATTGTAGTTTAACCAACAATATATCGTTTGGGACTACATCGAATGCGCGTAAAAAGTCAATAATCACTGTATCTACTTGGCTATTGGAATCTATTCGGTCTTCTAAATCCTGACATACCGTTACTAATTGACTCTCACATGAATAGCCCCCCCGAAATCCATGCTGACAGTTATGTAACCAATTTGAGTCATCCCAATGCTGCCTTAGATAAGCTGAAATCAAGTGTTCCATCTGTTTGCAAACCACAGAGGTAAGGCTGACCGGTCTGTAATTTTTTGTATCTGAGCGAGACCCTGGCTTATAAATTGGCACCACTATTGCATCTCACCCCTCACACCATGTACCTTTTCTCCTTATCACTCTATATGTATGAGTAAAGTATTTTATATTGAAAAGTAAGAAACATGTAATCATCAATTATTGTTTTTAAACAATGTTAATTGATCATTTTGATTCTGATTCTAAGGCCAATGGATCATTGGCACAAAGATAAGTTTGGTTACCACCTGACTGTACATGTTTGTTTTGCTAGTTTGTTGACGTTGAGAGTTGCTTCTGCCATACCTCAGCCAGTCGCTCGCAAGTTGTGAGTAATCTAGGTCTGTGCGAATCTAACTTCGCTTCTTCTCCGCTCTCTATTAGTCCGGATCAGCTTACTTAATACCCTAGGGGTGAAACCTAATCATTTTCCCCTATTACTGCATATACTAGTGGATTATAGTGATTTTCTAGATTCATTTTCATTCATTCATTCATAGTGTTCTGTCCAAGACCAGGTCTTTCACTGCAAACCCAGCATTTTCCATTCTTTCCTACTTTTGCGTTCTTCTTACTCTCGGCATATTATCTATATATCGTAATGTCCTTTATCATCTCATATCTTCTTCTGCCTGAACTCTTCTCCCGTTCACCATTCCTTCCAGTGCATTTTCAGAAAGCAGTTTCTTCTCAACCAGTGACCCAGCCAATTACTTTTCCTCTTCCTGATCAGTTTCAGTATCACTTTTTCTTCACCCACTCTTCCCAACACAGATTCGTTTCTTATTCTGTCTGTTCATTTCAAACGCTCCATCCGTCTCCATATCCACATTTGAAATGTTTCTAGTCGCTTCTCTTCATTTCGTCGTAATGTCCTTGTTTCTGCCCCATACAATGCTACACTCCACACAAAGCACTTCACAGTCTCTTCCTTAATTCTTTCTCCAGAGGTCCGCAGAAGATGCTCCTTTTTTTATTAAAAGCTTCCTTTGCCATTGCTATTCTCCTTTTGTCTTCTTGGGAGCAGCTCATGTTACTCCTTATAGTTTATAGATGTCAGGTTGAATTTTATTTTACGAACTTTGTTTCGAATTTCGAGTACTGACAAATACTACAACTGACAGTTATTTTCCAATTGTTACGTTGGCAGCAATAACTTTGGTTTGCAGTAAAGGAAACTGATGAAATGGAAGTAACTAAGCTTGCGAAATTTGAACTTAATTAATAATTAATTAGTAATACCGGCATTAATATTAATATCAATAGATAATTCAGTTGTGTTTGCGTTGTGATTCCAATTCAACGCTATATTCAGGTGTAATTAAATAAGACATAACTTATAGACCTACTTGATGAAACATACACGTAGCTATTAGACAGAAATATATTTCTTAATATAATTAGAATAGAATAGTATAGAATATAATTACAACAATAGAAATAGAAATAAAATTATACATCAATATAAAACAGTTGATGCAATAACATTACATTTCTTAGTGTTCAGATTTTTATTAAAATGTTCAAGAGAAGAAATAGATGGTAGCGACT
Organism: Periplaneta americana; assembly: GCF_040183065.1. Taxonomy (NCBI): domain Eukaryota; kingdom Metazoa; phylum Arthropoda; class Insecta; order Blattodea; family Blattidae; genus Periplaneta; species Periplaneta americana. Next base: position 14,953,658 of record NC_091128.1, on the reverse strand, counting down.
TAGGAGTATGTATTTTAAGCAGGATACACATTTCAAAGCGGTATTCTGTTTTCGGAATTCGTGATCAAACAAAATACATTTTTAAGTTAGATCTTGTGAATCGTAAACTGTTTAGTCTAAGCAATAAACTTCATATTGTCAGACAAAATACATTTTAATACTAGATCAAACTAATCTACTAATTACAAGAGGTTCAGAAGGAAATTTTCTCTTTCACAAATTATTGCACCATTTAGAAAACACTTAACAACATAAAGATGAAATGTGGTAAACAATGAAATAAGCAAGACATTGTGGCTTCTTATTGTTAAAGCTATATTATTATTATTATTATTATTATTATTATTATTATTATTATTATTATTATTATTATTTTTATTATTATTATTTCAGTACATGGCATGCGACTTTACCCCCTTTGGTAATATTTGGTATCAGCTGGCAACATTGAAGAGACGACCAAATTAGCCTTTTAGTAACTACTCTTACGTGAACCTCACTATAGTCCTCAGCAGAGGTGAGAAGTTCGTACCAAAACTATTAAGTTGCGTGAGCTTGGATTATAATTATGTCTGCCGTATAAACTGTAGAGACGCAGCTCTCAACGTCAACAAACTAGCAAAACAAACCTGTACAGTCAGGTGGTAACCAAACTTATCTTTGTGCAATGATCCATTGGCCTTAGAATCAGAAACAAAATGATCAATTAACATTGTGTAAAAAACAATAATTAATGGTTACATGTTTCTTACTTTTCAATATAAAATACTTTACCCATACATACAGAGTGAATAAGGAGTAAAGGTACATGGTGTGAGGGGTGATAATATTGGTGATTCTGAACAGAAAATTTTATATGAACATATGCTCTATTCTTAACAGTATCTGACATACAGCTGTTTGAAGATAACGGGTGTCAGTCTCATATTCTTCATCAGAACTCATACGGACGCAATCGAAACATTAGGTTGTAATATTGTTGTTATTGGCCATTTCAATGCCCATTGGGCGTTGGATCGGTCGGGGTGGAGTCATTTCTTGGCCACCGAGATCACCCACCTTACTCCATTGGATTAGTGTGTGTGGGGTTGGCTTCAGAGCGAAGTCTACAAGCGCAAGGTGGAAACAAGGGAGGAACTTCTCGCTCGCATTTTACATGCTTGTGCTCTAGTAAAGGAATGATCGAATCAGCTCATGTGAGCAACACAGCAACTGACTACAAGAGCTGCAAAGTTCACTGAAGTTGACGGTGAACTTTTTGAACATAAATACTTGATTAAATGATGATCTTACTCGTGTTAATTGTGTAAGCATGTGCGGCTTACAGCTGTTTCGGTGCTTCTTCACACCATCTTCAGAGCCTACTAGATCTCGGTGTCATCTCGAACTTCGCTGCCTGTTGAGTGGGTGCGTTCGATTGTTAACACGAGTAAGATCGCCATTTAATCAAGTATTTATATTCAAGTGTTAAAAGTAGTGTACGAAAGATTCAACATGGATTTTTGAACATGTTCTGTAAAAAATAATACACAATTAGACAGAACATTAGGTAACAATGTTTTAATTTCCATCAGCTGCACTTTTCCCGTTCCTCATTGTTTCGATTAGTTTTCTCCGAAACCGTTAAGAACAAGACATATTTTGTTCATATAAACTTCTTTGTTCAGAATCACCGATATTATCACCCCTCAAACCATGTACTTTTCCTCCTGACTTACACTGTATAAGAATAACAAACATAATACGTAATATGTATCTAGCCTAGTTACAATTAATAATAATTTACTTTGTGAGTTTATAAAAAATATACTTTTCTATGTTCTGAAAAATAATATGTGTACCCTAAGGGTGAAACCTGACCATTTTCCCAGTATTATTACATATGCTAGTGGATTACAATGATTTTCCAGATGTCAGGTTGAATTTTCTTTCATCACCTTTGTTTCTAATGCCTTCGTATCTAGCCTTGTTACAATTAATAGCAATTTACATTTTCAATTTATCAAAAATATATTCTTCTATGTTGAAAAAATAATATTTGTACTCTAAGTGTGAAACTTAACCATTTTCCCCCTATTGTGGGCAACAGTCTGAATAGTAGGCCTATATCCCGTGAAACAAATGAAAGCAGGAAACAATCTCAAACATATATAATTTAACATCCCAACTGCAATAGAGTTATATTTTCTCACAATCACGACGTTAATAGTTCTCGATTGAGACATCATACAATCCCACAGGTTTTATAATTTTTTCAAAATGTTCATTCTACGTTACAATATGTAACTGGAGGAAATATGAAATGTGATACTTTATCACCATGTGAACAACAGGTTTATGAATACAATAGTGCAGCCGTGGCGAAAATGCCATCGTGCGCCGAGCCACTGTGTAAGCTGCAACGTGCATAGCACCTATGGAGGGAGGCGGACACCCGTAGGGGAAGTGAAGCAACTGTCTGACTTATTAACGGTTTTTCATTTTCCTTACGTCAAGCACTTAAATAAAATTATATATAGTACAAGGCTACAAACTAATGTTTAGGACGCGTAACGAAGAAAGAAATGAACAAGAAAACATAAGACACATTATCACAACCTAAAATTAACTGTCTTCAGAATGTCTCTGCGACAAAGTTTCAAAATCAGGAATTATGTCACTTACTACCAGTCGTAGTTGATCTCGAAGGTATTTGTCTGTCAGTCGTGATCTAAATTTGATTTTTACCATTTTCATTGTTGAAAATAATTTTTCAAAAACGTAAGTTACAGCGAACATGGCTTCAACAGAGCAAGCGAAAGAACGAAGCTTCAAATATTTATTTTTTTCCAAAGATTTGAAAAGTTCAACATCTGTCAAGTCCTTACATCTAGTTTTCATTTAATATCACATTGTACTCGTAAATCTGTGAGTTTAAATTGAAGATCTAACCGCATTATTCGTGCATCTGCTGAAAAAGGATCGACTTACAGAGATGATGATGATGATGATGATAATAACAACAACAACAACACTTAACCTTTTAATGTTTCATCAGTAACATGTAGTAACTTACTGTATAATGCCGTTTTATGTTATACAACCGTTTTCCTAGTAATACTTGTGAACAAATCGTACATTTAATATTCTCATCATATTTTCAGCAAAAAGAATGCATCCTCCCATGCTACTTGAAACTTTTTATAGAGGTACATGGTTTCGAGAGAGATATTGCGACGATACAAATGGGACGGAGTTTGACTCCAGTGAGTGAGAGGGTGGGGGTTGTAGGTAGGAAGCAAGGGAAATGAACTGCGAGCCACAATGTGCTCGTGAGTCGCATTTTCGCTACGGCTGCAATAGTGAGTCATTCCACATCAGACCGGACACATTTTTGATCTCATATTTTTAGAATTGTTTAAAACTTTTTGTATGCTTTCAAAGAGTAAAAATGAGAGACTCCTTTTTTTTTTTTTGTTGGCCCCATTCTGATTATTTTGAGATTTATACAGCATCAAAATTATTGAAAAATTGCACACATTGACATAGCCTAAGCTTATATAAATATTTGTTTCTTCCATTACGTGTATAATATGAAATCGAAGTTAGTCTCATTTGGAAAGTTAAATGTTAGGCTTTTAGCCTATGTATATTCACTTTCCATTTTTATGTATTCACAGTACTTTATACCATTATTATTATATAAATCTTAATTTTCATAATGTTAGCAACTTAGAATATCATTTTTAAATATTCAACTTTTTCTCCATTTAATTATCCGTAAGTATGCCAAATTTCATAGTGGGAAAGCAATAAATGACAGAGTAAAAAATACTAAATAAATACACGCCCAGAGCTCTGTTGCGCTAATCTTAATCCCTTGCAGAGAGACATTTTTTCATTTTTTTCATTTATTTATTTTATTCCATAGATCTTACATGAGCAATGAAGCTTTAAGATGTGGAACATGTCAACATTTTACAATATTACAATTACAATTTTACAAATTTTTATAGTTTTACAATTTAGTAATTTTCTACAATTTTTACAATGTTGTACAATTTTTTTACATTTTGGCGAGATGTAGTGAGATGAAATGAGGTCCGAGGATTCGCCAAAATATTACCCGGCATTTGCCTTTTCGGTGGGGGAAACCTCGGAAAAACCCAACCAGGTAATCAAATCAAAGGGGGTAATCAAATCAAAGGTGTTGATGCCAAGGACTCGCCATAGACCATCCGGCTTCAGTCCCACGGCTGGGGAAAACCTCGGAAGAAACCAAAGTCCAAAGGGGGATCCAACCCAAGCCCGAACGCAGCTCCGGATCAGCAGCCCAGCGAGTCTGCCGACTGAGCAACATCGATGGCTCTACTAAAAGTATACAATACATAGCCAATCAGATTATTAAATTTACAAACGCAAACGATCATTCATAAGTTGAGCTATATTATAATACAAAACAATTTAATTAAATTTAAGGCATAAACAATTCAACCAGTTGTGATATACAGAAATTGATAATACATATCATGCAAACTACTTCAAATTACAAACACAAACAATTTATCAGTAGAGCTATATAGATTACTATTCAATTTAAAGCATATACAATTCATCGGCCAAAACTATACAAATATATACAATACAAAGTAGCATACTTTCATTAAGCTATACAAATTTGTGCAATTAATATCCAGTAGATTAATTCAATTTATAATCATAAACAATTCATCAGTTGAGGTATACATATTACCATTCAATTACAGTAGGTCTATATACAATTCATCAGTAGAGCTACACAGACTAGTAATCATTTTAAGAACATATACAATTCATCAGCCAAACTATACAAACATATACAATCAAATTAGTTCAATTTACAAACTTATTTTCGTTAAGCTATACAATTCATATGAAGTAGATTAATTCAATTTATAAGCTTAAACAATTCATCAGTTGACCTATACTGTATACTATTCAATTTTCAGTACATACAATTCATCAGTTATGCTAAACAAAAAATACAATACATAGTAAACAGATTAAGTCAATATAAAAACATATTTTAGTTGAGCTATATAAAATTGTACATGTCATTTAAGTAGAATAATTCAATTCACAAGCATAAACAATTCATCAATTGTGTAGAAGGTATGAGTATGTAGAAATTTGGTTAATTCTTTTCTGAACCTTTTCTCGTTGTTCTTCAAATCTTTAAGATAATTAGGCAGTGCATTGAAGACTGTTATACATGAATAGCGAACTCCTTTTTTAAAACAGCTTAGACTAACAGAGGGTAGATGAAGATCTGATTTATGTCTTGTATTAAAATGATGAATGTCTTGATTAGTACTGAATTTATCTTGGTTCTTAATATACAGCATCATTAGGGAAAGAATGTATTCACAAGGTAAAGTCAAGATTTCTAAGTTTCGGAAAATATTTTTACATGAGGTCCTTTTATGCACACCGGTCATTATTCTTATAGCTTTCTTTCGTAAAACAAAAACGTGTTTAGCTTCAGACGAGTTACCCCAGAATATTAATCCATATTTCATTACAGAGTGAAAATATGCAAAGTATGACATTTTAAGTAAGTTTATATCACCAATAGTAGATAAGGATCTTAATGCATAACAGGCAGAGCTCAATTTACGAGTAATACATTCTATATGCGTTTTCCAGTTCAAGTGATTATCCAATTCTAAACCAAGAAACTTTGTGCTTATAGATTCTTTGAGATGAGTTCCATTTAATCGAATACTGTAGGAAACCTGAGCACTATTGTGTGTACTAAATTTGACTGCACTGGTTTTATCAACATTAAGTGCTAGTTTATTTGCATGGAACCATTCATTCATTAGATTCAGCACTGTATTAGAAGTGTTTATAAAATGATCGTATTGTTTGCTTGAAATAATTACACTTGTATCATCTGCAAATAAAATTACATGAGATGAATTGTTTATGGTCAAGGCTAAATCATTAATATAAACTAGAAACAACAATGGACCAAAAATTGACCCCTGCGGAACACCATGTTTAATATTTCTAAATTCTGAATAAGTAACTTTATGACTATTTGGTACATTTATTTCTACTTTTTGTTTTCTATTTGATAAGTACGATGTAAACCAACCCAACATCTCATCTTTAATACCATAAAACTTCAATTTTTTTACTAATATACTATGGTCTACACAATCAAATGCTTTAGCCAAGTCACAAAAAATCCCACCTACATGTAGTTTCGAATTTAATGAATTTAGTATTTCATCCACCAAACTAAAAGCAGCATTCTCTGTCGATTTTTGTTTTCTAAATCCAAACTGTTCTAAAACTAATATATTGTTGGACTCCAGGTAATGATATAATCTATTATACATAACTTTCTCAAACACTTTTGAAAATGTTGTTAATAATGATATGGGTCTGTAATTAGCAATAGTACATTTATCTCCCTTTTTGTATATTGGTTTTACTATTGAATATTTGAGTCTTTCTGGAAAAATACCACATTGCATTGACAAATTGCATAGATAGCTTAATGGAGGGGATAATATTTCAGAACAAGCTTTCAGAACTTTACTTGGAATTTCATCATATCCAGAGGAATATTTTGTTTTTAGTTGTTTTATCACATGCATGATTTCTGCTGCGGTAGTGGGAATAAATTTGAGACCTAAAAACTCAGTGTTAAATGCATCAGTTAGGTAACCAAGTGCAGCATCTTCTGCACAATCTTGAAATGTTAGTTCTGAATAATATTTATATAGAAGTCGTTAAAATGATTTGCAATTGATTTTGGGTTATCTATTTTACTATCATTGATTTTAATGCAAGTAATATTTTCACTCTTTGAATATCGATTAGTTTCATTTTTAATAATATCCCAAATAGTTTTAATCTTATTATCTGAATTTTGTATTTTTTTATTCAGATACATTTTCTTTGCATCTTTTATAACTTTTGTCAAAGTTTTACAGTAATTCTTGTAGTAATTAAGAACATGAGGATCATCAGTATTCCTACTCATTAAATATAGATTCCTTTTTCTAGCACATGATATTTTAATTCCCTGAGTTATCCACATGTTTTTACTTTTACATTTTTTCACCACCTTGACTGGAAAACATTCATTGAAATAATTCGTAAATGTAGTGAAAAATGCATTAAATTTAGTATTAATATCAATGGTATCGGTACTATATACATTTTCCCAAGATTCATTTTGTAGACATGTATTTAAATGATGAAGAGATTCAGCATTTATAATCCTTTTTTTATTTTTAGATTAACACTTTGGAATTTTTCACTCATATTGAAAACACTTAGAATTTGTGCATCGTGATCAGACAGGCCATTCACTAATGGTACTGTTGAATAGGAATTCAATCTACTTTTATCTATAAATATATTATCAATGGCAGTACTACTTCCAGCTTGTGTTCTGGTTGGAAAACTTACTGTGTGACTAAGATTATAAGTTTCAAGAAGTGAGTTTAATTTTCTTTTACGTGAGCTTTCTGATAGATAATCTATGTTTATGTCACCACAGATTACAAATTCGGTATGTGGTTTATAAAGTCTTTTCAATAATGAATCTAAGTTAGTTGTAAATTTCTTATAATCTCCCATTGGCGCCCTATAAACACATAAGATAATTAAATTTGATATCTCATAACCAATTTGTATTCCACAGATTTCAATATCTTGTTCAAGTCAAAAATCAGATATATCAATTTTACTAAATAATAGATCCTCTCTGATAAAAATACAGGCACCCCCTTTTTGGAAGACATCTCTACAGAAATGAGAACCTAATACATATCCATGTAAAGACAGTTGTAGTATTTCCTGTTTCAGACAGTTGTAGTATTTCCTGTTGCACACACTGTTAACTGCTGGCTGAAGCCTGGCCTGCGATACATCTGCCAATTGCTGCCTTTGTCTGTTATCACTACCCAAAATAGAAACATAATTTACTTTATGGGCGTCTCCTCTTTGTTTACGTGTGGAAAACTTTAGCTGAGATATACAATAGTTAAACCAGGCTCAAGACAGAATGAATTCTCTTCAGTTTGTTCCGAGATTTTCAAACGTTCGGACATTAGTAACACGGTACTATAATATTACCGTGAGTTTGTGTGGCGTAATTTCTGTTATTGTTTTTAGTTGGTGCAATTAGTGTGTAGGCTAATCACAATGAGTACCTAATATAACACAACCTGGACATGACCAATGTTTTAATCCTTTCAAAATAAGCAACTACAGTCGTAGGTTTAAGAAAGGGAAATTAAAGAGCGTGATCTCCAACATGCTTAAAAAATTGAACAAGCAACACATTAAGTTGTCGTACAATCTTAGGATTATGAAAATTGTCGTAAGAAAATTTCGAACCCAGATTAGCCTACTGACCTATATGTAGGACGGCATACATGTTCTCAATTTAAATTTAACTCTTTGGCTGCCTACAAGTTGGCAGTCCTGTTGCTAATGTTACAGACATCTATTTAGTTGTTGATGAGACAGCCAATGTTGCAGGTGTTCATATCGTAGTACACTTGTGTTTGGAATTTGTCTGTGTCTTACCATGGTAAACCCTTTGTAATTATTATTCACTTTATTTACTTTTAAGTGGGACTACAACTTTGTAATTTTATTTGTACACTGATAAGACATGAATATAACTTAATATTAAGTAAGATTGCAATTTATTGTAATTACTTCGCGTTTATAATAGGGTAAACAGAAGCAGCCTATATGTAGGACGGTAGGATAATCTGCATACATTTCTGTTAAAATAATTTTGTCTTTTTAATATTTGAAATTCTGTAAACCATCAACATGTATGTTACCTAGTGAGTAAAAGAGCAGATTTTCAAGAGGATTTCTGTTGCTCTTTAGGAAGCGTTACTTACGAGGTGGAAAACAGCTTACTCTGGACCAACAACCACTTAGTCTGGACGAACAATCGCTTAGTCTGAACCAAAAACCTCTTAGTCTGCATCAAATATTGGAGATATTAGAGAAAGAAGAAGCAGGTATGTCTCCCTCTGGTGCAGACATATTTATATCTCCTCCAGAAAATTTTGTCAATGACCTTGGCGATGAAGATTCCAGGGAAGAATATAATATTGATGTTAACATAAACATTCTTCCAGGAAGCATTTTACGAGCCCCTGCTCAGGTTCGAGGGCTGGAAGAAGAGCATACTAGTAAGATTCGATCAGTGTCACAGCCATACTGCTTCTAAAACTTCAAAACGAAAAAAACAGGCTGTACAACTGAATTGGAAATCCGAGGACTTGGACTCGAACTTGCCTGTATGAGTGCCTAATCAATCTCCATCGAACAATTTGTCTGCAATTGAGTTGTTTACTTTATTTTCCGACGATGATGTTATGGAGCTGCTTGTTACTGAAACCAACAAGTACTGTATACTGCTCGAAAAAATAAGCTCGGCGATGTAACCAAAGAGGAGATGAAATGTGTAATTGGTGCGCTATTACAGACTGGCTACTTGAGCCCAGCCCGGCGTCGAAAATATTGGGAATACTCTGCTTATACATACGAGTATAACTAGAGGGTGGAACCAGGATACTTTAGCAATAAATGTACGCAAGCATTGACTATAGTTTTTATACGCGCGGTACTGGACACACACTGCGGACATAAACAAAGGTAGTACAGTCTGGTTATGATTGAAAATAAAGTACTTGAATACATACCTTATACATGCAAGGTTCCGTCTTCTTCGGTTTCGTTGCCGCCATTACAATGAACAACAAAATACATCCGAAGATTTGCGAACTGAAACGTCCTGCGGCGATCACTCAAACAGTTTTTATATTTTGAGAACGACCGTTCAGCATCACAGGATGTCAATGATGAATGCAAATAATACGACTGTGTTTCAACATTGCACTTGTACACGTTACCAAATACAATAGAGCGTCTCGTTTAGGCACAGTGAAAACGTAAAGAAAGTGCAGGTAACGTGTGGGAGAGGACGAGCCGTACGATAAACACGAGGGATGCACAAGGTTTTAGTTGCAACATTTATGGCGGAGTATTAATTGAAATTATATTTTCCAAAAACACACAAAAGAAAAGAACACAAATTGCATAACTTTATCATACACACATTTTAACAAACAAGCAACAATTGTAACGTTGACATACTGTAATTCAAAATAACAAATCAAATTTTGCTACTTATATGATGTTGCTTTCAAGCAGCATTTTTACGGTCATAAATTTCATTCTTTGTATGACTAACATAATATCACCGTCTTCTGTGGCCGAATTAACAAAACTACAGTAGACTGGTCTGAAGTGACAACACTATTTCCTAAACATAATAATTATCCCTTCTCAAAGTTCAATTTATTCAGGTAAAGTACAGAAGACTGTGATATATGTTAGTCATACAGAGAATGAAATTCATGACCGTAAACATGCTGCTTGAAAACAACATCAAATTGACTAAGTAGCAAAATTTGATTCGTTATATTGAATTGAAGGGCTTAGTGGAAGAAGGGGGTATCCCTCAAAAGTATGTTTTTGAGATGTTTAGCATTTTGTTAGATTCTCTGTAACTTAAGGAAAATAATAAGAATCACAAAGTCTTTTGGGTAATGTGTTAGGTAGGTATTGAACTAACTTTCTGCAAATGTAGAGCATAATATCTTGATCATTATTGTTATTGTAGGAAAATTTCACTTATGAATAACAAAGAAAGAAACAAACTTTGAAAGGTATTAATCAAAAGACACTTAAATAAGATTCATTTGTTTGTCTGTTGAGTCAACTGTCCGAAGACAGGTCTGAACCTCATAAGTGATACCAACAAGGCACCACTTATGAGGCAACTAGACCAAGAGGTAATGGGTTATGATCATTGTTTTCTACTTCACATCCATTATCTGATTTCAAATTTAAATAAAAGTTGTGATGAATTGGAGGTATGAACTTTAATATGGACAATATGTCAGGACGCTAAGCAGCTTTGATGGGCATTCCATCGGGGTGCTTTGGTTTGATAACTGTGCTTGCTATACAGAGTGTTAAAAATATCCAATATTTTAGGAGGTGCTAGTATGCATCAAAACAAGAAAATAATGTCTAATAAACATCAGTCCTACAACACATACTTTCTGAACACTTCTTCATAAGAGGTGCCTAATCTAATGTCCACTCATCGCAATGCATTTCTCTGCCCTTTGGCATAAGGAATCACGCACTCTTTGAAATTGACCTGATTCCTTTATGTGTCCCCATAACAAAAGTCTAGGAGATTTAGGTTTGGGGAACGAGCAGGCCAAGGTGTGGGGCTTCCCCGACCATTGCAGTGGTCTTGAAATGTCAACGTCAGGTGTTCACGCACATTGTGGTGAAAATGTGCTGGTGCACCATCGTGTATGAACCACATCTGTAGTCCTGCTGATATGACACATTCTCCAGCAAGGCAGGCAATACGTTAATAAGAAAGTCCTAAAAGTCTCTGTGGTAGCACATATGGCCCTATTAATCTTTCACCAAGAATGTCTGCCCATACGTTGATTGAAAATGGGTGCTGATGCCTCGTTTCTTCAACTGCATGGGAATTTTCATCAGCCCACACATGCTGATTATGAAAATTCACAACACCATCTCTGCTGAACCCCGCTCATATCCGCAACCACACTTTTGTTTTCAGTATTCCTTGCAACGTATCATTATTCCATGCCAAAGGTGTCAACTACGGTATGATTTTCTGGTAGCCTGCTGTATTGTAGGGCAGGGAAATGCATTGCCATGAATGGACGTCACATTCAGCACCTCTTACGAAAAAGTGTGTGTTGTAGGACCCATGTTTATTAGACATTATTTTGATGCATACTATCACCTCCTAAAACAGTGGATACTTTTTAACACCCTGTATTTGGTGGCTTTTCTTTGCCTGTATGTTAGTGAACACTTTAGCAGACATTACTTTGTCTGTGCGTGTAATATATTCTTGTCCACTGTTTCGTGCCTTCTGTCTGCTGTTGTCTTTCCATTTTATGGATTTCTTTTCCTCTTTTTGCTATTATTTGTCTTATTTTCACCATTTCGTCACTTACAAAAACATTAGTACGGTCAACATCCGCCATGTTGCTTGGAAATTTATTGTATCAAAGCAGTATTCTCCCATTGGTCAGTTAGGTAAACAGCTGGCCAATCAGAACCAAGGTTTCAAGGAACTGTGGGATACCTCCTTATTCCATTCAGAATTTTGATACAACTTACAAAGCCCTTTCATATGTTCATATTTACTTTAAAATGGGACTATCCCTTACTTAAATAGCACATTAAACTAACAGTAGATTGACTCAACTTTCATAATATGGACTTAGTTCATTTTTTGCCAAAATGTGGGATACCCCCTTATTCCACTAACCCCTTCAATTATTTCAACATCACAATTCCTTGTTTGTTAAAATGTGTAATGTTATGCAAATTGTGTTCTTTTATTTTGTGTGTTTTTTGGAAAATATAATTTCAAATAATGTTAGTTAATATAATTAATTGTAACTAAAACCTTGTGCATCCCTCATGTTTATCGTACGGCTCGACCTCCCCCACAAATTACCTCACTTTGTTTACGTTTTCACTGTACCTAAATGAGACGCTCTACTGTACACGTAAACACTGTGACAAACATTTACACTAACGTCAGACAACTGTTCACTATGACTGCGCACAGTACTCTGCTGGCTTAGGTTCGGTTCCTACAGCTCACAACGGGAAGGCTAACAGGTCATTTTGCGTTCTTAACAAAATGTAGCTATGACAGTAATGTCACATGTCTAAGCTCCGTTGTGCATCAACCTATCGCCGCCGTAAAGGTATCCCAATCCTGCCGTCTACATATAACGCACTAGCTCCTTCTGCTGTATCACGAGACAGCTTTGAGTTCATATTTCGACATCTACATATAAACGACATTGAAAATTATGACCAAAATGATAAACAGACAAAGGTACGCCCTCTAATAAATGCCTTCAATGAGAAGTTCAAACTGTTTGCCCTCATGCAGAAATGCACAGCACTGATGCAGTTATGGTGCCCTACTACGGGCGCCATGGCTGCAAACAATTTATCAAGCATAAACCCATTAGGTATGGCTTCAAATTTTGGGTTGGCGCTACAGACAATAGATTCGTCATATGGTTTGACCTACATCCAGGGGATTTGATCTCAATAAAAGAAGATACCGGTATTGAAAGGTAGCGTCGTGTTACAGTATTCTGATATGTTGAGGTTTGAGCACCCATTCAGCCTATAATTTTTTCTTTGAAACTTTTCCACCCATGTTCCTCTATTATTGGAGGTAAGAAAACGAAAAATCAAACTACTGCTACAATTCGAGACAATAGAACGTCAAACTGCCCCTTGGTGACTACTCCTGAAATGAAGAAAAGACAGAGAGGATCTTATGATTTCCCAGCAGGTGAAGGAAATGTTGTCGTTTGCAAATGGAACGATAACAATGTCGTTACTGTAGCATCAAATGGGGTATCTGTGAACCCACTGAAAAATGTCTCTAAATATTCAACTTACTTACTTAATGGCTTTTAAGGAACCCGGAGGATCATTGCCGCTCTCACATAAGCCCGCCATTGGTCCCTATACTGAGCAAGATTAATCCAGTCTCCATCATCATAACCCACCTCCCTCAAATCCATTTTAATATTATCCTCCCATCTACGTCTCGGCCTCCCCAAAGGCCTTTTTCCCTCCGGCCCCCCAACCAACACTCTATATGCATTTCTGGATTCGCCCATACGTGCCACATGCCCTGCCCATCTCAAACGTCTGCATTTCATGTTCCTAATTATGTCAGGTGAAAAATACAATGCGTGCAGTTCTGTGTTGTGTAACTTTCTCAATTCTCCCGTAACTTCATCCCTCTTAGACCCAAATATTTCCCTAAGCACCTTATTCTTAAACATCCTTAATCTATGTTCCTCTCTCAAAGTGAGAATCCAAGTTTCACAACCATAAAGAACAACCGGTAATATAACTGTTTTATAAATTCTAACTTTCAGATTTTTTGACAGCAGACTGGAAGATAAAAGCTTCTCAACCGAATAATAACACGCATTTCCAATATTTATTCTGTGTTTAATTTCATCACGAGTATAATTTATATTTGTTACTGTTGCTCCCAGGTATTTCAATTTTTGCACCTCTTCAAAGGATAAATTTCCAATTTTTATATTTCCATTTCGTACAATATTCTGGTCACGAGACATAATCATATACTTTATCTTTTCGGGATTTACTTCCAAACTTATCTCTTTACCTGCTTCAAGTAAAATTCCCGTGTTTTCCCTAATCGTTTGTGGACTTTCTCCTAACATATTCACGTCACTCGCATAGACGAGCAGCTGATGTAACCCGTTCAATTCCAAACCCCCTCTGTTATCCTGGCATATTCTAGAGCAAAGTTAAAAAGTGAAGGTGATATTGCATCTCCTTGCTTTAGCCCACAGTGAATTGGAAACGCATCTGACAGAAACTGACTTATACGGGCTCTGCTGTACGTATCACTGAGACACATTTTAATTAATAGAACTAGTTTCTTAGGAATATGAAATTCAATAAGAATATCATATAAAACTTCTCTCTTAACCGAGTCACGAGTCATATGCCTTTTTGAAATCTATGAATAACCGATGCACTGTGCTCTTATACTCCCATTTTTTTCTCCATTATCTGTCGAATACAAAACATCTGATCAATAGTCAATCTGTTACGCCTAAAACCGCACTGATGATCTCCAATAATTTCATCTACGTACGGAGTTAATCTTCTCAAAGAAATATTGGACAAAATTTTGTACGACGTCAACAGAAGTGATATTCCTCGAAAGTTACTACAGTTAGTATTGTCCCCCTTCTTAAAAGTAGGTACAATTATGGACTCCTTCCATTGCTCTGCTACAATTTCCTTTTCCCAAATAGCAAGTACAAGCTTATAAATTTCGTTAAGATAATGCGCTTCCACCCTCTTGTATTAATTCTGTTGGAATTTGAGGGATGCCTGGAGACTTATAATTTTTCAGTTTTTTTTTATCGCAGTTTCGACTTCAGAATGTGTGGGTTCGGGTATAAATGGCTCAGCAGTTTGTATTTCAATTTCTTCCCGATCATGTCTATTTGGACTATGTATATTTAGTAGTTGCCCAAAATAGTTTTTCCATTTGTTTAGTATTGAATGAGAGTAATGCCAGAAGGTCAGTCCCATTCCGAGGCTTATTTGATGGTTTCGTAACAAGCTGTTTTTTTTACGGTGGTGGGTTCCTAGCCCTTCGCCCAACTCTCAAGCTGGAGGACCACCCCTCATCATTTCTCCGCGACTGCTTATTCAATATTCAACACATGAGAGAAAGAATATTGAAATTTCTCAGCCCAGAAATATATCTACCTATAAATAAATAAATAAATAAATGCATAGATAGATAGATAGGTAGGTAGATAGGTAGGTAGATAGGTAGATAGGTAGGTAGGTAGGTAGGTAGGTAGGTAGATAGATAGATAGATAGATAGATAGATAGATAGATAGATAGATAGATAGATAGATAGATAGATAGATAGATAGATAGATAGATAGATAGATAGATAGATAGATAGATAGATAGATAGATAGATAGATAGATAGATAGATAGATAGATAGATAGATAGATAGATAGATAGATAGATAGATAGATAGATAGATAGATAGATAGATAGATAGATAGATAGATAGATAGATAGATAGATAGATAGATAGATAGATAGATAGATAGATAGATAGATAGATAGATAGATAGATAGATAGATAGATAGATAGATAGATAGATAGATAGATAGATAGATAGATAGATAGATAGATAGATAGATAGATAGATAGATAGATAGATAGATAGATAGATAGATAGATAGATAGATAGATAGATAGATAGATAGATAGATAGATAGATAGATAGATTAAATAAAGCAAAGAAAGCAAGCAAATAAATAAATAAATAAATAAATGGGTGGGGTTGACAGTGTAAATCAGAATATATCATTGTATAGAATTGCCATTCGTGGTAAAAAAGAATGGTACTTCCCCATAATCATGTAGTGCATTGACATTGCTCAGCAAAATGCATGACTACTCCAAAAAATAATGACTGAAAGCTGGATCATCTGGCATTCAGACGACGGATTGTTACTGCTCTGTTTAAGTGCTCAACAAAAAGAGGCCCAAGCAAGACATCGCGGATGGAACATGCAGATTCGAGATACGACAGGCTCTATCATTTGGTGATCTTACAGAACTGTCAAACCAGGTGTAGATTGTCTTCAGAAGATAACACGATACAGGGAGTGTGGCATTGTCTTACATGCCAAGTGTTTTGTTGCATATCACACTAATGTGTAGTAAATATTCAGAACTTCGCATATATGTGTACAGTTTATTTATGTCATCACTGTGATTAGTTAATTTTCATTACCGTGCACAATTTACCGTGTGGATTTATTTTGTTGGTATTCACAGTAATGAACACTGAATGTTTATATTTATTACTTTGTTCACTTCAAGGTGTATATAAGAGAATACAATTTGTGTTTACAGTTTATAACATATTACGGTATCACAAGAATGAGTTAAAGTATTCAGTCAAAAATTACATTGTTGCATTATATTATTGTAGTTTTGATTTACATTGAAATCACAACTGGTTTTATCTGTATTTGCTCCTACATTTTGGAGAAGTAATGCATATTGCCCATATGGTCTCCTTGATAACCTATCGACCTATATGTAGGACACCATTTATTTCAAAAACCACTGCCACGATTACGAAATGATTGTTAAAAAGACTTTATAAATGAATATTTAAGTTTTTTAGGTATAATTTTTATTTATTATTATTACTACTACTACTATTATTATTATTTTACACAGTCATTACTTTATTTTTCCATTAACACTAATATCTAGGTAATTGTCCTTGTCTCAAAGTAACACGTGCTGTGCTGATCATACTAATTGTACTATTCCTTTAGTTGTGAGATTATATTCATATGTATTAATTCTTTTTTTTTAAGTTAATACTTGTATACTAGAATGTATTTTCCTGTTTGTGATTACGTATTCAGTCTCTTTTTATTATATACATATTTTTATTATTATTATTATTATTATTATTATTATTATTATTATTATTATTATTATTATTATTATTATTATCATTATTTTAAAGTTAATACTGATTGTGTATAGGATGTATTCAATCTCTCTCTTTTTTACTTTATTATTTTTATTATTATTTTTAAGTTAATATTTGTATACCGGTATGTATTTTTCTGTATGTGATTTGATCCTGGTTGAGTGGAAGAGAAAGCCTGATGGCCTTAACTCTGACAGGGAAAGTAAAACTATTATTATTATTATTATTATTATTACTACTATTATTATTATTTTAAGTACATTTTAGAAGAACATGATGAAATTCTTAGTAAAAAAAGTTTCAGGCTTATCTGGTGTCAGGAGTTGGTGCATCAAGTGCCGTTTAAACCAGTAGTGTTGATACCTTAGCCGGTTCTAGTATCCAGAACATTGAAAAAGAAACAACAGGCAATTCGGTAACTGATGAATCTAGTGCATTTTAGAGGTGTCAGTGATGGACATAGATAAGTTCAATGAAAGTTTGATCTCAATGGGGGAAACACCAATTAAGAAAAATAAATTATCACAGAAGTATCCCCAACAGAAATATTATAAAATAAAATAGACGCTTAAGGAAAAGATTTTTCGCGTTGAAAACAAAAAAGTAGAAACAACAGCAGATGAGAAGAGTAGCAATGGCATAATTGATAAGCTAGCAGAGTGTTTCAGGAACACTATTGACAGAAAACTTAAAATTCGGATTTTTAGGACTTGCCATACAGTAAAATTAGGGAAAACTTTGATGCATCTAATCACCTGATCAGCGTTGCAGAGAAGAGAATTCTCTCAACTCCAGAATCTAGAAGTGGAAAAGCTTTAGACAACTCCATAGTGAAAAAAGTACTTGACCATTACACTAATGATCATATAAGCCGCATTATGGCGGATAAGAAAAACTTCATTTCTGTAAAAGAAGGCGGCCACAAAGTACAGAAACAGAAGAGATTGTTATTATCAAAATTTAAAAGAAACATTTCGAGCTTTTAAGGTTAAATATCCAGATATACAAATTAGTTTTTCAAAATTTGCGGGAACTAAGACCAAAACAATGTGTGCTTCCCAGAGCCAGTGGTACTCATTCAGTCAGCGTATGCTCATCATGAGAATGTAAAGTTGTTAATTGATGGTGGAAACATTGCGAAATTGACAGCCAATCTAGAACGGCCACCAAGAAATTAAAAAGATCTGATTTCAAAGATTGTATATGACCCTGCATCCCCTGATTGTTATTTCAGCAAATCTAAAAATTGTCCATCGACAGCAGGCTTAATTCAATATTTATAGCTAGTGTTATGCCCCGTTAATTTAAGGGGTAAATTACGGTGGTCAAACATAGCAACTGTCATGCACTTCATAGCAAGTTTTACGGACAGCACCATGTATGCGCAGTCCTTCACGAACTGTACGCGTTGCATTTAAGACGCAAACATGTGGACTCGCATTCTCGAGGAGAACGCGGAGTCAGCGTTTCTCACAGCTCTATCCTCCACTCGCTACGACGCGTGCGTGATTAGATTGTTCCATAGTCCTCCCTTGCTTTGGAACCCATATTGAAGACCAGCTGATCGCAGAAAATCCCATGATTTTTCTGTATGTTAAATTAACGCAAACCCAGCGTTTGCATTGAGAGTAAAACTGGCGTATGCGTGGTACATCTCAGTAGTACTCATCCTTTTCCTCGCGGCCGGGATAGCGTCATGACGCGACCGAACTCATAAATACCAAAGGCTCATTCGGCCCTTCCTTTTTTCGAGTGCTCACTTCGAACAGATCAGTCAGTTTTTGTGACCGCAAGTCAGAAGACGGTGAGAAGCATGTAAATCAACCAATCGAAGCCGGGACCATGGCGTCCGCCATCGTTAACACTACTTTCGTCTCATGTACTGTAAGTTATAACACTTCATCATATACCAATTGCTACTAAAGTCGAGAGAGAGATTTACGAAATGTTACTAGTGTCAGAGTAATATATCACATAGAATATAATAAGGAAATATCAGTGCTTGAAATTCAGTGAACTGTTATACTTCGAAGTTATATTTTGATCGCATTTATTTAAGACATAATGGATTATTCCGAGGTTTTTTAATGGTACTACCTCACGAGATATTTCGATGGACAATATTATTATCAGTATTCGGGAATCCAAGCCGAATGGCACCTGAGTCAACAAACGCCTTTGTAGATAAATCCTTTAAATGATTTTGCATTGTTTTACGAAGTTTGTTCGACTAATTGCACCTTACGTAACCAAGTTGACGTACTGAAGTTTCCATATTATTTCATTGTTTAATCAGTTGCATTCAAATATAATCAATGATTTATTTTACCATTTTATTTTCATTTAAACTCATGTAACTGAGTAGGTATACCAAGTAGGTATATCCTAGATTCTCTTTTATTGCTTAAGTAAAGTAAAGTAAAGTGAAATAACAAGAAACATACATAACTCACTAGACCTGTTAAACATTCTGCAACTTTTCATAATAGCTGAATAGCTAAATGTATAACTCATGTATATAAGAAAGTTTTACAATATATTATAATTTAACTAGTGAAGTGACTTATTTGATTTCATTAAGTTGATATTCTTCGAGCCTCATCCAACCTGTGATCCTGTTCTTGAATACGCAATGCCTAGTTAAGATAATAGCTCGACCATTACCATCCTGAAATATCCTGACGTAAAGAATAATAAACTGGTGACAGAAATAACTTAACAAACGTAATGATCGGTAGGGCAGAACCTCAACATAATAATTTGGTGTCAGAATTTGATCATAACTTAACCGTGACCGATAGCGTCGGCCACAACAAAGTTGTGCCCAACAACAAGTAGGCACAACAACAATTTGGTGCCAGAAGTGGCACAACCACAACAGTAGCATTTGAAACAGAAATGATAGACGTAGTCAATTATAATCAATGGGTAACTGTTGACAAATAATTTTGAAGTTTTGCTGTCTTCACTAGAAGAATTTGTAGATAAACTTTCGACCAAGTTAGAAGGCCTAGCCCCTCACGCATTTATTGCTGAGCAGCAAACTGCGTTTCTCGCGGAAAGGAAAAAGCTCTTCAGGATGGTGAATGGTTTGTAATTTGTGACTTTTCCGAAAATTATGCCTGCATGATTCAAAACTCAGTACAGGCTGTTCAATGGATTAAAAATCAGGTCACACTCCATCCCTTTATAATTTATTTTAAAGACAGAAGTGAATTAAAACATAAAAATCTATGTACCAATTTTGAGAGTGTCTTAAACACAATACAAAGGCGTCCACATTTTCGAACGAGAATTAATGCGGTTTCTGAAGAACGAAATAGGAAATATGAAACGAGTTAGCCTAACTATTTTTCTAATGGGACTATTGCCTAATACAAACACCAAAAAAATATATATATTCCATGTTTTCACGAAGAAGATATGACGTAAATGCTGAATGACACTTGTTTGTAATTTCCCGCGGGAAGGGCTCTTGTGATGAGGTTAAAGGGACTGCTAAAAGACTAACAACAACAGAAAGCCTTCAACCACATCAGGACTCCATTACGACACAAAGAAAATTTTCAGTGGGCTGAAAAGAATATTAGTGGAATTTATTTTCTTTTTTTTCACAAATGATGAGTATAAAAATGAATGTGATTTACTGCAGTCTCGATATATGAGAGAAGAAAAGCAGTAAGTGGCACCAGAACACTACATGCTTTCATACAGGTTTCAAAATCTGAAGAACTAGTTAAAGATTATTTCTTTGTCCCACGAAAGTAAGGGTGTATTTATTTCAGTTGCTTACAAGTACGTTTCAGTTATCCAGGTGTGTTTCAGTTATTCGGTTGCCGGCCCGAATGGCTCAAGCGATAGGGGCACGGCATGTCCCTATCGCTTGGTCCGAAGGGTTGTGGGTTCGAGTCCCGCCTCGGGCATGGGTGTTGTGTTTGTATTGGTGTAAATAAAACAAAGGAAAGAAACGAAAACAGACAAACAAAATAGAGAACTTTGGTAAACGGCCTCTGGCCGGTCTAAATTAAAAAAAAAAAAAAACTCCTAATCTTTTCCGCAACCTGTGGGTTTAGGTTTGTTTACTGCTGCGCGATGCATAAGGTACATATAGGCAATAGAGACCGGCAAATCAGACAAGACTCACGCCCGTACCCGCTTGCCATCAGGCTTGGGTTCCGGTGACGCTACAAAGCAAGTTAACTTTTAGCCAAAACCCATCGAGCCTGGGTTTTATAGGTTCAGTCCAGGCGGGACCCACGAAAGACTGCCTGTTTGCTCATATTATAAGGTAGAGTGACTTGCATTCACGGACGCCAGTCTGCGCTGGTTAAGATGAAACAGTACTAGTTTGAAACCTAAGTTCGCTGGCTATTTAGCCACTTCAAAAAATCTTTATTTTATGGTCCAACACGGCAGATATTTCTTGATTTAAGAAACACAGTTTTACGATTTATTGCGCTACAGAATTCATAAAGTAATAAGACAATATTATACGTTTCATATTCCTGCAAAGTGTATCTGACTCAACAAAATAGTAACATTTCGTAACTTGGGAGTAGTTCAGAAGGGAAGGGAAGGGAAGGGAAGGGAAGGGAAGGGAAGGGAAGGGAAGGGAAGGGAAGGGAAGGGAAGGGAAGGGAAGGGAAGGGAGAAAATATTTCATTTTAACATTTTCCTTATCAACAATTAAAAACCTCATGAATACCTGTAAAATGTATAAAAGTTTTTCGTTCTTCAGAATATTGATTTGCTATTTAACTTCTCAGGGACAGATTTCTTTTTATTTATGAAGCTGAAAGTTTGAAAGGTTTGCATTAAATGTATATTACTACGATGAAAAGGAAAGAGCAAATAATTTATAATAACTGTTGGCATTTAATGAATATTATGTTGACGAGACGAGAAGAGAAGAGAAGAGGAGAGGAGAGGAGAGGAGAGGAGAGGAGAGGAGAGGAGAGGAGAGGAGAGGAGATTGAAAGGTTTGCATTAAATGTATATTACTACGATGAAAAGGAAAGAGCAAATAATTTATAATAACTGTTGGCATTTAATGAATATTATGTTGACGAGACGAGAAGAGAAGAGAAGAGAAGAGAAGAGAAGAGAAGAGAAGAGAAGAGGAGAGGAGAGGAGAGGAGAGGAGAGGAGAGGAGAGGAGATGGGAGGGTTGGGGAGAGGAGAGGAGAGGAGAGGAGAGGAGAGGAGAGGAGAGGAGAGGAGAGGAGAGGAGAGGAGAGGAGAGGAGAGGAGAGGAGAGGAGAGGAGAGGAGAGAGAAGGAAATATGTTGAAAAGATACTGGTAACAATTATTATGAATATCAACAACTATTGTAGAAAAATATTTCATTTTAACTTTTTCCTTATCAACAATTAAAAGCGTCATGAATACCTGTAAAATGTATAAAAGTTTTTCTTCGTAAGAATATTGATTTGCTATTTAACTTCTGAGGGACAGATTTCTTTTTATTTATGAAGCTGAAAGTTTGAATGGTTTGCATTAAATTTATATTACTACGATGAAAAGGAAAGTGCCAGTAATTTATAATAACTGTTGGCATATAATGGATATTATGTTGACGAGAAATAGTTTTCTTTGTCTTTATTAACGGTACGTTTCAGAAGACAACAAATTAAGTTTTCAGTAGTTTGTCTACAGTATATCTGTAGGCTTCTTGTAAGGTTTGAATGCCTTGGTTCGTATTTATCATGCATCTGAAAGCAGCACAGTCTAGCGCAGGTCGGCGGAACCCAACAGTCCTTTCGCGTCATTCGTAGAACTGTTTCGGAGTCACGTGCAACCACACTGCCTGCCTGCTTGTGAGGGAAGGTAGCAGGCGGGCGAACGATACGAAGCGTAAGCCTGCTCACGGACGTAAACAGTCACAGGCAAGCCTGATCGACAGTTTGCCTGTCTCTGAATAGGCAACTCATAAAAACACTTATGCAGTAAGATCTCAAGGTCCAGGCAACGCAGCCAGTCTCATAAGACTTGTTCGTGCTTAATAATATGATTAACCATAACTTTTCAGTTATTTCTAAAACTATCACGATTTTAGAACCATCGCAGTGGCCAATGACCGAAGCTACAAGTATGAAAACAAGTTGACAATATCTCACATATTCTTAACATTTTTCACATATTCTAAAGTACCAATTAGCCTATCAAAAATATAAAATATAAATTTGTTAACATACTCAAGAACAATTTTGATATGCACTAATGTTGGCTATACAAGATATTTAATAGTTCCACAGTATAAAACCTGTAGAAATATAAATTGTGTGAAATTGACGTCCTATAGGGCTACTTCAAATATTATACTCCTATTACGTCCTGTGATGTGAAACGCTCTTTATCACGATACAAACGCTGTCTGAGTGAAAATCGCAGAAATTTTTCCTTCGAAAAAATCGTCTTTCACTGCAATGGTGATTATAGTGAAAAATAGACAGAGTGCTGGCCTTCTATGTTAGAGGTTGCCGGTTCGATCCTCGCCCAGGTCGATGGCATTTAAGTGTGCTTAAATGCAACAGGTTCATGTAAGTAAATTTACTGATATGTAAAAAACTCCTGTGGTATAAAATTCAGGCAAACCGGCGACGCTGATATAACCTTGACAGTTACGAGAGTCATTAAAAAATATAAGGCTGAACTGCAGTATTTGTCCCGCTATACTCTAACATCTGAAGGAGTGCCAACATACTTTTTGCGCTTTTTGCGCTACCAACCTTAACTCATCTGCTTCCACTGTGACCAAAGTTGTTACTTATGCCATTCCTCATCTCGATAAAAACCAATTCAGGTCGAGCAGAGAGTACAAGACGCACGAAGAGTATAATAGACTACTGTCTTATTACAAAGATTGTGTTTGTAGTAGCGACGATTCATCTATGGATCCGCCAACGTAGGAACCAATAAACGCCGAGTTCGAGCTCCGAAAATGTATAATTGTTTATTAGAAGCATAAAAAATTGCAGGAAAAATCTAAAAATTAGTATGCACATGCACATCTTCCGCCAAATTACAGTCTGTAGTTTGAACCCAGTGACGATATTATTTCCTGAGCTCGAGCCCCGAAAATGTATAATTGTTTATTAGATGCATTAAAAATTGCAGGAAAAATCTAAAAACTTCATACACAATGCACATCTTCCGCCAAATTTCAGTATCTGGTTTGAACACAGTCACGGTATTATTTCCTGAGTTCGAGTCTCCAAAATATAAATAATTGTTGATTTGAGGCATAAAGAATAGCAGAGAAAATCTAAAACTTTGTATACACAATGAAAATCTTCCGCCAAATTACAGTCTGTAATTTGAACCCAGTGACGGTTTTATTTTCTGAGTTCCAGTCCCAAAAGTACATAATTGTTTATTATACTGCAGTTACAAAAAATGCAGAAAAAACCTAAAAGCATGTATACACAACGCACCTCTTTCGCCGAATTGCAGTCTGTGGTTTGATGAACACAGTGAGGGCATTATGTTCTTAGTTCGAGCCTCTTCAAATTAAAATTTATGAATATGGGTATGAAGAATTTGCTGGAAAAATCCATTAAAAAAAACTTTACAGAATGAAACCCTTCCGTTAAATTTCAGTCATCCCTGTCTTCTCAGTCATTATTTTCCTCTCAGTGGTCTCTTTTCCCCATTAACTGAGGTTTCAGACGAGAAAGAGTGGACAGAGGGAAGACAGAGCACTGAGAGGGCAGAAAAGAGACAGAGAGTGGATTTAGAGTACAGAGAGTGGACTCAGAAGACAGAGAATGGACTAAGAGGAGAGATAGTGGACTGAGAAAACAGAGATTAGACTAACAGGACAGCGTGGACTGAGACGACAAAGATTTGACTGAGAGTGAACTGAGAAGACGGAGAGTGGCCTGAGAGGAGAAAGAGTGGACTCAAAGACAGGGAGTGGACTGAGAGGAGAGATAGTGGATTGAGAAGACAGAGATTGGACTGAGAGTGGGTTGAAAAGACAGAGAATGGACTGAGAATACAGAGAGGGGACTGAGAGGACAGAAAGTGGACTGAGAGGATAGAGAGTGGACTGAGAGTACAAAGAGTGAACTGAGAGTACAGAGAGTCGACTGAGAGGACAGAGAGTGGACTGAGAGTAATGTAAACTGGACTGAGAGTTGACTGCGTGGACAGAGAATAGACTGAGAGGACAGAGAGTGAACTGAGTGTACAGACAGAAGACAGTAGTAGAAATAAGTTGAATCTGTTCTAAGATGAACCTAATTACCTCAGTGAATTTTGATTCAGGAGAAACACAGCAAATTAAAAGATCTGATACCTGTAATAAACAATTATATACTTTAGGGGCTGGAATTCATGAATCAATAGTCACTGGGTTGAAACTACAGACTGTAGTTTGGCGGAAGAGTGGCATTGTGTATGCAGGTTTTTAGATTTTTCCTTCAATATTTTATGCCTGTAATAAACAATCATATATTTTTGGGGCTCCAATTCAGGAAATAATATCGTCACTGGATTCAAACTACAGACTGTAATTTGGCGGAAGTGGTAGATTGTGTATACAAGTTTTTAGATTTTACCAGGAATTCCTCAGATTTACTCAGGAAATACTGTCACGTTGATTAATAATAATTAATAAACCTTTGAACTCGGGAAGCTGCGTCGTCAACAATACAGATGAAACCCTAAACGATGCAATATAACTGCCGCCATTTATTATGTTGAGCTATTATGAAATGTACGTGCTAAAACGGTTTAAGTACATTTTACTGTTAGTCACGGTTTATCTATGGTATAGTAGCTGCTTTACTTATCTATGTCTTGCGCATGCCCAGTGTCACATCAATGAACTTTAAAAAATGTCTTGTGGAACATTAGATGTAGTTTCTCCAATTTAAAAAACAATCTTGAAAAAAATCAGTGATGTGAAGTATAAAAAATGCAAAAAACATGTAAATAACTGAAGATGTAGACAGTAATGTAAAATGTTAGTAATATGATGACAATGTTTGTAGCCCAAAATAATCTTTTGTTCCAGAAAATTGTGACAGTGTATATAGGCTATTACTGTTACGTTATATAATTTAAATATTACTTCATTTGTGTAACTGCCTTTGTATGCTCTCTGAACAACAATATGTTCAATAACTCTGTTTATTACCAGTATAGTGCCTTCATTAATCATCACATGATTACGCACGAACAAATCATATCAGACTGACCGCGTTGCCTAGAGTTTGAGATCCTACTGCACGAGTGTTTTTGTGAGTTGACTGTACCTGATGCATCGCGCAGCAGTAAACAAACGTAATGCTACACGTTGCGGGGTAGTTGCTGCTTAGTCAACTGTCCGAAGACAGGTGCGAACCTCACAAGTGATACCAACAAGGCACCACTTATGAGACAACTAGGCCAGGAGATAATTGGATAGGGTGGCCAGTTTCATTCCCCTCCATTGCATACATCGCCGACTAGCTACGCATTACACTAGTCAGACTTCAAATGCATCAAAAAGAATTGTTCTTCCTCTGACACATATCGTCAAGTGAGATGTACTGCCTGATAATAGACGTAGGCCTACACATCAGCCAGAATCTCAGTCAGAGGAATTGCTGGCTAGAATATCCGCTAAACCTTCGGACTTCAATTATTACCTAATAACAAGTCTCCTGACTTGCGTAATTTCACAGCTAAGATGCTGGCAATCTTGAATGTACGTGTGTCAGAGAACAATTTTTTTGTTTCTAAAATAAAGAGGATTAAAAATTTTGAGTCTACACATCTATAATTTAACAGCATAACATGTCGTAGGGGAGAGATGGGTAGTATCGGACATCGTGTAATATCGGACAGTGCGTTTCTTTCATCTACCACAGATGGTAGTATCTGAATGACGTGGTTACGTAACTGTATACGACATCACAGAAACGTAACCATGTCATTCAGGTACTATCATCTGGTTGTAGATGAAAGAAACTCGCTGTCGACATTACCCGATGTCCGATACAATCCAACTCTCCTCTAAGTGCTTTACGTTTATTAATAATATTCATCCTAATATAGACAGACTCGTCCTGACCAAACACTATAGGCAATCTAGAGCTTATAAGTGAGTATTTATACTGTACTAAGTGCTAAGCCATAGCGACCATATGAATGCCTATATTACATATCTGACTTGATTTTAAATGTTTTATGTTATGACATGCCGCATTAGTTTTGTACATCCCAAACTGGGGGACAAGCCAAGTTCATATAGGCTATAGTAGTTACTCGTCGATATAAACACAGCAGCCTTCATTATTGTTGGAGTGAATTCGATAATTTATACTTCCCCTCCTTTATACCCATAGGCTACTTGCTGTAGATGTAGATAATGAGTTAAAATAGTTCCTTCCAACAGTGTCTGCCATGAGATGGAACTACAGAAACAAGATAATTGATGTTTTCCACCTGAATACTGAACTTGCTACAGTCGTTAATTCATTGACAAAAGATGAAGACCTTAATGAAACAAGAGTCTGTGTCGTGGACTATTATCAAACTCTTTTAAGCTTCGATTTGAAATGTTTTCTTTCTCCGTGTGTGTTTTCATCTGTATTTCGATTCATTAGTTAATGTTATATATCGTCGGTCTACAGGTGAAACATACTAAGTCGAGAATCATAGTTTTGAGATATAGCCGGCTGAATAATTCGTTGATATATAAACTGTATTTGCCGCTATATTTACGAATATTTCAACAAATTTTCTTTGCAGGTATCACCATACATCTATATTGGTTATCATTTGCAGAAAAAATTACTAATTGTTAATTATTTTGTGTTATTTATATTAAATTAATGAGAGATGATGATGACTTAAAGTCTTTCTCCTCGCAGTGTACACTTAGTGTGTTTCACCTGACTATTTTAGGCAGTGGACATCTAATTTCAACAGTTGCTGTTGATTCTCCTGCTTAATGAAAATGGAAATGCACAATGTTTTAGTGTTGGTTGCTTGGTTATTTGGTTATTTAACGACGCTGTATCAACTACGAGCTTATTTAGCGTCGATGAGATTGGTGGTAGAGAGATGGTATTTGGCGAGATGAGACCGAGGATTTGCCGTAGATTAGACCTACCTGGCATTCACCTTATGGTTGGGGAAAACCTAGGATATTTTAGTGTTACTTTTGCTACAGTTATTGACATTTTATCCCAATATACAGTTTACGATATGTTCAGAATTCACAATATCACCTAATACATTGACACAATTGAAACTGTTTTGATTAGAAAACTATTAT
Source organism: Periplaneta americana (assembly GCF_040183065.1). Classification (NCBI taxonomy): domain Eukaryota; kingdom Metazoa; phylum Arthropoda; class Insecta; order Blattodea; family Blattidae; genus Periplaneta; species Periplaneta americana. Next base: position 14,925,178 of record NC_091128.1, on the reverse strand, counting down.
AGAATCGGTAATTTATTGCGAGAGTGAAAAAGCTTCTCTTTCCAGACCCATTGGAAATAGAAAAGATTTAAGCAAATTACATTTAATTTAAATTATTTCTTTTGGAAACCAAATAAAATTTTATACTATTATTGATGATACATAAAAATGGAAAAAAAAAAAAAAAAAAGATCCAAATAAAGAAAACGCATCATATAGAATGGAATAATACCACTGACTCATGATTTTTTTTCACACATTGTAAGTCAAAATAAAAATATAATTATGTTCTCAGTTACAGCATATTGCAATGTATTTCTAGTGGCATATTTCTTGGCTGCAAGTAAAGAGTAGGAGATTTAAATGATGTATTTTTAGTGGCTCTTTCTTTATCAGCAGATTTTTCAATCACAGAATTGTCTTTTCTGCGTATATGAGAGTAAAAATCATCTTGCAATTTCTAGGCTTTTCATAAACCGTACGTGTTATGCACTGGTCTTTTTTTAGGTTTGAAAACATACAAATTGAAGTAATTGCAAAACATTAATCGATAAGTGACGAGGCTAATTGGTGCAACAGTTTTACTCAAGCACTCTTCTGTGTAAGCTAACTGATGCAACATTTTTATTCAAGCATTCTTCTTTGTAAGCTAAATGGTGCAACATTTTTACTCGAGCACTCTTCTTTGTAAGGAAAATGATTTTTAAATATTCAGAATTAAATCCAAACATTTACTTTGGGGCGATTTTCTGGTCTTGTGTCGAGACAGCAAGGAAATTATTTGTATGAATGTACAACAGCGTCAATGTTTTGATCGCTAGTTTTATTTTTGGGGGGTATTTCTTTCTTTGTCTGTCACTGTTACTAAAATTTCCATTGTTACCTCTCCCCAAAACGTTTTATAGTAATTATTGATATGTATTTTGAAGTGCACAGTCTGGCAAATTAATTGTTGGCACATTCTGATATTCTCTTCATCCATTCGGAAATAATATTGCTTGGAATTTGCACGTTGATTTGCTCTTTCATTGTGGAGTCTGCGCTCTTTAGGTATATCAATGACTACGTTATTTAAATTGAAATCATTTTGTCTGTCACAATTTAGCTCTCAGAATTGTTTGCGGTTGTTATTTCGTTGTTCTGAAATTTTACCAAAGTAGCCGTAAATTCATTTTGTGCAGTCAATAATTATAGGAACTTTTGGTGAATGCGGTTTACTTCCTGTAGATGTATAATCTTCTATTTTGTCTGAACCATCACCAGAGAGAGACATGTTGCTCACCTTCTGATTCTACCATCACCTCTTCGTCACCTAAATACACTTTTGGTGGTGTTTCTAGTGAATGTTTGATAGAATTCTCACTTATTCATACGAAACAATAAAATAATAATAATAATAATAATAATAATAATAATAATAATAATAATAATAACCTTGAAGCAACATTACCATCTTCTTGCCTCTTTAAACCACTGAAAATCGAGCTATTATCCAATAAACAATAAAATAATATGCACACGCATTATTTTAGTACAATCACAAATGAAAATGGACATAAATAATAAGATATTTGGTGCAAGTTTCCACTTTTGCAACCCAAACCTTTTCAGGGTAACCAATAATTAGTTACGTGAAAAACATAAAGTCAAGTGTTAAATGTAAGGTTTGATTTCAACTCCATAAAACAAGACGGAAATTGACAGGTGAAATCCACTAACGGACTTAGTGTGTTGCACCTGTTCATTTTCGTTCATTTCGCACTAGTGGAAATTGAAATTATTGATTATCTCATAAAGAATTATAGATACGACATAATGGACTTCACCAGACGAAAGATCACAAAATTTTACATAAGGAACATCTAAAACCTGAAATTACTTAAAAACTGACTTAGTGTGTTTCAACTGTTGGCCGACGATATGCTACATAAAAAGTTTGATATTGTTTCCTCTAAACCAGTGATATCAACGTTCTGCCACCAGTATGACTTTGTGGCAGAGATGGCATGTAGCTTTATGAAGTGCGTGGTTATCTATCCAGCAGACGTACTGTTGTCACTGCATTAGAGAGCCGTGTTTTGACTGATCCTTTCTCCATTCTTACACTTTCAGCTTCTTGATTAGTTTTGATTTTACTATGCCCTTGACGTCGGGATGAATATTAATAGCAACAGATATACGCAAACTATTTCTCAGATTATTGTCACTCATCCTGACTCTGTGTTGACGTTTCAGAAGTTTTATAACAGAAAATGCCTGCTGACAGACATATGTATTTCCAAACATGACTATTATTCTTCCAGCATTTTGCTTTAGGTTTGTGAATTGTGAGTCCGGAAGTGCTCTGTAAAATTCTATTAGATCAATACTTGAGGTAATGATGAACTTTTCAGGAAGCCTACGGTCACAGCTTACTTACTTACTTACTTACTTACAAATGGCTTTTAAGGAACCCGAAGGTTCATTGCCGCCCTCACATAAGCCCGCCAGCGGTCCCTATCCTGTGCAAGATTAATCCAGTCTCTATCATCATACCCCACCTCCCTCAAATCCATTTTAATATTATCCTCCCATCTACGTCTCGGCCTCCCTAAAGGTCTTTTTCCCTCCGGTCTCCCAACTAACACTCTATATGCATTTCTGGATTCGCCCATACGTGCTACATGCCCTGCCCATCTCAAACGTCTGGATTTTATGTTCCTGATTATGTCAGGTGAAGAATACAATGCGTGCAGTTCTGTGTTGTGTAACTTTCTCCATTCTCCTGTAACTTCATCCCGCTTAGCCCCAAATATTTTCCTTAGCACCTTATTCTCAAACACCCTGAACCTATGTTCCTCTCTCAGAGTGAGAGTCCAAGTTTCACAGCCATACAGAAGAACCGGTAATATAACTGTTTTATAAATTCTAACTTTCAGAGGTCGATCAATTCCATTTGCAATGGTGCATCCTGAATATCCTTAAAATCTACTGTGAATGGGGTATCAATAACAGAGAACCAGATTCAACTTAGCTATGTTATTTACCTAAGAAAATTCTTCTCTCAATCGATCTAGTATATTAGTCCTTTTATCATCCTTGACATGTATATAATCGTTCTTATGCGTGGTATCATGAAGTTTCTGTATATTGCATTTTTTTTTACTTGCAATGTTTAATTACATAACAAATATTTACTATATGTGCCAAAATTCGAACATAAGAAAAGCTTTTCCTACACATAATCTAAATTTTTAATACCACTTGAAGAACAAGTTGATGTAGACGCACACGAAGCCATCGCTTCCACTTAACTAAGCACGGAGTCAACAGAAACAATTGCACATATAACACTCTAGATTTATATATGTATATATGTATGTATATATATATATATATATATATATATATATATATATATATATAATGTTTTTCAATTATTGTTTCTTCATAAGTACCAGGTCGAATTTGACCCTTTCCTTTTAAAAGAAGTGCAGGAGATCAAATGACAAGTTAGAATCTAAAATATTTCAAGGCAACGTTATCTACAAATAGTAGAATGAGCTAATTGATAATGTCATGTAAGAGGAAACGGTATATTTTTACTTATTAGTGGATTTGGATGGTTGTGGAGGGATGCTAGAAATTTTGTACGAAGAATTTTGATATAATCTGAGAAGTATAGTATGCCAAGATCGTCATACAGTTGACTATTTCGGATGAGATAGTCCGGTCCAGTGATGGTTCTACAGATGGCTCGTTGAAGTTCGTCTAATCGTTGAAGATGTCGTGTACTTGCTTGAGCCCATATTTCACAGCAGTATGTCATGTAAGATCGATTTAATACTTTGTACAGCATTGTTTTGATATTTAAAGATGTATAACTCTTGAAAAATGAGTAGAGAATCATATATCTTTGGAAGGCCTTCTCACGAATATGTGTGACGTGATGTTTAAAGTAAGTCTCTTATCAAGAAGAACTCCAAGATACTTGACGGTAGTTGTGAAAGGTATATTTTCATTTTGGATGGTGAAAGGCAGAATTGCCGCGGAAATCTTCTTGTGAAAACAACTGCTTGCGACTTCGAGCCATTTATCTTGAGACGCCATTTTGTGGACCATTGGGTTATGATATTTAAGACTTCCTGCATTTGTAGACAAGCAAACTGAATGTTTATGTGCTTAGTATAAATAACAGTATCATCAGCTTATAGTGTAAGTTTACATTTGGAATGAATTGGTATATCACGGACATATGCACAGTACAGTGTTGGACTTAAAACCGATCCTTGAGGAACTCCTGCAGTTATTATGTGAGCGTTTGAGAGATGGTGTCCGTCTTGAACACGAAAGGTTCTATCTGTAAGATAACTGGCGATAAGTTTAATATAATTTACAGGAATGTTAAGATTATGAAGTTTATATAACAAACCAGTGTGCCAGAGAGTATCAAAAGCTTGCTGGATGTCAATAAATGTAGCTACTGTATGTTTTCAAAGTTCAAATCCTCTTTGGATGGATGTTGTTAATCTGTGAAGTGTTTCTCTGGTACTATGTTGAGGTTTAAATCCAAACTGTTCATGGTAGATGGCGTTTGGTGCAGTTAAATGTAGCTTTAGTCGTGCCAGAATGATACGTTCAAAACTTTTTCCCAGGAAGTTGGTTAGGCTGATTGGTCTATAACTTTGAGGTAATGTTGGGTCTTTTCCCGGTTTAACTATTGGCATAATTGTGCTGTTTTCCGTGCTGTTGGAAAATAATTATGATGTAGACATTAGTTGAATAACTTTGTTAATTAATGTGTTATGGCTCTTTTTGGTAATTTCTTCAATATGGCTGGTGTGATTTTATCCGGGCCAGGTGTCTTCTTCGGTGCTAGATTTCGAATTATGGTCTTGATTTCTTGTGGTCGTACGTGAGGTGTATTTTTTGCAGGTTCAGGGCGATGTAATACGCACTGTACATGTTGCGCTATTGTTGTTGAAAAGTCTTCTAGTGAGGAATGATGATTGGAGGAGAATCGATTTTGAAAGGAGTTTGCAAGAGCTTCAAGCCTATCAATAGGATCATAATTAAATGTACCACTTGAGTCTTTAATGGGTGTTGACTTTTTTGTGATAGTTCTTCCTAGCATTCGTTTAGTAAAAGTCCAGAAGGTTTTTCCTGAAGACTTTATGTTTTCCACTGTGTCGCCAAACTTATTGATTTTGTAAGTCTCATATTTTCTTCGGATAGCACGTTGATACCAATAAAAAGCTCTTTTTGCTTGAGGATCCGCATAAAGCTGCCACAATTTTCGAGCTTGATTTTTGGCTTTAAGATGTTTTAGTTCATTACTACCGTAGACGTTATCTCATGTCTCAAAAGTCAATGTGGAGGACGTTTCATCGAATGTTTCTATTATAGTGTCAGAAAATATTTGTATAGCAGTTTCTATTTCAGAAGTTTTTAAAGTCGGTAGATTACCCGGGATGATTTGGTGCAAGCGTTTCTTGAAGATATTCCAATCTGTAACCTTCTCTGTAGAAGGTTGGCCTGAGATAATATGAAAGGGGGCCTTGAAACTCAAAAGTACTGGAATATGGTCGGAGTCGAGAGCGTTTAAGCAGATTTGTTGACCTGGAGAGTATTTTGTTTTATATAAACAGATATCAAGTACATCTGGATGATGAGTAGTTATCCAGGGAATTCTCGTTGGTTCTTTTGGTCCTGTAATTGAATAATGAAATTGATTTGAATGTAATACTAAGGTTTCACCTTTCGGAGTATTCAGTCTGGAATTCCATTATTTGTGTTTAGCATTGTGGTCACTACAGAAAATGAAATGTTTGTGATGTGTGATAAGCAGGGTCAGGTTATTTTTATTGAGTTGAGCGTATGGCGGGTAATAAACAGATGCTATTAGCAGGGAAAGGATTTATATGTAAATACATATTTACTTATAAAGCTAATATAATTTATATTTTGCATTATCTTTATGTTTCACAATGTGTAGGGTTGAAAAATCCTACTTTTATTTTCCATATTTTTCCATATTTTAGAGTTTAGTACATATTTTCGTTAATTTCCATATATTTTCCATATTTCATATAAAACAGTCCATATTATATTAGGTTTAACAATAAAACAAAACAAAATTCCATTAACTTTTAAAAATACATTTCAACAATAGAGATTTAAACACATGTTCAGTAATCCCTTTAACATCAGAGTTATTTGAAAATTAGCAGTCCTATCAACAATGGGAAAGTAAGTTACAAAACTGTATTAATTTAATTTAAAATTTTTAACAGACTTCAGTTGTGCAGCTCAACAGTTAAATGCCAGTCAGAGTACACATAGGTTCAGTTTTGTAAATCATACTATAAAGACGGTAAATATGCCAAAAGTACGTCATTCAGTCAATTTAAAATCAAAACTAACAAGTTACATTTCAGAATTTAAAGAAGATGGTTTATCAACTGACAATAAAATGTTATTTTGTAATTTGTGTCAGTGTGCAGTATCATCTACACAAAAGTTCCTGGTGCAACAACACATTACAACTAGTAAACATCAGGCCAACAAACAACTAAATTCCAAGCAGAGACAATTGTTTTTAACACAACCAACAACATCGAATGTAAGATCTGAGTTTAACATCGACCTGTGCCGTTCTCTCATCTCTGCTGATATTCCTCTCTACAAACTAAAGAATAAGGTCTTCAGGGAATTCCTTGAAAAATATACTCAACATACAATCCCGGATGAGTCAACACTTAGGAAGACGTATGCTCCATCCATCTACGATGAGACAATACAGAAGATAAGAGATGAAATTAAAGATAGTTCAATTTGGGTTTCCATTGATGAGACTCCCGACAAAGAAGGTAGACTTGTTGGTAATGTAGTTATCGGTTTGTTAAGTGAACAATATTCTGAACGAATTCTTTTACATTGTGATGTTCTAGAAAAGTGCAATAACAAAACTATAGTTAAACTGTTCAACGAAGCTATGGGTATCCTGTGGCCAAAGGGTATTATGTACGATAATGTGTTATTCTTTATTAGCGATGCTGCCCCTTATATGGTCAAAGCTGGACAAGCATTATCTGTTGTATATCCTAAATTGACTCATTTTACTTGTGTGGCGCATGCATTTCATCGTGTGGCAGAAGTGGTCAGAGACAATTTCCCTAAAGTAGATTTGTTGATTTCATCAGTGAAAAAAGTATTTCTCAAAGCTCCCAGTAGAGTTAACGTGTTGAAAGAAATGTACCCTGAAATTCCATTGCCACCAAAGCCAATTTTAACTAGATGGGGTACATGGCTAGAAGCAGTTGAATATTATGCCGAACATATAGACTCTATTAACAATGTTCTCCTTGCATTGGACTCTGAAGATGCAGTCTCAATTGATACTGCGAAAACAGTTACCTGTGACATAAGTGTGAAGAATGACTTAGCTCACATTCAGCATACATTTTCATGCATCATAAAAACGCTCAAAAGTCTCCAAAATAGGCACCTTTCACTATCTGAAAGTTTTGAAATTATAAATAGTACTGTGGAACAACTGAATCGTGGTAGAGGTAAAGTTGCAGATGCAGTAAGAGCTAAGGTGGACACTGTACTTTCAAAAAACCCTGGATATGAAGAACTACAAAAGGTTGTTGCTGTGATGAGTGGTGAATCAACAGTGAAGATTAACTTGGACTTATCCCCAGCAGACATTGTGAAATTGAATTATGTACCAGTTACTTCTTGTGACGTCGAACGCTCTTTTAGTCAGTATAAATCTATCCTCAGAGACAATAGAAGAAGATTCACTTTTCAGCACTTGAAAGAAATGTTTGTAACCTATTGTTATGGTAACAGACAATAAAAATTGTGTTTTGTTGAAACTACATTGGAAGATAAGGTACGTCCATTATATTTTTTGTTTAGTTTGATTAAAATGTACCAATATCTAACGTACATAGTCATTTTTTTATAATTTTAAGTCCATATTTAATTCCATATTTTGGTAAAAATCCATATTTAATTCCATATTTTGGTAAAAATAACTACATATATATTTACATATTTCATATATTTTTAGTCCATATAAATCCGTTCCCTGGCTATTAGTATTTATGTTCCTTCAGTGAATATACCAATGGTTTCAAGAGCTGAAAAATCGGTAGTATGGCTGTTCGATATAGCACGGAGTTTTTAATGCGTATAGCAGTTCCTCCACCTGGTCGGTTGTTTCTGTCTGTACGGATAACAGTATACTTGCGTATACGAAATTTCATGGTGGGTTTTAGGTGAGTTTCACTAATACATGCGAGGTCAATATAATAATTGAAGAGCAAGGTTTGTAGTTCGTATGTCTGGTGAATTATTCCGTTTGCATTGAAATTTACGATATTTAGACCTCTGTGTTTGGAAAAAATTTAGGGGCCATTTATGGATTATAAATTGAAAAGATTAATGAAACCTTCAATGAATATTATTACCTTGGATATTGAGTCATTTGCATTTTGTATTCTATGAAAAAAGTTGTGCGGATAAGCTGAATTGTATGTTGAATGTTCAGTGATCGTAGGATGTTAACAATATCTTTGAAGTAGTCTGATATTGATTCTGATGATGTTGATGTTGCACTGGGAGAATTAAATGTTGACTGGAAAGCTTTGGAATTGCCAGGATTTTCAAGTAAAGGAAAGTCACTGTTTTTCCATGTTGGTGGTGTAGAACGCTCTTCAGATAGAATTCTCCTGTTCCTCATCTTCTCTTGAAGTTCCGCTTTCTTCTTTAGTTGAACGGGGCACTGGCTACAGCTGGCAGTATGTGCGCCGTCACAATTTGCACATTTAGGGGCATGTACAGTAACTTTCAGAGGACATTCGGCGAATACGTGATTATTTCCACATTTAACACATACAACGACGTGAGGTGTGACCAAAACCCTGACACTTATGACATTGTGTAATATGTGGACGAAGTCTATATGACTCAATCTTTATGATATGATTGATAATATCTTGTAATTGGTACCTATATGGTTCGGGAGTGTTCATTATTTGGAAATGTAATTATCCTGAGAGGAATGGGACGTCGTGTCGTATGCCATCAGTGTCGTAGCAAGGAATAGTAATTTGACGAATGTGTTCTATTTGAAAATCTAAGAGTTCAAGTTCTGTTTTTAGAGTAGCAGATTCTACAAAAGCTGGAAGTCCTTTCAGTACTACTTGTAGTAATTTAGTTTCCCGAGGTTCGTAAGAATAAAACTGAAGGCTTTCGGTTTGCAAGATATTATAAAATTTGTCATAATCAGCACGACAACTTAACACTCTAGATTGTGCACGCATACAAGTAGTTCACGTTCAGCCCTCGATAGGTGCTGGTAGCTTCATGGCTTGCCACGGAGCCATAGGTAGAGCCACTGCCACAAGTAGAAGAAATTGACATCGCTGTTCTAAACAAACATAAAATCAAAGAATCTGAGTAGGCCTATCTTATGTGAAAATTTCAATTAGGTAATTTGTCCAAGATTAAATCTATCCACAAACGGCATGTACCACCATGTTCTTCACGGAGTCCTACAGTGGTAACAGTATAAAACGACAGGAAATCATCTTAAAAATTATTTTACGAGATCATCGACAAATGACATCGGCCAATTATTTTCAAATGACAAACTCCAATTTATTTAATTGCTTGACTTTTTGAAATATCCTAAATGTGACAAAGTTTTCCCATAAAATATGTTGAATTATGTATTTTGGGCATTATGGGTAATACTTTCAACATGATATACTTGACAAATTAAATCTCTTATGTGGTATCTTCGTCCTTGAATTCCAAAACGAACCAAATTACAAGTTTCGTGGAAATATACATTCCATGAAACATTTAGTACATTTGCCAAAAGTAAACAATCCTAGTCAATTCATCTTTACAATTCCTCCTAGCGGTGCGTCAGCAGAACGTCCGATTTCAGTTTTCCGGAGAATACACGCATACAGTATAAACGAGTCACTCAGATTCGAAACAGATTATCTGCTCCTCCCTTATTATCAGTTGAAAACATTTGCTTGGAGAACTTTAGAAACAACCGACATTGGTGGCGAGTTCATATAAAATAACTGGCGAATTGAATAGGGATATCTTATGCGAAGTTTTACCGCTAGATGGCAGGAGCGTTCCATGCGGCGCAACATGTTGTAGGGCTATGTTATGTCATGCTAGAGTTGATTACGTTTTCCCGCTTGTTGGTTTTCTGTGCGTGTGAAAAATTATATTTACAATTATTTTGTATAACCTAGTATAATTTAATATAATTCAATATTTTCTTACCTCATAATTTAATTTAATTAACAATAAATAATAATGTAAACCTGTATAATATTGAGCGATTCCCCGAGATGGCTGGGGAAATTTGAAGTATGGAGAATACAGATACGAGTAAATTGAATGGTCATAAACCTAAACGAGAACTTTGAGAACGAGGTGCACGAATAAAAATATATTGCCCTCTTTAATCATTAGTATTTAAGAACCGTACGCTAAAAACAGGATATGCAGCCACCAATGTGTTTCTTTTTATAAGGAAGGGACTATCGAGTTTGAATTCCTTGTATTTTTTCTGTAGTTGCAGAAAGATCAAATGCAATTTTTAATAGGATGATAGCCTATAATATGATTGCAGTAGTATCACGATTAGTCGTGCGTTTTGTAGGTTAAGGACATGCAACTTTGAATACTATGTGGGATGATTTTGAAAATTTGAAGTTAAAACATGGTTTTAATAATTAGGGTACAGTACATTAAAAACATTATTCACGAAATGGGTTCCACTACGGATTGTCCTGGAAAATAAACATTCCAGTTTATCGAGAGTTTACTGCAGGCGTAAACTTCGGAGACTCCTACAACTACTGCTGACATAGCTCGCTGTCGAGGTTGCATATGTTTTTATTAATTTTTCATTTTCCTCTTCCAAAATGAGACTGTAGTCAACAATTCCTTACTTGAAGTAGTTACTTTTATTTAATAGCTAGCACTTTCGAGGCGCAATTTAATTACTTATATTTTTTAAGATTTAAAGCATATATTCAGAATATTTCGGGACCTGATTGAAGACAAAAAGCTTTCCCTTTTGTTTACATATAGCAACATAACAAAAAAAGTTGTCATATTTAGTTGTTTTTAAGAGTATTTAATATACTAATACACTACGTATATCTTCAATGTTTATATACCCAAAAACAAATGCACACGCAAAGAGCATCCCTCAAAGTGCGCTATCTGTTGGTGCTAGTTCAGGATATCCCTATTCAAGCACTAAGTAAATAGAGGCGACTCAAATTTTGGCAAGTCTTTAAATATTTTTACGCATTCTGAAGTATGATATGAAACACGCACGTGGTTAATGAACATAAATATTTCTTAATCTTCAGATTTTCATTAAAATGTCCAAGAGATGAAATAGAATGTTTGCGACTTAGGAGCATATATTTTGAAACGGGGTATACATTTTAAAAGTGGCATTCCATTTTCGGAATCCGTACTAATCACACTTTCATTTCCATTACTTCTGTTGCTTTTAGGTTATTTGTTATTACATTGCTTTTTCAATAATAATAATAATTTCAGAGCTACTCCCAAACGTGGCACTCAATTTCTCCCCAGAGTTGTACAGATTCACAATATATACGAATCGCACACGCTAATACTTTATTTTTCTAACATCTTAATACATAAAAATTAATGTATGTATGTATGTATGTATGTATGTATGTATGTATGTATGTATGTATGTATGTATACGTCCTCTATACAAATATACACTCTTTGAGCGATATATATCGCTTTGGTAAATATATTTACCAAAGTTTGTACATTTAACCTTCATAACCAGGAGAAAAACATAGGCTACATTAAAATTGTACAAATGGACGTTAAAATAATTAAAAATTTAAAAATATATACTATAAAACATTCATGTATAATATTAAAATAATCTCTTCTATAGTAAATTGTTCTTTATTGCTGTTCGTTGTAGTCAATTTCGACTTTCACGAGGGCGTGAAAAAAATTACACGATATTAAATAACATTGTTGATACACCATGAAGGCCAAATCTAGACTATTCATGCAATAAATGTTGCAAATTTGCAGTTAGTTGAATTTAACATTGTTGTATTTAATTTATTATCTAAATTTATTATTATCTGATATTCTTTCTCCACTTGCAATCTCGAAATTTGAGAAAGCAATAAAAAATACGCAGTTTTGGAACCATATCATGAGTTTGTCGATAGAGTTGTAGATAGTGAGCAGGCTGTGTTTTATCGAACTGAATTCTTGAACTTCTTGAAACCACAAGGATTGCCACCACATAATGTAATACTTAATACTAAATCACCAAAAGTACGATATATTCATCCGCCAAAATTACACAATGGAACAAGAATTGGAGTGAAAAAACTCATGCAAAACGTAATAGGAGTGACAATATTAACTTGTAAAGCGAAAGGGTAAGATCTTTTTATCCTACATGTTCCTATAATAGCCACTAACAAGCCTTTCCATTATGAGCAACTGCAATTTCAGTGCGACTAGCAGTTGTAATGACTGTATTAGAATTAAGCTCAAGAACAGTCGCTCAAAGTTGCAGATATTCACTTACAAGCCCGTGTTATGTAGCTTGCTTTCGAGTGAGCACATCTAAAAAAAACACATACTCACATAAGGGTAGTCCTTAATTTTCAAGTTTAAAATACCTCCCTTCCATCCTTCCAATCGATTCTCCCTGGCTTAAAACTAATTTGGGTGAAATCCTGATTCAATAGATTAATATTTAAGGTATACTCATTTCAAGTGAAATTTCAACTTACTCAGCGGTTATTCTGCGTATTACATAGATCTATTGGAACCATGTTTCCATCACTAAATCAATTAATCAATCAATCCATGTATCATTCTTTTATTATTGTAGGTAACAACATGGAACAATTGAAACAGCGACATTTTCACGTAGAAAGCTGGAGGTCGATATTGAAAGTACACAAGAACACAACGATCCGTGTAATGCTATGTTGTTATAAGGGAAACTTACTCTAGACAGAGCGGGTAAAAGAGAAAGTGACGATACTTCCACTAGTCCAGCGGTTCGTCGCAGAGCGGCGCTAGCTCTGTTTTCCGTTCCCAGTTTCAGGAGCTCTATTCGAGTCAATGCAGATGTTTTTTAAAATATCCACTAGATAAAAATATATTATAATTTATCACAACAGTTTACTTATTTAAAAAATGTAATACTTCTACATTAACTACTCTTGAGTTATATCATACATTCCTGAATCGTAAATACGAGTAGCCTATAATAATCAACAGTAAACTGGAACATTCTGCCTGTTCAAAGAGATAAACCCAAAAAAAAAAGTACAGCTTCGCAAAACTGAACATTTTTGTAATGTTGTAAGTATATTTTGACACAAAATTATAGTTTTCGATGTACAAGAAATTATAATATATCAAGTGGGACATTATATTTTCACCAATACTTTTTTACTACTGCTTACCTATTAGTTTCAGTTGAATCTGGTTTATTCGCAATCCAAGGGGAACAATAAATATTACGTGAAACTCAGACTTACAAATCAAGCTTCGATATTATATTTATGCCAATGCAAGTTTTGAACTTTTGAGATACCGTATCTAAGTTATTCTTGCTTTGTAAATAAAAGTAATTTAATAGCACTACATTAACTATGTAATTTTATGCTACTTATTACAAAATATTAAATTAACTATGTTTGCGTTATTACATCCTTATATGTTTGATTAGAAACATCTTGTGTTGTGGAAGTGTAATAAACAAACTTAATATACTCGTATGTAATTACAAACCAGATTCAACTGTAGGCCTACACATAAAGCAGAATTATACTTGTTGGGTTACTAAAATAAGTTCTATGTTAATTACAACTAAAATGTTATTAAGAAATAAAATACTAATTTTATTAAACATGTACCTTTAATGAAGTAGAAACTAGATGTTTGCGACTTTTGAGAGCTTGCGGGGTGATTTCGCCATTTTTGATGACTGAAGTTCCTTCCGAATTTCCTTGGCCCGGAAAAAGAAGTGACACTTCAAATAATGGAAAATAAGCTTAGGAACTATTTCCATGGCATGTTCTTCATTGCATCCTAACATTGGCATATGAAGTTTGTACTCGATAAGGCTGTCCAGCGTATCATAAAAAATATTACCCCACAAACTACTATTTGACGCTATCTTGACACCAACTATTGTCTCAGTTTGCATTAAAACATTCATAACACCTTCAGAAGGATGCGTTAGAAAAGAGTTCGAGCTTCCATAATATTTAATTTTAGTGAAAGCGGAGACACTCTGTTCTCTAAGTGATGCACTGCGAAGCTTATTTACCCAGAATACGCAGTCAGTAAATCTGGTTGCATTATTTATGATATAACCCGCTAAACAATACACAAGGCACTCTTTTGCTAACTTGTCGCTCTGTGTAAGAGAAGGCAGATTACTTTCCCAATCGTACATTTCAATTGAATTATCGTCAACCACCAACTTATCACTGATTTTCTTCAAGGCGGCGGCTTTACGCTCCTTATTTGTTTCTTCTGTAGCTCTCGCAAGGGTGTGCATTTGACTCATAAAGGAAGTAAGGGGAGGTTCAATTAGGGGTTCACAATTTTCTCTTGAAGAGAGCACATTTTTAACTGGAACACAGACAGATTGAAGCATGTGCAAATGTAGAAAGTCTATGGTAGACGGATGATCATCAGAAGATAATGATCTTGTAATTCCGAAATGTCGCTCTAGAGAGTCTTGGTTAAATTTTACTGTCCTATTGTATTTAAATCCGCATTTCCATAAGAAGTCGGATATTTCGAGAGTGCTCTGAATTGTTACTCTGAGTTATTCAAGGATTCTTTCTGAGGCGAACGTGTTCTTTTTACTGTCATTTATGTGTAATATATTTCCTAAAATTTTATGATGGAAGGATCCTTTGTACAGGGCAGAGGAGGGAGTCTTTGAGTTCAGTGCATCTACAAGGTCATTCATTTGCCTTGTGAATTTTTCTATACATTCACTTTCCTCAAACCCAGTTTATGGCCATAAAAAATTGTATGGACTTTACCATGCTCGCATTAAACAGCTGGAATGCTAGTCTTGCGTTCATTCGCTGGAAGGAAATAGGGTCAATTTGAATAAATGTAATTTTGGGGCACGACCTAAGCCCTGAAAATTTAAGAGATGTCTCTTTAAAATATACCCGTCTATAAACATCTAACTTTATGTCATGGTTACTAAATTGTACTAAATGCTTATCATGAAAGTTATTTCTGATACATTTTAAAATATGTACCTCATCAGAAAACGCCCATAATTTCCTTTCCTGGTCTACGGGGTTAGGGAGAGAACAATTAATTAACTTTTCCATTTTTTCACACATGCCAACACATTTCTAAGCGGCTTTGTTTGTCTGGCTCCCATCAGATGTGAATCCAATCACCTTGGCCCCAGCTCGTTCTAGCTGAATAATTACTTGCAAAATTATTTTTGACAATGTGTCTCCAGGTGTAGCATTTCTGCTTGCGTATACTGCAACAGGTTGTACCCAGCTGTGGAGTAATGGCACATACATGCATACAGGCGCATGATTATCTAAGGTATTCTTCTGATTTTCCGGTGCACGTCTCCCAAGTTAACAAACCCTTCCACCTTAAGTGAAATACTATTAAACGCTACCACCTCGCGTAGCTTCACCTCCTCATAAATTAGGATTCCCATTTTTTTTGTTTTCGTCATTTTCATCATCGAAATGCTTTTGTAATGCGATAACTGCCTGCCTATTTACACCATATGAACATTTCATGCCTTTTAAGAGGCGTCTTAAATAATCTTCTGAAGGAGGTGTTAAGAATTCGTCGTTCAAACAATTCCTATAACCTTTTGGGGACTTTATTTTGAACAATAAACTTTCCAGAAGAATTCATTCCTGTCATAACGCATGCCTCTTGCATCCTTGACCTGGCACTTCTTTACCATGTTATCAATTATTAATTGTTCCTTACTCAGGAACTTGCAATTGCATTTGCATTCCTCTTTACTTTTCTTACTTTCATTAACTTCCTTCTCCAACAGAGTTATTGTAGCCTTGGCTCCAGTAAATTGATTTGTAATTCCAGTTAAATTTCTATTGGCTGTTTTCAATTTTATACTTAATACAATAATTTTCTGTTTTATATGTTCGCAATTATTGTCGGTAACATGAATGTTTATAAGTACATAAGGATTTGTCATTGTTGAAGTATGGGCGTTATTGTTACTTACAGGTAAGGGCACATTTCTATGAGAAGGGATTGATGTCCTTTTGGTTGTGGATTTCCTCTTCTTTTCGTTTTTTGTAAGATAAGGAGGCAAGTTAGGGAAAATATGTGGTTTTGCATCATGTGTCAGTCTCCAGTTTTTCCGTGGAACTTCTACCTCCTTGCCATCAATAATAAACTTGTCGGCTTTTACGATCAAATCCTCAGAAAAATGTATAGCGCAGAAATAGGAACGAGCATGCAGTTTTCTGTCTTCGTCGAATTGCTTTACACCACTTCTGAAAAAGAGCCTTGCTTTTTGGTGGAAAAAAGAAACGTCTTACCTCCTTACAGCTTTTATAACCGGATTTACACCCGGGAACAAAACAACAAGGCATATTTCTACTCTCTTAGTCACTCACTCACTAATCACCAGGGAACGGATTTATATGGACTAAAAATATATGAAATATGTAAATATATATGTAGTTATTTTTACCAAAATATGGAATTAAATATGGATTTTTACCAAAATATGGAATTAAATATGGACTTAAAATTATAAAAAAAATGACTATGTACGTTAAATATTGGTACATTTTAATCAAACTAAACAAAAAATATAATGGACGTACCTTATCTTCCAATGTAGTTTCAACAAAACACAATTTTTATTGTCTGTTACCATAACAATAGGTTACAAACATTTCTTTCAAGTGCTGAAAAGTGAATCTTCTTCTATTGTCTCTGAGGATAGATTTATACTGACTAAAAGAGCGTTCGACGTCACAAGAAGTAACTGGTACATAATTCAATTTCACAATGTCTGCTGGGGATAAGTCCAAGTTAATCTTCACTGTTGATTCACCACTCATCACAGCAACAACCTTTTGTAGTTCTTCATATCCAGGGTTTTTTGAAAGTACAGTGTCCACCTTAGCTCTTACTGCATCTGCAACTTTACCTCTACCACGATTCAGTTGTTCCACAGTACTATTTATAATTTCAAAACTTTCAGATAGTGAAAGGTGCCTATTTTGGAGACTTTTGAGCGTTTTTATGATGCATGAAAATGTATGCTGAATGTGAGCTAAGTCATTCTTCACACTTATGTCACAGGTAACTGTTTTCGCAGTATCAATTGAGACTGCATCTTCAGAGTCCAATGCAAGGAGAACATTGTTAATAGAGTCTATATGTTCGGCATAATATTCAACTGCTTCTAGCCATGTACCCCATCTAGTTAAAATTGGCTTTGGTGGCAATGGAATTTCAGGGTACATTTCTTTCAACACGTTAACTCTACTGGGAGCTTTGAGAAATACTTTTTTCACTGATGAAATCAACAAATCTACTTTAGGGAAATTGTCTCTGACCACTTCTGCCACACGATGAAATGCATGCGCCACACAAGTAAAATGAGTCAATTTAGGATATACAACAGATAATGCTTGTCCAGCTTTGACCATATAAGGGGCAGCATCGCTAATAAAGAATAACACATTATCGTACATAATACCCTTTGGCCACAGGATACCCATAGCTTCGTTGAACAGTTTAACTATAGTTTTGTTATTGCACTTTTCTAGAACATCACAATGTAAAAGAATTCGTTCAGAATATTGTTCACTTAACAAACCGATAACTACATTACCAACAAGTCTACCTTCTTTGTCGGGAGTCTCATCAATGGAAACCCAAATTGAACTATCTTTAATTTCATCTCTTATCTTCTGTATTGTCTCATCGTAGATGGATGGAGCATACGTCTTCCTAAGTGTTGACTCATCCGGGATTGTATGTTGAGTATATTTTTCAAGGAATTCCCTGAAGACCTTATTCTTTAGTTTGTAGAGAGGAATATCAGCAGAGATGAGAGAACGGCACAGGTCGATGTTAAACTCAGATCTTACATTCGATGTTGTTGGTTGTGTTAAAAACAATTGTCTCTGCTTGGAATTTAGTTGTTTGTTGGCCTGATGTTTACTAGTTGTAATGTGTTGTTGCACCAGGAACTTTTGTGTAGATGATACTGCACACTGACACAAATTACAAAATAACATTTTATTGTCAGTTGATAAACCATCTTCTTTAAATTCTGAAATGTAACTTGTTAGTTTTGATTTTAAATTGACTGAATGACGTACTTTTGGCATATTTACCGTCTTTATAGTATGATTTACAAAACTGAACCTATGTGTACTCTGACTGGCATTTAACTGTTGAGCTGCACAACTGAAGTCTGTTAAAAATTTTAAATTAAATTAATACAGTTTTGTAACTTACTTTCCCATTGTTGATAGGACTGCTAATTTTCAAATAACTCTGATGTTAAAGGGATTACTGAACATGTGTTTAAATCTCTATTGTTGAAATGTATTTTTAAAAGTTAATGGAATTTTGTTTTGTTTTATTGTTAAACCTAATATAATATGGACTGTTTTATATGAAATATGGAAAATATATGGAAATTAACGAAAATATGTACTAAACTCTAAAATATGGAAAAATATGGAAAATAAAAGTAGGATTTTTCAACCCTACACATTGTGAAACATAAAGATAATGCAAAATATAAATTATATTAGCTTTATAAGTAAATATGTATTTACATATAAATCCTTTCCCTGCTAATCACTCACATAAACGGCACAATAAAGATCACTCGAATACAAGAAATGTCTCTTTAACTTCGCAGAACAACGGGTTCTATCAGCTCTGTCCACAGTACGAAGAGGAAAACTGGGACCTTAAGCAGATCGTCACGCCTAAGTTTCGCTCATTTGCCTCGGCGACAGCAGAGGGTTTAAAAGTCCCATTGGACTCTAGCAGAGTTACTACACTTTCCCTTCTACTCGCTCTCGTCTAGATTTCAGCACAATATATCTCGTGTCTATTCGATAAAAGAAAGTGAAGAAAGACCCTGGAGGAGTGTAGACTTCTTTGAATCGGGATATCACTTGTGGTATTCTCGACGACTTGCAAGATGAACTGAGTCTGTTCCTCGTCTTTCGTCAGCAAGTCATTGTATTCCTGCACGACGGCGACCTCTCGTTCGGCGGTGTCGTTGACAGTCTTTTTACCATCGCCCTCTTCTCTGATGAGTCAATGTCTCTGTCAAAGAATGCGAGTGATACCAGCTCTTCACTTAAATACCACAGATGTCCACACAGCTTCTTGAGAGCACCCTTGGCTTCTGGTGATGTTTGTGCCACAAGGCGTTTCAACAGACCCAAATCATTGGCGGGAGCTGCAGTTGACAAAGTCTTTGACGTACAGTCCGACGTCAAAGAAACAGAGGGTCTAAGAACTCGTTTCTTCTCGTTTGTTAGCCTGAAACCCGTATTTCTAAATAAGAATATTTTCAGTACATACATAAATCTTGCCATGAACCGTGCTCGAATAATTGCACCTGGATTATTGAAGGACAGACATACATACACCTCGCGGAGGGAATTCTTAAGAGAACAAGATGGACAAATCCAAGACTTGTCGGTAAACATTACGTGGATAGGTTACTTCAAGTTGACTAACCACAAAATCTTTCACATCTGTGGAAACATCCTTTAGTTCGGCTGCAATATATGGTACTTCTGCCCCAGGCTTGTAATCAGTGAGCAAACTATGCATGATGTTGGGCCAGAACTACTTAAACCACTTAAAAAATAGGATCTCCAGTTCAGTTGATACTCCCTTTCTGATGTAAATACTAAAAATTCTTTCTCCAAAAGGAGTTAATGGATGTGATGTCTGCATGCCAAATATAGATCCTCTGACAGTTGAATGTGGTTGTACGACTAGAATGTATTATCCAATTATCCATATGACAGTATGACACATCCTGTATGAAATTAAACACCGTAGAGCATATTCTAAATATGCTCTGATAGCTCCAATTTTAGGCAGATGTCCGATTTTAATGGTGTACTACCAGATAAGAAGGTGGGAGGTGTGAATTACCGAACTTGATTTTCTGGTACCATAAGGACCGCCTAATATATATGCAACAGAGGGGGAAAAAGTACTGTATGCATATCAATAAGCAATTCAATTATACTTTTGTCATGTTCCTAATATAATATGTGAATATAATCCCACTGAAAATAACTGTCGTACGCCGGTCTCAGTGGTCGTTCCTCTCAGACGTGTAGTCAAGGTGGAGGGAAGGGAATCGGGAGTGACGGGACAAGAAGGCTGAAGCTTGAAGGGAGGGGTGATGACGGGATGAGGGATCAGGGTTAGACGACGCCAGCCGCATTCTCCGGGATGGGCCTTAGAGGACGTTGCGGGCTCGGGAGTGAACCTTTTGTTGGTGTATCCATTTTTTATTCTTTATTCATTCGGGTCTCTGTCCTCCCTCGGGATGATGCGTCGGGGTCCGGTCGATGGTAGGGGGCAGTGCTGCGACCTCAGACAAGGGGTGATCCGGAGTTGGAGGTGGCATCCGAACGGGCGTCGTGGTTCCACCAGAACTGGAATCAGAACCCAATCTAGCCTCCGTCTACACTTCTTCTTCCGAGGTGTCGGAGGCAGCGGCGAGATGGGCAGAGGTATCGGCGAGGAAACAAGCGGCGTTTCTGGTGAATACTCCTCCATCAGAGCTAAGTACTCCGGGAGCCAGAAGGAAGGCGGTGTGGCGGGGAGCTGGTCGCCCCTTCTAGGCCACAGTTGTCGAAATGCCGCTTCTCAGATGCTCGTCTTCGATGTTTTTGTGCTTTTCCTTTCCTTTTCCTTGTTCGGGTAGAACAAGAGAGAGAATGAGGCATAAATCAGATGCTGAAGTTTGAATGGAGGAAGTTAGTTTTAAGGATGGCCTCTGCTTATGTATACACGGTGTTTAAAAATACGGGGCATAATTTCAGGTATCTATTTCCCTCATGTAGACAATCAAAATTGTTCATTACAACATGTGTCCGGAAATGCTTTATTTCCGAGTTATGGCCTTCACAACACTGAAATTCACCGGAATGTTTTTCTTTCCGCAGGTCGTTGCCATCAAAGGAGACATTAAGAGGGCACTCTGACAGTTCATTCCGAGGCGAAGGTTTCATTCAGTGTTGTGTACGCGTTAGACTGTGCGACATGTATTCAAATCAAGAGCTGGCAGAGAGTATCAATTGTATCCTTATCATTTGCAACGTGTACAGGCCCTGTCACCAGCAGATTACCCTCCACGCTCACCTGATCTGAACCCTCTAGATTTCTACTTGTGGGGCCATTTAAAATCATTGGTTTATTCGTCTCCGGTGCCTGATTTGGAATCCCTTCGGAATCGAATTGTGGCATGTTCTGAGGATATACGCAATGCTCCTGAAGTTTGGGATCGTGTTCGCAGGTCAATGAGACATCGATGTGAGGTCTGTATTCAAGCAAAAGGTGGACATTTTGAACATCTTCTGTAATGACAACGACCTGCGGAAAGAAAAAACGATCCGGTGAATTTCAATGTTGTGAAGGCCATAACTCGGAAATGTAGCATTTCCAGACACATTTTGTAATGAACTATTTTGATTGACTACATGTGGGAAATACATACCTGAAATTATGCCCCGTATTATTTAAAAACCCTGTATACAGATGTACATTTAGACAACTCCTGAGAAGAGGGGAAAGGGGGGAGGGAGATTTTTCGGACCAGAGAAGGGGGGAGAACGAGAGTGCTAGGGAACGAGAGCTTAAGTGCTCGGTGAGGGGATAGCGGGAGATAGGGGAAACGGGAGTGGCTTGAAGTTTTACGCTGTGGGGGAGGAGAGCGAGAGATGTAATTGAGTTTGTAACGTCTCAATCGAGGGATCAACTAAGATGCTTAGCAACTCTTCGACAGAGAGAACAAGCTCCATTGTTGTCAAGGGATCGGAACGAGCATAGCTTCGCGACTTTTCGACACTAAGAGCGGGAAAACGGGCAACTCTTCCGGCGAGGGTTCAACTGGGCTAGCTAGCGACTTTTCGACAGGAGAAGGGTTCTAAGGCAGGATTCGGGTCGGGGAAACTGAGGCCAGAAAGATGGGGTAATTGATGGGGAGTAATAGTAGGAGTGTGCGGTGATAGGGAAGGAGAGATGAGATGGCGAACTGTGTAAGGACGAGAGAGACAGAGAGAGACGGCGGTGAACTGGAGACGGAGCGCAAGGTGGCTCTCCGTTCCTGGGCGGTGGACGTGCCGAGATACGTACGAACAGAAAAAGTATCTGCGCCGAAGCGAGAAGGTAAGCTCTGGACGAGGAAAGCGTACTAGTTGTTTCCCGGTCGAAGGCAGTGTGTCTCTCTGGGGCTGCGCCGATCTTGTGTACGAGTGATACGCATCCCTCTATTTGGCTTGGTGCTGTTACACTCACGCGCTGAACTAAGCGTTACTGAGGGCATTCATCTCCTCCCTTTATTCTCCTTCGCCACGTGGCAAGCAGACAGCCTTGCGGCGCAGTCTACTTTCTTTTACCCGCGCAATGAGAGAAAACCGATAGCAACCGGGTTTTCTGAGAGGGAGAAAAGCGGTCCGAATAAAGTGCGGGCGTATTTCCCTGTTGACTCAGAAAACAAACCTAAGTACACTGCACGGGCATAAGAGATGACATACACAACAATCGCTCCCCCTCCCTTGTTTTCCCGGTCTACAGGCTGTAGAGAGTACAGTTACTACATTGATAGTACAATACCTCTCTACATTTTTCCCTTGAGTGTACGTATGCACACATCAACCACACACACACACACACACACACACACACACACACATACATACACATAACTTACACCTGCAGATTGCAATGTGCACCATATTGTATTAGACAATAAATACGAGTCGATGTCTTCCCTACGATAGAACGGGGCTCACTCTGACACCGACTTTTAGTTCTATACCATCTTTATTTTATTTATACACAGGGTTTGTTTCCTTTACTTGACATTTGCTTGCGCTTACGATAATACGGTTGCAGTTACGTCACGGTCGCAATCACGGTCGCGGTTGTGTCTGCGGCCAGTAATTATGGAGTTCCTAAATGGAAGCCTGAGTAGCGTGCGGTATACGGCTGGACTTTGTTGTCAGGCACAGTGGAGCCTGTGTCCACAGGCCCAAGGGACTGGGTTGGTCGGAAGGCGCGGCCTCGAGGCTTCGTGGCCGGACATAGTTGACTCTCGTGGACCTTCATAGCCTGTGGTCCGCAATGATGCAGCCAATATACTTCTACCACGGTGTACCGGAGCACCAGGTGTGGCCCTATCTATTTCAGCACGAAACCGGCATGATAACTGCCAGCCGCTTTGGACTGACAGTGGTCTCTCGCCATAACGAGGTCCTCGGGTTGGTATGTCGGCTAGGCGGGTGTTTGGCCTTCATAACGTCTCTGATAGGCAGACTGGTTTTGTCGTACCTCTACTCAGAGAGCCTCAAAGTCTGCCGGATGGCGCATCTGCATTGGTGAGACGTTCTCCTCGAAGGGAACGCATTCTGGGCGGAACTTCCATTCGCCGGGTCGTCGGAGGGGCTGTCCGTATATTACCTGACTGGGAGTGAACCCCGTGGCATTGTTCCGCCGGCAGAGGAGATTGAAAAGTACTTTCGGGATAAAGGTGTCCCAGTCTCGGTGATTGTCCCTCATGTGAATAAGAAGCCCTTTCTTGATTTCCTGTCGGATTAGCACGCGGGTAGTATATGGCGGTAGTCAGGTGGCGTAGTTTCCAACGTTGGCATGCTGCCTTTCATTGCTATCCGATGAACTGTCTCCCATTGTCTGTGAGAAAACTCTCTGGGTAGCCACACCAAGGGAAAAACTCTTTATGCAGGAGGCTGACACTGGAGAGAGCGACAGAGGAGCTGAGAGGATAGGATTCGACCCATCGCGAAAACATATCTGTCAGGACAAGGAGGATTCATTTCTCTTTGTGCAGGGAAATATGGCCCCATCATGTCGAGCGACAGCAACCCTAGTGGTTGGTGTGGATGATGTGGTCGCAGAGGCGGAACTGGTGCTCGGGGTGCGGACTTCATACCGGCACATACTACGCAGAACATTGCACAGCCCTTACGTCCCCTTTAATCTTTGCCCAATAGTAACCTTCTGCCAGGGCCCTGAATGTCTCCTCCTCTCCGGGGTGGCCGGCGTCTTGGTCGTCGTGGTGTCGCTGCAGTTCCTCATTTCGTTGGTCGTGCGGCTCGACTAGCTTCCAGCCTTCCCACCTAGTTCTACCCATTTTCCAAAGGACTTCATTTTTAAGTGAAAGTACACAAAATTTTCGTCCGCGGAGGAGCGGCAGAGTGCATTGATCGTGATCAACTGTGTCCATTGTTCCGTAAGTTCTTGGTGATGGGGCCCCCCTTTTGAGCGAACTAGACCTCTTGATATAGCGATGGCCCCATGACTTCGCTAAGGTAAGTTGGGGGAGGTGATGTCGACTAACCGGGTATGGAGGGAACAGTCTCTTCCGATTTTCTGCTCTCGGGAATGTGTTGGATCTCGGGAGCGGGGAAGAGCATCAGGAAGTTCGTTTTCACTTCACGGGGTGTGTGATACATCGGATTTGAATTCTTGCAACATCAGCACCCATCTGACAAGTTTGGACCGTTGGTCTTTCATCTGCTGCAACCACATAAGAGACCGGATGTCGGTGAGGAGCTTGAAAGTTCTATATTCGAGATAGAGCCGGTACTGCTTTATTGCCCATACGACGGAAAGGCATTGTTGTTCATTGGAGTCGTACCACTTCTCCGTGGAGGACATTTTTGTGCTGGCGTATGATATCACATCCTCTCCCTATCGTCGCGTTCTTGGTAGAACACGACACCCAAGTCTCGTCCGCTGGCATCAGTTTGCAGGACGAAAGGCCGACTTGCATCCTGTCTTCTCAGAGTGGGTGGGGTTTGGAATGTGTCCTTCATCTTCCGAAAGGCCTCCCCAGCCTCTTACGTCTATTTCCATTTTCGATTTCTTTAGAGCAGATCGGTGAGTGGAGACACCATCTCAGAGAAACGGGGCACTATCTCTCGGAACCAGTTACATTGCCCCAGGAACTGTAGAATCTTCTTCCGAATGACGGGCGGCGAGGCGTCGAGGATTCCCCTTATATGTTCTTGCTGAGTGGAGTTTTCTTGATCACTGATTATATGTCTCAGATAGGAGATTTCCCTTTTTCCAAAATGACATTAGAAATTGAATATGTGATTCCGTACAGCTCTAGCCGCTCTAGTACTTTCCCCAGGTGCTCCAGAGGTTGATCCCAGGACGTTGAGTACACAACGATGTCGTCGAGGTATGCCTTTGCGAGGACGTGTGACATTAGTCTCTGGAATGTGCTGGGAGCGTTGTTGAGACCGAAAGGCATGACCCTGAATTAGTAGCAGTCCCCGTCAGGTGTAGAAAAACAGTGTTCTGCCTAGATGCGTACGGGTGTCCATGGGGTATCTCCCAGTATCCCGATTTTAAATCATGCGTAGTAGACCTGGTGGCTTGCCCTAGGTCCTTCAGAGCTTCAAGGATGACGGGGATAGGCTGTACGACGTCGGTGGTCACCTGGTTTAGTTTCCGGTAATCCACCCAGAAACGAGGATACTTGTCCGTTTTTCCACGATTATAATCGGGGAACTGTATCGTGACCCATTCGGCTCGATTATCCCGTCGGCAAGCATCGTGGCGACCTGCTCGCGGATGATGGCTTTCTTGCTGTCAGAATGCCTATAATGAGAGCCCCAGATAGGTCGATTGTTGGTGACCTCGATTAGTATGTGGTTGGCAGTTTTCATTTGTTTCAATCTCCCGGACTCACTTAAAACCGAGGCGTGCTTCTGGATCAAGTTGAGGAATGGCCCTGATCATTTTTCTGGGAAATGGTGGTTGATGCTGGAGATGTAGATTTGTTCAGGGACGTGGGTGTTTCTCGCTCTTTTGTCCACGCTATAGAAGAACGAGTATCCTTCCCTAGATCGACCCGATAGA
Organism: Periplaneta americana; assembly: GCF_040183065.1. Classification (NCBI taxonomy): domain Eukaryota; kingdom Metazoa; phylum Arthropoda; class Insecta; order Blattodea; family Blattidae; genus Periplaneta; species Periplaneta americana. The sequence goes on along the minus strand of NC_091128.1, from coordinate 14,898,970 downwards.
GGCAGAGATAGAATATTAGATCTGTACATTGATCTGAAACTGTGATGACATACATTTCACGTAATTTCATGCTCATGTGTGCTTCCACTTGGACTTTAGAGACAGCTGACAATGAATAGGAATGTTATCGTGAGCCAAAATGTATCAGTTTATCGGTCGTACCAAAGGGTCAAAATATATGTATATAATTTAATTTAAATTGGAAGAGTTTTTACCCTTGACCCCTGTACGCCCGCTTATATCATACACGCTTTTCTAATATGACTTGAGAAATTATATCTCGCAAATTCAGTACATATTAATTATATTATTTTTTTATTTTATATACAGGATACAGGTACAGTATAATTTTGTAATAAGTCATTGCTTAATATAAAAGATAATATTTTGAGAGACATATATTTTAGAAATTAAGAGATTCTTCTTTCTACAACGCTTAACATACTATATTGGCAACATGATTATACAGACAGAATTTCGCAATTACACATTTTTGAACATAAACAACAATATTTTTAGAGACATAGCCTATGGTGTAGAATTAATATAGTGTTATGTTGTGTATGTCATCTTTTATATCCGTGCAGTCTCATGGGCGTCAGCGTACAGTAGTATTACAACCTTTCTGCCGTCTGCGTTAGGAAGAGAAGGGTGCGGCAGAAAGGTTGTAATACCTACTTCTTAATTACGTTAAGCCCCGTGACTAAGATAAGTCACTTGAAATTTAACGGTTACTGTCCGGTAGAGACGTAATGTAAGACCTCTAGAACATTGAGTAAACCCTAATTGGGTGTAAGAGGGACCGAGGGGCGTGTATTTGTTTTTGAGAATGTCAAGACAATGCTAACTCATTTATGGCGAGTGCATCAGCCTCGGTTAAAAACGTGGTTAAAATGTAATTTCTGTGCAGCGACTACTTAAAGATGGTTAGCTGACACCTCATTTAAATAGAGTAAAGTCTATGATGGTACACTGTTTCTACAAAATTACTAAACGAAAGAATCCATACTCTGCATAGATAATAGTCAACATCTAAAAACGACTACGTTTACACAGTTCTACATTTAAATTAACGTGTCCTACATTTTCGCGTTGCATTTGTTTGCCTTTGGTCTCCGTTATATTTGCGAGTCGCATTTCTTTGTTTTCCAGTGGTTAGGTTAAAATCGTACAAAATGGAAAATTGATTCAAAAATGATTATATCCCAATGTGGGGTTAAAGTATCGATAGACTTAATTATTAGATTTATACATATATATATATATATATATATATATATATATAATATAAAAATATGGAATATCCATAAACGAAAAGAATGTAAAAGATTAGGAATATGTGTACGATCCGAGACCCCATTTACACTAGGGAAATGTACATTATCCTAAGATCTATCCACAACCTCCCTTTGTTCAGCCAGTGACATAGAGAAAGAGATATTCGAGTGTTTCCTCTTAAAATACAGTTGCATAGATTTGTGATATATGCAGCCGATCCATAGGAGCAATATGACTGTTTTTGTGTTATTTCAAGTCATCCATTTGTTGCAGCAGAAATGACTCTGTAGATTTTGATAAACGAAATCCCTCCTGAAATTTTTTGTCACCTAATTCCTCGTAAGAATTTTCTCTTTCCATTAAAGAAACTTCACTCTCACTATCATCTCTATCCAAGCAATTCAAATATTGTACAATAATAATCGTCTTCAAAGTAATCACCTGTGACTCTGGCCGCCATTTTGTTTTACTTGCTCTACTAATCACTGGTCATATCCTTTAACCTCTCGAATATGGCCGGTTAGAGATTACGGTGGTTAACCTCCTATTTAAGTCCTAACCGAGGTCGATGCACAGTAAAAATGCTTAACCAGGGGTTAGGTAGCAATTTTAAACGTTGGTTACCCTAAACGACGTTGATGCACGTGGGCATTAAAGTTTATGCCACTATAGCCTGCATATATTTTCGTTTGGTTTTACTTTGTTTATAGTTTGATTTTTACTATTATTTTATTTGTATTTCTGTTGATGTGGAAGAGAATGCCTGTTAGCATTAACTACACCAGAATAAATAAATACACAAAAATGTATAAATGAATGCAATTGAATTTAAAAAAGTTGAACGTTATTCACATTATGAAATGTATTCTTTTCTTCTTGATCTAAAGCTGTTTTTAATTCAGTTACCCTAGCCGGCATTTAGCTAAGAATTTAATTCATTCATAAGTGACGCTACGTAATTATTTATCTTTATGGACGAGGAAAGCTTAGTAAAAACAATCCGTTTTGGTTGTCTATAGTTAGTTTCCGAGATTTCTAAAAAGTCTAACAACTAGATTAACTAAAAGCTGAAGCAAAAAAGAAAACCTGGGCAACGTCGTGTGCGTTCAGCTAGTCTAATATTTACTGCGTTATCTCAATGAGTAGGTTACAAACAAGAACAAATGTAATGTATTATTAGAGTAGACCTTGTGGCAGACATGGGTTACCCACTGCACTTGTTTTCATACTGTCGTGATAAAACTTTAATCATTTCCGGCATACATCGCACTTTATACTCCTAAGGTCAACACGCTAGTTTTCTAGCACACCTGTATGTACTCTGAGCAAATATTATGTCATCAGGTTTGTTCGTGATATCTCATGAGACGTTGCAATTTACATTTATTTGAATCCCTATAATTGTCGATCATTTATTTTTACATAGAAGTTTTGCAGTTTTGACAAAAATTATTTCATGTAAATGATTATAACAGTAGTTCTCAAAGCGGAGTCCTCGGATCACCGGGGATCCCCAAAACTCATTCTGGGGATCTGCGAATATTTTGGGGAGGGACATTTTTTCCTTAATTTAGAAGGATTTTTTTTTTCTATTTTTCAATAATATCAGAAGCGTCGGTACGACTTTTAAATTCGTTCAATTGTTGTCGACAGCCTTTTTGTCTTATTATTTAACCAAGATTTTCCTGACGTCCTAATATGAGGACGCACCAATAATGTGTCTTTTATGTCATCTGGCGACATAGGTAGGGACTATTTTAATGAGCCCAATTTGTTTACGCAAGGTTTATGAACCTGTTAATAACTTACAACTGTTTGAGGAATGTTTTGAGTTATCGTAGTAGTAACAGTGATACTGCGTACGAGTATTTTCCATGGCTGAACTTACTGACGTTGTGATAGAAGGTTGAATACTATGTTCTTACAACGGTTTAAACTTCTAATTGCGAATTAGATATGTACAACTCCCGTGATGATGTTTGATTTGCTAGATAGTTTGTTTAGTTTCATCATAGTAGGGTTCCGTAATTTTGAGATGAATCAGAACATCCTCATAAGAGGACGTCAGAAAAATGCAACTTATTTTGTGTTTTGAAATAGGTCTGTCTCTAAATAACCTGTTAGAGCTTCTTGAAGGGAATGTTCATCTCGGAATTGATTCTTACGACATTACTGCATTACCTGCAGTATATGTGACTAATGATTAGGATTCAGGACCAGAAGACTGCAAAAATCTTGATCGCCTTCCCGTTTCACAGCTATGAGAGGAGGCAATAATTAGTTTACCGGGACCTTCACCATATATCTATAATGTAAATTTACCTGAACCTATTCAAGATACAAGTGTTTTGCCCCTCCTTGCATCCTTCTCCATATTAGGTCCCTACCTACAGTAGTACCGGTAGGCCTATAGATCTCAACTTCAATTTTCTCTTGCAAGTACTTCCACTGTGGATTCACCTTCGTTTCGGGTTCAAATTCTGGGCTGGAGGTACCAGTGATGATTGTATCATATGGATTGAACCATTCTAAGGATAGGAACATACATGTACGCAGATGACGGTTTGGGACGTAGCGTTGTGATATATCGCATGTTGATCAACTTCCTTTTCAGGACATTCCATTTCAGCTCCTTATTGGTAATTTATTACCTAATTTACGACGGATAAAGGACCTAATATTCTCCAGGTACAACCACTAAGAAAAGGAAAGTGCTATATATGCGTTATGATGGTGTGGAGTATTTTGTGGCGGACCTTGAGTTCGACAAGAAAGCTAACAGAAAAAACAACAGCACTGCAGACAAAGCTCTAAAAAGTGCAGTAGGATATGTCTGAAATGTGACTGCTCACTACATGTTTCCTGTTTTCTTACATACGATACTAAAGTTTGAAGTTCAGCGTTTAGTGTTTTTACCTAGAGGTTAGTATTAGAAAAAAATAAGCCTCAGGTTGTCACATTTTGTTACACATATTTCGTATATGAGTTTCTGATTAATTTTAATTTTCCTATAGTGTTATTTTTAGGGGTTTATTGATGTCTTATCCTCTGATTGAGATTCTGACTGATATGTACTTATATTATCAGGCAGTACATCTCACTTGACAATATGTGTCAGAGAAAGAACAATTTGTTTGTGTACATTTGAAGTCTGATTAATGTAACATGTTGCTAATCGGCGATGTATGCAATGGAGAGGGGAAAGGAACTGGGCACCATACCACATTATCCTCTGGCCTAGTTGCCTCATGAGTGATTCCTTATTGGTATCACTTACGAGGTTCATACTTGTCTTCGGACAGTTGAGTAAACAACAATTGATGTCCCAGAGAGTTTTCAGATCCCGTTTTCGTATTTTTCAAGCTTCAATCTTTACACAAGGGCACGATATTTACATGAGTTTACGATAATGCATGGTATGGTTCATGTATTTGATATTTTGACTTTCTGATTATTCTTAGATTAGGTGAGTTGTTGGAAAGAACTATTTTTATACTGACAAATATTAAAAAAAGAAATGCTTTGAAAACTTCCCATTTATCTTTCATGAAACCCGGTGAGATTGTGGATTTTTCTGACGTCCTCATGAGAGGATGCCTAATTTCTTGCTTATTAAGCAAGAGAATCGGCCTATGTTAAATTGTCTACCTCATTTAAGATCCTCTGGTGCATGTTTCATCAGAAATTTTCATATTCCGAATAGAAAAAAAATTCAGAAATATGTGGGTTAAATGGTGTAAGACCGTAAAAATTCACACTGCACGAAACGCAAGAGCTGCACGAATCGCATTGTAATATACTTTGCATTACTTTAAACGTCGTGACTTCCAAATCATCGCATTGTAAGCTCTTTCTATCAGACCAGTTTTTTAAGTTGAAAGTTTCTTAACGTTTAACAACTCTGTATCAAGTACGAGGTTATCCAGCGTTAGTGGAATTCGTAATAGCCAAATGAGACCGAAGATTCTCTATATGTTACCTGACATTCGCCTTACAGTTGGGGACAATCACGGAAAACCCCAACCTGTAAAACATCCCAAGCGGGATTCGAACCTCCGCCCAAATGCAGTCTGGGATCAGGAGACCAATTCCTTACACCCCAGCTACGCTGGTATGGTAGATAGAGATAGATAAATAAGAAATTTAAGGAGACACTCAACTATATTTTGGAACTTTTTTCCTATTCGACCAATCTTTTTCAAATTTGGAGAAAAAGTTTAATATACACATGGAAAGTAACATGCAAAATCTCAACTCATTAGATCCAATACTTTTCAAAATAAAAAATACTTCAATTTTTTAATCAATCATTAATTGAAATATCACTTTTAATTATCATTTTTTATTTTTTGGCTTTGTGCATTTGACTGTGACTTCTCAATGAATAGGGGAAGAATTCTGCGTTTTGATTTAGTTCTGTCACGTAAATGAGTGTAGAAATTTAATTTTTCATTTCTATGACACTTTTTCTCCAATTTTTTAGTTGAGTATGCATACAAACAAATTTCACAATGTATCCAGAACAGGCGTGCAGTACACGAAGACTGAGATGGATTCAATCCCAATGCTTCTCTGCACCGCGCTGGTCCTGCATTATCCAGTTACACCGTATTTAATGTAGGCCTATGTTGATTCAGAAAATGTTAGGTATAGATATGAACTTAAGGCAAGTCTTTAAATAGGGATGTAGAGCCGTATAGGAATACTTTCACCGTATAGGCCTACAGATTTGTCTTAATGAAGCTGAATGCAAGAACATGGAACGTTTCGCAATATAATTACTTTGTTTGCAAATGTAGGACATGAGTGATTGTCCTTTGCGTTGTATTACGTTTCGAGCACGGTTTTACATCACGTTAACTACGTGACTAAGTTTATGCTATACTTAACTATTTAACATGATAAGCAATCTCCATTTGCATGACAACTAAATAATCCAAACGGCCTAACTTTAAAAAGATTATATTCCTCCGTAATATGGTTCACTTTTGCTACCTCTCATGTTTTTCACATAGATCAATATATTAAAGGCAATACATGTAGAAATTGAAAAACTGACGTGGATACAAAACGGCATCCTATAAGCCATTAAATAACTGAGGGAACACACGCAGAGCCTACTTGGTGCAGTGCTGTGTTTCAAGCAAATCATCTTCAAATCCAAGGTTGTCTACGTATTTCTTTGTTGCAAAAAAGCGCCTGAACTTGCATAAAATAAAGCCTGGGGTAGACAACAGTGAACGTCAGAAATAAAATTATGATATGTTCAAGTCTCCATCTTTGTACACTTGTCGACCAATTGTAAGAAAAAAGCTATACAATGAATAACCAAGTGCGGGGAATCCCACGTATTTCCTACGTTCATCAAGGTACGGGCAGTTCCTTTTTGTCATGTAGGCTACTTCAAAGGAAATGAATCTTTTCTTTTCCCCTCTTTCTATTCCTTCTTTCTTTTCTGTTTTCCTGAGTTTCTTAGTCTGATCTTCTTTCTGATTCCATTTCTTTTCCCATTTTTTTTTCAACTATACTCTCCTTAAGAAAATATTTGGGGTAAGAGGGATGAAGTTACAGGAGAATGGAGAAAGTTACACAACACAGAGCTGTACGCATTGTATTCTTCACTTGACATAATTAGGAACATTAAATCCAGACGTTTGAGATGGGCAGACCATGTAGCACGTATGGGCGAATCCAGAATTCCATAGAGTGTTAGTTGGGAGGCCGGAGGGAAGAAGACCTTTGGGGAGGCCGAGACGTAGATGGGAGGATAATATTAAAATGGATTTGAGAGAGGTGGGATATGATGATAGAGACTGGATTAATCTTGCATAGGATAGGGACCGATGGAGGGGTTATGTGAGGGCAGCAATGAACCTGCGGGTTCCTCAAAGGGCATTTGTAAGTAAGTATACTCTTCCTCGTTCCTCTCTTACTCTTCTTCTCTTTCTTCCCTCTTTTCGTCTTCTTGCCGCCATGCTATTTCTTTTCCTGTCTTTCCTTTTCCTCAGTTTTCTACTGCTTATTTACTTTTTCCCTCATTTCTCTTCAAGACTTCTTACCCCTCCTCCTTTCCTTCCACTTCATTTTCTCGTTTCTGTCCTTTTCTCCTTTGTCATCTTCTTCTCCTTTCATTTCCCTCTCCTCTTCTATTTGCTCTTCTCCTCTTTGTTATTGCTCATTCCTTCTTTTTCTTTCTTCTTTTCCTTATCCTTAATTTTCTTCTCCTCTTCCTCGTCTCCTCCTGTGCATCTATTCCAGAGTTATTGTTGGTTTATTGCATATTAATTGGTTATTGTACAACGTTACATCAGGTACGTGGTTATATCTTGTGTTCCCAGAAACATCAGAAAGAAATTCGAGACATTCAGGACCGATTTAAAAAATTAAGCTTTGTGTATATTTACATATATATTCTTATAAGCGGTCTCGCCATCCTCATTGAATAATCAATGATTATAAGTAGCCATACTGTAAATATCAATTAATTTGAGAAAAATTCGTTCCGACACCGGGCATCGAATCCGGGACCTCTCAGCTGTGCGCGCTGAGCGCTCTTTTTCATCTAAGCCATACCGGGACACGATCCACGGTGCCGGCCGAACAATACAATGAGAGGAATTTCACAAAATCATATTATATGCTACTTGTTTTTCTCATCAGTCAACAGTAAGTTCATGCGGGAGAACTATCTTTCAACATTTGCAATGCACATAACGAATTCTATCACTTTTTTTTTTAATTCGGGACCTTTCCATCAGAACCACCACACTTCATCCAAATGTTCTGATTTTAGAATTTCCTTTAATCCACTATATTCTTTGGAATTCACAACATTTTTCACATTAAGTTACGATCCCATCGAACAAATGATATTCAACAATGTTTGATCTGCTACCAGTTTGCTTCATAGAGAACTAGTATGCATTCAGTGGCACCTCTAATGTAGCCAATGTAGCGATTCCAATGTCACCAATAGTGAATGAGGCTGATATTTATAATAAAACAGCAATTAATATTACCACTTTTATTTTTTCAGTCTCTAATGCTTAAGTAAAGAACTAAACCACGTCCCAAAGGCCTCTTTCGGGACAACGTAACACAGCGAAATAAAGGAATGTTCCATTAATTTACGGGAGGTATGGGAACTCTAGTTATATCTAATAGTAATTATGGATTTGGATTTGATGAAGGAGATATGGTATATTGGTAAGACGAAAACGAGAACACACCATGATATATTCCATGATAGCTAGAATTTCGGAAAAAATAAAATTAGGTAATCAGCCAAAACGAATATGTAGTCTAGAGCATGAGCTTTGTTTTACATAGACTTTGCCAGTAGATCGGTTCCCTGTAGAATTAATCGGAAATTCCATTGTAAAGAGCGTTATGAAATTATTATTCACACCCAAAATGTTCCTACAGAATAGAGTATACAAAAGTAACGCCTATAGCATTGACGAATTCAAAGACAATATAAGAAGAGAAATGTCAAGATTATGGAAATACGTAGAACTTTTGCGTCTGAATAAGAATTTCATCAGAAGATATTGGGAATGTGGATTGCAGACGCATACCACTTTGAAAAACAAAAACACAGGTCAGTACAAATTATTAAATAAAAATATAATTGTGTGCATGCTTTCATTAGTCAAAGTTATATAAGTGAAGATACGCCGCAGGTTAAGGTTCGATAATGACACAACCTATAACTGCCATGCAACATGTCTAATGCATGCGTTTGCGGCCAGGATTCGAATACCATGAAGTGAATATTCCTTCTTGCTTTCTTTACACGTTATTTTCATAAAATTGTACGCTGTAGATATTTTATTATGTAATACTCGTAGGTTGGAAACGTGTCTTAAACATGCTTTATTGCTTTCTACCGTAGATCACGAATATTCTCAACTGGATTGGTTAGAACTCAATAACGAAAATAAAAAAGGATTATGAGAAACGCCAGCGAGTCTCATTTCGATTAGGTCACTAGCTCTGAATTAATCACTTTAATATACCTATGTATGCAGTAAGTATGATCTTTTTTTGTAAGAGAGTGAGAAATAAAAAAAGAAAATCAAAACTGTAGGTGGCGTCCTAAGTTCCAAAGTCATTGAGAAACAAGGTAAACTTCTCCTTATGGCCTTAATGAAGGGATAATAGTTCGAGTGGGGAATCCCAAGTACTGCAACCTGACAGCTATGAACTTTATTGCTGAATATTCAGGCAATGAAGGCCAATGAGTCAAGGCTGCTTCATTCTGGTAGATCTTGACTTCTGAAATCTGATCAACGTGCCAATAACAACCATGAGTCATGCAACAGGGGACTTGATGAGAAAATAAACTAACGCACACCTCGTACAAGAGACTAGACGACAGTCACTTCCATGCTTCCACAGATTGAACCCATACTTTTTCCTTCTAAAAATACAAGTTAATAACATGTGCTGCATCTGATATTAAGAAAATTAATTAATGAAAGTTAAAAAAATCTCCGCATTATCTTGTGAGTAGCTGTTCTGCACAATTATCGATTTTTAGTAATTAAATAGAACGTTACAATTATATAAACATTTTAACTTGGGGACTTGAATTCTTTCTAACTATAAATTGATAATACGAAAGTGGACTCACTACTACGTAGCACGGAGTGATGCAAATGTGTTTCTCCCTATCAATTAGTCACAAACATCTTCTAAATATAACATTTCAGAACTATCCTTATGAAGAGAGAGAGAGATGAATAAAGTGCACACCAACAATGCATCTTTACTTATTGAAATTTTACTTATTGTAATTTACTGATTTGAATAAGCAACCATCACATATCATGTTCTTGTTTAATCAACAGTCCGAAGATAGGTTTGTACCCATAAATAACACCAGTAAGACATCACTTATGAGGTAACTAAGCCAGGAAAGAATGGAGAAGGAAAAGATGATGATTATGATGTTTATAATGATGATGATGATGATAATAATAATAATAATAATAATAATAATAATAATAAATTAATAAGACGACAAATTATTGGGTGTGCTCAGGCCTTACGGGCACATATAAGTTGGCGCCACTGAGTATAAGTATTGTTTTTGTTCTAAATACGAAAAGTTTTATCGCCATGTAGATGGAGATACAAGGGAGAAGATTGTAGAAACTTGTTAATGTGAGTTAGTTCATTGTCTCACTGAACTACTCAACTGATTGTGATTTCTGGTGCCATGGTCAGCTCCTTAAAGGAGTATCCAGGGTTGCCTAGCTATGCATTACTTCCTACTACAGCACTATGGCCAGCTGTTAGTTCCGCCTGGTGTAATCTGTTTTGAATATCAAATCGTTTGTGGCACTTTAAAAAAAAAAACCGACTAAATAATCTTACGACTATATCAATTGATCGCAGATACAGTTTCAAACAGCGCAAAACTCACGACTATAAGATGTGAGGTATTTTGCTTTTGCACAGGCAGAGGCCAATGCATTAAGTCAAAGGAATTTCTAAAGACGGAGAGTCATAGGCGAAGTTATGGGGAGGCATGGGGAAGCACTGTCCCCCAAACATGGCCGAAATCTTTTTTTTTTATTAACGTTAGAAAATATTGAATTCAAAAGATTTTTCTTGCTTTTGTTTATGATCAAGTTTCTGTACTTAAATTGACGAATTAATGTCTTCAGACCATGTGTCTCGACTATAATATTAATTTAAATTTCTGAATGTATAAGAATTTCTATGCCTCATTTGAGGGATGGAAGCACCGTAATGTTTTTTGCAACAGCCTGTTCCGCAGGTGTTCTAGCAGCCACTTGGAGACAGCGGCATAACGTTAGGGCCTGCAGGGCATGCAATGCTGGCTGCAGGCGGGCCCGGAGTTTTAAGGGGCCCATAAACACTACGAAAAAGAGAAAAATTAAAAATAAAGCCCAATTAATCGCAGCCTACATGGAACTGGTCAGATCATTATTCACGGCGGTAATGCCAAATCGTCTTTAATAGTATAGTGCGACATGAAACTAGTTACGCACGTTTGAAGGCAAGCGTCGTTTTAAATTCGTGGCGTAAGAAAAACATAGTTGACGCGGGTATGGATTCAGAACTAAAGAAAAGTGAAAACATATGGAAACAGGTCCTTGAGCATATCGTGAATGTGACGTTAACTCTGGCATCCAATAATCTAGCTTTTGGGGGACATAGGGAACAAATTGGAAAATCAAACAGTGGAAACTTTTTAGCAATCATAGAACTTCTCGCAAAGTACGATCCTGTATTGCACGATTTCATAAATAAACCGAAATATACACAAACGTACCTAATCCCTTCTATTCAAAAGGAGTTAATAAATGTTTTATCCCGTGCAGTTGAAAAAGAAATTATTAATGACATTAAAGTTGCCCCATTCTTTTCAATAATTGCAGATACAACACGGGACATAACAAAAAAGAACAATTAAGTCAGATATTAGATACGTTACAGTTTGACATGATGTAACTGGAAAGCCTTGTGACGTGAAGATAAATGAAAGCTTCTTAGGTTTTCGCGAAATAAAAGATCAAAGTGCATTAGGAATAGATAAGGAAATATTCAGTGCAATAGATGAAAAGGGACTCTTATTAACTAAATGCCTGGTCAGGGTATGACGGTTGTGCCAATATGTGAGGCGTATACAAAGGTGTCAGAACGAGAATTGAACAGAGACAAAGAACTCCAAAATATGTACAGTTGTGGCAAAAAGAACCGAACCGACCCTTGTAGCTGATTTCAGAGCCTTGTTCACTGCAGAGCACGATAGACTGGTAACTAAGACTTTCGTGGTTCGAATCCTGCCTGGGAAGGAAACTTTCTTTTGTTCCTTATTCAAATTTATTCCCAATAAAAAATAATATAAAAAAATATTTTTATGAATTGTGTCAGGGCGAGCAGCTAGTAGATCCAAAGATATATTTGAGAACCACTGTTTAATGGCTGTTTGGACATTATTGTAGCCCAATTCAAACAGATTTGAGGGTATGCATAATGTTAACCATTTATTCAAAATCATTTCCCCAAAATTTTTAAATTCTGCTTCCTACGAAGAGATTCACAATGCCGCAGTGGTTCTTCAAAATGAATAGGAGGAAGATTTATCCAGTGAATTCCCAGACCAGGTAATAGGTTTCAAAAACACTCTGAAAAAAGAAATAGCCTCATTAACCTCTGTATTTGAATTAACAAATTTATTAGTAATAGAAAATTCAATCGTAGCTGCTAGCGTTGCAGACTTATGCACGGCATTTTACCTATTTCTAACTATTCCGGTTATTGTTTCCTCGGCTGAACGATCATTTTCGAAACCAAAAATTATAAAGAACTATCTGCGGAATTCTATGACCCAAGACAGACTTAGTGCACTCAACCTCCTTAGTATCGAGTGTGAAAGGGCTAGATCCATTGAAGTCAGTGAAATCATCAATACCTGCGCATCACAGAAAGCACGCCGCATGGTCCAGTTTTACTAGAGTTCAATGTGAGTACAGTGAAGTTTTATAAGTACAATAAATAGCAGATAGTAGTATATAATTATTGGGTAATTCCATGCAAAACAGTATGACGAAAAACATTCATATCTCCAAATTTGTTAAAAATTGTACATTCAACTCTTTATGTCGTATATATTAATCATGTATTAAATTATGTTTGCGACAGCTACCGTTTAAATGAAATGGGCAGTTAAAATATTTTTATTTGAGCACATAGCTCTATTTTAAATTTGTTTTCTGACCATAAGAATAATTACAATTTTTTTTTAAGATATCATTATATAGCTTACAAAATAGGTTATTAAGATACTATAATTCAATGCAGCTCTGAAAATTGTGTTTAAAGAAATTCAAAAAATAAATTTAAAAAACCGCCATTGCATAAAATCGAATACTTTAATTCGTATGAAAAAAAATGACAATTTACTGAGCATTTTCATTAGGCTGTCAAATTTTCATAATGGGGTCTTCAAAAATAAGGAAGTTATAAATTAAAACAACTCGCCGTGTAAAGGGTGATCTATGCCGCTGCGCCATGCGCCATCACTGCTGCTGGTCACTGCGAGAAGCGTTTCCGCGTTGACGACCGGTGCGCGTCACACGTCTCATTTCAACTAGTTTCGGTACTTCTGATGAAGCAGAATAGGGTTTTATTGCTAACTTTCCATTGACTGGAACCACACAGTGAACACTTCTTGTTCCGGAAACAGTCTTGAGTCCGGCAAATCTTTGCGGATTTAGATTTTGTAACTATTTCTTCATGTTTTTTAAGGGAGGTGAATGACACAATAATTCCCTGTATATTGCATTTTGACCAATCATACAGTCCTTTAGGAGTTGAAATTAGAGTTCCTGGCTTTTGCAACGATTCGCTTGATTGTACCCCTTACACTGTCACTGGGTCCTTTACCGTGACTAGTTCCAAAGAAATGCCACTTCGCAGGTATTTGAAAATCGTGTTCATGATTGAGTAGATTAACGGATTTTTTTCGTGCTTGTATTTGCTAGCTGCTCCATCACTAAAATCATATACTTTAGATATTTCGGTATGTGTTTGTTTCAAATGTTCTATCATTTTCCTTTAAAAAACATGAACTGTTGCACTATCGTGAACTAAGCATTCCGAAATTACTGAAAAACAAAGGTTCTCTAAATTACCACCAACTGAATTTCTGTAATATACTGTGAATGGGTGTATTGTTGCTTGAGAAGTACTCCAATGATGACCTTGTGTAGCATTCTGAATAATGAAACTGTAATTCACTGAAAAATCACCAATGATAATGAACTCACGGGGCTTTATTTCATTTTTCAGCTACTTTAAATAATTTGCTTGGGACTTTGCAATGAAGTTGTGTACAGTATCTTGAATTTTTTAAGCCAACCAATGAAGTTATTAATGAAATTTACACAGTCACTTTTCACTAAAATCATATTGGTCCAGTCAGTTGTCGTCCATTCCTTGCACTAAATTTATACTAAACTTCTCTGTAACAATGACGTCAATATTTCTGATAGATTTCTGATAGATACATTTATAGTTCCTTACGTTCAGGAGCATAATATGCTTCTTCACTTGTTGAATTTCCCGCCTCTGTTTGTAAACATTCTTTTTCGCTTGTTGATTTGTCGACCTTATTTTCAGTCCCAGCAACTTCACTAATTATTTCAATTTTTTAAATCTTACGGAAAAAGCGTTCTCAAATAGCATCACCTACCACTAAATGCGGAACCTTTTTACTCATGCTACTTGTCACTTTTCTTTTACAGACTTGTGACGAATGTTTTTGAAGTCCGAAAGTGTTGCAACACCACAGATGACGCCAACTTTTCGTCTTTAATTTAGGCATAATGAACACTTACAACTTACAATGACAGAACAGATCAAAATCGCCGTCTAAACTGAAGGGAAAAAGTTACAATGGCAGAACAGAACAGAATAACCCTCTAAACTGAAGGGAAAAAGTTGCGCAGAGATTATAACAGGAAAAAAAAAAAACAAAGTCACACGTGAAATCTACTAGCGTACAGTTGAGCGGAGGTCGCAACATCTAGCATTTGTCATATCGATCGCTAAGCACGCGTGTGGGTGTCTGGTATGAGCGCGTGACGTAATACACTGCATGCGACTTTGATCCTTAATGGCAACATTTGCAAATCTGGTTTATTTAATATTTCCCATAGTATTAGAGACCCCATCATAAAATTTCTGTAATAGATTAAGAAACTGTTTATCTCACCGTAAAAAATAGAGCATGGCAAAAAAAATATTGGATTTTAAAATATTAACATTTCTTTATTTTACTGTAAGTTTTAATACATGCTCGAAGTAAAAATCCATAATAACTCAGAAGTAAGTTTAAATATATAGAGTCATCATTGTATTGGCACAATGTTTACGTTGATACAATGAAGCATGTCATTTTAATAATATTTTTAACAATAGTCTGCATATCAACTCCCCGAATATTTCATCCTTCATTACTTTTCAAGCATTAGTGAGATGAAGTTCATATTAGGCCAATTAACTATTTATTATTATGACATTCATTTGCTAGAATATTGAAAAAAAATCCAGAACTTGACGATACAAATTTTAAAGTTTTGTATAGAATGAAACTATTGATAGGCCTACCCGCCTACTTAATTTCAATCACTATAGTATGCAATATGTACTTTTAATAAAATTTATTAATAATTGTTATTATTTTAATAATCTTACAATAATGAACGATTAATCCCTTTGTTCTTGGGGTAGAGTAGCATATATCGCACCGCTCCCTAAATGACACCACTGCTAGTTTAAAAAAATAACTGTAGTAGTGTGGCATCTAGTGGTATTGTTACAATCTACCATATGAACTTCCACCATGTCACTTGATTTCTGCCACTTATTTGTGTCAGCAGCGTGGTGGTAGTGTATCTAATATAATCGCTCAGGTGGATGTATATTTAGCTAACATTTTGTAACTAAATAACGGATGTGTATGCAAAGGAATCCATAATCTTAAGATGTCATTCGTTTAAAGAGGTATTAAAGAACATTTAACTTAGTAGGATTTTCCAAGATGTGGTGATTATAGGCTAGAATGAAGGAAATAATAACTTAAGATGTAGTTTCTCAATTCGCACCACTTTGTTGGTGCCTAATTCGCACCGGTGGGATATGAGCAACTGTAGCAATTCTAACAGTACAAAAGAAGGCCCCAAAAATTTTAACTGAACTAGGAATGCATCAGGTGGATGCAATATCAAGTGGTGAAAAGGGCGTCAATACAACAAGTGTGTGTTGTACAAGCGCACCAGGTATTTTGTGCCAGCTGTGATAATTTTTAGTCAAACAGTGCATCCTTTATTATCAGCTGGTGCTCCTCCAGGATCGTTATTTGTTTGTTCTGAGTCAGGTTACAACAGTGAACTATTTGTCGAATAGCTCAAACATTTTATTTGCCACTCAAAACTACTATAGAAAAAAGTGCTGCTTCTGTATGTCCACCTATACGACCCATTCCAAAAATTTAGAAGCTAGATTATCTCGGAAAATGGTATGCTCCTGTTTCACCTTCCTCGTCATAATACTCATAGGCCCAGCCTTGAGATGTTTCTATCTTCAAATCATTTCAGACAGCTATATCATGAAGCAGTTCTTAGGTGGTTTCGAGATAATCGTGGAGAAAAGGTGACGCAGTTTACAGTCTGAACTGCCTGGTGAAGCACATGGCAAATGTGTAACAATAAAAAACGCATTCAGAAAGTTTAAATGTTACGTAATGTACTCTATATTTTTTTCAATTTCATTGGAAGATGCATTACTCTCTTTCATTAATTACAATAAACTTGTAATATGCATTTATTACATTATTCATTCAAATACTCTTCAATACAGTGTTTCGAGAATGTCATTTTAATTAAAAAATATTAAATCAAATTCAAGGATTCTTTTTTACATGAAAGGTAAATGTTCTGGGAATGTACCTCTTTAAATGAATACAGAAAATAAAAACTGTGTTGTTCAATAAAAATTATAAATGCTAATGTGGTACGATATAGGCAACCTTACCCTATAACGTGGAAATATATTGCATTAAAGTAGAACTTCTATCTCCTGTAATTATATTTATGTTATTGTTAGTTATTGATAGGTTATACATTTGGGTGCACCGATACATTTTATTTTAGGGGACCCGAAATTTTATCTTTGCAGGCGTGCCCGTATCACATTCGTTACGCCCCTGCTTTGAGAAATATGAATAACATACTGCACAACAATGCAGAGAAAGGAAAAGTGATCCCGGTATAATGTGTAAACTTAAAGACGAGATTAAATACAATAATCAGAATTTTACATTTCATATGATATCCTGCTTTTTTAAATAAACAGATAAAGTAATTGTAAAAATAGATCCACCGCTGTCTGGCCTTGAAATGTGCAGGCTCAGTGAACCTGGTTGGGACAACATACTTGGTTGGGGTTTTTCCTCAATCAATTAAAGCACTAGTGATTTACGCATATCATACTTCGTGATTTAAGACGGCACTTATTCCGTCGGATCCCGGCCATCTAGTCACTCATAACGAGTGCACCTCAGCACATGTGTGGACTTCCGTCCTGCGTTCATAGACATCTAGGGAACCCAAGAGTTGGAACTTGATCTGAGACGATTCTGTCCGACGCCGGGGTGGTATCCGGTGTGGCTTAGTGGATAAAGCATCAGCACGTACAGCTGAAAACCCGGGTTCAAATCCCGGCGCCGGAGAGAATTTTTCTCCTTTCCATTTCTCCTTTCCATCATATGATGACGCAGAATACCTGCATGGAAATATCATATGTACTTCAGTACATTAAAATAATATATATGATATGCGTATCACTTCGTGATTTAAGACGGCGCTTATTCCGTCGGATCCCGGCCAACTAGTCACTCATAACGAGTGCACCTCAGCACATGTGTGGACTTCCGTCCTACGTTCATAGACATCTATGACGTAGTGCAGAGGGCGGCCACTAGAGGGAACCCAAGAGTTGGATTGGAACTTGATCTGAGAAGATTCTGTCCGACGCCGGGGTGATATCCGGTGTGGCTTAGTGGATAAAGCATCAGCACGTAGAGCTGAAAACTAGGGTTCAAATCCCGGCGCCGGAGAGAATTTTTCTCCGTTCCATTACTCTTTCTTCATTGTGCATGTTTTGCCATATAATAAGTACATCAATGCATGCATGTTTTAAGATTTGGTAGTGCATGGAAATCCGGGCTCTACTTGTAATGCCATTCTTGATTAGGGCCTACTTATGTGTACTATACTTTGCTCAGTGCATAGTGTTTACGTTAGTGTTAACATAATATGAAGGACATACGAAAAGAACAAAGTCATTTTTTTTTTTTTTTTTTTTTTTTTTTTTTTAGTTGGAGTAAATAATTTTAAGTTTGAAACGCTGTCGTTTATTCAAATTTATGATTAGAAAATTTGTTTCAATGTAGAAATATTGCACTGATATCAGTTCTGAAATAATGATGCCATAATTTGGCTGTAAATCAGTTTCTGTTACTTAATTTCCTAGCAATGCACCTTAGTGTAACTTTTTCCAATGACATAACGATCAGAGTCCTGAGAAACAGAGAAGGAATGATCAAAGTCCGAATTAACAGTTACAATATAATAATTCACGATCTTATTAACACAATATTTCTTGCTGTCCTTTTACTATAGTTGAATCAATCACTTTAATCACAATAGTTTTTAACTGATAATCATAATCAAATTACTGGAAATCGAGGAAAAAGTAATCAAAGTCAGACATTACAATTATTACATTAGTATAATGATTCACAAATTTATTAACAACACTATTTCTTGGTACTCTTTGACAATAGTTGAATTAATCATTATAATCGAAGTAAAAAGACAAGAGTAATCAAAGCCCAAAATTGATCATCTTCGACGTCGGGTTGCGTCGTGACGTTCTTATAGGTTGCTTTAGCTAACGGATCACAGAATTAACTTAAACTGACGATTATTGAACTTTGTCATAGATACTGGAAGTGGAGTATGATAGCTTATTTTCGGCCCTGGATCACTTTCAGAGAATGGAGTGTTCTGCTTTCCGTCAACAATAATGTGTGACACCCAGGTTGCGTTGTATGCACATCCTCTCATAGCAATGGTGCGAGTATTCTGCTTGCTAATAAAAACTTCAGTTATTGGACGTGTTTCAAATGGCGACTTCTTTTTAAAATGGGGTGCCAAATATGATCCCCACTTGTAGAACATTACGTAGCTCAGTCCCAACTACAGTGAATGGACTAGGTTTCACTCTCAAGGCTTTGTTGTGCTCATTCCAATCATTGGGTACTTAGATGTGAACATTCTGTTTAATAATACCCATACCTTAATCGGCCTCCATATAGGAATGGACTCTTTTTGGAAGGCAACCCTTACAGAGTGAAAATGGTGACATATATGCACTAAATAATACAGAAATCTGAAAACTGTTTAGTTTTTATTTTGCCCTGCACACGACTCGCAAATAATTCAAGATGCTTTACTTCGAGTGAAAGAATGACAGAGTATGCGTCTCAAGAAAGTAAGGAAGCCAATTCAGCACCTCCAACTGGTCAGCCAGTTAACATTGGACTACCTGGGCTTATGGGTTAGAGACACTGCTCGAAAAGTGTAACCCCATTGGAATACATTTGTCGCATTGAAGATATAATACCACAATATTTTTTCATAATTTAGGAATACTGGGCATTGTTTAGCCGATCGTTATCCTGTGCAGATATATTTTATTTTTATTTTATTGGGTTATTTTACGACGCTGTATCAACATCTAGGTTATTTAGCGTCTGAATGAAATGAAGGTGATAATGCCGGTGAAATGAGTCCGGGGTCCAACACAGAAAGTTATCCAGCATTTGCTCGTATTGGGTTGAGGGAAAACCCCGGGAAAAACCTCAACCAGGTAACTTGCCCCGACCGGGATTCGAACCCGGGCCACCTGGTTTCGCGGCCAGACGCGCTGACCGTTACTCCACAGGTGTGGACGTGCAGATATATGATTCCATGAGAGGATATCCACCTTCACACAGACATAGAAACACAACCAGAACGTGCACACTCTTTCAAGTACATTACATTGTATCATATCACTGCGGGACGAAAAACTCGTTTCAGATCATCGTTTGCCGCAAAAAAACACGGAGTCTTCTGAATAAATTACATTTTCCCAGTTTCGAGCCACATTATCTTAAGCGAACGCGAGCCGAAAGAGTCTGTGGTCTCGGGAGGGCCGCTTCTTTACAGCCGTGCTTCTACTTCTGAGGCAGTTCTGTAACACCCGAAATTACTGATATGTTTCATTTGGGTGAAATTGAGGAATGGATTTTTTCGAGCCGAGTCCACCAGCACGAACGTCGTGAACTGAGGTTGAAATAAGCTACAATCCTGACTCTCGTTGATGATCAGAAGTTCCGGAGGCGCTGTACAACAAATGCACCGTAAAACAAAATCGGGTCGCTCAATAGCACACCTTTGCAGTTTCAGTCAAGTGGGAGATCGTTTATTATATATCGTGAGTGTTTTCATTTTGACCAGGTCTATAAGAGTAGCATATATACTAAAGAGTTGTTAAAAATGTAAATCGTCATATTAATAAAAACAATATGTCCAAAATATTAGAGAAGCGTGTTTAATATTAAATAGTTGTTAGATACTTAAATCGCCATATTAATAAAACACAATCTGGGAAAATATTACGACAGCGATAGTGGCATAATATAAATAGCACGTAAAATCAAAGATAAATTTGTAATAAAGAAATAAATCAAGCGATGAGCTGGACTCCAACATGCACGGCTGCTTCGTAGTCAAACATTTTACCACTGAACTACCACACACTTTGATTACAAGCATTTCCCAATAACCTTTTCACACTTATGCGCGGTGAACTTCGTGGGTAACTTAAAAATTATTCGTTGTTAAATTCGTGTATCTGCAATTTTCGTGAGTAGGCCTATATCAGTATACAGTAACGTCAGAATAGGGTAAGTTTGTCCTAAAGACGAGGAGGGAAAACAATAACCGAAATCATTAAGGTAGTATGATGCAAATGTTTACAGCTGTACTAATGGCCGCCATGAAGAATTCTTTAAGCTGGCTATTGTTTCTTTCAACGAGTGTACATTAGGACGTATCGAAAAAGGCCGAAACAAATTTTTCCCGAAATAAAAAATTTGAGTTCTCAAAAGTTGCATATGATGCCAACGTTTCGCACAAAAATTTTGACCTCCTAGATGCACTTTTCACCGAGACGCAGAGGAGTTATTTTTCACTGATTACTTACTTACTGGCTTTTATGGAACCCGGAGGTTCATTGCCGCCCTCATATAAGCCCGCCATTGGTCCCTTTCTTTCTCTGGCTTGCTTCCTGAATAATTTATATTACTTTTCGCTTAACTCTGCTTCAACCATAAGAGAAATGGTTATCTTCTGTGTAGGGGTGTATTTCTTTCTGAAATTGTGAGGAGGTCAATGATTTATGTATTTTTTCTGCTCTTGTAGATGTAGTGAACACAGCTTGTGAAAACCTTCGACCCCATTTCTCGTCCCTCTTCCTTAAGTCGAATTTTAGCGGCGTAAGTTAGTTCAGAAGCACTTCTTTTTTTCAAAGAGATCTGAGACATTCCTAGTTTTAGTTGAGGGAGGTGGGATATGTTGATAGAGACTGGATTAATCTTGCACAGGATAGGGACCAATGGCGGGCTTATGTGAGGGCGGCAATGAACCTCCGAGTTCCTTAAAAGCCAGAAAGTAAGTAAGTAAGTAAGTAAGTCTGTTGGCTACTTTTCTCAAAACAAATGCCGACGTCCCTTTTTTCCCTCAGAACTCGATTCACGCCTCATCTCGCTATCACCAATCTCATGGACGCTAAATAACCTCGTACTTGATACAGCGTCGTTAAATAAGCAACTAAAAAAATTACGAAACTTCATTGTAAATTTCAATAACACTGAAAAACAACTAATTGAGAACACAACCTACCATCACACGTATTCAAGTTTAACTAACTAACCACCCTTGGCACCATCCTAAATTCACAATTAGGTAGTAAGACATTGAAACTCAGAAGTTTGAATCCAACGACCACTGAGGATTACTCGACCGCTCCAGACTAACAAAACAGCTATATTCAGAAATGCAAAAATATGATACACAAACAGCTTTCCGCAGAATATTCTTTCTCTGCGTATATTCGAAATAAAACAATTTTCGATTAACAAAAAAAAAAAAAAAAAAAACAATACTGACACCACCCTCCCTAGTATACAGATGACACAAGGATAACGGAATGCCAATTACTCTCAGAAAACTTCCCTACTGTCTCTTTTTCGTCACTACGTGTCATTATTTGCAATGAGTTCGACTCATTGATTGATTGATCGATTGATAAAAGACTGATTGTTCGATTACTTAATTTTCTAACGATTCTTGCTATTGTACAAGTTCTTTTGCGGATGTGACTTTTGACATGACTGCTGTGCTCTCATTCAGGGACCGAGTTAACTTACAGCAAATTGGATTGGAGAGTGCTGTGTTTGCAGTGAAGAGCCTGCCTTTGGGTAGAAACTATGACTGAATCAATCATCTCTTTCTTCTCACCTCCTCCTCCCCTTCATCATCATTATCAGCACAGTCATAATTATCATCAGAATTTATATGTTTTCTATCCATTATTTATTTGGATATACGAGGACCGTCCAGAAAGTAAGTTTCCCTGGAGCCATTTGCTGAAATAAAACAATTTCATGTAAAGATTTATCGGTACAGATACAGTAATTTCTTAGCTATTCTTATACATACTCCTCACCGGAACTGAGGCTTTTGTTATACCGTGGGATCAAAGAGACGTGCAGACGGCTGTCATACACTGGTTCCGATCCCAGGCGCAGATTTCTACGATACTGGGATACAAAGTTTTATTCCATGGTATAACAAACGTCTCAATTCCGGTGGGGAATGTTGAAAAATAGCTTAACAATAGCTATATCTGTTCCAATAACTCTTTTCATGAAATTGTGCTTTCTTTCCGTAGACATCCCAATGGAAACTTACTTTCTGGACTACTTCGTAGTATAATATTATGGTTTACTAGAATTTTTTTCTAGCCATTGATTAAAAATACATAGTCCATACCCACGGATAGGCTTCAACTCGGCAATCTAAAAATCTGTTCTCGGCCATGGTAATGGACAAGTGACTGACGAGACTTTTTATGATATCAAAATACAGAGCTCGAGGCAACATATCATCTGATAAGTACCGATAAGGAGCCTTGAGCTTTTTACAACGTGAAAAAACGACCAAGGCGATGACAGGAAAAGCGGGCCACCTTCATTAGAGTTAATAGAATGACATATCAACTGTCCATTCAAGGACGCTTTGTGATTGTGAACCATAATAAAATATAGCTATGATAGCGAGCAAAGAAATCGTGTTTTCACCTTCATCTTCATTCACTTTCACAATGATAACCAAACTAATCAAGCGGTGCATGAATTAAGAGTAACCGTCCACTGGAACCGTGAACGGCCGAATATTTGTTAGGCCGTATGCGGCCGTACGACGGACGACCGGCAGAAGAGCCGATTGATCGTCCTTCTGGCATGAAGGAGAACCTACGACCTATCACAGCAAGTACTCCCCCCCCCCCATCGAGACTACTATAAATATAAGAACTGGCAGACTATTTCCTTATCCAACAACTGCTCTGAAGATGGCCACAACACAGCGGTCGAAACGTCAGCCACCAACACCAAGACAACGCGGTAGAAGCCCTGAAGCTTTTCCACACAGCTTGTTTTGTAATTACTCGCAAGAGGCTACATTGTAAGTACAATATGCTAATGTATACAAATAATTGCTTTTGATAGGCTACTTATATCAAAAGTAAACTGTTCAATTAGACCTAGTTTTAATTTAGACATTTATTTCCAGCACTGAATAAATAATTATATATTTTTATGCTATGTAAACGCAGTAATTATTTCGACAATGTTACGATATTTCTACTATTTTGGTTAATTTCATTTGGCTACTTCTAAGTATCCAGTCTACATCTTTCCACAACTTTCACTTCTAATTCTGTTTTATCCGTTTCCATCACCACCCCTGAAAAATATGTTCCTTTATATTTCACAATAACGTACTAGTTTTTGCGATAGATAACGTCTTAACTTACTTTGTTTAAGAGTTCTCTTCTTTGTAGTTTCTTTCTCTTTTTTCCTTTGTCTATCTTTCTTCATTACGTTGTTTCTTCACGTTTTACTTCTCTTCTTTTATTTTTCTTTTATCATATTCTTTCCACTTTTTCACACAGTTTTTGGTATTACACTATTCGATGATCTTGTAGTATTTAGTTCATTAATACACTTCCATCAACATCATTGCTTGGACTAATACTTTAGATCCCATTTCCAATCTCCGTATTACTAGCAACACTTTCAATCTCAAATGGTTTTGCAACAATCATATCGTTAATAATACTTCTTTGTCAATCATTACTTGGAATAATACTTTGGATTTCATTTCCAGTAATCCTATTACTTTCAACACATCCATCCTCCACATTATTTCCATTACAATACTCTTGAAAATTCACTGCAGCATTTCTATGAGAACCCATAATTTACCATTAGGAACCAAAAAATTGACCTGAGTTTCTTCTACTATTGCATTATTTCTCTGAATATTTACAAATCCATGAGTATTTTGGAACCAGAGGATTGCTCTGAATGGTTTCCAGAGCTCTGAATATAACTTCTGTATTCTTTATTGTCACAATAGAATGTCTTTTTACAAAAAAATTCCAGCCATTTTTGCCTTGGGCGACCATCAATAAATGGGTTATTTCGTTTCTTGCCTTTCATAATCTTCTGAACTGTGTCTTTAACTTTTAACTTCGTCGGGATGCATGGGAAACCCCAATTTGACTTCACCACTAATCCAATTTTCGAACCGGTCTTCCTCTTCTTTCGTTAATGTAACTGTGGAACCCTTTTTCGCTCCAATGGTACTTTTCAATGTAATATATTTATTAAAGTAGCTTTTGGAATTGTTATATCATCTGCTAGCCGTATTGGCATTCATTGGATTACTACGTATTCCTTCTACAGCTACATAGAGAACTTCTTCGCTATATTGAAAACGTCCGTAGACTTTCTTCTTTTCATTTCCTTCATGCGTCATTTTGGACTGATTTGCAGAAAAATAAATTTGAAGGATTTCAATTGTTAATTTGAACTCATTTGAATATGAACCAGTAAATGTCTCTAGCCTCCAGTGAATGACCACTCAATTTCGAACCATGGTCATTTACTGGTATGAGTTCGTTTTTCGGTCATTCACTGGCAAGTACTGTACATATGAAACAACAGTCACAGATTTTGTATTTCGTGCTCAGAAATCAAAATAACGCATATGACGATATCACCAGTAAATTACCAAAATAGTCATTCATTGGGGAAGACCCATTATTCAGATCTAGTGAATGATCACTCACGTTATTTATGCAGCTTTGATGTTAGAATTAACATTTTTACTGAAATCATGATTTAAATACCTGTATAATTAATTTCTTGCTTAATATCTAAGAAAAATAACACATAATTGCATTAAAGGGCTGCTATATGAATCGTTGTCATTAGCCTTACCTTAACTTATTACGAGTGCAAGCAGATTTGCACATTTGATGCACACCTGAAGAAAACTGTCATATTTTATACATAAATACGTGATTCTGAGTGACCACTCAGAGACAATATTTCAAAACATAGTTGATCTTCTGTAATTCGGAGTTTCAGATTGGGTTTTGCAGCTCTGACTCCTATTTTAAACATATTTTTTACAAAATGGTCATTTACTGGATCCGGTCATTCACTGGAGCAACCACCCTACCTTATAAATTCTAATTTTCAGATTTTTTGAGAGCAGACTGGATAACAAAAGCTTTTCAACCGAATAATAACAGACATTTCCCATATTTATTCTGCGTTTAATTTCCTCCCGAATGTCACTTATATTTATTACTGCTGCTGTAAGATATTTGAATTTTTTTTGCATCTCTCCGAAAGATAAATTTCCAATTTTTATATTTCCATTTCGTACAAAATTCTGGTCACGAGACATAATCATATACTTTGTCTTTTCGCGATTTACTTTCAAATCTATCGCTTTACTTGCTTCAAGTACACTTTCCGTGTTTTCCTTAATAGTTTGTGGATTTTCTCCTAACATATTCACGTCATCCACATAGACAAGAAGCTGATGTAACCCGTTCAATTCCAAACCCTCTCTGCTATCCTGAATTTTCCTAATGGCTGGCGTATACGGACTCTGCTGTAAGTTTCACTGAGACACATTTTAATTAATCGAACTAGTTTCTTGGAAATACCTAATTCAATAAGAATATTATATAAAACTTCTCTCTTAACTGAGTCATATGCCTTTTTGAAATCTATGACTAACTGATGTACTGTCGCTTATACGTCCATTCTTTCTCCAATATCTATTCTGTCGAATACAAAGAGTGTGATCACAAGTCTATCTATTAGTCTAAAATCGCACTGTTGATCCCCAATAATTTCATATACTTATGGAGTTACCTTTCTTAAAAGAATATTGGACAAAATTTTGTACGACGTTAACAAAAGTGGTATTCCTCGAAAGTTACTACAGTTATTCTTGTCCCCTTCTTAAAAATAGGTCAAATTATGGACTCCTTCAAATTGTTCTGGTACAATTTCCTTATGCTTATTATTATTATTATTATTATTATTATTATTATTATTATTATTATTATTATTATTATTATTGCAATGAATGTGGAAGACTTGTTACTATTATTGGAAAATCTCTACCTTATGAGGAGACGGAGGGCGAAACGGCGAAAATATAGGGTAAATCCGATGCTTAGAGAAAGGTGTCGCCTGCATAAGTTTCATCATCTACACCTACACAATAAACTTCTAGAGGATAGTGCTACGTTTTTCGACACTATGGGATGAGTGTTGATAAATTTAAATATATTTTAAATATAATTCGTCCATCAATCTCAAAATGGTCAAATTTCAGAGAAGTTGTACCTCCCGAGGAACGATTGGAAGTGATCTTAAGGTAAGTAGTACATGAATAATAATTTGTTAAGTCTTAAGAATTTATTTCAGTTGTTTAATGAAAAAAATAAAAGAACTAATAAATTTTTCGCCGTGCATGCGAAATTTATGTAAACAGTCACCACGTGTTGAATATGTAATTAGGCAAACTTTCATACATTTGAAAATGGCACATCAGTGCCGAAAACGTTCATGTCATAATTAATTTATATAAAACTAGATAAGCATAAAATTCTTAAGGCTTAACAAATTATTATTCATGTACTACTTACATTAAGATCACTTACAAACAGTTGTCAAATGGTACAACTTCTCTGAAATTTGACCATTTTGAGACTGATAAACAAAATATATTTAAAATATATTGAAATGTATCAATATTCATCCGATAGCAATCGAAAAACTTAGCACTATCCTCTAGAAGTTTATTATGTAGGTATAGATGGTGAAACTTAACCACGCGAAACCTTTCTCTAAGCATCGGATACAGGGGAGAGTGGGGCATGACGGGGTAGCGGGGAAAGATGGGGTGTTCAAACTACAGACCCAGTCGGTGGTGCTACCTGTTGGAACAGATTAGAGTTGACGAAGAGACTGAATTTGACAGCGTTGACAGCCATTGTGAGCTGCTTGATCGCAGTGAGTTGATGCGAATTCAGAGTTATGTGATTTTACATCTGTGACATATATATTTACGTGGATATTCAAGTCGTACTGAGGTAATTATCTTTTATTTCTTTTTAAAGTCATTTATAGTAGTTGAAATTGTAGACTTTATAGATGTGTTCACCAGTGTCACAATTAATATTTACTAAATCTTAACATAGTAACGACAGGGTTGATTTAAAATGGCGAGAATGGGGTAAGACGGGGTTTTCTCGATGGGGCATGATGGGGCAGTACCCCATCTTGCCTCACGTTTACAATAGATTTCTCAAAGACGATTAGTTTTCTTTGCAGATAAATCGAGATGATTAGAGCATACAAACGGAAGACAGATAGAGGGAAATAGTCACCAGAGTCAATGAGATTTGCTGTTGACTCAGTTATGCGGGGAGAAATGGGTTATAAAAAAGCAGCAGACTCCTTTAAAGTCCCACAGTCTACCCTTGAGCGGATAGTGAAACTTGTAAAACCACAAGCTGGTAGACCTACTGCAGGAGATGTACAGGCAGTGTCTGATAAGGACATTTTATATGTAGAGCAACCTAACCTAAATTTAGTCCAAAGTTTAGGACCAATAAAGACTGTGTTCTCAGTGGAAGAGGAGAATCTGTTAGCTGATTATATATTAAAAATGTAGGAAATATTGTTTGGCATAACCACTTATGACCTGAGAGTTCTAGCGTACCAGTGGGCTGAAAAGTTGGGTAAAGTTCACAGTTTTTCGAAGACAAAAGAAATAGCTGGCAAAGACTGGTTGTCTGGTTTTAGTATTCGTCATCCACAGTTGGCGTTGAGAAAACCTGAAGCCACCAGTGCGGCAAGAGCAGCTGCATTTAACAAAGTAAATGTCGGAAAGTTCTTTGATCTATTAACCCGTGTTGTTGAAGAAAATGGGTTCACGCCGGAGAAAATCTACAACTGTGATGAAACAGGAGTTACGATTATGCCAAAACATAGATCAAATATATTTTCTTTAAAGGGTAGGAAGCAAGTTGGAGTTCTGACTTCCGCCGAGAGGGGGAACACGATCACCATTGAAGTATGTTTTAATGCAGCGGGGACATACATGGCACCTACTTTTATATTCCCTCGAGTCCGTGCAAATAATCAACTGATGAATAACTGCCCACCTGGAGCAACGGCTGAATACCACCCAAGTGGATGGATGCAGTCCGAAATATTCTTTTCTTGGTTCAAGAGGTTTGTTATGTGGAGTCGAGCAACAAAAGACTCACCTGTTCTTCTTCTACTAGAAGGCCATTTCACACATACAAAAAACATGGCTGTGATTGATTATGCAAGAGATAATGGTGTTGTATTGCTATGCTTTCCACCGCACTGTACACATCGCTTACAACCCCTGGACGAAAGGTTCATGAAACCTTTGAGTGTGTTTTATGATCAAGAAGTTGCCATTTGGCTGAGATCAAATCCAGGTCGTATTGTAACACAATGTCAAGTTTCAAAGCTTCATGGCAGTGCCTTTGTAAGAGCAGCAACAATGATCACAGCAATAAATGGCTTTCGTAAGACTGGCATTTGGCCTGTCAATCCATATGTGTTTGGTGAGCACGACTACGCACCGTCTGAAACCACAGACAGACCGGTTCCCCCTTCACCAGACGAGGCTCCATCCTCCAAAGCTTCCGATCCTATTGTCAACCAACCAACTACATCACATGACACCGAAAAAAACATAAGAAAACTGAGCTTTACACCTGAGGACATCCTGCCAATTCCCAGTTGTAGCGGCCTTAATTTGAAAAAGAAGACACTAAAACAAGAAAAGACTGCCATCCTAACTGAGTCACTATATAAAAATGAACTGCAAATGGAAATCGACAGCAAGGCTCAGAAAAAACGACAAAGAAAGGCAGTGTGAAGAAAAACAATATTTTTACCACTGAGCCTACTGCAGACCTAGTGACAAAAGAAAAACAAGTGAATTGCAAAAGTTCACCTAAGAAATCAGTTGGCATGAGCTTAGGAATTAAACGCAAGAGCGAAAGACTCATTCTTCTTCATCATCATCTGATATTTCTGACGCAGAATGCTTATATTGCCGATATTTGTACTCCGAGTCTACTGAAGGATGGATCCAATGTTGCAAGTGCCACAAATGGGCACTTGTGCAGGCGAGCGGGATGAAGACGAGGCCGTTCATCTTTGTGCACTGAGTCAACAGTAACAACCCCATCTTACCCCACCTGGTGGGGCAAGATGAAGTTTTGACCACTCTTCAGAAAAATATTTTTGTATATTAGCTAAACAAAATGTGCCGTTAACTTGTACTTTAGTTTTGTACTTGAATGTGTAACAATACACATATTTCTTTTTCAAGTTAATTGAAAGTGTTTTTCTTGTAATTATAAGCCTCCAAACACTAAATTCCACATCTTGCTCCACTCTCCCCTACCCTATATTTTCGTCGTTTCGCCCTCTGTCTCCTCATAAGATAGGGATTTTCCAATAATAGTAACATGTCCTCCACATTCATTCTAATAATAATAATAATAATAATAATAATAATAATAATAATAATAATAATAATATGATAATAATACAGTAATAATGACATTAATAATAATAATAATAATAATAATAGGATAATAATACAGTAATAATGACATTAATAATAATAATAGGATAATACATTAATAATAATAATAGGATAATACATTAATAATAATAATAATAATAATAATAATAATAATAATAATAATAATAATAATAAGCATAAGGAAATTGTACCAGAACAATTTGAAGGAGTCCATAATTTGACCTATTCTTAAGAAGGGGACAACAATAACTGTAGTAACTTTCGAGGAATACTACTTTTGTTAACGTCGTACAAAATGTTGTCCAATAATCTTTTGAGAAAATTAACTCCATAAGTAGATGAAATTATTGGGGATCAACAGTGCGGTTTTAGACTAATAGATGGACTATTGATTACATTCTTTGTATTCGACAGAATAGATATTGTAGAAAGAATGGGAGTATAACGGTACAGTACCGGTACATCAGTTATTTATAGATTTCAAAAAGGCATATGACTCGGTTAAGAGAGAAGTTTTATGTAATATCCTTATTGAATTAGGTATTTCCAAAAAACTAGTTCGATTAATTAAAATGTGTCTCAGTGAAACTTACAGCAGAGTCCATATACGCCGCCATTAGGAAAGTTCAGGATAACAGAGATAGTTTGGAATTGAACGGGTTACATCAGCTTCCTGTCTATGCGGATGACGTGGATATGTTAGGAGAAAATCCACAAACGATTAGGGAAAACACAGAAATTTTACTTGAAGCAAGTAAAGCGATAGATTTGAAAGCAAGTCCCGAAAAGACAAAGTATATGATTATGTCTCGTGACGAGAATATTGTACGAAATGGAAATATAAAAATTGGAAATTTATCTTTCGAAGAGATGCAAAAATTCAAATATCTAGGACCAACAGTCAAATATAAATGACACTCGGGTGGTAATTAAATACAGAATTAATATGGGAAATGGCTGTTAGTATTCGGTTGAAAAGCTTTTGTCATCAGGTCTACTCTCAAAAAATCTGAAACTTAGAATATATAAGATAATTATATTATCGGTTGTTCTGTATGGTTGTGAAACTTGAACTCTCACTTTGAGAAAGGAACAGAGGTTAAGGGTGTTTGAGAACAAGGTGCTTAGGAACATATTTTGGGTTAAGAGGGATGAAGTTCCAGGAGGATGGGGAAAGTTACACAACGCAGAAGTGCACGCTGTATTATTTACCTGACATAATTAGGAACATTAAATTCAGACGTTTGAGATGGGTAGGGCATGTAGCACGCATGGGCGAATCAGGAAATGCATATAGAGTGTTAGTTGGGAGGCCGGAGGGAAAAAGACCTTTGAGGAGGCCGAAACGTAAATGGGAGAATAATATTAAAATGGATTTCAGGGAGGTGGGATATAATTACGAAGAGTCGATTAATCTTGCACAGGATAGGGATCGATGGCGGGCTTATGTGATAGCTACAATGAACCTGCGGGTTCCTTAAAAACCATTTGTATGTATGTATGTATTGAGCCGAGCTCGACGTATCAGTCAATCATCTACTAGACCATCTCGCCGACAGAGTTCATTTCATTATTATATCGTCGATAGCGCCATCCTTTCCTCTAATTTTCTTACCAAAATTCCTATTGGCCGGCTAGTAGTTTCAAACAAATGCCGGGGAGAGAATCGAATTTTCTTGTTTATGTTCAGTAGCAGAGTACTTCACTTTGGAGTTCACTCTCGACGTGGAAGTTTGTTCCGAGATATATTGGATCAGTTAAGTTCACTCGGGAACCGTATGTCTGCTGGTTAGTTGTATTTAGCAAGTTTACATCGACTTTGGGATTCTGTGTTCTACAATTAACTTCAGTTATGGATGCAGTCGACATGTTTAAGGTTGTATTCAATGTATTATGGCGTAGTTAATTTGCAGTACGAGCTGGTTCGGTATTTGTTGTATTTAATGACGATATATTTGTTAAATTGTTAATGAGAATATCCGCGAGTGGTAATATCTCGGTTTATGTATCAGATATTGCGGCATCTTAGTTTGGTGGGTTATGTCGAGTGGTACATATTATGTTACAGGAACTGAAGTGGTTTGAGGAATTGATTTGCGTGAGTATTGAGATACGGAGTTATTGTCTACTTACGTTGTCTTCAAAATTTTCCGAGATATCTCCGGGCGGAATTGTGATACATGGTTATTATTATATCGTGGAAAAGGTTGGACCGAATCCGTATACCTTGCTGCTTGTTTTACTTTTCATTTTCAAATTGAGCATTGCCATTCCAGATTATTCCATTTACTATCCGGGTGTATTGCGATCCTTGTATATTTACGTGGCTACGCGAATTCCAAGGTATCATTGGTATACATATATACTCTTTTCTCTCTCTCTGCATTATGGGTACTGTAATAGTACAGAGACTTATAGTATTTATATATAGTATTTAAGAATTAAGCTTTAGTTAATTATTTGCGTATTGATCTGGTGTGTGACTCTTTTATTGTGGATTATTTTCCCTGTGATGCAACGAGTTAATATCTGGAGCCTGTTGTTTGTCTCTTTGTGGGAATCATTTAAGTCTAATTGGGCATTTAATAAGGGTTCTAGAAACCGCTGGACATTGGGGTTAAAGTTTATATGTTGTTTGAGATGTTGTGACAATGTTCCCGCGGGGAAATATTGTATAGGTCATTAACCTGGTTTGTGAACTTCCGATTAGACTGAATTATCAATTTAGGAATGTATTGGGACATATTATTGAAAGTGTTGAAGGTTCTGGACTTTACTTATGGTTGTATTTCAGATTAATTTATTATATCATTTTTCGTTTCCATTTAACTTCATACTTACTATGTTCGCTTCATCAAATTAATTATATACTTGTTATTTATTATTTGTTAATTATATTTGTTATCATAAATTCAAACTATCTATTTTTTTTCTAAGTCTTCCACTGCGCATATTCCGATCACCCGATGCACCAGATTCCATCTGGCGAGTAACATCCCGGTATTCTCGAGTTTTGAGAAGAGTGTTGAAGAGGAGGAAGGGAAAGCAATTATTACGATTACTTATTTATTATTCACCCCCCTCTCAGTATGTATGTATGGATGTATGTATGTATGTACTTTTAGTTGGTTATATAACGACGCTGAATCAACTAGCGTCGATGAGATTGGTGATAGCGAGATGGTATTTGGCGAGATAAGTTGAGAATTCGCCATAGATTACCTGGCATTCAACTTACGGTTGAGGAAAACCTCGGAAAAAGCCCAACCAGATAATCAGCCCAAGCAAGGATCGAACCTGCGCCCGAGCGCAACTTTAGACCGGCAGGCAAGCGCCTTAACCGACTGAGCCACGCCGGTGTATTTGTGTGTGTATGTATGTATGTATGTATTCATGTACTGTATGTATGTAATTGACAGCGGAAGTGTCGACTCCAGTGGACGATCGATCGGCTCTTCTGCCAGTCGTCCGGTATTCGGCCGTATACGGTTTAACAAATATTCGGCTGTTCACGGTGCCAGTGGACGGCTAGGCTGAGATTGAAAAATCGCATTTGAATGGGATCGAAGCGTCATTCGGCCGTCTTCGGCTGCAATCGGGCGAATAGGGCGAGTGCAATGGACGCGCTCCAATGCCTTCTCTTGTTGTGGGATCATTCGGCCGTGTACGACCGTTGACGGAAGAGTTGTTATTCGGCCGAGTTCCGTTCCAGTGGACGGCCATGTGGGTTAGAAAAAGCAAAGATTAAATGGCTCATGCTACGTCCACACTCTCGCCGAGTCGACCCGAGGCATGGCGAGCGCGAGAGTGTGTGCGCACCGCTCGCCTCGCCATGTCTCGCCTAGACTCGCACTCGCCTGCGCTCCTCTCCGCGTCGGTTTTTTGTGTCCGAGTCAAAGGAAGCGAATGGTCAACCCAGAGTCGCCACGTGCAGTGCAGTGTTCGAACTCCGTAGTTTTGCGCCGTAACCGAACAGTGTTAATACTCGTGTGTATATTGTTTTCATTTTAGTTAATACGACGATGAATGAGTGGTCGAATGATACGTTAACGAAATTTTTGGAATTGTATCAAGCCGAGCCTATTATATAGGATCCAAGACACAAAGGACATAAAGATTAAAAAAAAAGGTGATGCATGCATCCGTATCGGGCAAGTTTCAGATTTTACTGTGAGGGATCTAAAAAAGAAAAAAGACACATTAATGGCAACATTTAGGGGTGATCTAAGGAAGAAGAGATCATCTTTGAATTCCGGCGCTGGAGCTACAGATGTTTACAAAGCGATGTGGTTTGCTTACGATATCATGGAGCAATTTTTGTTGTCAGTGTATACTTGCAACAGCACAACAGACACCGAAAACTCGGTAAGAACAATGAAACAAACATTATATATTATTAATCTTATTTGCAGAGGAAAACTATATCCTAACTACATTATTTTGTGTTATTTACTACAGTGGTATAAAATACTAAGCATTGATACCAGTGTTTGTATTGACTATTACACTCTTACTACGTCATACTACTTTTGACCAATAAAACGGTACGAAAGGACGTATTTCGACCAATCATGGCTGCTTATCGCACAATTTTATCGCGTCCCTAGCATTTGTTTAATTTTATCGCGTCCCTAGCATTTGTTTAATTTTATCGCGTCCCTAGCATTTATTTCTTTGTTTGC
The DNA here is from genome assembly GCF_040183065.1 of Periplaneta americana. NCBI lineage: Eukaryota > Metazoa > Arthropoda > Insecta > Blattodea > Blattidae > Periplaneta > Periplaneta americana. The sequence goes on along the minus strand of NC_091128.1, from coordinate 14,864,103 downwards.
CAACATTTGAAACTGCGCTGGTCTGGACGTCAAAAATATATATACAATTACAAACCACTCCAATCGATGCACAGCAGTTTCAAATATGACTCGCATTGGCATTCAAGAACAAGAATTAATAAAAATCACTGATCATACCTATCCATCTTCTGAAATCCGATTTACAAATAATTTAAGAGCACCATTCGTAAATCCTGAATAGGTTGAATACACCATGTAGGCCTAAATTAACGAGTTCCACTTCTATTACGCACACGTCCAATATAACCTCAATTGAACCACATTCAAATTTGAAAATTGTACATTTAATAATTATTCCCTTTAAAATTATTCATTCTGAAATCCTGAATAAGTTGAATACACCATGTAGGCCTAAATCAACGAGTTCCACTTCTATTACGCACACGTCCAATATAATATCAATTGAACCACCAACCACATTTAAATTTGAAAATTGTACATTCAATAATTATTCCTTTTAAAATTATTCATGTTTATTTTTTATGTCGTCGTCGTTAATTAAAACTTTTCTAACACTTGTGTATATTAGTTAGGTTATTTTATAGCTTCTGCTATATGATATTATGGATAGTCACGTATCAGAGATTGTTTAATATTAAGATTTATTGAAAATCATCTGTCAAGTGACCTTGATTACTGGGATTCGGATAATTGAAGTGGAATGCAACTGTCTTAATAAAAATGAAACTGAATCAACAAAGCTTTCTTGACTAGTAACCGTCTACAGAGTTCAATGAAGATTCCATAGTTGGCACAACTGCCATCTAGCGTAATGGTGCAATAATACATTTGAAGACAGGTTTATTTTCGTAAGTCAATTAATATTTTATTGTATTGGAGTACTTTGTTACTTATAATCAGGGAAAGGATTTATATGTAAATACATATTTACTTATAAAGCTAATATAATTTATATTTTGCATTATCTTTATGTTTCACAATGTGTAGGGTTGAAAAATCCTACTTTTATTTTCCATATTTTAGAGTTTAGTACATATTTTCGTTAATTTCCATATATTTTCCATATTTCATATAAAACAGTCCATATTATATTAGGTTTAACAATAAAACAAAACAAAATTCCATTAACTTTTAAAAATACATTTCAACAATAGAGATTTAAACACATGTTCAGTAATCCCTTTAACATCAGAGTTATTTGAAAATTAGCAGTCCTATCAACAATGGGAAAGTAAGTTACAAAACTGTATTAATTTAATTTAAAATTTTTAACAGACTTCAGTTGTGCAGCTCAACAGTTAAATGCCAGTCAGAGTACACATAGGTTCAGTTTTGTAAATCATACTATAAAGACGGTAAATATGCCAAAAGTACGTCATTCAGTCAATTTAAAATCAAAACTAACAAGTTACATTTCAGAATTTAAAGAAGATGGTTTATCAACTGACAATAAAATATTATTTTGTAATTTGTGTCAGTGTGCAGTATCATCTACACAAAAGTTCCTGGTGCAACAACACATTACAACTAGTAAACATCAGGCCAACAAACAACTAAATTCCAAGCAGAGACAATTGTTTTTAACACAACCAACAACATCGAATGTAAGATCTGAGTTTAACATCGACCTGTGCCGTTCTCTCATCTCTGCTGATATTCCTCTCTACAAACTAAAGAATAAGGTCTTCAGGGAATTCCTTGAAAAATATACTCAACATACAATCCCGGATGAGTCAATACTTAGGAAGACGTATGCTCCATCCATCTACGATGAGACAATACAGAAGATAAGAGATGAAATTAAAGATAGTTCAATTTGGGTTTCCATTGATGAGACTCCCGACAAAGAAGGTAGACTTGTTGGTAATGTAGTTATCGGTTTGTTAAGTGAACAATATTCTGAACGAATTCTTTTACATTGTGATGTTCTAGAAAAGTGCAATAACAAAACTATAGTTAAACTGTTCAACGAAGCTATGGGTATCCTGTGGCCAAAGGGTATTATGTACGATAATGTGTTATTCTTTATTAGCGATGCTGCCCCTTATATGGTCAAAGCTGGACAAGCATTATCTGTTGTATATCCTAAATTGACTCATTTTACTTGTGTGGCGCATGCATTTCATCGTGTGGCAGAAGTGGTCAGAGACAATTTCCCTAAAGTAGATTTGTTGATTTCATCAGTGAAAAAAGTATTTCTCAAAGCTCCCAGTAGAGTTAACGTGTTGAAAGAAATGTACCCTGAAATTCCATTGCCACCAAAGCCAATTTTAACTAGATGGGGTACATGGCTAGAAGCAGTTGAATATTATGCCGAACATATAGACTCTATTAACAATGTTCTCCTTGCATTGGACTCTGAAGATGCAGTCTCAATTGATACTGCGAAAACAGTTACCTGTGACATAAGTGTGAAGAATGACTTAGCTCACATTCAGCATACATTTTCATGCATCATAAAAACGCTCAAAAGTCTCCAAAATAGGCACCTTTCACTATCTGAAAGTTTTGAAATTATAAATAGTACTGTGGAACAACTGAATCGTGGTAGAGGTAAAGTTGCAGATGCAGTAAGAGCTAAGGTGGACACTGTACTTTCAAAAAACCCTGGATATGAAGAACTACAAAAGGTTGTTGCTGTGATGAGTGGTGAATCAACAGTGAAGATTAACTTGGACTTATCCCCAGCAGACATTGTGAAATTGAATTATGTACCAGTTACTTCTTGTGACGTCGAACGCTCTTTTAGTCAGTATAAATCTATCCTCAGAGACAATAGAAGAAGATTCACTTTTCAGCACTTGAAAGAAATGTTTGTAACCTATTGTTATGGTAACAGACAATAAAAATTGTGTTTTGTTGAAACTACATTGGAAGATAAGGTACGTCCATTATATTTTTTGTTTAGTTTGATTAAAATGTACCAATATTTAACGTACATAGTCATTTTTTTATAATTTTAAGTCCATATTTAATTCCATATTTTGGTAAAAATCCATATTTAATTCCATATTTTGGTAAAAATAACTACATATATATTTACATATTTCATATATTTTTAGTCCATATAAATCCGTTCCCTGCTTATAATCTTTATATACTTTCTTCCAATCGTGTAATAGTCAATTAAATCCCACTCGAGTTTTGATTTTCTCTAGATAAATCTGCTCGTGTTCCACTCGCAGATTTATCGATAAAATCAAAAACTCTCGTGAGATTACTGTTGATAAAAATGTAGATAGGGAGGAATTTATCGTTGACTTTGTTTTTTGTTTTAATATTTGTATCAATTATAACATATTCTATTTTGAAGTTCGTTATAAAGTTGTGTATTACTATTATTATTATTATTATTATTATTATTATTATTATTATTATTATTATTGCTGTTTTTAACGTGAATTTTAATTACTGTGGCACAAGACATGTTGTTCTGAATTTCTAGTAACATAACACTTTCTGTCGGCTATCCTATCTTATGACTTCATAAGTACTAGATAATAATTGACAGGTCAATTATAAAATCGTATTATGGAAACAACAATTGCAACAAACGTTTATGGAAACAACATGCGCATAATATCTGTGTCATAGTTCTAAAGAAAGACAGTATAAAATGCTTTATCTACTGTACTATTTTATATTAAAGGACAAAGTTCTTTTTTAATGTTGAAATCCAGGTAATATTTGCAAACCACATTCAGAAGCTAAGCTCACTATAACAAATTCACTCTACAGGAGAAAATGTTTTCACCGCCGCACAAGAAATAAAAGTAAGTTTTCGAAAATGCAATTTCAGGAAAAATATCGCTATTCAGGCCGGTGTGGTACTAATAATATTAAAACATATTCAGAGAGAGAAATTTTCTTCTTTGGGGTTGCGAATGAACACAGGAATGCAGAACTTTTAAAAAACAAAACAATAATAATAACAATAATAATAATAATAATAATAAATATAATAATAATACTAAAGGAGGAAATTTCCCGGCTTTCGTCCTTCAATTCGAACACTGATAGTTGCATTTGTATTTAAACATTGTTATTACAAAAATACGCTGTAAACTGTTCTGTTATCTGTACATTGGTCTCCGTGGTATTTGTTGTAAAGGCCTTATAGCGCAAGTGTCTTCTATGACCTGCATCCATGAACCAGCTTCAATCAACATTCCATTTTCATCATGAACATGAAATGTACAGTGTCTGGATTAAGTGCAATTGGTTTTCTGAAAACTCTAAACACTGCGGCCAAAACTCCAAACACATTTTCTAGCACTACTCGGGATCTTGGTAATCGTTGGTTAAATTTACGTTTCGGTGAATGAATCAGATGGTTTCCTGGATATGGTTTCATAACATGAGTACTGAGAGCAAATGCTCCATCGCCAACAAAAACATACGGAAGATCATTACTGGACCCTGGAAGTGGCAAAGCTGCCGGGAAATTCATATCGTTTGAACAGATCTTTTGCCATAACAAGGAGTTCCTAAATACCCCACCATCACTGATTCTTCCTGGACTTCCAATATCAGCAAAAATAAATTCATTATTACTGTCGACTAATGCTAAAAGGCTTCTTATAACTGTGATATTCGGAGCCACTATGAATGGGACATTCCAGAACTATTTGCTTCCCATCAAGAGAACCCACGCAATATGGAAAGTTTTTGCTGAATCCTTTTTCTATAGCCATCCATTCCTCCACAGTTGAGGGCATCTGCAATGATAAAATGTTATAAGTTAATGTAGGTCGTTTTATTATTGCTTTAGGCAGCATCACCGGAAGTGACGCAAGCTTTGGACAAGGAAGAGATCGAGACATCGTCAAATTCGGAAACCTCCAGTTCCCAAAGCCACGAGCCTTCAACTTCTGCTCAACAAACAACTTTACGACAAGCAGTCCGTCGCCGTGTTAATGTACCTGAACTTATAATTGCTGAAAGACAGATGACTGAAGCATTCAGCACTTTGAGTGATGTTTTGAAAAGGCGGCCAGAAGAAGACGAATGTGATTTATTTGCTAGGCTTCTAGCAAAAACATTGCGTAAACTACCTGAACATGACAGAGAATTACTTATGTACGAAATAGATGGCATGTTCATCCAAAGAACCCGGCGCCTTTCCGATCCAATACAGAATTTTCAAAGTCATCCCTCATATAATCTTCAAAATTCAAATCCTTCACCTATACTCCATATACCGGTTAGACCCCCATTCACTCACAGTTCACATTCTCAAGAATCTCCCGCAGTAATACATATTACAAAGCAACCGCCTACATCTTCTCAAGCTCCATATGCTACAGTTATCAATATGCCAAATCAGTCCTCGTCCCCTCATTCTTCATTTCCCTCGCCATATTCACAAAGGAGCCAACCAGCACCACCATCTGTTAATATGATGTCTGATCGAAACATAATGAACGAGACATTCATGGGACAATTTGAGAATTATTAATGTTGTAGCAATAATTCAGACATCCATAAATAAATTAAGAAATACTGATTGAAATACAAACTTGTGGTTTTATTAGATTGAAGAGTGTAATTCCAAAATGCGTTAAGTCCATTTTTATGAAAGGATTGGGCTAGTTATTTTATCCACCTGTCTACGGACTGAGCGAGTTTTCAAGTGACATGCACAATAACACAAACTTTTAGGCAAGGATCAGCGTTGTTTTGGAAGAAAACGAGCTTAAAATATAATGATAGAAGTCTCATAAAAATCATTTATACATATATATAATAAAAATGGACTGAGCGAGTTTTGGGATCTCACGCTTCAATTGTGGACTAATAATTTACATACTTCATCCTTCAAGACTTCATTAATAGCTGCGCATACTTCAGGTACAATTTTTTTAACAACTTGACTTGAAACTTAAAAAAAAAAAAATGTAGACTCTTGTAGCTGTCACCAGAAGCCAAAAATCTCAAAGTTACGGCGAGCCGCATTTTGGCTGGTATCGCTTCTCTCAGCTGAGTGTCTTTCTTCGAAATAATTGGCGATATTTTGCATAGTAAATTTTCGAAATCAGTTAGTGACATAGGACAGAAGTTATCAAATTCTCTTCACGGTTCACAAATTAGCGCATTTAACATATTGTCTATCGTTTCCCTGCAATAGAAATTAATATTTAGTTGAATGGCTTTAATTATAATGGCAAAACAAATTAATAGTCATATTTTTATTAATCATTTATAACTCCTTTTAAGATATTGTGATAACATTTGAAGCAACATATTGCATAATAATACAATCGTTACCACGTTGAGAAGGTTCATAGACAAGTTACATTCTAATTAAGTTACAAAAATAAAGTAATATCGGCAAACTCACCTCGTTCGATTTTTGTGTATAGCTGCCATTCACCATCTTCTTTTTTTCCGTGGCTTCCGAATTTTTTGGTGTGGTATGTTACCATATAATTGCAGTAACTAAGAGCACAAAGAGCTGATGCAGCGGCAATTTCGGAAGCTTCTATTGTGTACACGTCACAACAGCTAACTGCCTCGCCTCGGCGAGAGTGTGGAGAGGTACATAGCTCGCAACAACGACATTTGTGTTCGCCGAGTGCCTCGCCGAGTGGCAATCGGGTCGACTCGGCGAGAGTGTGGAGGTAGCTTATACGGTCTAACAAATATTCGGCCGTTCACGGTGCCAGTGGACGGTTGCAAGGGACGGTTGGGTGAGACCGGAAAACCCCTCTGATTAGGGTCGAAGCGTCATTCGGCCGTCTTCGGCTGCAATCGGGCGAATAGGGTGAGTGTAATGGACGCGCGCCAATGCCTTCTCTTGTTGTGGGATCATTCGGCCGTGTACGACCGTAGACGGACGAGTTGTTATTCGGCCGTGTACGACCGTAGACGGACGAGTTGTTATTCGGCCGAGTTCGGTTCCAGTGGACGGCCATGTGGGTTAGAAAAAACAAAGATTAAATGACATATTATTTTGACTAGCTAACTTTCAGGATAACGACCGTGATACATGCAACAGATAAGACACAGTTTTAATGCTGTGTGCAAGCCTCGATCCTGGGTTTCAAAATCGTCTATGCAGGGATTCTAAACCTTTTTAAGATTGTGACCAACGCCCACTAGTAATACTAAATAAGCGAGCACCATGAAATCGAATAGTTTTAATATATGGATAGACCATTAATAATAATAATAATAATAATAATAATAATAATAATAATATTTTTTTAGCTGGCAGAGTTAAGGCCGTAAGGCCTTCTCTTCCACTCAACCACCAAAAAGTGGATATACATATGCATGAACTTACAAAGAATTCAATCATTTGATTTAGATGAGAGTTACATGTATACAAGAGTTATTTACGAATTAAACAACAAAATATTGTGAACTATTAATTAAACACTGAAATAAACTGCGTAGCAGAATTAAGCTAAAATACATAGATTGTTAATGTATTTCAAATAATATTAGATAATAGAGATTATTATGAGACAATTTTGAAAATATAGCACTATCAGGATGATGTCTAAAGAAAGAAGTAACAATGTAGTCAGTTATAGTTTAAATCAGTATGATTGGAGTGTCCACACCTGTGGAGTAACGGTCAGCGCGTCTGGCTGCGAAACCAGGTGGCCCGGGTTCGAATCCCGGTCGGGGCAAGTTACCTGGTTGAGGTTTTTTCCGGGGTTTTCCCTCAACCCAATACGAGCAAATGCTGGGTAACTTTCGGTGCTGGACCCCGGACTCATTTCACCGGCATTATCACCTTCATATAATTCAGACGCTAAATAACCTAGATGTTGATACAGCGTCGTAAAATAACCCAATAAAATAAAAAAAATGATTGAAGCTGTTTTTAAAGGTGTTTATTGTCTTGCAGCCCCTAATACTTTGTGACAAGGAATTCCATTGACGCGAGGGGGATACTGTAAAAGATGATGAATAACAAGATGTTCTATGAAGAGGTATACTGAGCGTGCCACAGATAAGTGATATGGTATTTACGTCGTGGTTAGAGTATAGATAAGAGAAACGAGACGAAAGGTAATTTGGTGTTAAGGTGTGCAGAATTCGAAAGAGTAAAGACAAAGAGTGTAAAGTTCTGCGTTTTAAGTCGGAACCATGAAAGACTTGCGAAGGACGGTGATATGTGATCATATCGTCGGATGTTGCACACGTATCTGACGCACATATTCTGAGCTCGCTGTAACTTGACTGACAGTTCAGAACTTAGGTCACTTAACAAAACGTCACAATAATCGAAGTGCGGCATTACTAGGGTCTGTACTAGGGTAAGTTTTAGTTGCTGGGGCAAGAAGTTTCTCAAGCGACTCAAACAGTGAATGGTGGAACAGATTTTTTTTATCGTTTCTTTAACTTGAAAATTCCAGCTTAGATTAATATGAAAAAAGAAGCCAAGATTTTTTACGACAGATGAATAAGGTATTAGCGTGTTGTTAAGGGTAACAACTGAAAGATTACTGTTATTAAGGGAGTTAACTAAATGCTTATGTCCAATAATTATAGCTTGAGTCTTATTTGGATTAAGTGCGAGTCCGAAATTGGCCGCCCAAGTGGAGACAGTGGCTAGGTAAATAAATAAATAAATAAATAAATAAATAAATAAATAAATAAATAAATAAATAAATAAATAAATAAATAAATAAATAAATAAATAAATAAATGAATAAATAAATAAATGTATAAATAAATAAATGTATAAATAAATAAATAAAATAAATAAAGTAAATAAAAAAATAAATGAATACATTTTTAAAACCCTCACCATAACAATGAACGTAAAGGTTACTCAGAAATTTAGTGATGTCTAAGGAGAACCCACTTATAGCTACATGGGGTAACCAATCCTGCAGATGTTAAGAGTTAATCGTGGTCCTTTGTTCTTGAGGTAAGTTATTTCAGAAGTGGGAAAGTTTTTCGCATAGGTATATCGAACTAATGTATCTTCTGTTTGCCAGAGGCTATGAATTTCTCTTTTTAAAACAAATTTCACGCAAAGGAGGACTGGAGATCTATCAATTGAAGTTCCTCATGAGCAGCCATATTATTCTCTTGAATAATCTTGATTTTCTGGATTAAGTCCACACTTAATTGAAAGAGTTATACACCATGAAATACGAGAAGCCTATCAAATCTACAAAATATTATAATGAATGAATTCCAGCTCGTACAACAGAGTTTGAATTGAAAAAATGACTTCAGGAGCGTTCGTGCTCGCGAGCACTCTTTTATTCGCATGAAGATAGCACCAAATATTATTAAAAGACTACTATGGTACTCGCGAGCACCAGGTTGAGAACGTCTGGTCTAGTGTATGAGTGTTTATACTTTTGCACCTGTCACTGTCTCTATTACGCAACTTTACGTCATTATTGTGAGAATTTTCAATCAATTACTAGATATTCATAAATATTGTAGCGGTATAAATAACAAAAATAAAAGTTATCGGTATTGTAGAATTCATAAAACTTATAGTGTCAAGTTCAATAAAAAAACCTTCCTATGTAACTGCACATGAATAATACGGAGTATACGTACAATACTTAACAACACAACATGCTTCGTAAGAGTTATAGGCCTATTTTACTGGCCTTTAAGCAGACATTATGAGTTTCTTGTAGCCAGATCACTGCAATAGTGTGCCGGTTATAGTTCTAGCCAAATATAGCATGTCCAATGCATTACTCTCGTCAATGACGTCAGCTACACAAACTCTGACGTAGAATTGCATTGAAGTATTTTAGTTATTGCCGGAAAATACGTTGTAAAATAATCACACTTCAGCTCGTTCTTCAAAAGGAAGTAAACTTATAAGAACATAACTTAGTGTTTAGAAAGTAAAATGCCTTTCTGACAATAACATAATGCTATTTCTAGAGAGTAGTATCTTCTTTTATCTTTAAATATGGGTGTATAACAGTTTCTGAGAATAATAAACTCTCAGACTGTACTCCATAATTACGGCGTTTTTTAGGAATTAAATTTCAGGGTAAAACAGTACCATTACTGAAATACACATAACTGATCTTTTATTTCAATTTCTTTTCCTTTCAGAACTGGACCTTTTATCTCATTTTATTTGCACTCTATGTGATGACTTAAAAACCAACAAACAGCTAACCTATATTTTCTTGTCATACAATCTGCATGGATCAATATCACGCTTAAGCAAGTACAGAATAAACAATAGAAGACATGTTCACTCAGACCAAATCAAAAGGATATATATTTATATTCCTCTCTAGGAAATTAATCACATGTACTCTTTGTCAAAATGAAAGTGGCCGGTCTCTTGAGCAGCGAAAATTTTCTAAGTCCCTTCGGGTAAGCGCGCAGTTCACTACCGTAAATCTCCGTGCGCCGCTTTAGTTAACTCCATAATACAAGGCGCTGATTTGAGATATCTCCATAACATGCTTCGAATTTCCGTAGTGAATTTTTTGTTTTGTCCTTTCTCTTATTTTTTACAATTTCTTTTCGTGTAATATAATCAAATAATTTTGCTTATGTTAATTCATGTTATTTACAGATCATTCCAAAATTGGTGAAAATTTGTGGTTATAATTCCAAGAAATAAGAATATATTTTGTCATCAGAATAGTTATGGTTTTCCTTCTTGTTCACAATTACTACGTTTACGGCCTGATGATCACGGATTGAGATTAGTATAATAATCATATTCCCTGTAGCACAATTTGCAAATTAACTATTGTCATTATCTAACCGTCACCATATTTACTGAATGTTACTTAGAGAATAGAGTGCAAAGCAGCAGGGATTAATAAAGTAATTACCACGGCATTTTAATATGAAAGCCCCTAATTGTCGTCTTTAGTGTTACTTCCATCTAGCGTCGAAAAGTTTCTATTAACACGAAAAGAATAATAAAGCTAAAGGTATTCTAAGGATAAAAAAATGACGAAACCCTATTATATATTCATTGATGCTTTTAAAAGGCAACGAAAAAAAGTTTAGTAATTCCACGAAGATTTGAACTTGCAACCTCAAGAACTATTAGTTAACGCTCTATCAACTACGCAAAGAGTTTTATTGCAGGCAGAATGGCATTGTAACAGGCAATGGTCATACTCCACTTGAGAACCTGTTATACAGTATGATAGTGTTTGTGTAACAATATTCACTGTTTAAACACTCTGAACGATCTCTCTGTTTTAAATCTCGTATATGAATTATTTTCTCGGAAGATTTTAGTGATTAATAATTGTGTTCCCAATTGTAACTACTAGAAGGATATAAGCAATCTTTTCAACAAAGCCTAGCTGTCCCGAGCGCTCACGGAAATACCCGATTCGAACTTAGTCTCTCAGACGGCGGCCACTTTCATTTTGACCAAGCGTACAATGAATGTTTACACAATTTTTTTTTCAAATGGTTTCATAATATTTAACATCTCTTGCGTAACAAAAGAAAAATTCTTAGATCTAATAAAATTGTCATGTAAGAACGGAACTTTGTAAAAACCACTGACATAAAGCACCAGTATCTTTAAAATCTGTGGATTGGAGTTTCGACATTCTTCTTTTTACCACTTTTTGTATTCTCTACAACTTTTCGATATTATATTTCTGTACAAGTTCACAAGTTTCACAGGATCTAACCTCTGATATAAACTATGACTCAGATATAATAAATTATTTAGCTTCATTCATAACAATGATCCTCGATCGACGAATAGTGGTAGTATTAGTAGTATTTATTTATTTACTCCCCTCTACCAGGGGATTACAACTACAATATGAGGCTAGTGATAGAAATTGTCATGAAAATTTAAAATCGAAAAATATTCCTCAAAATGTTCCCTTATTAAACAATGTGCTTACATTCTTGATCTTGTTAACCTTTCAAATTTTGCTGAAAATGTTCCCCTTTTAGAAATTTTTTAACTTACTGAGTTTGCGAAGTTTTATAGGTATACTGCATAATTATATATTTTAAAGAAAATTTTAACCTTTATTACCATTTTAGCTTAGCATTGATTTTACTAATATTTATAATTTTACTGATATAATAATAATAATAATAATAATAATAATAATAGTAATAATAATAATAATAATAATAATAATAATAATAATAATACTTACATACTTCCTTACAAATGGCTTTTAAGGAACCCGCAGGTTCAGTGCCGCCCTCACATAAAACCGCCATCGGTCCCTATTCTGTGCAAGATTAATCCAGGGGTTAGGTACAGCTCACAGCAGTAAAATTTTGGAAATATTCAACATTTTTTCCTCCATTACTGTATCTTGCACAATAATGAAAATTAGTATATGTAAAACACTGTCCTGCTATATCAACAAAATATGTTGATTATTTCCAAAATTTTACTGCTGTGAGCTGTACCTAACCCCTGGATTAATCTTGCACAGAATAGGGACCGATGGCGGGCTTATGTGAGGGTGGCAACGAACCTGCGGGTTCCTTAAATGCCATTTGTAAGTAAATATATAAGTAATAAGTATTATTATAATTAATATTATCATTATTATTATTATTATTATTATTATTATTATTATTATTACTATCATCATTCTGTTCGGTATATGAACTAATTGTTGCTCAGATTTTCAAAATTTACATAACACATGTCTTGTATAACACAATCACAAGAAAGGTGTACAGGCGCAATTCAAAATTCAATAGGATTTAGAAAATAAGTTTTGTCTAGAAATTAACTACAAAATAAAATTCTCTTAGAAAATCGCAGGATTTAGGAAAGCAGATACTCTGGTACTCTGGATTCGACATCACTATTTCTGTATATAAAGGAAATCTTCGGAAAAAGTGGAGTCAACGCACAAGATTGCATTCCTCAAGCTTACGATGTGTCATGAATGGTCGTGCATTGGTGTACAAGCTCAATTTAAGAAGGAAGTCCCACAGGTCGTATAAGCTTACATATACTGCATGAATCATAGATTAAAACCTGTAACAGTAGATATTTTCAAAATTATTAGTGCGATTCGAAACTTTTCAAGCAATTGGAAAACCTATATGCGTTTCTTTCGGGAAGAGTTACTCATGCCAGTTTTATATCAGTACAAAAGAAAATGAAATTTCTCAAAGTTATCGAACTACAGCGACACAGTGACACAATATTGTGCTGTAAAGCGCATTATGTTCTTCAGTGAAACGAAGTCTTCCAGCAATTTTAGTGACTTTGGCTCGTTGCTGTGAGGAAGAAAACAACAAAAGAGGAGCAGATGGAAGAAGTATCATGAGCAATATTAACATGATATTCATCGCCCATTTGTGTCTTTTTTAATCATCTCAAAGATCTTCAAGCCATTTCAAACTATTTGCAAAGTGGTAGAATGTGGGTGTTGCTCAAGCTTGTAAGATGATTCATGATACGGTTACCACAATCCTACAAATGTGGAATAACAGGTTGTATTTTGGCATAATGAACGAAGAAATACAGTTAGTCGAAGAAATTGGAGTAAATACTGAATTAAACTGTTTTGCAAGACATCGCCATATTCCCCCTCGTCTAGTACAGCATATCATCACTGTAAACTTCTCCAGTTAAGGAAAGAGCACTTTAGACTTAACATAGGCCTATTCTTTCTAGTCTGTATAGAACACTCTCTGAACTTAAGCGTCGCTTTAGAGATAATAGTTCGATGCTTCAACGAATAAGTAGCCTTCTCCAAAAAGGAAATCTTTCCTGGATTTGTGAAAGATACAAGGAAGAGCGAAAGTGCTCGGTGAAAAGCCTCTTGTGTTTTATTAGCTTTGTGAGGACTTTCGTTTGGCATTTCACGAGTCGTTCAAAATGGCAGCGATAGCTGTAACCATTCCCGCATCAAGAGCCGGGTATGAAAGGACATTTTCATGAATAAGGCGGGTGAAAACGTACCTGAGAAACAAAATGGGTGATGATCTTGCTGTTATTGCAGTGGAGAGGTCAAAAGCTAAATCCACTGATGTGGAGGCTATCATATAATACCACTTCGAATCTTCCAACAGCAATCGGCAAATTAAACTTCATTGATGTACGTTTTTATTTTTTATTACATTATTTTTGTGCAGTTCGTACAAGCAATCAGGTAGATCGGACAGTACTATTTTAGTACCTACTTAGTCTACTTCCAATAGTGAACTGGCTATTCCTTAAATCTGCAATACAATAATATATTTTGAAACATAAAACATCCTTCAGTATCTATATATTTATTTAATCCAAGGTCTCCAATGCTACAAAAAGAGTAATATGCACCGATACTATAGGACTGGAACAAAACTTGACATACTCAAATTGTAGCCTTAACATTAATGAAGAAAGACAAAATCTGAAAAATGAAGCTTCAGGTAAAAGGAAGAAAACGAAAAACAAAGAACGTTTATTTACATGGAATGATAAAATAAAAGAATTGGTCAAAAATAAGAAGAAAGCTAACTTGAAATACTTATCAGCACACTCTGAAATAGATCAAATTAAGTATATAAGATCAGTTGTATTGCTGAAGAGAGAAACAAGAAACATCAATAGACAATGGTGGGGAAACTTTCATAAGCAGAACTAAACATTATTACACGGATTACGGCCGAACACATATAAGATATTTAAAAACCTAAATAAAACTGAAAAAGATCATTTAAAATTTAACTTAGGCTAATACCTGAACATAAATGACTAGAATATTATGGCAAACTTTGGCCTAAAACAATTATTAATGAAATAATGAGCAAGCGTCAGAGGAATTGAGACCAACATAAACAGAGGATTCTGTAGATTTAATTACAATAGAAGAACTGGAAACAACTGAATTTAAGTCTAGAAAGCTCCAGGATCGGGTAGGATTAATATCGAACTGTTCAGATATACTTCTAAAAGCTTTCTACGTGAATTCCTATTTTTTATGGCTGCTGGATATATGGTGACATCTCACAAGACTTGAGATATTCACAAAAAGGGAGATATAACTAATCCACATAATTATAGAGGTATCAGTTTATTAAACACTGGAGACAACATTTATTCAAAATTCATAGCAAAGAGACCAGCCGTAATTTCAGAAAATTTGTTATTAGAAGAATAAAATGGATTTAGAAAAGGCAGATCTTGTACTGATGCGTATTCTCTGTCTCGTATGTCATTGAAAACATAGGAAATTTAACATACCCACATACATATCATTTATTGAGTTCAAAAAGACATCAGACTCCATCAACAGAGAAAAACTATGGACCAAAATATTTAAGGAAAACTTCAGGGGAGACAATGGAGGTCGTGTCTCCTCTAATATTTTACCAGAATACAATATGACAGTGAGTGAATTTGCTGCACAAGTAGGCTATGTAATAGTAATGAGCAAGTAGGGATTCTTAAGTTCCAACCTATTCTGTTGCTATATCGTTACTCCCAAAATATTGTTTTTCTTATTCGTTTTAAGTTGCAACGATTACTTACTTACTTACTGGCTTTTAAGGAACCCGGAGGTTCATTGCCGCCCTCACATAAGCCCGCCATTAGTCCCTATCCTAAGCAAGATTAATCCAGTCTCTACCATCATATCCCACCTCCTTCAAGTCCATTTTAATATTATCTTCCCATCTACGTCTCGGCCTACCCTAAGGTCTTTTTCCCTCCGGCCTCCCAACTAACACTCTATATGCATTTCTGGATTCGCCCATACGCGCTACATGTCCTGCCCATCTCAAACGTCTGGATTTTATGTTCCTAATTATGTCAGGTGAAGAATACAATGCGTGAAGCTCTCCGTTGTGTAACTTTCTCCATACTCCTGTAACTTCCTCCCTCTTATCCCCAAATATTTTCCTAAGAACCTTATTCTCAAAGAACCTTAATCTCTGTTCCTCTCTCAAAGTGAGAGTCCAAGTTTCACAACCATACAGAACAGCCGGTAATATAACTGTTTTATAAATTCTAACTTTCAGATTTTTTGACAGAAGACTAGATGACAAAAGCTTCTCAACCGAATAATAACAGGCATTTCCCATATTTATTCTGCGTTTAATTTCTTCCCGAGTGTCATTTATATTTGTTACTGTTGCTCCAAGATATGTGAATTTTTCCACCTCTTCGAAAGATAAATCTCCAATTTTTATAGTTCCATTTCGTACAATTTGTACTTTTTCAGATTCTCTATCGCAATTTCGACTTCAGAAAGTGTGGGTTCCGGTATGAATGGCTCAGCAGTTTGTATTTGAATTTCGTCCTGATTATTTCTATTTGGCCTATGTATATTTAGTAGTTGCCCAAAATAGTCTTCCCATCTGTTCAGGATTGAATGAGAGTCTGCAAGTAAGTCACCGTTCTCATCCTTGATCACGTTTATCCTTGCCTGATATCCGTTTTTAAATTCCTTTATACCCTTATATAATTCTCGAATGTTTTTATTCTTACTATTTGTTTCTACCTCATTCAGTTTTTCCTTCAAGTAATCTCTCTTTTTATTCCTAAGTGTACGACTTGCTTCCCGTCTTTCATTGAAATAATTATCTCTATTCTCCACAATTTTATCCTGTAAGAATTTCAATTTTGCCTGTTTCCTTCTATCTACTGCAATGGAACAATCTTCATCAAACCATGGTTTCTTTTTCTTAGTTTCATGATAACCTATGCTCTGCTCAGCTGCAATTTTGATATTATCTCGGATATTGTCCCACATGCTATTAACATCTAACTCTTCCTCAGCTTCGTCAGCATTTGCTAAAGCAGGAAACCTATTTTAAATTTCAACCTGATAACGTTGCTTAGTTTCCTCGTCCTTTAATTTCAAAATATTGAATCTACTAATATTAGCTTGTTGCTCTACTCGCTTGGCTAGTCTTTCTCTTAATTCTCCAATTACCAAATAATGGTCAGAATTACAGTCTGCCCCCCCTGAAAGTTCGAATGTCTACTATACTAGTGTGCCTTCTTTTATCCACCAAGATGTGATCTATCTGGTTATGAGTCATTCCGTCTGGAGAAGTCCAAGTATATTTATGTATATCCTTATAGGAGAATGTTGTACTCTTGACAATTAAATTTTTTGATGTGGCAAAGTTGACTAACCTAACTCCATTGTCATTACCACTTATGTGTAGGCTCTAACATTCTTAAATTTAATATAACCTAAAAAGACTTCATTCGTAGGTTAGGACTTAAAAGGGTCTCAAGAGACCTAATTCATATTAGGAACACTACTTACATGAGTGGTTTGCGGGTGTAATAATTTAATACAAATACAATGTTGTAGACATGTATTAATATTGGTGAATAGCTCCGTAAAATATTTCATCATCACCACGTGAATTATCAGGCTACTTTTTTAGATTTATGTTAGGTCAATAGTGTAACTAACAGTATTGTAATACCGGTATATTAATAGTATTGTTGTTTATTTTAATTTTCTCCGTAATATCCTATAATTTCCTAAATATAACATTTAAAGTCCTAACACATAAACTGGAAAAGCTAATTTCAGTTTCTCAAAATCTAAACATTCGGTGCTGGTAATGAGGTACGTGACAGGCCCTATATTTTAAAACATAAAATGCAAACCCTCCTCAGTCACGTCTTGGTCTCCTCAACTTTCAATTTCACCGTCTGCCACTACGATCTGTATTTCTGAAAAGGTAAAACTTTATCCACGGATTCAGTATTGAAATTGGATGATGTTTTCTTTTATTAGCTGTCATGGCGCCTGAAGACCTACTGTCTTAAGAACAAAATAATATGAAAGCAGAACGTTTCAATACTCTTGCAATATTGTGTGTATTACGCAAGCATTTGACTAAATCCACGAATATTGAGGTCGTGGAAGATTTCATCAATTCTAGTATTATTCGATGTGCCAATTTCCCACTTGAGCAATAAGAGAACACTATAACCTATATTCTGTTGATTCTACACACATCAAAAAGTTTTCCATCACCTGTAGAAGTGGTATTTACGTTCCACTTCAAACAATGTCCATAGAAAAATTTGAAAGCTATCCTTTTAACTGTCTGAAAGACGTAAACAACGTTGAGAAACAGTAGAAGTCTCCCCTATAAACCGACTCAAAAAGTAAACAAATGTAAACAGAAATGCAAGAAATCTCATCTCTCAGCCAATAACTCAGTGTAAAACAGTTTTATTTAATTCTAAGGAGGTTGAACAATGGCAAGGCGGTCAATTACGAACTTCAACCGTGTGAGGATTGTTTCTCTAGTCAGGAAGGACTGTATTCAAGGTGCTTAGGATTGAACAAGAATGATGTGGTACAAACCTGGAATCACTTATGAAACACAGGTAATGTCGATGATATGCCTCGTAGTGGTCGTCCACGGACAACAACAGAATGTGATGACAGATATCTGCGAATTATTGCCATGAGAAACGCTAAGAATACTGCTGGCATGATTAACAATGACTTTCAAACTGCGACAGGGAGACGCGTATCCAATAAATTAGACTGTACGAAATCGATTATATGATAACAGACGTTCATGGCGAGGCCAAACTCTTACACCTAGGTACCATGGACAATGTTACACCTGGGCAAGAAATCATCACCAATGGACTTTATAAAACGGGGAAAAAGTTCTATTCACGGACGAATGTCGAATATGCCCTGTGCCAGATAATCATCGACAACGTGTGTGGAGAGTATCAGGTAATGCTGCACCCCTACAATCGAATGCAGCAAGGTGGCGGGGAAGTGATGTTTTGGAGTGGCATTATGTGGGGTCGCCGGACACAATAATGGTGTCGATCCAAGGAATGCTGAGGGCTCCATAGTATAGGGACAACATTCTTGAAGCCATAGTAGCACCGTTTAATCAGGACTTCGGAGAAGGATTCATGTTTATGGACGATAACTCTAGAGTCCATCGTACAGCTGTCATCAATGACTTCCATAATCGTGAAGGAATTGCCAAGCTTGAATGGCTCGCACGTTCTCCAGACATGAATGCAATTGAGCATGTCTGGGGTCAACTAAAGAGAGCCATTCGTGCGCGTCCTGGCCCTCCCTGCAATCTCAAAGACTTATGCAGAGTTTCTGTTGGAGAATGGGGCAGAATGGATCAACAGTTGATAAATGTGGTGGTAGACAGTATGCCACGAAGAGTCCAAGCATTAATCAATGCAAGAGGAACCACTACACTCTAGTGAAGATGCTAGGAAAGAGATTTGGTACTCCAGCCAATACTCAATTTTCAATTGGCCTTCCACACCATTGTTATAATTTTGTCAACAACTGTTATTTTTTTGTCAACAACTGTTAAAAATAAATACATTTTCATTCCTTACCGTTCCTTGGTCTTGTCTTTTATTGAAGGTCTGTTTGACAGGCGATGCAAAAGTTGTTTGATGTCTGTATAAGTATTTGCTTCTTCTGACCAAAATAAAGGTTGATCTGTTATTATTATTATTATTATTATCATCATTATTAGGCCTATTATTATCACCATCATCATCAGAATCAGTGTCATCATTATATTATTTATTATTATTATTATTATTGTTGTTTTTATTGTTGTTATTATTAGAGTAAACGTGCTTTGCTTAGCGCTGCTGTAAGCATTGTTTCAATTTAGCAACACGTCTGTGTCTGTGTAGTACAACATATTATCGGGTGTTTTACAATGCCTGCAAGCAAGGATTCATGTCCTTCCTGCTGCGCAGTTCTTTATGAAAGGAAAAAGTTGTTAAAGTATGTGGGGCCCTATGGCTCTCGTTTTCATTTGGTCTCTAATAATATTGGTGATGCTGAATATGATTTCTTCATGGAGGACGGGACCTCGTCCTATTTGTGCAGTAACTGCGTAAAGTCTGCGAAGACGTCCCAAAAGGGGGATACACCAGTGAGGAGCAGGTATTTAGCTACTCAGAAAAAGGTAATTTACCGGGAACGAAAGCTTTAGTTGCCTAAACATCCATCCCTGGACTCATTATCAATTGAGGTTGAAACTGTCAGAATTAATAGTGATTCAATTTGTGATTGTGTTCAGATATATTCGAATACGTCAAAGACTTTGAAAAAGAGACTTGGAACTTAAAAATGAAAACGCGGCATTTAAATCTCAAATGGCCGAAATTTTAGTAAAGGATCATTTCCCTACTAAAACAGTGATAATTGAACCTAATGTAGGTCAACAGGCTGCGGTAAGACAAGTTGGGAAAAACTTACTCGTACAGTGAAGCTTTGATAGAATCAGGTGCTGCTACTAAAGATGCAAAGTCAGTTCAAGTGTCTGCTTATAAGATTCCTGCGAATCAGTATGTTAATAATATTAATGAGGTCACAGCTCCGACTGATTGCATCAATAATTATGATTTTCAAATTTTTACGAGAAAGAGAAATAAAAACAGAATACACGCTGTCGTACTCGAATACTCAAATTGCGGTCACTTGAAGTTATATCAGAGACAGTAAAGTCAAAAGCGTTATTTGTGTCAAAATTCACCTCTAATGTCAATTGTAAAAACATTGAGGATTGTCTTAAGAATCAGATCAATTTAAGGTCACTGGTGGTAACCAAATTAAAAACTAAATACCAAACATATTCATCATTTCACATTTCTGTAGATGAAAAGATTTTGAATTATTTAATAACACATGTGTCTGGCCTGCTGGTTGCCTAATAGCACCATTCTATGGGAAATTGAACAACATTTTTGTAATACCACTAGTGAATCTGAAGGACCTAGGGAAGATGCCTCTTAGTTTTACAAGAGACACACAATGTTCAATTCAAGGAATGATTTTGAAAGCTATTATCAAAATGTCAGAGATTTAAATACAAAAATGGAGGCATTTTTTGAAAATGTAATAAATAATAATTATAACATTTTCTGTCTCACTGAAAATGGCTACATGAGCTTGCAGAATGCAATAATTTATTTCCTAACTATTATATTTTTTTGTGAGAATAGAAAACTAGAGGATTCCAATAAAACTTGTGGTGGTGGTGGTGGTGGTGGTGGTGGTGGTGGTAGTGGTGGTGGTAGTGGTGATGGTGATGGTGGTGGAGATGGTGTATTAATAGCGGTCAAAAACAAGATATCTGGAGTATATCGGAAATATGACTTTGAATTTAACAGTGAATGTGTTTGGGTTCAAATCCCTACGGAGGACAGTTATAATATGTTAATAGGCAATTATTATTTTTCACCGGACACTGATCATAAAATTTTAAAATCCTATCTTAATATTCTTGAATTCAATCTAGACTCACACAATTATAGAATATTAATCTTTAATCTTTGGTGACTTCAACGCTCCTGGTATGACTTGGACATCTGGTTGTTGTCTTAATGATATACATTATTGTGCCAAAGTCAAATCACAAGAGTTATTTTCATATCTAAGTTATGTAGCCAGCAACAAATTAACTTTACTATTAATAACAGGAACCTACTTGACTTAGTTTTTACGAATGTTTCTGAGTGATATCAAACTGGCCTCGCATTCTCTAGTCTTACAAGATAAATACCATCCAATCCTCTTAATAAATCTTGAAGTTAAACTATCTTACTCTAATCATAGTCAACAAAGTTGTTTTTAAAATTATCCACAAGGTGATTACTTGAATCTTTACACTAGCCTATATAACTGTGACTGGAATTGCGTGTGTCAAGCCAATGACGTAAATGTAGCAACTAATTCATTAGTTTTGGTTATTAAAAATGCCATATCTCGGTCAATTCCAGCCACAATGACTAAAAGGTCTAAATATCCTTAATGGTTTTGAAACAGCTTTCGTCAACTTATTAGAAAAAAAGATAAGGCCCTCAAAAATATAAAAGATTCAATACCGATGTCTATTACCAAACTTTTTTAATTATAAAAAACTAGTAAAATATAAAATTAAAACTGAGTAATTAATTTAGCTTCAAGAAATCGATGAAGATTTAAAAAATGAACCTAAGAAATTTTGGAAATATGTTGAATCATTTTGTAAAACTGATAACCACCCATATGAATTAATTATTGACAATAAACACTTTACTGACCACAAAGATATTGTTAATGCATTTGCTAACCATTTCAATTCAGTTAAAAAAAAGGTTAATCTTAAGATACAAAACAATAAAAACGATTGTACAGACTGTCTATCTATACCTATAGTAACACACGATGAATGTAAGGAAATCAATAAAAAAATTAAAGCCGACTAAATCAATGGGCACTGATGGTATTCCAAATTTTATAATGAAAGGGTGTTCTGAAATTCTTAATCTTTATTAGTTCACATATTTAACTTAAGTTTGAAAATTGAGGTATTTCCGTCTTACTGGAACCAAGCTGCAATTGTTCCTGCCTTTAAAAATAGCAAAAGGAATGTAGTTAGTAATTACAGACCTATCTCTATTTTAAATAATTTCTCAATTTTTTTTAAATTACAACTCACAAACATATTTCTTTTTTGTTAAAACAAATGAAATTCTGCACAATACGTATTTACTAAATACAAATATATTACAACTACCTAGTCACTTGTTTGAATCAGATTGTACCAGTTGTTGAATCCCAGGGTCAAACAGATGCAATATATTTTGATTTCAGTAAGGCGTTTGATGTAGTTCCACACTATTCTATTGTCTAAATTAGATAATATAGGACTATCGGTAAGCTACGCAAACTGGTTTGAAAATTATTTACACAATAAACAATCAAGTCTACGACTTTCGAATACTCTCTCTGATTCCTTTCATATTATTTGTGGTATGCCCCAGGGCTCAACTCTAGACTTCTCTTATTTTTAATCTTCATTGACGACATTTGCAAAAGAATAAGTTCTCACTATCTATTATTCGCTGACGATCTTAACATTGTTCGAAAAATAAAAAATAATGCTATCAGGATGACATTAATGCAATTACCAATTGGTCAGTTGATAACGGGATTATTATTAATGAATCCAAAATTTACGTAATATCATTTCCAAGGAAAACCTCTACACTAAAATATAACTATCATCTAAAAGATGTATTAATTAACAGAAAATATTGTATTAGAGACCTCGGTGTATTAACTGACAAATTATATTTTCACAACCACATTGATTATATTTATAACCATGCAATTAGAATGTTAGGAATAATACGGTCAATTACTTATTCTTTTTCAATACCTAACTCTTTTAATACTATACTATACATTAGTGAGATCGAAACTCGAACATACATCTGTAGTTCGGAACCCTATTACTAATACTGATTCGGCAAAACTGGAAAATATTCAAAGGAAATTTATATCATTATGTTCGTACAGATTTCTACCTAATAAATCCGGGTATAACTATGATAAAAATGCGAGCACTTTAAATGTCGAAGCTTGTATGCCAGATGTCATGATCTCGATTACTTATTCTTATGTAAGGTCCTTACAGGTGACATTAATTGTCAATCAATCTTTCTTAAATAGTGTCAGCATTCGTATTCCTATGAAGGACATGAGACATCACAAACTCTTCTATATTAGAAATTCTAAATCTTTCTCGCCGGTCTCCAGATGTATTAAAAAATGCTAACATATATGTAGGCGATTTCGTTACATTCAATGTATAGAAGTATCAGAATATGGCAATGTCTTTGCTAATATTAGTTGCATAATCTTTCTACTCAAATTGATAATACTTTTGTAAGAATCAACTGCTTTCCATAAAATATAATATTATTAATTCTTGTAAATTAATCACTGTAATCTATGTTCTTCATTTTGTTGTTATCTCAATTATTTAATTTGTACCATAGTTGTTCATTTTATTGTATTAATTTCATCACTGTGCTGGACTGTTATTGGGCTATGGCTGTTGTCCAGCAAAGAAACAAAGAAACAAATAAATAAATAATTTATACGACAAAATATTTTTTCCCCATTTGCGAAACCTGGAAGTCGGCGCCTATGAATGTCAGGGAAAATTCAGAAACGACGTCGCACTCAGCTGGGTTTTGTGACTGTGTTTACGTCAACAAGTCGTCCTGAATTAGCTTCTCTGTTCTTGGTGTCACCACCCGGCGAGGCGCATTAGAAGGATTTTCACCACACTCTGCTTTATATTGGAGACAGTCCTATTTGTCGAAGATCGAGAAACTTCCGGTAAATAAAATAACTTTAGTTTTCAGTGTTCCTATTATCTGTTTATTTTCCTTCCTTCCATACATTTATTTTTAACATAGAATATATCTTTAATATTTTATTTAATGTTATAGTTAAGTAAAGTATTTTATTTACTTATTTATTCAGTATTCGATGTTAAATGTTATGTTTTATTTAACGACGCTCGCAACTGCAGAGGTTATATCAGCGTCGCCGGATGTGCCGGAATTTTGTCCCGCAGGAGTTCTTTTACATGCCAGTAAATCTACTAACATGAGCCCGTCCCATTTAAGCACACTTAAATGCCATCGACCTGGCCCGGGATCGAACCCGCAACCTTGGGCGTAGAAGGCCAGCGCTATACCAACTCGCCAACCAGGTCGACTCAGTATTCGATATGTATTGCATTATTTGTTTACTTATATTCCTGTTTATGTACCGTATTCATTTTAGTTACACTTAATATAAATATTTAATTTCCAGTTTCTTTTTTATTTATCTATTTAAAATTAGTACAAACTAAAATAATATTTAGTGTTAATTATGATCCATGAATGCCAGGAATCTGAATTGAGGAATCCTGCTCTGATAACACTGATGATCAACCTTTGTCTGCACATATAAACAGCCTTCGAATAAAATAGATACGGAGCTCCCATTCTGCTCCACAGGGAACGCACTCCCGAATCAACATGCGTGTGCCGGCTATGTTGTGCCATTTTCATAACTTGCTGCGTATATATAATTATTGTAACTTCGATTAATTATGCACATAATTATATCGTCTTCCATAATGAGCACTAACCGTGTTGTTGGAGTAGTTCAGAGTGGTGTCTATATTCCATTCTCGGTAAATTTTGGTAAAATTTTCTTACACACGCAAAAGTTCTCCTTACGTAATTATTCTCATTTCTCTTCGTATATTGTCTTTATAAGAGTTATTTTTGTAAACTCAATTTTTTATAATTCTCCTATTCGAACACGATAATAAGTGAGAAACGTGTGGCTCATAGCATATCTTTCTAGGAATCACCCTGTCATTAAATATCTCCCTTATTAAATTCGAAACAATTAGGGGGAATGTTTGCTATGCCAGAATCTCGTTCAAAATATGCGTTTTGTCTCGCTTTAGCTGACAATAATAACAAAAAATTGTGCTAGCCTTTCTGTGCGATATTTCTCTGAATTCATTTTATTCTATGTATAGGCCTATACAAAATGAAACCATATAAACTGCCAAAAAAACACTGCCCGTAGAGCATAAATAACTGAAGAAGAAAGCCACTAAATGTTTCCTGCAACATTTAAAAAAATGTTTTTTGGTTGTAACGTTTGTGAAAATGAGAATAGACTATCATTATTTACTTTGCCCGATACTGAAGCAGTCGTTTGTTTATACTTATACCAGAGCAGGTAGAAGAGAAAGTGACGTTACATCCTTTAGTTCAGTGGCTCGTCGCCGAGTGGCTCTAGCTCTGTTTTCCGTCTGCAGTTTCAGGATCGCTATTCGAGCGAATGCAAAAGGATTTTAAAAATAACCCATTAGATAAGAATGTATTGTAGAGTACTTTGTTACAATATTTTACTGTTTAAAAATGTAATATTTCTTCATTAACAAATTGTGAGTTATATAACACAACCCTGAATAGTAAATATAATAATTAACCGAAAAATGGAACATTGTGCCGGCTTCAGCCAGAAATACGCAAAAAAAAGTACAGCATCGCAAAACTGAATATTTTAATGGCATTATAAAGTACGCATTGACATGAAACTATAGTTTTTTATACAAAGAAAAAATATAATATAATAAAGGGGACACTTTATTCACCAATAGTTTTTATCTACTATTTAGTCACTAGTTGCAGTTGTATCTGGTTTATACGTAATTCAGGGAAACAAGAAATATTACGTGCAACTTAGACTCATAAATTAAGCTTCGATATTATATCTATGCTAATGTAAGTTTTGATCTTTTGAAATACCTTAGTTATTTTGTGTTTTGTAAAATTAAAAATTAGTAGCAATGTATTAAGTAGTTGTATGCTACTTATTGGAGAATATTAAATTAACGACTTTTCCATGAGATCTATTACTTTCTCATATGCTCAATTAGAAACCTCTTATGATGTGGAAATGTAATAAGCAAATGTAATAAGATTGTAAACCAGATTAAGTTCTAGCCTAGATACAAAGTAGAATTATACTGTACTTTTGTTACCGAAATAACTTTACTTTAATTACAACAGCAGTGCTATTATTAAAAATAAAATATTTAATAATTACACATGTATATTTAATGAAGTAGAAGCTAGGTGCTTGGATTCAATTAGGAGTTCACAATTAGCACTTGAATACAGCACATATTTTAACCGGCACGTCGACCTGGTTGGCGAGTTCGTATAGCGCTGGCCTTCTATGTCCAAGGTTGCGGGTTCGATCCCGGGCCAGGTCGATGGCATTTAAGTGTGCTTAAATGCGACAGGCTCATGTCAGTAGATTTACTGGCATGTAAAAGAACTTCTGCGGGACAAAATTCCGGCACATCCGGCGACGCTGATATAACCTCTGCAGTTGCGGGCGTTGTTAAATAAAACATAACATTTAACATTTAACCGGCACATAGATTGAAAAATGTTCATATACAGAAAGTCTATGGTAATCATCAAAAGATAATCATTTTCTAATTCCAAAATGTCGCTCTAGAGCAGCGGTTCCCAAAGTGTGCTCCGCGGAGCCCTTGGGGCTCCGCAAGTGAGTCTCAGGGGGCGGAGCCCCAAGGGCTCTGACCGCGGCAGTTACGAAAATGACAAACATTTCTGATTTCATCTAGTCGCTAGTGCGAAAAACGTAAACTACTTCCATCAAGCGAATAGTAGTTTCTCAGAAAGTAGTTTGATTTCTTCTTGCTAGATAGAAGCAGGAATAATAGATTTGTAGAGTCATCAGCCATCAATCAGTGCTCAGTCAAAGGGGGATAACATCAGCTGTAACCTTACTTTCGAAGAAGATAGTGCGAATTATTTGGGATTGAGTTCAGAATATGCTGCACATGATCCTGCTTCAGATTTTACGATGCCTAGTGTAGAGGTAACCAAAGGAAGTAAAAAAACGAAAATATTGTGATTCATATTTGGATATGGGATTCACTGAATTTGCTGATGGACGTCCACAGTGTGTGAAACGTAACAAAGTTTTGCCCAATATTTCTATGTTACCTGCCAAGCTTAGACAGCATTTCAAAACTCATCCTGACTTCACAAATAAAACTGCAGACTATTTCAGAAGAAAATGTGACGAACTCCATGCAGCTCAAACAAAAATGTTATCTCGTGTAAAGACAAATAAATACAGTAAAAAGCACTGGAAGCGTCGTACTTGGTTAGTCATGACCTGGGTCTTACTGGTAAACCTGACATCCTTGCCGAAATTCTTATAAAACCACTATTAGTGAAGGTAGTGATATGCATGGTGGACGAAAAAATACAAACTTGATCTCCAGTGTGCCCTTATCAAATAACACTGTACGTAATTGGATCCAGGATCTATTAAATGATGTTAAAAATACCATAATTTCCCGTGTCAGTCAAACGAAATTTGTGCTACAACTCGACGAATCCACGGACATTGCCGGATTAGCTGTGCTAATGACGTTTGTGTGGTACGAATTTTCAGGTTCTTTTCATGAAGATATTTTGTTCTGCAAGCCATTGCCATCCTCTACAAGCGGTACTGAATTTTTTTTCCCTGATAGATGTCTTCATTGAAAACTCGACACCATGGTATTATTATGATGTACCGAAGTACATCATAATAATATGATATGCGTAAATAATCGCTTAGTGATTGAAGACGGTGCTCATCCCGTCGGATCCCGGGCACTTAGAAACTCGTAATGAGTGTACCTCTGTACATAGTGCATTGGATATTGTGCCACTGTCATACAGTACATGAGGGTAGGCACCAAAGGTAAAACTGAGAGACAGAACTTAAACTGAGGGGATTCGATCTGGCATTGGAACTGGAATCCGGTGTGGCTTAATGGATAAAGTGTCAGCACGTAGAACTGAAAACCTGGGTTCGAGTCATGGTGCTGAAGAGAATTTTTCTCTGTTCTATCCTGCATCGATACCATGAGACAATTGCATTGACGTATGCACAGATGAAGCAAAGACCATGGTAGGTCCTGTTGCTGGCACTGTTACAAGGGTCAAGAAAGTTTGAAAAAACTGTACAAGTAGTCATTGTGCACTACACCGACACGCCCTCGCAACGAAAAAAAAATACTAACATTATTAAAGCGAGTATTACACAACGTCGCCTAAATTATCAATTTTGTTAAGGCACGACCTTTGCAGTGTAGGCTACTCAAAATCCTGCATGAAGATATGGGAAGTATACACAAGTCATTGTTATTAGTTATTTATTACACAGAGAGGTGCGCTGATAATCGCTTGATAAGCGTTGTCTTCACTTTTGAATGAACTAAAGTGTTTGCTAGCAGATTATTTGAATGATTAGGAATGGTTGTGCAAATTATGTTACTTGACACACATTTAAAAAAAAATTAACGAATTCAGCACATCCATACAAGGGAAACAGAAGGATATATTCAATGCTAATGACAAAATTGCCGCATTGAAGACAAAAATAACTTTCTACATGGAAAGAGTCTAGAATAAGAATCTGACATGTTTCTCATTGACTTCAAACTTTATAGAAGAAAATAACATAAAATGAATAACTCACTCATAGCAATAATAAAATGGCACCTTGATAATTTGCTTCAAAATATGAATTCATACTTTCCAAGGGACACTCAGGAATCGATTCGAAACAAATATGAGTGGATAGTAGATCCATTTCCAGTGAAGTCAAAACTATCAGCCCTCAATGCGCCCTCAAACCGCTTCCCGAATTTTGGGCTGTTAGGAGAGGAACTTTCCATATTAAGTTCAAAATCTAAATTGTTTGGATGCAGAAGACGATATGCATCTTCAACTGACTTCTTTGACACCAGACATTGACGAACTCTGTTGTAAGAAACAGGCACATTCTTCACATTAATTCGGGTTTAAATGTAACATTTATATATATATATATATATATATATATATATATATATATATATATATATATATACATACATACATACATACACACACACATATATATATATATATATATATATATATATATATATATATATATATATATATACCTTATTATTCATACTTTCGTATACAGACAGAACTAAACACTAAACATTTCTTTGGGCTCCACGAGAAACTTTTGCTTGAAGAAGGGCTCCGTAGCTCAAAAAGTTTGGGAACCGCTGCTCTAGAGCATACTGGTTACATTTTTTTTTTCTGTCAGAATATATTTAAATCTGCTATCCCACCAAAATCAATATATTTCGTGAGTGCTCTGAATTGTCACTAAATAATTCAAGGGTTCTTTCTTAAGCTAACGTGTTCTTTGTATTGTCAACTACTTGTAATATATTTTCTAAAATCTGTAATGCTAGTATCCTTTGTACAGGGCAAACGAGGGAGTCTTTCAGTTCAGCGTATCTGCAAGGTCGTTCATTCACCTTTGAATTCTTTTGTATTTTCACTTCCCTTGAACCCATCACAGTTTATGACTCTAAAAAATGTATCGATTTTAAAAAAAATCACACTAAACAGCTGAAATGTTGGTCCGGGGTTCATTCACTGGAAAGAATTACGGTCAATGTAACTAGACATAATTTTGGGCATTCAGGTATGGAGTATGGCACATAAATGCACACAAGCGCAAGATTAGCTAAGGTGTTCTGATTTTCGGGTGTCACAATTATTTTTTACTCTGATATTTAACAATGCTGTATCAACTACTGGGTTATTTAGCGTCAATGGATTTGGTCATAGCCAGATGATATTTGGTACGGGTACATTGTTATGAGAAAGGATTGTGTCCTCTTGGTTGGATATTTTCTCTTCTTTTCTTTTTTTAAGATATTGAGGCAAGTTTGGAAAAATATGTGTTATGGGATACGGGTTTAGTCGCCAGTTCTTGCGTGGAAGTCCTACCTCTTTACCGGCAATAATAAATTTATCGGCTTTTACAATCAAAACCGCAGAAAAATGGATATCACATATATAAGAACGAGCATACAGTTTTCTGTCTTCGTGGAATTACTTTACACCAATTCTGAAAAATAGTCTAGTCTTTGGGTGGATGAAAGAAATATCTCTTCTTACAGATTATATAATTCGATTTAAAACAAGAACAAAACAATTAGGGTTATTACTACTCGTTCACATAAACGGCACAATAAAAATCACCCGAACACCACAAGAAATACCTCTTTAATTCCATACCAGAACGACTTCTACCTGCTCTGTCCACAGTATTAAGAGGAAAACTGGAGTCTTAGAACGATCGCCACGCCAATGTTTCGCTCAGTTGCCGTGGCGACACTAGGGGGTTTAAAAGTCCCATTAGATCCTTGCCGAGTTACCACACTTTATATTCTAAACGCTCTGATTATACTCTGTTATGTATTGAGCGCAAGGTCGTTGGCAATGGAATTCGCGTTCAGTCGAAATGTAAAGATATATTAGACTAATAGTCTACTACCAATCTTAAAAAGATAGTAGTTTACAAATTAAAATACAATTATAAGAAATAATTACATTTCACTAGCCATTTTGTTTAGTAGACCAATATATATGTCTATATACTTTTGGCAACGTGTGTATACACACACACACACACTCACACATGGGTCAATCAATGATGTGGCAAAATTTGAATTAACGTGAAAGAAAATATTTTTGAAACAGTCACATTGCTGTAGTCCTCACAAGTTAATCTCCTCCAACATGAAGAACCGCCTCCACACTTCAGAGAGACGACGGATGCCATCCACAGCGTCTTGTTTTACTAATCTTTGAACAGACTGCTCTACTGTTTATAATTGCCTGTCTGGTTCTAAAGCGAACTCCTCTAAGTGTTAATTTCATTTTCACGAAAAGCTCAAAATCACATGCGCTCATATCTGGAGAGTATGGAGGATACTCCAGAATTTCCCAGTTCCATGTGCGAAGTGAATTAACCACAGAGGCAGCTACGTGAGAGCGAGCACTATCATGTAGCAAAACTTGCAAATTAATTATTGCCAATTATTTAACCGACGCTTTATCAACATCTTAGGTTATTTAGTGTCTGAATGAGATGAAGGTGACCGTGATCATCTGGGTCTAAACGTAGTAATTGTAAACAAGAAGAAAAACCATAATTTTGATGACAAAATATATCCTGATTTCCTGGAATTATAACCACAAATTTTCACCAATTTTTTAATTATCTTTAAGTAACATGAATTAACATAGAAAAATTATTTATTTTACAATAAAACGAGTTGTAAAAATAAAAGAAAGTAGCCTACAAAACAAAACATTATGGAGATTCGAAGCATGCTGTGGAGGTAGCCCAAATCGACGCCTTGTATTATGGAGTTAACTAAAGCGGGGCACCGAGGTTTGCGGCAGTGAACTGTGCGCTCACCCGAAGGGATTTAGAAGATTTTCAGTGCTCAAGAGACCGGCCACTTTCATTTTGACGAAGTGTATATACAAATAAATATTTTGTTTAGAGATAAATTAATCAGAAGGTGATCGTTATCGCTTGGCTTGGCTTGGCGTAAACTATGTAAACAAGTTTTAATCCTGGTTGAGTGTAAGAGAAGGCCTTTCGTTCCAAGTGTTTTTAAGCATAACTGGTGTAATCGTAAGAGAGAGGAAGGAAAGAAGGACTTTGTGGATATTTGATTGTGGAATTTATAATTCTTGTGATGCACGACGAATAGACTTTGTTGAACTCTGTTGGAAAACTTCATTATTGCTGCAACTTGAGCTTCAAGTACACTCCGCCTTCGTGTATGTTTTGCCTTTCCTACACTACCAGTGTGCGTAAGTTTCTCATACTATAGCCGTATATCATGTCTAGAAGGTGTATGACGAGTATTGCAGACTCTCCTATAATTTCTTTGGACCTATGTTGTTGAATTCGTCTGAAGTAGCCATTCTACACAACGCGCTTTCTGTTCTAAATTTGCCATTTTCAGAAAAAAATTTGACATATGGAAACAAGTGGCATACGGCTCAAGCAACACTGGCTATTACCAATGAATAAAATCTTCCACCTTTTGTTAACATCTTACAATATCCATAATTCAATTATTACGACCATGTTATTAGATATTTTGATATTATTTTGTTACATTATTTTTGTACATGGTGTATAATATATATATATATATATATATATATATATATATATATATATGCGGTGAATGATAAAATTTTACAATACAGGAAAAACTGGAGAGAACACTTTCATAGAATGGAAGAAACCCATATCCTGAAAATGGCCTTGAATTATCGACCTTTAGATAAATACAGGGTTGTTTCCAATCTCTGATAACAAATTCGAATGAAATCATGTGCGTCAGGATTCACACCGACAGATGAATTGTGGCGAGAGGTGACAGACCAGTGCTTTCATACTCAGAGTGCACGGTGTATCACAGTAGCAATGCCCAAGAAAATCGAGCCGTTTTGGGAGGGGTATAGAACAACCCTTTCCGATGCCAAGTACAGTATGTGAAAATCATAGGCGCCTGCAAAAAACGTGATTTCGTTATTACCAAGAAAGGCATCTTATATGTACCTAATAAACTGGAAAAGCTTGGATGGGATTAATTCCAGAGTGGAAAAAGCAAGCAGACCCACCCACGTCGCAAATTGCCGCACCCCACGAGATGATACATATTAATTCCATTCGAGCTTTACCAATCTTATTAAGTACACAGAAGATGCCTTTCTTGGAAATAACGAAACCTCGCTTATTGCAGGCTTCGTTTATTTTCACTTAACTGTACAGTAGGCTGGAGGGAAAAAGACTTTTGGGGAGGCCGAGACGTAGATGGGAGGATAATATAAACATTGATTCGAGGGAGGTAGGATATAATGATAGAGAGTGGATTCATCTTGCACAGGAGAGGGACCGATGGCGGCAATGAACCTCCGGGTTCCTTAAAATCCATTTGTAAGTAAGTACTTGGCATTGAAAAGGTAATGTACCTCTCCCAAAAAGGCTCGATTTTCTTGGAAATTTCTGCTGTAAGTCGCCGTGCACTCTGACTATGAGATCACTCACTACTGGTCTTTCACCTCGCGCCACAGTTCAGCTGTCGTGTGACTCATGACGCACATGATGTAATTCAAATTCATTATCAGAGATCGGAAGATTAATGTGGGTAGACTTAGAAAAAGATGGCAATGAGACTGTAACAGGACGAGGGACCTGATACTTGACAGAAGGTTGATGATGATGATGATGATGATGATGATGATGATGATGATGATGATGATGATGATGATGATGATGAAGAACTTGTTCATTAATAGATAAATAAGCGCAGAAAATTTATGGCAGCACACTGAATCTGAGATCAACAGCACTGCTTCCAAGAAAAGATATTGAAACAGATTAACAGCAATGCTTCCAGGATAAGATACTGACATATAACATAAGCAGTTGTGCCAACCTAAAAACCTATACTGCAAATACATCCTCCTAGTAAATTAATTTCGTACTACCTTATAGTGCTCTCAGCGATAAATCTTGTGAACTAGACTAATGTATGAAAAAACTATACATAACAGAAAAACAAAGAACATTAATATTAAATCAGCACAGAAAAGTAAGCTAGTAACACACAGCAGTTTTCAATAATAAAACATCATACAAAATGGCATTAATGACTGGAAATATGCGGGAGGTTATGTATCGATAATGTTGCAACCTAAGTCGGCCACGCATGCATGGCTTGTACGCGTATTCCCGGCAGACAGCCAAATGAGACGTGTAGTAAGAGACTCTGAAGTAGAAGAATGATACATTTCATTTCAAATTTCGTATAGTATGTCATTGTACACAGTTACAAAATAAAAGAGGGGAAATACCTAACAAACTCAGTGGCTTTACTTATAAAGCTCTCAATCCAGTTCTATATTTGAAGTTTGGTATCCATTATGTTAAACAATGTAACAGTCTGAATATAATGATGATAATGATGATGATGATGACAATATAGTCCTCTCGATTCATTTTATTAATCCCTTACTTTACTAAGGTACACTTTCCTAAAATTCTTACAATCATTCAGGAACGAAGATGTCAAAAAATGTTATAAAAGCAAGGAGATCAATTTTGAACTTGAGTGGAGAGAACGTAATGTGATACGATCAATTCCAACATGACAACCAAGTAGGCTTAAATCACTTACTGAGAAGGTAAATAAAAATTAACAAAATTTATGGATAAATGAAGTGGAGCATAGCATAAATAACAACCATTCAACCTATAAGACGACGAAGAGAAGGAAAAGTAACGAAAATCATTGTAGCTATTATAATTGGCTTTTAAATTGAAATAGACTTATAATTCTATCATTTATTTTGAATGAGAAAACCTGGATTACAATTCTATAATTCAGCCTCTTGGGACTAGATAATGGTAACCACAAATTCCATTAATTCTAAGAAAAAGAAAATGAAAGTTTAAGATTTGCTACAATCCTTTTGTTACAAACATGGTCTCTGAATTTGATATAATATATTTTCTTGGCTTTTAGTTATCAGTTCACACAATTCCTGAACATAAAACGTTTTTACTCTTGTTGCAAAATTACTTTTTTTTTTTTTACTCAAGCATTATAAACAGTGTGACGTCATATAAGCTCTGTGCCGTAATTTCCATTGCGTCGCCCCCCCCCCATCCGTGGATCGTGCTTCTATCGAAGCACCTCCGAGTTGTCTCATTGTTACATAGGAGCGAGTAAATAACAAATACTAAATCATTAACAACTAAATGATAATTTATTATACTAAATGAAAAACTGAAACCAACAATGATAAAACTATGATACATATTATACTAAATGAAAAACTAAAAGTAACAATGATAAAACTATGATACATATTACTACACTAAAATGAATGAGGAGGTGACTAATGAGTCATGACAAAAATCTAGCGAACACTGCAACTAGGCAAGACGTCCATTCTTCTTCTACATAACTCCACCATAAGAGTCCAACACTTACTTCCGGTAAACGCATACTTATCATCCTGACACACGTCCTTTCGCAGTAACGGGAGTAACTGTACTTTCACCCCCGCCATAAAACTGAGTACATACCTCCATATCATTAGCACTATAACAAAACCTGAAATATACCACTCGAGCCTGAGTAGCAGTCCACTACTTGGCAGCATGATCCCAACGTGCCCAGCGTCCTATGGCCAGCACATACCTCGACGCCGCCGACAATCCATAAATAACTCGTAACAAAGGTGTGTGACGTTCCGTGGTTAACTCGACTCCGGCATCCCCGACCCGCGTAGTCAGTACACCATCAGCGTGCACCACCCCGTAGAAAATGTGATTCCCAATCACAAAGACTGCTGTCTTCATTCCAATGGTTCACTCCCAGAAGATTCCACTCTAACCGGATACACCAATCCGATCCGGTGCGTAACCACCCGAAGACTCGCGTATTGACGAATACAAGTGCTTTCGATGTACTCAGCAATGCACGAACTCCAGTCTGAGCGCACACACCGCCCGTTCCCATGCGTAGACTCCAAGTTCACTGTTGCGATGTCACTCTCACCTCAACAAGGTGTCCCGTAGTCAACTCTCCAACAACGCAAGCCCTCGTCAACTCCTCTCAAACAGCAAGCTCGCCAAGCAAAACAAGAAAAATCCGTTAACATTAAAATCGGCGAATCAGCTCGCTCGTCTCAAAACTAAACGTAGGATAGTTAATCTCGGACCCGGTGGAGCAAACACAAATATGCCACCTGGCGGGTATGCACACCAAAGAAAATGGAAACCGCCATCTAACGGAAATGCATATAAAACAATATAAAAGGTGCCATCTAGTTGTGAGGACATAAAATCTCACATAACATCACAACAGTCTTTATCGTTAGTGAAAATCGGGCATAATATGCTATATTATTGTACCACAGTCGTAAAATATTACCATGCATGACTTCTATTATGACAAATTAACTTGTGTCATAAAGTTAACATTATGAAACGATTTTCCATGCTATAACATTATTTTAATATAGCATTGTTGTCATAGCAACCTCTTTCTTCATAGACCATTATATCAAACTACCCATCATTAAAAATCTAACATTATGTATTTATTAATTGTTTTATAATGCTGTCGTACAAAACAATGAAGTATGAAACACATTTATAATGTTATAAAGTTATTGCATTCGTAAAAATGAGGAAACTCGCTTCACTAGTTCGCTAAAAATTGATTCATGCCATAAAGTACAAAGTGGTTATAAATTAAACTGACAATGTTCAGCGCGGCACAGCACGGACTCTAATGATCGTAAGAGTGTGGATCTTCTTAGATATCCTAATTAACCAATGCGGTCGCGAATTATGCCTAAAAATAATTAGTTCCAATTTCGCCACCAGTTGTAAATATGGCGCTTTTAACAGTCAAAACGCGCAATTGTCTGTAACTCTGACGTCAGTACGTTCTTCCTGTTGCATTGCATTCAGCGTATTCCTAATCTCACCGGACTGGTGGACAACAATGATGTCACGCTGCACCGAAATAGCAACAAAACTGCTCGAAGAATCGATGGCTGTCATGGCGTCTGTATAAGTTCTTGTCTGTGCTACGCTAGCAAAATTTTGCGAAATTTCCGTACTGCCATCTCGTTCAAAGAAAAGAGAGTATAAACAATTTATTTCTTGAACCGGTAGTAATAACTGGTCCGTTGACATGTTCGCTCATACGCTATTAACATATTGTTTTTACGTTGTGCTCATTACAAACAATACAGCAGAACTAAAGCAGAACACACCGCCATGACACAACAGTGCACGATGTCATTCGTCTGCTAATTCCCGCCCTATACAAGAACCAATCAGATTCACTAATGGCGGCTGACGGAGCCTGCCACCACCTCTGCAAGCTGATGGCACCAGTGCGACACCGGTGGAGCATCAGTCACGCCATCGGTGAAATTCGGAACACCGTGATGCCATCAGATTGCTCAGCGCTGAGATTCGGAATATGCTCATTGTGTCAGTTTCCTGTTGCTTGGTGACGTGTGTTGATTCCGTTAGTGAAGTGAATGTTCGTTGAAAATTTAGAAGGTTGAACTTTTCCTTGTAAAACACAATGGCTATTGATAAAAGAGACCATGCACTGCTAGTGAAGTTGTTTTACCAGAATGACAGCAGTAGCAATGCTGCATCGCGGGAATATCGCCGACAGAAACAGTTGAGGAGAGTTCCATGTCAATTAATGGGCTGAAGAACATTATGAAAAAATTCGAGGAAATAAATGCATTAGGTGTCACGCCAGGGAGAGGACGGCCTGATCTAAAGGCTAGCAGGCAAAGACATGTCGCTCTGATTTTGCAAGATATGCTGCGAGCAACTGTCGACCATGCCTGTCGTGTTACGGATGCAACATGTTGCTGAGGTGGTAGGCCATGTTGAACAGTGATTGTAATCATACTTCCTAATAAACGTGCCGTTATCATGTTTTTGATCTTTTCTGACTTTTTCCTGCGCCCATACCACGAGCTGACTGGTTATATTGCCATATCTTCACGTGGTGGCAAGATCTGGAACTAATGTTTTTGGAATAATTCGCGAGCGCATTGTTTAATTAGCATATCTACGAGGTTTTACACTCCTACTATCATTACAGTCCGTGCTGTGACACGCTGAACACCGTCAAGGTGGTTATAATTAAACTGACGTGGTTTAAATTGCTGCACAGTATGAATTTTGTAGGGATACCAGTGTAAAAATGCACTGCAAAATCTTGCGAACTATTGACCAGGGGAGCGACAATTCACGTGACACAGCTCGAGCACTGGTTGCAGAATTTGAGTCATGTGTTGCACGGTCAGCTACAGCTATAGAAACGTCAACGACTTCCATGGGGATGGACCGCCATCCTCTCCCTGGTGCGTCATCTAATTCACCTGTTTCCTCGAATTTTTTATCACTTTCTTCAGCCCATTAATTGACATGAGACCTCTTCTCAACTGTTTCTGTCGGCCTTATTCCCGCGATACAGCGGTAAACATTCTGGTAAAACAACTTGACTAGCAGTACACGGTCTCTCTTTTCAATAGCCATTGCGTTTTACAGGGAAAAGACCAACTTTCTAATTTTTCAACCAACATTCACTTCACTAACGGAATCAACACGCGTCACCAAGCAACAGGGAACTGACACAATGCAATGCAACCGGAAAAACATACTGAAGTCAGAGTTACAGATAATTGCAACTTTTGACTGCTTACAGCGCCATATTTACACCTGGTGGCGAGACTTGGAACTAATTATTTTTTTGGCATAATTCGCGAGCGCATTGGGTAATTAGCATATCTACTAAGTTTTAGACTCCTATGATCATTAGAGTCCGTTCTGTGCCACGCTGAACACCGTCAGTTTAATTATAACCACCCTGTATATCATTATAAACTTGCTTCATAATATACTACAGAAATATCATGTATTACCATTATCTTATTTGCTAGATCTGAATTTTTTCACGTCTGTTAGATGAAACGAAATTGTTTTTATTGGAAACATATTTTAGGAAACAAAATGAGACGATGTCCTCACCTTAATGGCAGTTTTCATCATAGGTTTAGAGAGTATTTTCAAGAATTTAAGTGACTTTATGACTGATGATCTTACCCGTCCTTGTCCTCAGGGGAATATTCTTGAACCAGTTGTGACAGATGGGAGGAATATACGGCAGTAAAAATATCAGTCATCATATTTCTTTCTACTTATGGAGATCACGACTTTATTCCTCTGAGACCGCTTGCTTCCGGAAAGAAACTCCATGCCATGATTCATTTTCAGAATAAGTATTTTTGTATTTGTTTTAATTTTAGCACAAGAATTTTCTGTAGCAACTTCCAAACAAATAACATCTCTCATATTATGTTTTAATCTGCCACAGATAACTTACAGACCTTTGTCAGGTAACTGGAAAGTGACGAAATATCCCAAAAGTCTTCTAGATGCATTTATTTCACAACAAAAGGGTTCTTTCTGGACGATTTTACAATGGTTTCAATCCACTCTTCAATCGCATAAATGAATTTCTGCTTTGATTTTCTCTTTCAATCGGACAGTGATCTAAATTACAAGTCAGTTGCGTATGATCAGGAGGTGGCATGACATAACTGTGTCATACATTTTGTGTAAAACTGTTGCCATCATCAGACCTATTATGATCATATTCTTATTTTGGCCTTTGGATCTATCTGAAAACACAGTTATACAGATATTTAGTTCGATGCTGGCAGTTTTCAAAGTGTAATAACACGAGGAAATTTCATCAGCTCCTCGTTTTCCATTAAATTCTGGCCTTACAAACATAGCCTATCTCCTTTTTCCTTTGAACAGTTATTCCAAGGTCCATACGGGACACTTTAGACAGCAACTTTGAAAATATAACTGTCTATAAAATTTATGTCTTTGGTAGAATATGCTCAGGGATAAATAAATAATTTTGTTAAAATATGAAGGACCTCCTCCCTGAAAACAGAATAGTCTATTTAACTTTATTTTCTAAGAAATACCTAAATAAAATGGGGTTCCGTACGGGACATTTTTGGACACCTCAAGAGTCAGCAAGCACTTCGATTGAAAAAGTCTGTGATATCTGACTACATGAGTAACTGAAATTCTTTCCATAAACTTGTAGGCACTAAAACATTTTAGAAACGTAGTTACCAGTTAAAAATGCCATTCAACTGCTACGAAATAACCAAAAATACTTGTTTCCATATGGAACAGACATGTAGTTCCGTACGGGACACTTGTGAATTAGAAGTCTTCTTTGAAAGGTTTTTTTTTTTGAGGTAATAATGTAATCTTAGTATAATATCAAATATTTATTTTTGTAAATTTTACATGCATTTTATGGGACAACAATGCGTAATTAGAGGAAAATTTGTGAAAAAACTGTCAGATTCATCTGTTGAATTTAAACATAAAAAGTTGTATGTTAATGATTATGCATTAGCCTATACCGTACATTAAACTGCAAGTTTATTTCAATTTAAGGTCCTTCAATTAAATTTATAATACAATCTGTCAGTTCCCTTTCTAACAATATCAGGATCATTTAGGATTCTTCTAATCTGAGTACCTTGACAATGCTTTCAAATGAAGAGGATTCCTCACCTAGCTTAAAAAGTTTGTCATTTTTTACTGTTTAAAAAAAGTACTTTAATATCTTCGTTTTCAACCTTGCTATTACATATAGGCTAGCATGACATTTGTGTTTTAATCCTTTATCACTTATCAATTCAACTTCATTGAATTTTCCAGAATTTAGACCTTCCAGATTCATGGGAAGTTTTAGATTGTGGTGGCTTTGTTCTAGAGGAGACATATTTTCACATTCATCTGAAGACTTATCTGTCTCTCTAGCATCTGATTCAGAATCATTTCCTGTAAGTGACGAGTCAGAGTAAATCTCGCAATATAGGCTTAGAGTGGTTAATGTGGTTGACTCTTTGAAGATGCTATGTCCAGACATTTCTGATCTGGATCTTGTGGCAACAAGAATGCTTTCACAGTCATAAGGTAAAAAATAGTGACTTCGCTGAATTTTGGGAATCACTGCTACTTTTTCCCATTGATTGTTCATGATCTCTTCATATAGCCTATGAAACAAATTCAAATGTTCTACATAAAACACCGATAATCAACAATAAGCAACCTGAAGTTCTGTATGAAATTGTCCCGTACGGAACTTTATTTTCCTAAAAAATACCCTATTAAAAACATAAAATTAGTGACGTTATGAGAGCGGTACTTACTAAATTCTATAGAATATTATTCATTTATCTTCTTTCATTAACGTGGAAAACAAACTTTATATCTTTTGTAGTTCCGTACGGGACAAGAAGACGGCTATCTTTTTACATTGTCACAATAATTACAGGAAATAACAAAACATAAAACCACACTGTCCATAATGTGCCTAATAGGTTCTAACAATAAGAAGTAGCAAGTATACCACCTTAAGGAAGCTGATTTGTCTATATCAGTGGTGACAACACATGGATACAAATTTACCTTCAAGAACAAGATTAATGCACTGTTTTTGAGGCCTTAAGAAATGAGAGTAAAAGTACAAATAAACATATATTTTTTTGGAATCTGACAATTTACGGTATTCAGAAGCTCTGTTTGACAAAATATATTTTATTGCCACCAATTTAATTTTTACCACTTAGGCTCATTTATCCTGGAATGGCTGTGAAGCGAAAAAATTCTATGTTGTGAATGAATACTATAAAATGGTGAATTTAATAGCATTCGTGGAGTGCGGACGTGATTGTGGTGCCGCTCCGTCAGTCTTGTCCCGCTGCAAGCAATATGGCGTCTTCCAACCAATTTTGCAGAGGATGCAAGTCTAAAGTGTCGTCAGGTTTGAAATGTAGTAACTGTGAAAGTTTATTTCACAATAGTTGTGCAAAGGTATTTTCTAATATGAAAATTATAGACGAAAATTTAGTGCAGTGCTGCGAGAAGAAAGATGGTGATCTTGCGTTACATATCGACATTGACGAAGCATTTAATGAAGCTCTGTATTCTATCAGTGATAGTGATAATAAAATTGACATTCGTATTTTCAACTAGGTGCTAAAACAGAAAGATGAAATCATACGAGAACTACAAGAAAAAATAAAATTGCTTGGTCGACATGTGGATCTTCTTACGAAACACACTGGGTTGGAAACCAACGTTATGTCAAAACAAAATGGAGGCAACGACGAACGAAGATAAAAACAGTGAAATAGTGAAGTACAGTGACAACAGTATAATTGTAGGGAATAAATCTCTAAATGGAGTCGATAGATCTGTTACTAACCATAAAAGACGGTTATAGTTCAAGAAAGTTCTGTTATTGCTCCCCAACCTTCCACACTTAAAGAAAAATGGACGACAGTTGTAAGTAAAAATCGTGAACGAATGGCAGTCATTGGGAAAAACTCTGACTCAAATCCAAGTAATAGCAAATTAAAAGGTGTTCCTAAAATGGTTTCATTGCATGTCTATAGATTGCCACCCTCAACAAAATGTGAAGATGGTGTTGAATTTTCTAAAGCCTAACTTTCCAGAAGTAAAATGTGAATCATTATCATCTAGAAATCTCGATATGTATTCCTCATTCAAAGTAGATATCTATAATGATAATTTAGAGTTAGCCATGTATTCAAACATATAGCCTAGCAATGTTTGTGTACGTCGGTTTTTTTACCTGCGACAAAAAAATTCTAGTAAACAAGTAACAGGGATCAACTCTGACAGCACAAGTACAAATTTAACGAATGGTATTAGGGTATTACAATGGAATGCTCAGAGTATGATGAACAAACTGGATTATATTATATCACTAGTCAATCAATTAGATGTGTCTTGTCGAACATTGGCTTAGCAAGGAAGAATTATCCTTAATTAAAATTCCAGGCTATTATATTGCTAATTAGTACTGTAGGAGCCACGATCAGCATGGAGGTGTTGTAATTTATGTTAAAAATGAAATCTCAGCACGTGATATTAATAACGTTACAAATTTAGCAACTATTTATGATTTTGGGATTTGTTGCACTTATATTCAAACTTATAATCTTGTTTGTGTTGCTTTATACTCGTATCGTAGGCCTGACAAAAACAAAGCTAAATTCACTCTTTTTCTAGACAAATTAAGTGATATGATTAATTTGTTATACAATTTTAAACCTGACGCTAATATTGTTTCAGCAGCCGACTTTAACGTTGACTTCTGTACTAATACAAATGAGGTGGATGACCTTAAGACCCTGTTTGACAGTTATGATCTTAGACTAGTACTATGTCAGCCAACTCGACCCGGCTTAAACATTCTCGAGGTACAGGGATTGCCAATATTGTTACCACTATTCATAATGATAGATCTAATGCGGTAGTCATTCCGACTATTTTTTCCGACCACGACGCAATTTTATTTAAAGCCAATTTAACTAGAAATACGTTATAATCTGATGATTGTATCAATTCCACAACATACCCTTGTGTAATTTGTAACTCTACAGACTATCCATGATTAAATTACATAAGTTAGGTCAGATGCAACAGTGTTCATGAGTAGAATAGTTATATACAATAAAAGTAATTTGATACAGTTATATGAACACTTTTTAATTATTGAATAAAATTAATAAAATCGGTTAAAAACCATACATGTTTCGAAGTCGTGCTCCTTCATCTTCAGTGGTAGTACCACGACGCTGGTGTGGATGTACGACCGCGTAACTTAGTCTTCCTTAAGCTACATTACGCGGTCGTACATCCACACCAGCGTCGTGGTACTACCACTGAAGATGGCGGAGCATTCCTCCGAAACATGTATGGTTTTTAACCGATTTTATTAATTTTATTCAATCATTAAAAAGTGTTCATATAACTGTCTCAAATTACTTTTATTGTATATAACTATTCTACTATCCATTATTTTATTTCTTTACTTATCAATATAAAATGGATTTTACTTTACGATATTGATAATATTAACGATAAAGCCAACTATTTTACAAATGTTTTAATGAATGTAGTTGATACTGCATTTCCTTTAATTCCTGTTAAACAAAGACACTGTAGACTTGGTAAGTGTTCCAAGTGGTTTACAAGTGAGCTTCGTGAACTTAAAGAAACCTGTTTATTCTATTACAACCTAGTAACATCACGGAATGTCTGAACTTGGGGATAAATATAAACAACTCAAACGTAAATACAAGAAGGCTATTAAAACGGCGAAAATGCTATTTTACTCTAATTTAATTAATTTCTCTGCTAATAAATCTAAGACTACGTGGTCTATCGTTTCTGAATTATTGAATAACAACTCTAAACCCAAGAACATACATCCCGTCATAAATGCTGAAGAAATAAATAGCCATTTTATCTGTCAAGTAGATGAAATTGTCAATATGCTTAAAGAAAACAACGATTATTCATCCTTTATAAATAATTCACATAAACCTGGTACAGTTTTTAAACTTAATTACGTTACTGTTCAGCAGGCTTACACTGTTATTCTCAAATTTAGAAACAGTTCTTGTCCAGATGTTTATGGTATTAGTCCAAAAATTATCAAAACTCCTGCTAATTTTATCTGTCAGCCTTTAACTAATATTTTCAACACTTGTATTGATAAATCAACCTTTCAAGACATCTTTAAATTTTCCAAAGTTATTCCGATCCATAAAAAAGGTAATCAGCTAGATTATTCAAATTATAGGCCAATTAGTATAATACCTACACTTTCAAAGCTATTTGAAATCTTATCACATAATCAAATTACAGATTACTTTGAACACAATCGTCTATTTATTAATGGTTTTAGATCCTCCCACA
This sequence comes from Periplaneta americana, assembly GCF_040183065.1. Lineage (NCBI taxonomy): Eukaryota > Metazoa > Arthropoda > Insecta > Blattodea > Blattidae > Periplaneta > Periplaneta americana. The sequence goes on along the minus strand of NC_091128.1, from coordinate 14,819,515 downwards.
ATACAATTGAAGCCATAGTTAAATTTTGTGTTTTAGAAAACTCCAGATTAATGTTAGGCCGTTTTTACGATTTTACCAAAGCATTTGATACCATTTCTCACGATATACTCGTACAAAAACTGAAATTTTATGGTTTTAATAATTCTAGTACTATGTTTTTAAATTCTTATTTAACAGGCAGACATCAATCTGTTTACTGTAATGGTGTAATGTCTCAATTTAAACCTGTCAAGTTTGGTGTCCCACAGGGTTCCGTTCTTGGTCCTGTGCTGTTCATTATATATAAGACCTCCCAGTCAGCATTGAGGATGACTGCCTTGACACTTTCATGTTTGCTGATGATTTGGCACTTGGAATTTCTCAGGATAATGATGTTTTGATGAAAAGACAGCTTGACAACACATCGTTCAGGATAAAAGATTGGTGTGATGCCAATAAACTTAGCATCAACTCTAATAGGACTGTAGATATTAAATTTTATTTTAACAGAAATATTACTGACTTGTCTTCCTCAGTTAAATTCCTAGGCATTCACCTCGAAGCCGGTCTGGGCTGGAGTACACACATAGAATATCTTGTTAATAAAATTAATAAAGGCATTTTCATGCTACGAATCCTCAGACAAACATTATGTTATAATTCTTTACTTACAGTTTATTACGCCCATATTCACAGTCACTTAAGTTACGGGACGCTTTTGAGGGGCAACCATACTTCGGTTTGTAAGTTGTTTATTCTTCAAAAGAGAGCAGTGAGAATTATTTGTGGTGTCTCGTCTAGAACTCATTGTAAACCACATTTTGTACAACTAGGAATACTTATGTTGCCGTCAATGTTTATTCTCGATTGCCTTCTGTATGTTAAGCGTAATGTGCATAATCTTCCTACTTGTTCATCCATTCATAATTATTCTACCCGTTCCAGACTTGACATATATTTCACCAAATACAGTACTACAAGCAAAAGTTTTATTTCCATGTCTTATAAACTTTATAACTCTTTACCATTGCATATAAGAAACACGTCATATTTTACTTTCAGAAGGATGGTCAGAAGGACATTGATGGCAAATCCAATCTACAGTGTCAATGATTTTAGAAATATTACGTTTTAGATACTATTTGTTTTAACCTCATGTAATTGACAGATTTGTACATTTTAACCTGATTTTAACTACATCTTTCAAAAATTTTAACCTGTTTTTGTGGTTATCTGGTGATTCTACATTTCTTTTTTATTTTATTCTTACATTTATTCATATCGTAGTAGTAGCCATGTATTATATATATCTACTCTGACGTTGTCTATGGCTGTAAATCGCTGAATGACATTAAATTCATCTGTCTGTCTGTCTGTCTGGCTATCTATCTATCTGGCTATCTATCTATCTATCTATCTATCTATCTATCTATCTGGCTATCTATGTATCTGGCTATCTATCTATCTATCTATCTATGTATCTGGCTATCTATCTATCTATCTATGTATCTGGCTATCTATCTATCTATCTATCTATCTATCTATCTATCTATCTATCTATCTATCTATCTATCTATCTATCTATCTATCTATCTATCTATCTATCTATCTAACTACCTACCTACCTATCTACCTACGTACCTACCTACCTACGTACCTACCTACCTACGTACCTACCTACCTATCAAATATCTCCATATTACATGATTTATTTATTTATTTACTTATTCATTTATTTATTTATTTAATAGATTTTTTCTACTGGCAGAGTTAAGGCCATAAACCCTTCTTTTTCACTCAACCATTATAAGAACAATAACAAATACAGAAATTACAGAAATACAGGAACAATATAGTACAAATAATAATAATAATAATAATAATAATAATAATAATAATAATATTATTATTATTATTATTATTATTATTATTATTATTATTATTATTATTATTATTATTCTTAAGAAGAAGAAGAAGAGCAAAGTGAAGAATTATCTGCTAGTTCTGAATTATAATCAACAGCTACTGAAGGTTCTAAATCATTACCTTCATATTCTGATAGTTTATATCCTATGATGACATCTTCAGTACACATGTTGCTTTGAATAGCCATATTCAAATGTTTATCTTGACACCAAATGTAGGAAACTGGTAGTGTCAACATCCGGTTTTTACTCACAGCATATCAGAAACGTCTAGAGAAATTAGCTATAACCAAAAGATCTCAGAATTTAAAATGCTATGGGTTACCAATATTTTGCCCCAAGGGGCTCAATTTTAAGTTGACTGCTTGCTTTCGAAATAGAAACACATTCAGTATATCAACAATATTCCTAGGAGTGCGAATATCAGGCAATACTTTTCTTTATGTGTAGATAGTTACGGAAAATTAAGGAAGAGAACTACTATCCTAGAGTTCTGGTGGAGAAACTAAAACAGCCTACATAAATTAATAAATAAATATATCCAGTCCCGTATATCCAACCTTGCATCTGTCAAAAAACTAAAGAAATGAGCTCTCTGTGCGCATTTAGGATACCAATACCTAAAAAATATTGTGCTTTGAATGCTTTCTAACTCTGTAACGTAACGGCATCACGGTAACTGCTGCTTTCTTTGGTCGGCAGACAAATGTGACCCTAGCTACGAATAGCTCTTCGCAGTTTTATTATTTAGCAAACTGTGTTTTAGCGCCTTTATTTATGTTTCTGCAAATATAATAATCAATAACATGACAATATTAAAAGCTGGTTGTCTTTGTACAAGCGTCCTTCTAACAATTTGAATGAAAGTCATTCAGAAAAAGACGTGTTCGTCTTATTTCATTTTAAGTATTTCTTGTGATTTCAGTTTACGCTTATTAATGGAGACCCTTAGTTCAGAAATTTAATTGTATACTACTGCTACTGCTGCTGCTGCTACTGCTACTACTACTACAGGCCACCTACAGAATATTTATTTAATGATGTTCCGAAGGCTATACTAATAAGTGTGATCATGATTATGAAAATAAAGGCGAAAGTAATAACGAGGATATATGGAAAAGAACGCGAAAAGAAAAATATTGAAAATAAAATAAAATTTTCAAAACTAATACCGGATAAATAATGGAAAAAAGAAAGGAGAGAAGAACAAAATTGTGATAATTAAAAGAGAAAAAGGAAGAAAAAAGAGAAAAAGGAAGAAGCTAAAGAAGAAATTCTCGAAGAAGACATGGCCTGTCTCATGGGTTGCCGCCCTAAGCGGTCTAGTAGTTGACATGTTCAGAGGGTCACGGTTGCAACTACGCCAAGAGCTATGGGTTATCAATGCCGATAAAATCGGAAGGAAGTGAAGCTGTGGGTTCCGTGTCGTAGAATTACAGAATCCCATGTAGAGGGTTCCAGACAAAATCTGTCGGCCATTTCTGACCCACGTTTAATTTCGACTCCTGCAGTTTAAAAACGAGTATCGTTAAATAAAATATTACTACTACTTTGAATAATTGCTATCCTGAAATTTCCCAGAAGTGAGTAGAAACTAAATCATTAGGGACCGGGATCAAACTCAAAGTTACTAGAATACGAGCAAATTTGCTGCTGTACCATTTTAATCAAGTTTATTGTTGTGCCCTAACTCACATAAACATAAATCTTACTGTATAAACTTCGCAGTCTTGAGTCATCCTTAACACTTTCTATGTAGTCTTCTTCTCATATCGATGTTAAATTTCACAAAACATTGTCACAAATTTTAGTCGCATGTTCTCCTAAATCCAATTAAGACAGCGTTATCTGGTAGAAAATCATTATCTTAACCCATGAGAAACTTCAAATGAAATAATAGATGTAGTGACCATGCTTGACAACGCTGAAAATCTTTTCAATGCCTAGTAAGTTAAAATCAGAAATTAATGTCATTAACTTTGGAAAGCATGATAAGTCTACAATCGTGTTTGGAAGCTGAACGTTGCACAGAATATACTCCGGTACTTAAGAATTCTTAAATGAATACGAGATGTGATAAAAAGTAGGTAAATTTTCAACCTTGCTGGTATATTTCTTTAACCATGACATAATTTTAATCCCCTTCAAAATACGCGCCGCGCGCACACGCACGCGCACACACGCACACACATACACACTTATCCCAACGATCTTTCCACTGTTTGAAAGTCTCTTGGAAGTCATCTTTTTTAATTGTACTTAAGACCTTCGTCATAGAGCATTTAATTTGTCCTACAAATTGAAACCGCTGTCTTTTCATGACACTTTTGAATTGTGGTAACAGCCAAAAGTCATAGTTGCTCGGGCAGGGGAATAAGTTAGGTGAAAGACCACTGCGATCGATTTTTGTGCCAAAATTTGAGTCACCAATAGTGTCGTGTCATTGGGCGCATTGTCATGGTGCACAGGTCAACCACGTCTCATGTTCAATTTCTCTGTCAGAATGGTCTGAATATATCCGAAAGACAAAGAGGTCTCAGATGAGATTTCTCTAATTGTCAGACGTCGGTTGGCCTTAATCGAAACCCGAGTTTTCACCATATTTTCATCTGTAAGCAATGTTGATGGTCACGCACGGCCTGGTTCGTCGTCCACTGAAAAATGGTAGGATTTAAATCGTTGAAACTACTTACTACTTACAAACTGTCTTTTCTGTCACAGCAATATTACCGCTTGTAGCTTAAGTGAGTTCCCCGAACCGAGAACCCTGGCTTGAAGCAAAATCTCATACCGCTGCATCGCTCGAAATTTGACATTTTTTCGAAATTAACAATTCTTGAAAAAAAAAATACTTCACTTATTCACCCCTCATGGGCGAGCGACTTATGGCTTGGCAGTTAGCTTGAAGGTAAAGTTACACACCCTCAGCTTCGAGCCATCCATAACAGTTTCTGTAAAGCAATGGTGGCTGGACTTACATTATTTTCAACACGTCTCGTATATCCATAAATGAGACAAGAATCATTTAATTTAAAGACGAATACTCCATTCGTAGTAAAATAGTAATTAACAAACTTCGTATCCCACCTACCTAAAAACTCAAGTTAAGGACATATTTGGTACAGAACAGGTCGAATACAGATAATGCATACAAACATGTCCGTGGAATATAACCGACTCGCAATGAAAAGTGGAGCACTATTGAACAATTTCTGACCAACTACTGAAATTCGTTGGGCATGAATATATACATTATGTATGATTTATACATGAACCTATATAACATGGATTTTATTTTACTAGGTTATTTTACGACGCTTTATCAACAGCTTAGGTTATTAATTTAGCGTCTGAATGAGATGAAGGTGATAATGCCGGTGAAATGATTCCGGGGTCCAGCACCGAAAATTACCCAGCATTTGCTCATATTGGGTTGAGGGAAAACCCCGGAAAAAACCTCAACCAGGTAACTTGCCCCGACCGGAAATCGAACCCGGGCCACCTGGTTTCACGGCCAGACGCGCTAACCGTTACTCCACAGGTGTGGATCTATAACATGGATATTACGCATAATTTATACGTGAAGCTATATAATATGGATATTATGTATAATTTACACACGAAGCTACATACTAGGTTCAAAAAGTTCCCGGAATTTGCTAGTATCATAGAAACAACGTACCTTAAACACTATTCTACAGCATTCCCTTCAAAATAGTTGCCTTCCGCAACAACACACTTTTGCCAACGCGTGTAGAGGTCCTGGAAGCAGGCCTGGAAGCCATTTTGTGAAACCTGTCTTAGTGCTCTCGTCGCGTTTGCGATAACCTCTTCAGCATTGAATCTCCGCCCTTTCAGATGACTTTTCAGACGGGGAAACAGAAAGTAATCAGGTGGTGAGAGATCAGGAGAGTATGGTGGGTGATCCAAAGCAGTTATGTTGTGCCTGGCAAGAAAATTCTTTACAATAATTGCGCGATGAGCAGGTGCATTGTCATGCATAAGGAACCAGTTGTTTTCTACCCACTTTTCTGGACGTTTCCTTCTCACTGCGTCCCGGAGGCGACGGAGGATTTCTACGTACAATTCTTTCGTTACAGTACGACCTTCTGGAATGAACTCATGGTGGATGAGACCCTGAGAGTCGAAGAAGACTTCCAACATAACTTTGCCTTTGGAAGTGTCCCTAGGAAATTTTTGCTTCCGAGGAGATGTTTTCGATTTCCACTCAGATGACTGTCGTTTAGGGACTGGGTCGTACAAGTAGCACCAAGTTTCATCACCAGCAATAATTTTGTTTTAAGAAGTCACCATCTTCATCAGCCACACTGATCATGTCCCCAGCAAGAGTCATTCTTGTTTCTTTCTGTTCTGCCGACAACATTTTCGGAACTAACTTCTGAGACACGTAATGCATGTTGAGATGCTTGTGAAGAACATTGTGTACACTTCCGACTGATATTCCGACCTCTGCTGCTATCTCTTTCATGGTTTTACGTCGGTCGTCCCTCACAACATTACGCACACGCTGAGCGATTGCTTCATTTGTTGCAGTTGTGGGTCGGCCGCTGCGTACGTCATCTTTGATGCTATCGCGGTCACCAGAAAAGCGTTTATGCCAGCATACACTTGAGTTTTTTTCATTGCTGCTTCGCCATATGCTTCTTCCAACAATCTTAATGTCTCTGCAGGAGTTTTGTGTAACAAAACACAGAACTTGATGTTTGTACGTTGCTCTGTGGACATAATTACAAAATGCGACGAACAAACAAAACACTATGATAAACAATTGCCTACAACTCAAAACCAACAATCGCCATTATCAACAAACTTTAAGGAAATGACATCATGAATGTTACCAACAAAACAAATATATAATATCCCTTGTTATATATTAATACGAAAAATGGTAGTAAAATTCCGGGAACTTTTTGAACCCAGTATATAGCATGAATATCGTAACTTTTATACAACCATGTGACTTTTATTTCTACCTTTAACCACACACCCGTCAACAATGTGTATTCCACTCAACACAGCAGCACAGTAGTCGTTATTGCACTCCACACAGCGACAATGACAATACACATGTATTATTGAGAAGAACAACAATATACTCATAATTTCAACTAATGTTAACCAAGAACTATGTGCAGAACAAAACTGTCAGTTCTCAGTTCACAGTTCGTTTGCCTTGGCTATTTCTTCTAGCTCACTCACTCAAGTTCACTGTGCGTCGAACCCGAGCCTTCCACATACAGTTCACTGCACTTCGAACCCAAGCCTTCAAGATACAATTCACTGCACTTCGAACCCAAGCCTTCCAGATACAGTTCACTGCACTTCGAACCCAAGTCTTCCAGACGCGGTTCCCTGCACGTCGAATCCCGCCCTCCAGATGCTGTTCCTTGCATGTCTAATCCAAGACCTCCGGGTAAGTTGCATTCGCCTGGATACTGCCACAGTTACGGACTCACTCAAGTTCACTGCACATCGAACTCAGGTCCACCTCGCTGCTGTCATGACTTGAAGGCTGACTGAAGACTAACTCTCTCGCAGCTGTCTTACTCTCGACAACTCACGGAGTTATCTATTTACCACGATCGTCTAGAATGTTCTGTGTCGCGAAGCCCCTGGGCCTCCACAACAATCCACCTATAGGTGCTTCCTTACTCACTCTCTCCGCTCCGCAGTTTGGGACAGCAGTTTTCCTTCCTCTCGCCTCGTACCGCGCTACAACGCCTACCGAAGCCCGAGTTCCGCTTCTCCGCGCCTTCCTTCTCGCCAGACGCGGGCGAAAGTCACCGACGCGACCATAATATTCCAGACGGATGCTACAATGTTATATATGACTTATATATAAAGCTACATACCATGGATATTATGAATGATTTATATATATAGCTACATAGCATGGATATTATGTATGATATAAATAATCATAATAATAATCCGTGGCGCTACAGCCCACGAAGGGCCAAGACCGACCAGCCGGCCGCTGGCCTCATGGCCACATGCCGAAGTAGAGGTGGACGATCATCCAACCATAATGGAGGTATCGTGTGGTTAGCACGATGGGCCCCCCAGCCGTTATAGCTCGTTTGCGTAACCGGATTTCATGAGAAATTTCTCCTCCCATGAGGACTCGAACCAGCGCGCATTCTGTAACGCGAGTCCTAGGCAGGATGCCTTAGACCACGACGCTACGGCGCGGGAGCTACATATCATGGATATTATGATTGATTTATACATGAAGCTACAGAGAATGGACATTATGCATAATTTACACATGAAGCTACATAACGTGGATATTATTTATAATTTATACCTGAAGCTACATAACATGGATAGTATCTATAATTTTACAACTGAAGCTACATAGCATGGATATTATGTTTGATGTATATATAAAGCTACATTATGTGGATATTGTGAATAATTTATTCATGAGGCTACCTAACGTGGATATTACGTATGATTCATATATGAAGCTACATAACGTGGTTATTATGAGTAATTTATACATGAAGCTACTTAACAAGGTTAGTATCTATGATTTACAGATAAAGGTACATACCGTGGATAGTATTTCCAATTTACACATGAAGCTACATAACATGGATATTATGTATGACTTATATAATGAAGTTACATAAGGTGGATATTATGAGAATTTATACATGAAGCTGCATAACATGAGTAGTATCTATAATAAATTTACACATGAAGCTACATAGCATGGATATTATGTATAATTTATATATTAGGACATATATTATGGATAATATGTATAATTTTTAGATGAAACTATATAGCATGGATATTATGCATGATTTATACGAGTATATTAAGCTACACAGCATTGATATTATGTATAATTTATAAATTAAGCTACATAATATGGATATTATGTAAAACTACATGCGGGTACATAACGTGGATAGTATCTATAATTTATACATGAAGCTACATAGCATGGATATTATGTATGATTTATATATGAAGCTACATAAAGTGGACATTGTGAATAATTTATACATGAGGCTACATAACGTGGATATTATGTATAATTTATACATGACGCTGCATATCGTAGGTATCATTTATAATTTACACAACATGAAGTTACATGGCATGGGTGTCATTCCATATTAAATTTTAAATTTTACAACGTCAAATTCTGGATTTTTTCAATATTCTGGTACAGCGGTTCCCAAAGTGTGCTGCGCGGATCCTTGGGGATCGCCAACACTTACCAGGAGATCCACGGTTCATAATATTGCATATATAACACATAATACAACCGTTTTCTCGACGCAATTGTACGGTCGGTCGGTCGGTCGGTCGGTTGGCTGGTGCTTAATGTGTGTGAAAGTTTGCAGTTTTTTGTCTCAAGACTAACAGTGTAAGAATAACTTTTTGTAAATGTGCTCGGAGACGTAATGTCTTAATTGAAAAATAAATTTGATTGCCAAAGTTATTTAGTAACAATAAATTTTGACACGCATTTTTATAAAGAAACGAATTTCGTTCATTGTTGTGCTCGCGTTCTCCTTATGCTACTTTTGTTGTGTTGTTCTCTTCACCCAGTACGAACAGGCTTATGTGTGGTGCTCATGTTGAACTGTATGTTAATAAACACGTGCCTTTGATTCCGAACATAATACTATCTTAATTCATTATTTGGAATATTTTTAATTTTCATAATTTACAATGTCCCCATGTATTGTGGGTCCCTATCACCACGGCATGGCGCGTCCTCAGGTTGCACATGAGGAGACGGCTTACAGATATGGAGGGTAGCCGCGAATATATTGAATCAGTAGTCGTGGACAGCCGATAAGGGGTGGTCCTCCAGCTTGGCTGTTGGGCGAAGGGCTAACAACCCATCACCCATACAATAAGCCTCGGAATGGGACTGATTCTCTGGCACGACCACAGCAAAGGAATAAGGTTATGAGATTTGGAACGTGGAACGTAACTAGTTTTCATAGAACAGGAGGGGTAACATTAGTAGCAAAAGAATTGGCTAGATATAGAATAGACTTCGTGGGAGTACAAGAGGTTAGGTTAGATGGGAATGGCATATCACAAACAGGAGATTACTTGTTTTATTATGGGGAAGGAAAATATAATCACCAATTAGGAACAGGATTCTTTGTTCATAAAAGAATAAAATCAGCAGTAAAAAAGGTCAAATTTATCAGTGATAGGTTATCTTATTTAGTACTTAAAGGTAGATGGTGCTCACTCCCCTACAGAAGAGAAAGACGACCATATAAACGATAGCTTCTATGAGGATTTGCAACATACCAGATATTACATGGAAATTTTATTGGAGGATTTTAACGCCAAATTAGGATGGGAGAATATTTTTAAACCAACTATTGGAAAAAGAGCCTACACGTAACTATTAATGACAATGGAGTTAGGTTAGTCAACTTTACAACATCAAAAAATTTAAGGGTGGTATTCATAGACATTTCGCAGCACGCGCTAAGAGCGTACTAAGCTAGCCCCGGCTATCCACTGGTTACTAGTGCAGAATTAAAATCATATCCTATCGCTAACACTGGTTTATGAATACGAAAAACGCTGATAATCCACCGAAAGCCCTTGCTAAAAATGTCTATGAATACGGCCCTAATTGTCAAAAGTACAACATTCCCCCATAAGGATATACCGTGTATATATACACTTGGATTTCTCCACATGGATTGACACACAACCAGATAGATCACATCTTGATAGGTAGACGGAGATATACTAGTATAGTAGACATTCGAACATTCGGGGGGGGGGAGGAAGCAGACTGTAATTCTGACCATTATTTGGTAATTGAAGAATTAAGAGAAAGACTATCAGTAGCCAAGCGGGTAGAGCAACAAGTTAATATTACTAAATTCAATATACTGACATTAAAGGACGAGGAAACTAAGCAACATTATCAGGTCGAAATTTGGAATAGGTTTGCCACTTTAGGAAGTTCCGACGAAGTTGAGAAAGAGTTAGATGTTAACAGCGTGTGGAAAAATATCAGAAATAATATCAAAATTGCACCTGAGCAGAGCATAGGTTATTATCACACTAAGAAAAAGAACCGTAGTTTGAAGAAGATTGTTGCATGGTAGTAGAAAGAAGGAAACAGGAAAAATTGAAATACTTTCAGTATCCAGTTGAGGAGAATAGAGATAATTATTTCAATGAAAGACGGGAAGCAAGTCGTACACTTAGGAATAAAAGAGAGACTACATTGAAGGAAGAACTGAATGAGGTAGAAACAAATAGTAAGAATAAAAACATTCCAGATTTATATAAGGGTATAAAGGAATTTAAGAACGTATATCAGGCAAGGATAAACATGATCAAGGATGAGAATGGTAACTTGCTTCCAGACTCTCATTCAATCCTGAACAGATGGAAAAACTATTTTGGGCAACTACTAAATGTATATAGGCCAAATAGAAATGATCGGGACGAAATTGAAATACAAACTGCTAAGCCATTTACACCCTAACCCACACTTTCTGAAGTCGAAATGGTGATAGAAAATCTGAAAAAGTACAAGTCTCCAGGTATCGATCAAATTCCAGCATAATTAATACAAGAGGGTGAAAACGCATTATCTAGCGAAATTTATAAACTTGTACTTGCTATTTGGGAAAAGGAAATTGTACCAGAACAATAAAAGGAGTCCATAATTGTACCTATTTTTAGAAGGGGGATAAGACTAACTGCGGTAACTTTGGAGGAATATCACTTTTGTTGATATCGTACAAAATTTTGTCCAATATTCTTTTGAAAAGTTTAACTCCGTACGTAGATGAAATTATTGGAGATCATCAGTGCGGTTTTAGGCGTAACAGATCGATTATTTGTCAGATTTTTTGTATTCCACAGATAATGGATAAAAAAATGGGAGTATAAGGGTACAGTATATCAGTTATTCATAGATTTCAAAAAGGCATATGACTTGGTTAAGAGAAGTTTTATACAGGGACATCATTTAATTTTTACTAACATTTTTAATATTAACCTGGCTATACCTTTGGATTAAAGGCTCACAACCGTAAACACAGTTTGCCTCCCCTTCCACGACTGGGATCGATGATACTGGCGTAAAATACAAATACAAACAGATCACTTTACTAGATATAGGAGGGAAGAAAAGTAGTTCATCCATTTACGTAAACTAGAAAATATAGCGATTTTGAGTTTGATAATTTTCATTAGGTTTTGTTTAAACAAAATACAGTACTGTATTAACAATAAGTGTTTTACTCACGAATTGAGCTATACATTCGGACGTATTCATTATGCAGTGTATATTATACTGTCTACAGCAGATTAGCGTACAATACAGAGAATGAAGTTAAATTAAAAAATAATCATAATATGGATATTTAAACACATTTTTGAAAATGCTTTTGTGCATATTATCGCAGTATAGACTATTGTACCAGTTCCAATTACCAGTTTCGGCATTCGTACTAGTAACTCACGTTGAAATAATTCTGTACCCACTCTATAAAAGAGTACCTTACGTACAGTAATTTCCCATAACTATGGTCCAGGCACCCAACTATGGTCCAAAACGCATTATGTACTATGTACTTAGTCCCCCAAGAGTTCGGTGTTTGCCATTTAAGGCGCCACTGTGATGGAATTATGTTCCCCATAGATGCTTCTATCTACCATTACACGCGGCAATGAAAAAAAATATATTATGTTTTATTTAACGACGCTCGCAACTGCAGAGGTTATATCAGCGTCGCCGGATGTGCCGGAATTTTGTCCCGCAGGAGTTCTTTTACATGCCAGTAAATCTACTGACATGAGCCTGTCGCATTTAAGCACATTTAAATGCCATCGACCTGGCCCGGGATCGAACCCGCAACCGTGGGCATAGAAGGCCAGCGCTATACCAACTTGCCAACCAGGTCGACCGTGGCAATGATATGGATGCTTAAAAGGTCAGTACGCATCGTTCTATAGAATGTGTGAAGACACGAAATCATTCAGGTTGTGATTGTCTGTTTTATTAAGCTCTCCTCTGTAGAACTGGTAAGTTATAGATATATGATTCTTTGTGCAATTAAACTTGGCTATATAGTGTTTACTTTCACGTAATAATTACACTGGCAGAGGTCAAGGACTCTGCGTGAAAAATGTTTAACCTCAAGGCTAGAAGTCAGTCCTCAACTATGTACCACAATTTTTCGTGGACCATAGTTGTATTTCATTTTGAAATATTTGTTTCAATAAAATGTGATCAATGTAATTATTTACTTCTGCAAATACGGTATCACAGTATAGTCTAAAATACCATTTAACATTATAGTCAAGTAAACAAAGAAACAGGCTGTTCCAGCATCAATGGTACTAGCACGAATGATGGTCTGGTAAAACGAAAACTTCAGGGTAGAAGGAAAATAACCGACCCTGTAAGTGACTATGAGAGCGATGAAATTGAATTGGATACAGATTATGATGTTTCCGATGTTCTCTCCATATTTACAGAAGTGAGTCAGATATGGAAAAGAAGATGAAATCTGTTAAATTAATGCTAAAGACACATAGTTATATGGTAGTTACTTATGAGGAGGAATTGTGGCCAGGGAAAGTATTGGAAGTGAAGAACAATGGAGCTGTTGTGTCATGTATAGTAAGAAGCGGCAATTACTGAGGTGGCGAGAAATGGAAGACATTTTATTCTGAAGAAAGAAAAACATAATAAAGCAAATTGAAGACCCCAAATGAGTCTCGAAAAAGAGAGACCTATTTTCAATTTCAGACTTACAAGAGAAGTGGAGATTCAAAGGATCGAAATAAGCCTAATGAATGTAGTTCTCAGTACGATAAACAAACATTGTCAGTGAATTTTTTTGCATAATGTTTTGCTTTTATACCGTATTTTTGTTCTTTAATATACACTAATCTGCAAAAAACCCGGGACAACTACATTTTCTTTAAAATTTTTGCAAATTGTAGGACTTTTTAAATAATTGTAGGTGTGCTGAGGTTCATTTAGTTATTCATTTATTTTCTGGTACGTAACAATGTAATACTGAATACGTAATAGCCAACAATGATCTGAAAAGAAGATTCGTTCTTCTTGTAATATTGTGTGTAAACTTCTCGGACTCATTTCGAGCTAAGCTGAAAATGTCTACAGATTGGTAAGCTCTTTTGAGGCAGTATTGGAGTACTTCTTTGTATACAAATGTCACTAAGTCCTACCGTTTCAGCAAAAGTGGTTGCATTGATAGGTGGGGATAGTAAGCGTTATGTGGTTGCAGTTCTTGGGATTCCTCGATCGACCGTACAACAAGTGTACTATCGCTTTAGAGAGACAGGAGGTTATTCCAGGAGACGCGGTTCAAGGAGAAAACGAGTAACTTCGGTTCGTGACAACCATTTTATTGTCCTAAACACATTAAGAAATCGCCATTCCATAGCTATTGAGACCAGAATATCCTTCCAGAAAATAAGACAAGTTAACGTGAGTGAAAGACCTGTAAGAGGACGTCTGGATGAATGTGGGCTGATTCCAGAAGACTAGCTAAAGACCCAGAATTGCTCCAGCAACATCATGTTGAACGATTACGTTTTGCTCACAATCGTGTTAATTGGAACCTGGGGGAGTGGCGACGAGTGCTCTTCACAGATGAATCGAGACTTAGTTTACAGATGGAAGTGAAAGAGTGTGTAGAAGGGAAGGAGAACGTTTTTCTTCATGTTCCTTCAGTTCACGTGTCAGTTTCCAAGGTGGATCAGTAATTGTATGGGGTGGCATTTCGTATGAAGCTCACACAGAACTTGTTTTCATTAATGGAGGTACTTTGACTGCTCCAAGATACATCCAAGGAGGTCTAATTTAACATGTGGTACCATATGCCACACTTATTGGTGGAAAGTTCCTGTCAATGCATGACAGTACTTGCTCTCATGCTACAAGGATCGTGGATGAGTTCCTTCACGACGTTGGATTGAATAGGATGACATGGACAGCATGAAGTCCTGATATAAACCCTACTGAACGTGTGTGAGAAATGCTAGGGAAGCGAGTTAGAAGTCGTTCAACTCCTCACAGCAAATTACAGCAGCTCCGAAATATTCTATGTAAAGAATGGAATAGAATCGACCAGACTGACATCCAGAATCTGATCGAAGGGTTGAATCGGCGAATGGTAACAGTCATACAGTCACGGGGAGGCAATACCCGCTATTACCAACATCTGGGTGGCCACAAAATCAGTTGAACATTTGGAAGAAAATTGATATAATTTGTAAGTTTTTACACCTTTTAATTATATCCATTGTTTGGCGTTGAAAATAATGGCGCAAATGAAAATGAATATTTTTTTTTCTGGGAAGCAATGTTTTCTTCATTTCATAAAGGATTTTCTGATTCTCACCTGATAAAAAATTGAGAAACTTCAGGTGGCCCGGTTTTTTTGCCGGTGAGTGTAGTTGTTCATTATTGCAGCAAATGACTTTCAGATTTCACTTGTTTATTGAGTGTTTATATAATGTGTACTAATAAAAAGAATCCATGTACTTTTCATTTATTTTTTATATTTCTGTGCTAGATTATGTTTCTACCCTTAAATTAGAAACTCAGTGTATTGATTTGCAAATAATTACAGCTCCAGCTATAGTCCATTCATGCTTTCAAGCATGAATATATGAGTGGACCATAGTTGGGCAACTCAGAATGCAACTATGTAACAATGCTTATTATTTTTAACACTTGTAATTAAGATAATTTCAAACACATATGTCAATATTTATTTAATATAAACTTACAAGAGTCCGAAGCCAAAATTTCACTTAATCTGGATGAATAGTACTGAATATACAAAGAAAAATGTGACAAATGTGGACCATAGTTAGGGAAAACTATGGTACTCTAAATTCAATCTTCACTTCTTCCCGATCCGAAAAGATACTGTCCGTCCAAGTGGTTAACAGCAGGGTCGTAGAAAGAGGGGAAATCACATGACAGTTAATTACTTAACGAGGCCCTTTATTTAAGTTATTTTAAACAGTTGTATCATATTACATAAACGTCCAATTCCTAACAGAAATTAATGTTTTCGAAAAAGAGCTAAGACAGCCTAACCACTAGCCTTTACAGAGAAGAGAGCAGAAGCGGGTGAGGGAAACCGGGATGCGACGTAAGCAAACGGATGACAGTACCTGTGCGAAAATATGATTCAATGTTGAAAGTTCTTTCGTTACTGGAAAACGCGAATATATTTCTGGAACGCACTATACTCACTAACTCAGTACTGCTTACTATGACCGCATACGTGGCCTTGGTTCTGTGTGGAGAACGGTTGGAAGTTTACTAGTAGAGGGAGTGGGAGTGAAGTACATTCAAAAACTCAGCAAAATAAAAATTGAAGTAAAAATAAAATTATGTCCCTGTATAATATCCTTATTGAATTTGGTATTCCCAAGAAACTATAGTCGTCCACAAGCATTTATGGTTGCTAAGGTCACACACTTTCCCTTCTTCTTACTGCAAACTTACTCACCCTCCTACCACCCTAATGGGCTGGGGACCGGTTCTACTGTAAAAATCGGAACTTCCTACATTGCAAAGACAAAACCGAAATTCAGTATCCTGTCTAAGCTTGTGCTGTGCTCTTCTGTGTTACGTGTACAGCTGAGAGTTGTCTAAACTTAAGCTGTGTTATTCTATTTTATATACGTAGACACTTTTTCAAGCATTCAATAACTTGTGGCCGAGTGATTAGTGCAGTGGCGGCTCGTAGTCAAATGTCCAGGGTAGGCAAAATTTACAGAACATTTTTATGTAATTCCCGCGATTCAATGACAGCTCGCTTTCATCATGCCCCCCGAAAACTTAACTCTTGCTTACATAACAATACTGTTACATCAGTGAGCCGTCTCATAATTTGTCGGTTTTTTTCTAGTTTATTGTTATACTGTTGTCTTGCAACCCTTGTTGTTCAGACAACATTTCCGAAATTGGATTCAAATTCTTTTCAAGTCTCTTTAGACTTACTGAGTTACAAATATGATCTGATTCCAAGTACCTTCTTTAGATTACAATAATAAACGTGACCACCTACAGCTTAGCTTTAACTTCACTTCCTGTTAGCCATTTATGTGTTTCATACCATACTTACTTACTTCCTTACAAATGGCTTTTAAAGAATCCGCAGGTTCATTGCCGCCCTCACATAAGCCCGCCATCGGTTCCTACAGTCTCTATCATCATATCCCACCTCCCTAAAATCCATTTTAATATTATCCTCCCCTCTACGTCTCGACCTCCCCAAATGTCTTTTTTCCTCCGGCCTCCCAACTAACACACTATATGCATTTCTGGATTCGCCCATACCTGCTACATGCCCTGCCCATTTCAAACGTCTGGATTTAATGTTCCTAATTATGTCAGGTGAAGAATACAATGCGTGCAGTTCTGCGTTATGTAACTTTCTCCATTCTCCTGTAACTTCATCCCTCTTAGCCCCAAATATTTTCCTAAGAACCTTATTCTCAAACACCCTTAATCTATGATCCTCTCTCAAAGTGAGAGTCCAAGTTTCACTACCATACAGAACAACCGGTAATATAACTGTTTTATAAATTCTAACTTTCAGATTTTTTGACAGCAGACTGGATGATAAAAGCTTCTCAACCGAATAATAACAGACATTTCCCATATTTATTCTGCGTTTAATTTCCTCCCGAGTGTCATTTATATTTGTTACTGTTGCTCCAAGATATTTGAATTTTTCCACCTTTTCGAAAGATAAATCTCCAATTTTTATATTTCCATTTCATAGTGTTTCATACCATGAAGGATTAAATTTTCTTGTACCTTTAGCACTGACTTTATGAACAATAGAGCTTAATGCAGGAGTGGGTGGTCCATTGTCCAAAATACTTCTCTTTTCAATGTCATCACGACGCGAAAACGGACAACGTAACAGTTTACTTATTATATCAGTCATAATATAATATTATTGTTATCACTTACATTAACTATAAATCACCAAATATACATAACATTAATATACAGTACGTACTTGCAAAAATCACATTTTCTAAAATACACTGTTAAAAAAAAACATATTTTAAAACACACTGTTTAAAAACTGTTATACTACTCGTAACAATCTACGTTCCAACTCGTGAAACTTTCAAACAGAAATTTCGCAAATCGTAGGCGTTCGATAATGCTCGTGGGTTCTCGTTAGGGCAGGCAGAATTCAAGCGCGCTGGCTTAAGCATAGAACGCATGCGCTAAGAAAGCATTTAGAATAGCGATCTCTTTTAATGCTTACTCCAAGGCCAGCTTTGAAGTTACGTGGAAGGTCGGCTAACTTCGCTTTTGCCTACCTTCTGACGCATCGTGATCTGTCCAGTGTATTCTTGTCGCATAAATCGAACTGCCAGTAGTAAGCAACGTCCAACTAACCCTAAAAAAAATCCCATTCATAGTTAATTGAAGAATTTCTAAGAACCTAGACAAGAGTATATAATTATATAAGGTTTTCCAAATGTGTTGGGGTAGTTAATAAATATCCACTTTTAGGTATTTCTAAATGTGTTGAGGTAGGCTTAGCCTACCCTGCCTGCCCTGAGGAGCCGCCTCTGACACTTTCCCTTCTTCTTACTGCAAACTTACTCACCCTCCTACCACCCTAATGGGCTGGGGACCGGTTCTACTGTAAAAATCGGAACTTTCTACAATGCAAAGACAAAACCGAAATTCAGTATCCTGTCTAAGCTTGTGCTGTGCTCTTCTGTGTTATGTGTACAGCTGAGAGTTGTCTAAACTTAAGCTGTGTTATTCTATTTTATACATGTAGACACTTTTTCAAGCATTCAATAACTTGTGGCCGAGTGATTAGTCTCTCTGCCTTGCACCGTGGCGACCCGAGTTCGATCCCTGTCTGGATGGTGAACAAAGTGGGCGCGAGGGTTTTTTATCGGAGTTCTCCCATTTCTCCTCATCATTGTCATTCCACCAATGTTCCATAATCACAGTCACTCTGCGAGATCCTAAGCCAGGTGTCCAGAACAAATAAAAAGAAGTCTGAAAGTTGTATAACTTGTGTTTAATAAATACTATTATGGTTCGAGTATGCTTCACAGTCTAAATATGCGTAGCCAGACTAAATAGACCATTTTTTATGTTTACAAATATTTTTAATATCTTTCTAGCAGTGAGTCATCAGCTATTTCTTCCAATAAAACTCAGAGTTATGGCAACAGCTTTCGGTGTTAGTTTAAACATTTTAAGAAATGTTTGTATTGATGCGATTGAGTCCCTACAAAATGATCCATGCCCACCTTTCCGTTCTCCTAACCATCTCATGATTCATTTTCCGTTTCATAGTCTCGTCCATCATCTAATTTTCCTCTTGATCGTCCCTTCAATCGGTTTACTAGGCCTATTATTAATCTCGTCAATCTTTTTTTTTTCTTCCCTTCATTTCACTTACAGTTGTTTCTTCAGTAATTTTTTTCTGATCAAATTAATTCAGTTCTGATTGTCCTTTCAGCTATGTCCCTATTAAAATGTTCTCAGCTATCTGTTATTTCACGCCGTCTCGTCAGTCGTTCTACCCTAATAGTTCCGGATTTTATTTTCCTTCCCATTGTCTTAAATATTTTTTTTATCATCTCTTGCCACTTTCGCCCCAATCATTTAATCACTCCTGATCGTCTTATCAATTACTTTCTCCTGATTATCTCGTGTTACTACAACACTATTTCTTTCACAATTGACGAGACGCTCACTAGTAAATTATAAACGACCTATAGGCCTAAAAGGAACTGAGACGATCAAGAATGAATGGACGAGATGAACACAAGGAGACTGACGAGATTATTTCTTGCAGTGTAACTTGCAAAGGGAAAAGTTCGTGAGGAGGGTGGGTAAGCGACCGAAACTACGTACGACCTTGAACACTTCAGAAGTCTGTGTTCCACTATAGTTCGATTAATTAAAATGTGTCTCAGTGAAACTTATAGCAGAGTCAGTATAGGGCAGTTTCTATCTGATGCTTTTCCAATTCACTCCGGGCTAAAGCAAGGAGATGCACTATCACCTTTACTTTTTAACTTCGCTCTAGAGTTTGCTATTAGGAAAGTTCAGGATAACAAACAGGGTTTGGATTTGAACGGGTTACATCAGCTTCTTGTCTATTCGGATGACGTATGTTAGGAGAAAATCCACAAACCATTAGGGAAAATACGGAAATTTTACTTGGAGGAAGTAAAGAGATAGGTTTGGAAATAAATCCCGAAAAGACAAAGTATATGATTATGTCTCGTTACCAAAATATTGTACGAAATGGAAACGTGAAAATTGAAGATTTATTCTTCGAAGAGGTGGAAAAATTCAAATATCTTGAAGCAGCAGTAACAAATATAAATGATACTCATCAGGAAATTAAACGCGTAAGATATATAAAAATTACGTAAAACATTATGTTACTTTGTTATTTTAAGAAATATTTTGTCACTTAACTGTTTACGTGTAATTTATTTAGCGTTATTTCAATCTATATTTATGTACGGTATTAAAGGTTGGGGTGGAACTTATAAATATAACCCTTATCCGTTAATTTTACTAGAGAAAAAAGTATTGAAAATTTGTTTAAAAAAGCAGAAAGATTACCCAACTGAATTGTTGTTTAAACATTTCAAAGTTTTAAACATTAAACAAATGTATTATTTTATTTTATCAAAATATTTTCATAGCAATTTTAATAACTTTGAAAGGTATATATACATAAATATATAACTAAAAATATGAATTCTCTGCGTTTGCGTGAACCAAAATATAAAACCAGTGCAGCTTTTTATCATAGCATGAGTCAAGGTCCCAGATTATTGAACAAATGTTATTCCAATTATATTTCAACCACGAATACTCTCCAAATTAATATAAAAAAAATTGTATTGGATTTATAGTTTGGGTTTAAACATATTAAACACTATTTAATCTGTACTCACTCTCAATTTTACTTTTATTTTTGTCTGTATTGGAATCCCCTCCTGAGCACTAGTCTTACTCATTCACGAGTGGGCTAGTTTATCTTTCATTGTATTTATTAATTTGCATTCATTTCAAATTGAATAGTAATAAAAATAAATAAATAAGTTTGATACTTTTGACGCGTGTCGAATACTATTGAATGATCAACATACAATAGGTAGTATCGACAGAAGGAACGAATTTCCACGTATTGCAATGTGCGTGAAGCAACTGTAAAGGCTTTACAGTAAACCGGAAACGGAAACGACAACGAGAACGAGAACGGAAATAATGTTAAAATAAAGTATTTAAATGTGAGCATTCACAATTAACTATTGTGAATGCCCACATTTAGATACATTTATTTTAACATTATTTCCGTTCTCGTTCTCGTTCTCGTTGTCGTTTCCGTTCCCGGTTTATTGTGAACCAGCCTTTAAATTGATAATAATGATATTGGCTCTAATCAGTAATAAAAAAATTAGTTGACTTGTAATAGATTACTGTAAATAAAGCTACAGTGACACGGCCTGTGTCGAAGAAGGTCAGTATATCAGTACTCACTCAACTCGGCAGGAATGCTCATCTTGTCCAGGCTGGAAGCGTCGCGATCGTTGTACACCAACACTGCTGACGCGTTGCTTCTGATAGCGTTGTGCACTTTCACAGCAAAATCACACTGGCCCCTTCTGATTAGTGCGATCCAAGGCTCTGAAGGCAGCTTCCCGTCCGCAGAGCTGAGTGTGGTGAGCGGCATAGAGCACCCTGTAGGATCGTCGGTGCCATGGGATCTCACGTGCACCAAAATCCCGGATGCGGGACCCACCAACGTCTCCCCGTACTTGCCAGATTCTGAGCTATCAGAATGAAACATTCCGCTGCTGGCATTGTACGTCACATTAATGAACGCATTCACGCAGCCACTGGGTCCGAAACCATGATCTTCTAGGACTGATGGGCCTGACATCTCCCCTGCTGGAGCCATCCCTAGCGATGTGGGACACAATAGGAGTGCCAAGTTTATTAACACAATGACTTGTACTACCTGTAACATTGTTCACGTACCCTCGCCGTAATTTGTGATTTATACACTGCACCACTGACACACACAGAATTTACTACACTTGCACAAAAGCTAACACTTCCGATACCTTGTAGTAAAAAAATACAACATGAAGTTCAATGCCATGGAACTTGGATATCGGCAAACCAAAGTCACAACTGAAGCGTTTCGGTAACGGAAACGTCACACAAACACTGAAAAACGTTTGTCCTGTTATAAATCTCTCTGTGATGACTTAACTTCATTCAAGAACTTTTTGTTCTGGTTTATAGTATAACACGATTGCTCCACAGATTTCAGTCCTAGATAACGATTAATATTTATTAGTCTGTTTCGGTCAGAATCATAAACTAATAAATACTTTTCACAATATAAAATGTTAAAACCACGTCGCAATTTCTTTTAAATCTGATGAAAAGAATGACAGACTTTTCGACCAGTCACCTTTAATACAGCTTTGTTTTAAAGGTCTACTGACCGATTCCTCGGTACGGCGTCAAGATTTCAAATGACGCGAACTTCTCCACAACTCCTTCCTGTATTTATAAAACATCGAGACGGGAGACAAGGAGAGAGGAGATTAAAAAGACACGTCAAAGTCTTAGGGAAGACTATCAAATGCCTATCCTGTTTGTATGTATATGCAAAAAGAAGATTACGTCACTGTCAGAAATCGTCTCTCTCTGTTTTGCGGATGTAAAATGGATTATAATGTAAAAAGAACTTGCGCACACTTCACTTCATCCTTTACTCACGTGCCGTGTCGCATGAACAAGCTATTCCACACTGTGTAAAAGCCTGGACTAGACTGCAGACTGTACGCCTCTCCACGGCTCCCTCGATCAATCCTCTCTCGCGTCGCGCAGGAAACTGCCAGCCTGATCGCCGCAATATGTTTATCTGATCACGCTTATGTGACGTCACGTCACGCCAACAATAACAGCTGATTGCCTTGAACAGCTGTTCTAGCTACAAGGCTAATGAGAACCGGGGATCGATTCACGGTGTTTCGTGCACTTTGCGTGGAAGAAAGACACACATTATCATTGTCTGATTATGTTTCGTTCCTGAACGTCAGAATATTCAATAGGTAACCGAACGAAAGGGGTTGGAGTTCTTTTCTCGGAATGTTTAGTGATTTTCTCATTCATACATTGTTGTATAACAGAATAACAGGAGCCTAAGGCTAGTGACCTGTAGTACTCCATTTTCATGGCATTTCTTCCTTGGCTCATCTAAGCATTGTTAACCTATTTATTGTGTTGCAATGCTAAATTTTTCGGTTTTTATGGCCTGCTATAGATGTCCAACACCAATATTCTGGAGCTACATATCGACACCATTATCAGATCACTATCAGGAACGCAAGAAATGGGGCGTGCTACTTCGTACATACCGGTACCATATTGGCTCATTGTCGACCTCTCACACGAATTTAAATCCAGATGAGATGTGGAGGACAAAGACATGTTGGAACAGATTTTTTCAACGTACTCCTGTTTGTCCTGTCATTATTCAGCCGTTCATCTTTGAGTCATAATAATTCTAACACCAGTATCATAGCAATGATAAACTACTGCACTGCACCAACATCACTAAGAAACCAACTCCATGCGATACATAACACGAAGTTCTACGAACCAAGTAATGCATGTGGAAGTCGCCTTGGTAGCTCACATGGCGGAGCGCTGGCTTACGACGACTGCAGTCCCGAGTTCAAATCTTGGCGATAGCAGAGTTGTATTTGTGCTGGATAAGATCAAGGTTTATGAGTTTTCTCCGTTTCTTCCAACACTCTCCATGCTTGCATTTCATTATCATCTCCCTCTCGAAAAATGGGGGATCACCCATGTTTACGTAACGCCGAACTGATCGTCCGCCAAGGTAACTGTTACTTCATGTTTTTCCACATATTGGTAGGAGATGGTGGTGGTGGTGGTGGTGGTGGTGGTGGTGGATTCTAGACGATTATTATCTGTGCATTTCGAACTTGCGGCTCAAGATCAAGCAATGGACTGCATTTGCCACGTGTGGTTACCCTAATCCTGAACCATTCTCCTCAACTAAATTTAGCTGGGACAGTCTGAATTACCAGTGCTTCAGTTCACTGTTTTCAGTTCGGTGACTCGTCCGTGGATTGTACGTGACCTTGATCCGCTAGTTCGAAATGCACAGATAATAATAGATATGTACAAGAGGCACTAGAGAATGCCAGATTCTTGCTTGTCTGACGAGGACATGGCGAGTAAGGTAGATCTGTGAGATATGGAGACCACAACTAGGAGTATGGCATACGGATTTTATGGCTGGAGAGGAATGCGTAGTGTGGCGGATGGTGGCCTGCTACAGTCGGCAAGCAACTCATTCCACACAAAGGCATCTTTAGGCTCAAGAACAGTAGTGTCATTCTATTAAAAAAAACAGCTTTCTCCGTTAATATAAAAATATTCAATAAGGTAAATAATAAGAGGCTACAAAATTTAATAAAGAAAAATATTGCAATACAACATGCTACTGAAGAATTATGTGCAGAGTACTTTAAAAATTCGCAAAAGTAGGGGAGTACAGAATAGTCAGAATACTATTACAATTATTATCTGTGCATTTCGAACTGGCGACTAAGGTCAAGAATTGGGCTGCATTTGTCACGTGCGCTTATCCCAATCTTGAACTTTTCTCGTCAACTAAAGTCAGTTGGGACAGTCGGAATTACCAGTGCTTCAGTTCAGAGTTTTCAGTTCAGTGACCCATGAGTGGTTTGTACTTTTGTACGTTTGTGTCTGACCTTGATCCGCCAGTTCCAAATGCACAGATAATAACTAGCTTTGAATATGACCGCGCAGACATACTGTTTAGAACATCCGAAGATGAATCTGCACATGCACACTCTGTATTAAATTAATTTATATAAATGTTCATCACTTTGTAGCAACGCCATAATATATTTTTAATATAATACGACGTTGCTATGAAATAGGAAGGGTAACTGTTTTCATAAAATAAAAGTATTTGCCCTGGACCAAAAATACAATACGAAGTGGGCATGATGTACTGAAAATTTACCAACTTAACTTTTCATTTTCCGAAACATCAACCGCTTATAATTTACTTTTGTTAGACTTATCGTTACCATCACTACTAAAAGAAGCTTGATGAAGCGCTTTAACACTTTATTGCACTACTCTGGTTGCTGTCTGAGAATTAGATTCTAACATAAATGAAACAGAAAGCCACCCGACCAATGACTAACAATGCATTATTTGAGTACTGTCATTACTCTTAATTAAAAAATAATTTATTTTATTAAAATGCAATAAAAAATTGTAGTAGAAATATTAAACGAGGAAAATAAGTATCTATTAATGTGCTTAAAAGTGCTTGTTATATTTGAAAGTCCACTTATTTTTTTTAAATTATGATTCTGAATACTATTTTCTTTATACATCTCGATTACACAACTTTTAATACTGTATCACTTCGGAATATGTATGATAAGACTTTTTTGTGTTAAATTCTAACGTAACTTGTTTACATGTTTCAACCTTTTTATGGGTCATCCTCAGAACTGCTCGTTGTTGGTCTTGGTGCCTCTTGTTTTGTTTCCTGTGAGGGTGTTTTCGTGTGGTATAATGTAGAGTCAAGGAGTGTGAGTGTTCTGAAATTGAGTTGTGTGTTGAGAATTTCGTTGGGGTGTGTTTTCGTGTGTCTCTATATCTCATATTGTTCTACTGTGTTTAGTTTCTGGCTTTTTGGTTGGATGTGTAATATTTCCATGTCTATGTTGATGTCTCTGTGGGTGTGGTAAGCATTTGTGATGTGTTCTGCATATGTGGAGGTGTTTTGCAATTTTGTTATAGCTGTGATGTGTTCTTTGTAACGTGTTTGAAATGATCTGCCTGTCTGTCCTATGTAGAAGTTGTTGCAGGTGTTACATTTGAGTTTGAATACGCCTGTGTGGTTGTATTTGTTTGTTTGTGTTGTTTGTGTGTTGAGATGTTTTTGTAGAGTGTTATTTGTTCTGTATGCGATGTTGTAATTTAATTTCTTGAATGAGGTTGCAATTGTGTGTGTGTTTTTGTTTTCGTATGTTAGTGTGATGTATTTTTTGTGTTCTTGTGTTTGTGTTGTATTCTTATGTTTCTTATGATTATGTTTTGTCTTACGTATTATGTTGTCTATTATGTTAAGGTTGTATCCGTTTTCTTGTGCTATGTATTTGATTGTGTTTAGCTCTTCTTTGTAATCCTGCTAGTTCATTGGTATGTTGAGTAGTCTGTGTACCATTGTTCGGAATGCAGCTTGTTTGTGTTGTGTGGGGTGGTTGAATGTGTTGTGTATGTGTGTTGTTGTTGTTGTTGGTTTTCTGTATACTTTGAATGTTTATTTGTTGTCTACTTTTGTTATTGTGATGTCT
The DNA here is from genome assembly GCF_040183065.1 of Periplaneta americana. Classification (NCBI taxonomy): domain Eukaryota; kingdom Metazoa; phylum Arthropoda; class Insecta; order Blattodea; family Blattidae; genus Periplaneta; species Periplaneta americana. The sequence continues at coordinate 14,793,104 of NC_091128.1, read as the reverse complement.
AGAAAATTTATGGATTTGTTGTTTTCAATTTCTAATGTGTAGTGTAGCTTGGGTGTATTTTGTTTGTGTTAATGCAGGTCTTGGATCTGTCTTTTGTTTCCTTTGTATAGTATCAGTATGTCATCTACGTATCTGTGCCAATATATGATGTTGTCTGCGTGTTTGTTGTTGTCTTCGTTTAGTATGTATGTCTGTTCTATGTGGCGTAAGAATATTTCTGCTAGTATGCTGGAAATGGGTAAGGCTTCGGTTTGAGTGTATTGTTATTGAATGTGAAGTAGTTTTGTTTTGTGATGATGTCTGTGGTGTGGATGATTTCTTTAATGTGTTCTTGTGGTGTGTTGTTGTTTTTACGTTTCTTTGTTATCTATGCGGTATTAGCATTTTGAGAGGAAATCGCAGAAATCACAGATGGGTTCCGAGATTGGAGGTTTGTCATTAGAACCCGGATTTTATGTAATTGGGCCTACACATATATATATATATATATATATATATATATGTGTATGTATGTATGTATATATATATATATATATATATATATACAGTAACGTGCAAATTAATCCGAACACGACATATTTTTACATTTTCTGTCATTGTTGGCCTCACAGCTGCTCATACCGCTTTAATTGACATCTGTAGTACGTGTAATTCCATTGTTGAAGGTCTGTCATTATTTTTTTTATAATATGTGACATTTTGCCTATCGTTTTGTACTTATAAACATTTCAGTTGTGTTGAAGACTTAATACTGCAATTCTGTGTACATTCTGTCGTATTCACAAATGGATACAATTCCACGAAAACGGTCTAAAATTATAACATTAGCAGAGCATTCTTCTATGACACAGAGGCAAATTGGCTTCAGAATGTCACATCGGTTTGGCTACTGTTAATTCGATCATGAAACGATACAGGGAGACTGGATCCATCACACCCCAGAAAAAAGGAAGCTGTGGCCGGAAAAGGAAGACTTCACCTGCAGATGATCGTTTAATTGTCAGGAAAAGTAAATTAAATCCTAGACTAACTGCTGTCGACTTAACCCGCGAGTTAATGGCTACCACTGGGGCGAATATTCACGTCACAACAGTGCGGCGTAGGCTTTTGGAAGCTGGACGAAGGGCTCGTAAGCCGATTAAGAAGCAACTGCTAACCCCTGTTATGTGCAAAAAACGCTTAATGTGGGCAAAATTACATCAACACTGGACAGTGAATGACTGGAAGAATGTACTTTTTTCCGATGAGTCTCATTTCGAGGTCCACGGCCACCGTGTTTCTTACGTACGGAAAGGATCCGAAAAAGTAACAGCAGCTCATCTCCAACAAGCACCCAAATACCCTCCTAAAGTAATGTTTTGTGGTTGTTTTACACATGAAGGGCCTGGAGCATTAATACCTATCAAGGGAATGATGAATTCTGACAAATATATTCACTTATTCGAAACCAGAATCGTACCCCAGCTGCAAAAATCATTTCCGGATGGCAGAGGTGTGTTCCAACAAGACCTGACACCATGCCATACGTCTCGAAAAACTACAGAATTCTTCAACAAGAAGAATATTCAGGTACTCCCCTGGCCAGGCAACTCACCCGACATCAACCCCATTGAGAACTTGTGGTCAATTTGCAAAAGAAGAATGCAAAAAAATGGATTGTTCTACAAAGGAGAAGATGATTTCTGCCCTCATTGGTGTATGGTTTCGCGATGAAGAAATGAAAAATATTTGTGGGAAATTAGTGGAATCCATGCCAGGTATTTCAGACCACCCGTATCAGCCTTTTTTCTCGAAAACTCTGTGATACTCGTTGTTCATAAAAAAAATTTGATAACCGAAACCTATGTAAAGAATCGATAGTACCATTTCCCGTAAGAAACCGGAAGTAGGGGTATCTGTGGTCATCTTCGAAATTTCAAATGAGAACAAGGACTTTTGGGGAGGCCGAGGCGTAGATGGGAGGACAATATTTAAATGGATTTGAGGGAGGTAGGATATGATGATAGAAACTGGATTAATCTTGCACAGGATAGGGCCCGATGGCGGGCTTATGTGAGGGCGGCAATGAATCTGCGGGTTCCTTAAAAGCCATTTGTAAGTAAGTAATATTTTGAATAGTGTTTTATAAAGTGTAATGTAGGTATAGTATATTAAGCATGAAAAGTTTTGTTCATTTGCATGAATACCATACGTGACAAAACTACAGTTTCTTTCTAAACATCCCCAAATGCCACACAACTGCTGGATTAAAACACAGCAGAAATTTTGTACCCAGAATATATAATGCATTAATTAGAGCTTACCCTGAACTAAGTACACTGAACAAACATAGATTTAAGAGGAAAATTAGATTAATTATTTAATTGGTTTGTCTTTCCTTAAGCTATATGAGTTTAAAATTGTAATCTAATACTTTGTATTTACTATATTTGTATATGTTATTACATGTGTCTGTATTTTACTATATATTAATCTTATTATGGTGAATTAACACTCTTCAATTTTGTATAAGTAGACTGAACTGCGCCCGAACACGAGCTTCTGCTCTTTCGGGCTGCAATGCCTAATGTAGTGTAAACCTTGTGTATTAAATAAATAAATCTTAATTTGAATCTAGCTTTTATAGTAGTTGCGATATAAAACCGGTTCTACGAACTGCGATAAATTTAACAAGCGATTGGGGAGAACCGTCTGTCCGCAATAAGCTTGGCGCCCACTTAAACGAGGCGAGGCGAGCGAGGCTAAGCTAAGCGAAGAGTCGTTCGTGGGTTGTCCGCCCACTGGAGTGCGGCGAGGCGGCGTGAAGCGAACTTTTATTAAATAACCATGTGTAATCTACCGATATGTTAAATATGAACGACATACCTGAAATAAAGTGCGGACAACGTGGAACCGTTTTAGAATAACTGTGATAACATTTAACATACCTCTGAAATCAGTATTGTTAAAAAATTTATTATGTCATTAATTCATTTCCCCTTTGAGTTGTATTTTAAGGGATAAGTGTCAAATTTAAACTCTATTTTATTCAATGTTGAGATGCTATAGAATTGCATTTCTTAACAAGGGGAAAACATGTGTAATCTATTCTAAACGTCAAGACCATTAAAAATAATAGCAAGAAAAATTAGAACTTTTATAACAGATGTGTTTACAGGCCCCTTTTAACAAGACCCAACACCCACCACAAGCTCTTGATGTTAGTGACGAACAATTGCTTGTTACAAATCGCCATTGGTATTCCTTTGTGCCGTTGCTGTGAACCTCCTTCTCATTTACATTATTTTAGTATGGGACCATAATTACAGTCCTAAGATAGGTCATAAATGTCTTTAAGTCACAGAAAATTATATTAAAAAAAATCTAGATGAAGTTCAGAGAGGGAAAAATACAACTACATAAACAACGGTTTCCAAATCTTTATCATCTATGACAGGTTAAAACAGATGTCTTTTAACATTATCCAAACAGCATTTGATGTTCAATATTGCTCGTCAAAAACTCAAAAACATTTCTACACCTTTTCCAGATGTATTTTAGAATACATCATTTGTATATCAGAAATCAAATGATTTAAAAATTAAATTATGTTTTATTAAACGACGCACTCAACTGCCGAAGTTAAAAAATCAGCGCCGTCTGTGTGCCGGAATTTTGCCCCAGAGGAGTTCTTTTACATGCCAGTAAATATACTGGCATGAGCCTGTCGCATTTAAGCACAGTTAAAATTCATCGACCTGGACCGAGATCGAACCCGCAACCTCGGCCACAGAAGGCCAGCACTCTACTGACTGCGTCACCTAGACCGACCAAATCTATTTCAGAAAACATCATTTGTTATCAGATAAGTCAAATTTATTGCAGAAAACATCACTTGTATATCAATTGAATCAACTGTATTTGAGAAAGCGTCAATTGTATTTCAGAAAGAGTCAGTTGTGTTTCAGTTTAGTTTCAAAAAGCGTCAGGGTTGCAAATCATACTTTCAGGTATAACTCCCTGTAAAGTTGATTTGAATAATTTCGAGGGAAAAATTGTTCCGGGGCCGGGTATCGAACCCAGGACCTTTGGTTAAACGTACCAACGCTCTACCAACTGAGCTACCCGAGAACTCTACCAGACACCGATCCAATTTTTCCCTCTGTATCCACAGACCTCAAAATGGGCTGACAACCGTCAAGCAAACAACATTGAGTGCACACTAACTCTGTGTGACTTAAATTGTGGTTTTCTGTTAACGAACAGTGACGCATATTATGCAAATTATGCTTTCAGGTATATCTCCCTGTAAAGTTGATTTGAATAATTTCGAGGGAAAAATTGTTCCAGGGTCGGGCATCGAACCCAGGATCTTTGGTTAAACGTACCAACGCTCTACCAACTGAGCTACCCGGGAACTCTACCAGACACGGATCCGAACAATTTTTCCCTCGAAATTATTCAAATCAACTTTACAGGGAGTTATACCTGAAATGCATAATATACGTCACTGTTCGTTAACAGAAAACCACAATTTAAGTCACACAGAGTTAGTGTGCGCTCAGTGTTGGTTGCTTGACGGTTGTCAGCCCACTTTGTGGTCTGTGGATATAGAGGGAAAAATTGAATCAGTGTCTGGTAGAGTTCCCGGTAGAGTAGCTCAGTTGGTAGAGAATTGGTACGTTTAACCAAAGGTCCTGGGTTCGATGCCCGGCCACGGAACAATTTTTCCCTCGAAATTATTCAGCGTTAGGGTTAATTAGTTACAAGCATTGGATGAAGCAAGGGCTACAAAATATACGACGACCAAATAGCTTTTTGATATCAAAATAATGAATCTAGTAGGCTGTGATCGGAAACGAGAACAGCAAAGTTAAAAGTTCGTCAACATTCTCGTTCCCGTTGCCGGGATCCGGTAAGCTTCTCGTTGGTTGTGAATGCTCACTTTTGTATAATGTATTTTAACAACTTTTCGTTTCCGTTCCCGGTTTATTGTGGACCAGGCTTTATTTTATAAAATCTGAAGTTTTTTTCTCGGATGAGGTGTTAAGGCAGGTCCACAAGAAACAGGGAACGTAAACGAAAACGAGAACGGAAAAAATTAAAAAATACATATATTTAAATGTGAGCGTTCACAGTTAACGAGAAGCTTACCGGAGCCCAGGAACGGGATATTGATATTGTCCAACTCCATATAGTTTGTTATCGTTTGTCTTAGACCATATGGTCTGCCATAGTTTGATTCCAACTTTTTCCTTAGTCTACTCAGAAGATTTATACGTTCTCATGGTAGTGTCGCTATTCGGGACACATTCAGTAGGGCCTATATATTGTGTTAAAATTCTACGCCGTCTGTTTTTTAAAGATACATTGCTTATTCCGAATCAAACAAAACAAATAAATTAATTTGAAGGATTAGATATAATTTGCGTATTAAGATAACGAAGTTATAAGAACTATAATAAGAGCAAATGACTCAATAAAACATTATCAAAGACTGGGATAAACATTGGAGAGGAGAAAGAAAATAAATAATTAATATAACAGATTGAGAACATCAAATTATCATACCAAGACTAAAATTCGTAACATTCACTTGATGATGGCAGTGAATGTCATACCCATCCCTGATTCCGCCTTGCTTATCTACCTACCTACCTTTGCACCTATTAAACTATCTATTTATTCAATTATCAAACTAAGTATCTACCTACACATGTGTCTATCCATTCATCCACATACCATATCTAACTATATATCCATCCATCCATCTACCGATCTATTCATCTAACCACCTGTTGTGCCCATTTCTGACACCAATTTTTATTATACCATATCTGACACCAAAATTGTATTGTTGAGTTCTATCATATCTGATACCGGTAATTTTGTCGTACCACTTGCCACGACAAGGGCGGATGGCTTATCTTTGAGATAATCGCGAGTTATAATCTCTATCAAAAAACACAAACGAATCAGACACTGCGTTATACTTCCAAACTCTCTAATATGATTTATAGACTGTACTTGCTTATGGATAGGAGGGGATTCCTACTTAGAATGTGATCTCAGGCTTTCGGAATAATCACAAGTGTAGAAATTCACTATTACTAAGTTTATTAATAAAATATCAATTTACTACAGACAGATTATTAAATATTGAGATTGAATGATTTAGAAAGTATGAAAATTTCTGTTAATTCTAAAGTGCCAAGATGAAATACTTAGATGAAAATTTTAAAGATTGAACTGATGATTTTACTTACAATAGATAGAAGGGCGAACCCTGGTGCTGTTCACAGTTGATGCCATATTCCTGAATTTCTTCCTGGACGTCGGGAAGTTACGAGCGCTACTCCATGACCGCTGTCTTGACCAATAACTAATGACCGCGTTTTGGGCGTTTGATGTCCTTTTATAAATCCTCGAACCGCGTCCTTTGTGACGTAACAGAGTGACGCTATTTTACCCGCGAATCTTCTAAAAAGACGGTATTGCATTCACTAAATACCACTCTTCTGATTATTAACCATTATCACAGTGTTTCCTAGAGGCATAAAAGCTGGCCAAAAATACTAAAAGCCACTTTAACACATTTTTAACCAATTTTTGGTACCAACTGAAAGATAATATCATATTAACAATATATCAGGTCTACTTGTTTATCTTAGGACAGTGTTTCTCAACTGATGGCTCGCGTTCCGCTGGGTATACTTGAACAGTGAAGTGGTAGAACCAGTTTTTTCGTCCATAATAACTTAAAGGCGCTTAATTTAACACTTTATATATATTATTAGTATTCATTGAATTAATCTGTGCATTAAGTATTACAAACATTTTACGATTATGTTCATGATTGTTTAATAGTAACTTTTTAATGATTGTTACACGTTAAAGTAACTACACTGTTTATTATATTTATTACGGAGGCACTTAATAAATAATAAATTGTAAGTGATCACGCACACAATACAGAATCAAAAACACTTTAGCACTTTAGTAGGGTAAAGAATGTTCATTGATCACTGTTACTAGTATTGGTACTGTCCTCCCTCCGAAAGTTATGACTGCGCTTGCAGTAGGCCTGAGCCGTCCCTTGTTTGTTTCAGAACCCAATAGGTTTATGACTTCCACATGTAGTGTCCTTTTCTTGTATTTTGTTCGGTTCTCTTGGCGGAAGGATGTTATAAAAGGATCAGAGGTGGCAAGGAGTCGATTGAATGCATCCCGATTAGTGGCCTCTCTTGAAATCTTTCTGGCATCCTACTGGTCACGAAATTGCTTAAGGTGTTTATCCCTTGCTTCTTGTGCTTCTTCCGACATTTGTCCAATTGAATGGTAAATTTGCAAAACGACTTAAGTCCACATTTTGGGGGTTTTGAGTTGAGAGCATGATTATGTTACTATGTGCAAGGGTCATCATTTAGTAACAGAATGACTTTAATCCACGACTTTTGTATAGTTTTCCTTAGCAGCAGAATGTTTGGTTAAGGGGTAAAACAAATTTAGTCCTGGTCTTAAGATGTTTTGCCTATCAAGTACTGAAGAAACTTACAGAATATGTAATTTTAATTATACAATCAGCTGATCAAATGTTTTTTGTCTGTTGTCATTGGTAATTCTTCAATTGAGAAAATTTATTACATTTGAAAAACAGAACATGAAAATGACAAGCAATATGTTCAGTAATCGTGCTAAACTTGTAGCTGAAGTAAAAAGTATTGCAAAATGGAGCCAAGTTAAGTATCTAGAGAGAGAGGATTTTCTTGCTGTCACATTTGACTACATGAAAAATGTATGCTTGCCTAACACCAGTTCAGGATACGTACTACTATCGCTAGCTCACCGTCTCAGTTTTCTCTGTGCACAGCATGAGAACTAGTGAAATGCCCTTTTGTGTCTACCATGAGGGACAGGCCAAGAAACGTCTTAATGAGGTATGTAATTTTCTCCTGCACATTACTTCGATAACTATGTCACATCCAGTATATTAAAGAACTGTCCGGGACAAAGTAAGAACAGCCCATTAATCAAATTCTTAATGGCAATAAGTGCTCGGAATCATTTCTTCAACATCATACTTTTCTCCATCAGATGTCTGTGCTCTTGTGATTAACAAATTATTCAAAATAATGTTGTTCAACAATTTGCAATAAGGTTATTTTATGATTTTGGTGTAGGCTAAATACATTGAGTTAAACATGTTTATGTGTCAATAACCTAATAATTATGATGCAGAATTGAAGTTAATCTGCAGAACAACTTAAGTTCTGAAGATAATTAAATTTTTTACAACCTGAAGAAGAGTACAAAGGTATGAATTTTTATACTAAAAATTTGTCTCTTACATATAAAAAATTATATTGTAACAATATATGGTTCAGCGAAGTCAAAAACAGTTTTCTTTAATTTTCTCAAAACTACTTCTAGGGACATAAGTCGTTTTGTAAATTCACCACTCAATTGGAAGTAATGCCTCGGAAATAATAGTCGAATCATGGATGTGTATTTTATGTACAGTGACAGGCATGGGATACCAAGAGTACAGCGAGACAAATAATCTGGCATTCTCAGTTGCATATTTTTCAAATTCATTTGTGTTTATTTCAGATCCACAGGATATGGTTTTAAGTATAATTCCACATCTGTGGATGAGATTCCTGTCAGTGCCGGTTATTTCTGCACTTACTTTATTTTTGCAGCGAATGTTAAATTTTTCGCAATCTCTGCAGATTTTCTCACATTTTGAGTTTTTCTACGCTTAGACCTACTACTGCTCTCCCCAAACTTTACCTGTGGTCCTCCTCTTTTCTGTAGAGTAGGTTTTATAGCATTTAAATCACATACAAACTCTTTATCTAACCACTGCTCGTTTTTTTTTAATCTATCACTCATCCTGTTAGATTTATCGATTCTGCGAAACAAATTAATGAAAAAACGAGAAACATGTCTTTCTAACAATTTAATTTGATCATGGGAGACTTCTAGACCGATTTTTTAAATAAGAAACTGCAATACTACGTCTTTCTGTTTCTTACGACCACTTGTTTCCTTCTGTAAAGTATCAAACAATTCTTTCCTTTTGCAACGGTACTCCATTCTGAAACCAAAATAAATGACTAAAAATTTGTTATTTTTTACTTTTATAACTATTTGATAGCCAAATTGAACATAGTTTTGCTGTAGAGAAGAAATTAACTAATACTGAGAATATTCGTATTTTAGACGATTAATTTGAAATACCCCAATACATATATTTACCTAAATTTTATCAAAAGGGACAAATATGGACAATTTTACCTTTCAAGATCATCAAGCAAACATGTCAGGCTACACGTTGGTCAAGGAAATAACGCGGGGCAACGTGAGGCAATTTTTGCTGGTCTGCATAAAGACCGAACATAAGGAATCACAAAATAAAATTTTACATAATACGATTATGATTCCTCAGCGAAGCATAATATACTTAATCATTATAATAATACGTATCCTTAATTCAGAAACATAACTCTAACAATCCATAATAACATTTACCTGAAAATCACCACAGAAGTACAAAAAATGATAATTGAAATTATAATTGAAAAACACACAATCACTACACAGCAAAAACGACACTTCATGCACTACATTCAAAGGTTCGAATACAACTGCGTAGAATTAGACCTGCTACGAGGGTAGCTATTTTATGACCGCCAGACCTTGGAGATAGTTGGGGTATATTGCAAACACCATAAAATTAAAAGTGAAAAAATCATTTTTGGCCAGCTTTTGAGCCTCTTGGAAACACTGTGGCATTATTTCAAATCGCCGTTTCCGGTCGTCACTTAGAACAATACAGATTTAAGGAACTCTCACGACTGAATCTCTGTTTTTGATTTACCAGTAACCAATAGAAATTTATGTCTCGCGAGAGAAGCCGTATCTTTCGTTATGTGTCAGCTGTTGCTAAGACTGAGTTCGTGATAAAAATGCAAGCGTACGCATTTCTGCATGTTCAAGGACTGGACTGTGGTTCTGCTGACGTTAACTAAACTGTACTCTGTACTCTGTCGTAACAGGAAGCGATCTCTATCGTATGTCAAAGGAATGTTTGAATCTTTTAATAAGTACGATTTTATTACTTTAAAATAAAGTGAAAATATATTGCTTATGGTCATAACAAAGTTATGATTGCTTATCATAATCCTTGGGCACAACACACCTATCCATCTCTCTATTCATCTGGGCCTATCCAAGTATCGAATTATCCATCTATCCATTTATCCACCTATCTACCCATCTATCTAATCCATCTATCTAACCCAATTATTTATACAGGGTGTCTCCAACTTTTAAGATCAAAATTATAAACATGATAGAGGACTCTAAACTGATAATTTTGACATAGGAACCAGTGGTCGGAAATGGATATTTTGGACGCCACGAGATCTTGAAGGTATATGTGAGGGACGTTTTTGTAAGCTACTTTAATTTTCATAACAAACAACTGTCTGGCGCTTTTATGGTCATATTTCTTATTTGTTATGGCTTACAAACTTTTTTGCGTTGTTGTAATGCATGTATTGAGACATGTGGTCGCCACATTCAACAACTGTTCTGAGCTCAAGTTTTTGTTATGAGATGCATGTTGTTTTGGAAATAAAACACTAAATATCTTGTTTGCAAGAGAATGTGGTTGAAACATTGCCCACTTCATTGTAAAACAGACACTAGGTATATTTAAGAGAGTTGAGTAAAATGTCATGCATTGTTCTGGATGTATCAAGGTTGATGATCACCACTGTGAACAGTTGGTATGAGGTTAATTGTTTATATGTGTAAAAAAATTAATACAGCTTTCAAAAAAATAATGTGTGTTGTGCAAAAAATTAAAGCAGCTTTCAAAAAATAAGCCCTTCAAACTTATTGATTGTTTAAGAACTTATAGTTCCTGAAATATGCATTTCTGGTCATTATATGTAAAAATACTCAGTTAAGAGTCCTCTACCATCTGTATGATTTTTACCCTAAAGGTTGGAGACACTCTGTATATCTCTATAATGCATCTAGATACTGAATCTATTTATCTACCTATCTATCAACCTACAAATCTATCTACCAATCTACCAATATATCAATCTACCAATCTACATACTTACCTAACTACTTATTTACCTACCTACCTACCTATCCGTACGTCTGCCTATCCAACCGTCCATCCATCCGTTCATCCATCCATCTATTTATCTATTTATCAGTATATTCATTCATCCAACCTTATATCTATTCTATTTATCTACCTTCCAATCTACCTACAAACTTACCTATCTATCCACCTAACTACCTGCCCACCTATCTTCCTGCATACCTACCTACGTGACTACCTACCTATCAATCTATCTACTTATCTATATGTCCATCCATCGTCCATCCATTCCCATCCATACATCTATCCATCTACCTACCTATTTACGTACCTGACTACCTACCTAGCTGTCTACCTACGTATCTATCTGCCTACATCACTATCTGCCTACCTACCTGTCTGCCTACATATCTATCTACCTACCTACCTATCTGTCTACCTGTATATCTGTCTATCTACCTATCTGTCTGTCTAGCTATCTATCCGTCTGTCAGTCTGTCTGTATATAAATGTCTATACAGAATTAACAATGGAATATTGCTAATAACTTCTTAAATGTTAATTTTACAAATATATATATATATATATATATATATAATTTGTTCGAAATAAACCATAAAATATGATAATAGTGTTCAAAAGAAAGTTAGCTATTCAGGGATACAAAGTTTGACAGTAAACTTTATTCTTTTAATGACGTCCTACATTCAAATTGACATTACGATTCTCTATTAAATGTTATGTACTGTATGAATGTACAGAAATTTTACCCATTCACCGTTTCATGTCTTTAACTGTTTATTAAACTTGTTTCGTGGACTTCAAACTTGAGACATATAAACAGTTGCGAAGCTCGTAAGAGGCTTTTGAGGCTTAGCCTACCCAACAAAAATAGAGTTATTATATCTAGTTACAGTAAAAATTCGTAATAACGATGTATCATAACACTTAGTTTCACTGCGATCCTTCCATATATTAAATTCACTGTTGGCAGTCATTCCAGGATGAAGAGTTCAGTTCGAGAGACTAGTGGCGACCCCCTCGCTCATAGGGAGCGACAATCGCAAACTTGAGGGAAGACTGAGGAGAAGGACGAGATATCGATTTGCTACGACTCAGTAGTAGGAAACGTGGCTAGTCTCAGCACCGCAATATAATACGCCCAGCTATATTCGTGTTCTGTAAATGCGCTGCGTTGTTGACTGTTAATTTAATCAAAAGTGAATGTGCGCGCACTCTTGTGTGTAATACCATTAATTTTGTGTTAAGAACCCTAAAATGATTTTCAGTGAAATAAGGGTAAGTGTACAAGACTTCACACCCCTCAAACTCTTAACCTATGAATTTTTGGACATACTGTCTACACAAATGGAAACGCGTTTTGGAGAGATTGAAAGCTAAGATTTGTTGGTTTACTAGATAAAAATAGCTTTAAGGTATATAAACTAAATATTCTGTGATAAAATTAAACAAACTTTTGTCCACATATTCATTTCTTTAACAAAGAACGATTAGAAAATGAATTAGGTTTTCTATAGCACGCGGCACTGATATTTCCAACTTGCATTACTCTAAGTTCTACGGTGCGGGTATCTGTGACAGGTGAGGTTATTTTATGCTTTTCTTATGCCTTGCATATACGAATCAGTCATAGGTTAGATGAAGCTAGTTTGGGCTTTTGGTAGGCCTTTCATACAAGAATATGATAGGTTAGGTTAGTTTAGGCTTTTGATATGCCTTACGTACACTAAGTGAAGTGAAATGTGCGTTTCGCGTTCATTGTGAAGTGTTCTATCGCTTTATTTCACGTGTAGATATGAGGAGTTGGAACATACTTTTGATATTATTATTATCTATATATCACAGGGAAATTTTATTGGGGGATTTCAAGGCTAAAGTAGTATGGGAGAATATTTTTAAAGCAACTACTGGAAAAGAGAGAATACACGTAACTAGTAATGACAATGGAGTTAGGTTAGTCAACTTTTCGACATCAAAAAATTTAATTGTCAAAAGTATTACATTCCCCCATAACAATACATCAATTTATTGAATTTTTCCAGATGGATGGACACACAACTAAATAGTTCACATCTTGCTAGACAAACGGAGACATACTACAGTAGTATAGTAGATATTCGAACTTTCAGTGGGTCGAACTGTAATTTTAACCATTATTTGGTAATTGGAGAATTAAGGTGAAGATTATCAGTAGCCAAGCGAGTAGAGCAACAAGTTAATATTAGTAAATTCAATATTCTGAAATTAAAGGAAGAGGAAACTAAGCAACACTATCAGATCGAATTTTCAAACAGGTTTGCCACTTTAGGAAGTTTCGACGACGTTGAGGGAGAGTTATACGTTAATAACGTGTGGGAAAATATCAGAGATAGTATCAAAATTGAAGCTGAGCAGAGCATAGTTACTGTGGAAGTAAGAAAAAGAAACAATGGTTTGATTAAGATTGTTGCATTGTAGTACAAAGAATGAAACAGGCAAAATTGAAATTCTTACAGGATCCAGTTGTAGCGAATAGAGATAATTATTTCAATGTAAGACGGGAAGCACTTCGTATACTTAGGAATAAAAAGAGAGGTTATTTGAAGGAAAAACTGAATGAGGTAGAAACAAATAGTAGAAATAAAAGCATTCGGGATTTATATAAGAGTATAAAAGAATTTAAGAACGGACTCTCATTCAATCCTGAACAGATGGAAAAACTATTTTGGGCAACTACTAAATGTACATAGGCCAAATATAAATGATCGGGATGAAATGAAATAGAAACTGCTAAGCCATTTATACCTGAACCCACAATTTCAGAAGTCAAAATTGCGATAGAAAATCTTAAAAAGTACAAATCTCCAGATATCGATCTAATTTGAGCATAATTAATATAAAAGGGTGGAAGCGCATAATCTAGCGAAATTTATAAACTTGTACTTGCTGTTTGGGAAAAGGAAATTGTATTAGAACAATGGAGATATACAATGGGGTTTAAAAAGGGTGCGTCAGCTACAATGGCTATTTGCGCCCTTATCTAAAATTTTAAACAAAACTAAAACATAAACAGTACAATAAGCATAATGCTAAAACCAACTAAAAACATTGTCATGGTATAAATGAGGTAAACAAATGCGGTATCAACAGGGGAATGAACAAAAATCATAAAATGAGCAGTTCTCAGACACCAGATAGTATTAAAATTAACGAATAGAATAAACGCCATCAGAGTCAAATTATATAGCACATTTCAAAATAAAAGGGTTGTAAAATATTCGGATATAAATGATCTGAAATGTCAAGAATTTAAAAGAAACAAATATAATACAAAAATGTCACCTCCAGATGTAAAGGGTCCAGAGGATAAGTGAAAAGGGTCATTAAAAATTGAATCACCTTGTCAAGTCCTGTTTTTTTTTTTTTTTATAAAATCTCAAAACTGTATTTGTACGATTGAAATCATTTCCAAGAGCGTCACGTAGAGTCGGCCGAATTGCATATTGTCGACGGTCAAGATCATATTTTCTACAGTGCAATAAAATATCCTCGACCGTAACTGGTGCATGTCATATCTCACACTTCGTTGAGGATTGCCGCGTAGGAGATGGCCATGCGTCAGACGACAGTGGCCAATTCTTAAGCGGGTAAGTAAAACTTCCTCATGTCATGACGCTCTTGCGGACGAATCCCAAACTCGAACAGTATTCTTTATACTTCGTAATTTTTTTCCCTCTTGTGCAGACCAATCTCCTTCCCTTTGTCGCCATATTTTATATTATAGGCAATTTTGAATATCTTGCCATCTCTCATGCCAGTACACCTCAGACTCATTCATAGCACCGTCCCTTGCTGCAGCATCCTTCGCCTCGTTACCAGGAATTCACACTACTCCAATCTCACAATCAGAGGTTACGAGAGTGTGGAAAAGTTCCTGGGTTCTCAAAACAAGCGGATCATCAGAATTCAAACGCTGCAGGGACTGAATGGCGCTTAAAGAGTCGGAGCAGATAAGGAATCTGCACCGGCGTTGTCTAATTAAAAACAATAAAGCTCTATAAAAAGCATATAGTTCTGCGGTAAAAACACTAGCGCTCTGGCCCAATTTATATTTAAATATCTGTCCATTTACAACAAAGGAGCAACCACCACACTCATTTATTCGGGATCCGTCAGCAAAAACGAATGAATAATTTGGAATCTGTGATAAACGTTCACTAAAAAGGAGTCCATAAACAAAAGCTGGTGTGAAATTCTTAAAACTTCGGCTCAGACTTTTATAAAACATGGGACGTCGCATAATCCACGGTGGAGTGGTCATATATTCTAGTGTGCGAACTATTGGTAGGCGGATGTCGAGATCAGAGAGCAGTTCACGAAACCTGACACCTGCTGGACGAAGTCTCCGTGGATTTTCACTGTATCGACCGCAAAGAGACGAATGATGAGAGGAGTCGTAAGAATTGTGCTCAGACTGTGAGCAGAGCTTAACCGCATGAGGACCACAACACATTACGTCGCCGATACAGTGATGGTTCTCCCACTTCGCAATACAGGCTCTCTATACGACTCGTTCGGAAGGTACCTGTAGCGAGTCGTATCCCATGATGATGGATAGTGTCTAAGAGACGTAGATTCGATTTATTTGCTGGGCCATAAATAAAACACCCATAATCCAGCTTTGATCGAATAAGAGCACCATAAAGCCGTATAAGCACTATTTTGTCTACACCACAGCGAACCCCTGATAAAAGGCGCAAAATATTGAACGATTTTCACAACGCCTTCTCAAATCATGTATATGCGCCTCCCACGTTAATTTATAATCAAAAATAAGGCCTAAAAATCTCGCAGTGTCTATATATTGCAACTCCACTCCATTAAGACGACGTTCAGGATATGGATGGATATGATGGTTGTAGAAGTGGACACACTGCGTTTTTAGAGTCGAGAATTTACACCCATTGCGAAGCGCCCATGTGTTAACGTAAGCCTTTTCTAGATCACATTGAATATTAGATAATCGGTTTTCCGATTCGAGTACCCACATCAGGCGTTTACTTATCATTTTTCCATAACTTTACACACACAGCTGGTGAGACAGAATGGTCTATAGCTCCCAGGTAAAGATGGATCCTTTCCAGGTTTCTGGACTGCAATTACAACAGCGGAATGCCAGGCAGATGGAAATATGCCCTCAGTCCAGATCCTTTTGTACACTTAGTCAAAATGAAAGTGGCCGGTCTCTTGAGCAGGGAAAATTTTCGAAGTTCCTTCGGATGAGCGCGCAGTTCAATACCGTAAACCTCCGTGCGCCGCTTTAGTTAAATCTATAATACAAGGCGCTGATTTGGGTTCCTTCCACAGCATGTTTTGAATCTCCATAGAGATAACTACTGAAGCTTTCCTGGCGACGTGATAATTCGACATTTTCTCGGGCTTCCAGCCAGGTCATAAGTTGGTGATCCACCGACGTTTCGAGGATGTTCATCTTCCTCGTCTTCAGAGTTAAGTGATATCTGAGGGAAAATCGAAAAATCGAAAGAGAATTGGGAGGAAAAATTTTAAAAGGTACGCAAAACGCGTCCTTGCAAGGGGTTGGGGGCTGTACAAAACTAAATATGTGAGCTCCAAGCCTGTTAGCCACTAGTCTCACTCCGGGTTACGCTGCTCCACTGAAGGAAATCTAGAAAATTTTGAAGGGGAAGCCGAAATTGGACGTAACCTCTTAGGTACCACATACGCGAGGGGGACTGAGATTTGATCAAGTGATCACGGAACGGGAAGAGGAAGAGCTGGCTGGTGTTTGCCGTTAGGATGGCAAGACGCTGTCATCTGTTGTTCGATGACAAAGCATGTGAAGGCCGTCGGAAGAAGCGCCGTGAAATCTAAATCTGCAATTTGAGAGGTCCCTTCCTTTCAATTGCGACTAATTGAGTGACCTTCTATATTTAATAGACAATTTATATAAGTTCTGAACTAGGGCATACGTCGTTTATAATAAGGGGAATATATATGGTTAAGGGCATATAGGTCCGTGGCCCATTTCTTATAGGGCTCATTCCGACATTTGTCTTACGCCTGAGGAAAACCACGGAATACCTTAGGCAGGATGAGTTGTCTCAAATAAGAGACTAGCCAATTTGGCTATTATGTAGGAGGTGATTGTTGTCATGAGCCTTGTTGATTTGTCTCAATTCCGAGACCAGCCATTTGGCTATATGAAGGCTCAATTGCGAAGAGGGGGGAGAGATGTAATTATTAATTAATTTAGAGTTAATTAGGGAGATTCATGGGGATATGAGTGCAGGTCCGTGGCCCATTTCTTTTAGGGCTCATCCCGACATTTGTCTTAGCGCCTTAGGAAAACCACGGAAAAACCTTAGGCAGGATGAGTTGTCTCAATATCAGAGACTAGCCAGTTGGCTCTTAGGTTGAATGACTCTATGAATCGATGGATATATACTAGCCAATTGGCTCTATGATAGTTCCATCGATCAACAAAAGTAGATATTGTTGGGGAGGGATTTTGTTTAGCCCAGTTAAGACAAGGTCATTTTAAAGCGGTTGCACTATCCAAAGAGTCTCATGGAGTTGAGTCGTGGCTACCAAAACCTGGGAGTAACACCAGCCTCCCTGTCCTCCTGTCTCAAGAGTATAGCTAATGGACCTGTCTGGTGTCTACGCCGTAACCTAGGATCATACTGGCCGAGGCCAGATATGAGCGGGTTGGGGTTAGCACGAGCTTCCGCATACGGGTTCCTAGCCAGTCGAGCAATGAACTCGTCTATGGTTGGCAACTCTAGTTCATCATGGAACTTTCTTAACGAGGCGACTCGGGGGAGATGGGTAATGAGTCGAATCACCTGGTTTTGGATAACTTGGAGTTTACGGAGATGGGACACTGCCGCAAACCCCCATGCGGGTGCGGCATAGGTAATGACAGAGCGAATGAGGGCCTTATACATGGTAAGTCGTACCCTCAGGTTGTCAGGAGTTAAGGCCGCCAGAATGGGATAGTGTCTAACTATCAGCCCGTTGGCCTTACGAAGAAGGGATTGGATGTGATCTCGGAAGGTGAGATGACAGTCCATAATGATCCCTAAATATTTAATTTGGTTCATCCACGGCATTTCTCGTCCGAAAAGTGTGGGTGGTGGTGGTATGTCTTCGAGCCTCGCTCTTAGTGAAAAGAGTATGGCCTGACATTTCTCTACATTGACCTTGATTCTCCAGTCGTGGAATCACGGCTGGAGGTGATCTAAGATCGAATGCAATCTACGGGACGCTAATCTATAAGTTTTGCCCATCGCCAAGAGGGCAGTGTCGTCTGCATAGATATACAGATGACTACTTCTGCCGTGGATATAGCGAAACGGGAGGTCATTAATGAATATATTGAAAAGTATGGGCCCGATAATGGAACCCTGTGGGACTCCTGCGTGAATTTCACGGGGGGTGGAGAAACTAGTGCCTACACGGGTTTTGAATGTACGGCCTCGGAGGTAGCTAGAAATGAGGCGTATCATTCCATCTGGGACTCCCATGCCAAAACTTGTCGAATGCTCGCTCGATGTCCAGGTAAGCTGCAGCTTCTACACGCTTCGTGCTCATAGTCCAGGTAATTTCCTCCGTCATGCGGAGTGCCTGGAGTGTAGTGGAACGACCAGGGTGGAAACCGAACTGCTCGTTCCTGACTTGGGGCAACACTACTTCAGTGAGGCGTCTATGTATGACCCGCTCCGCCAGTTTGCTGAGACAACTGAGGAGACTAATAAGCCTATAGTTGCTTGGATTCGTCTTATCCTTTCCGGGCTTTGGAAAGAGAACTACGTGAGCTTCTTTCCAGGGAATGGGATAGTGACCGGAAGCCAAGATGTTATTAATTATCTCTGCTATGCGCTTCATAGCTGACCTTGGGAGATGCTGCAATATAATTCCTTGGATACCGTCGGCTCCTGCGGCCTTATGAGGGCCGAGGCGACGAATGAAATGGGCGACCTAGTGGGTGTTCGTAGGTCGTATCCCATTTTCCGGCTCCCTGCTAAGGAGGTCTCGAACCGATTCCTCAACAGCTCTGATATGGGGCAAGTTTAAATTTTGTTCCACGGGTTGAAAAGTGGTCTCTGGAACGTCTGCCAGTGCGGTAGCCTTCTCCTCAGGAGTAAAGGCCGTGACATCTGGACCGACTACTAATGGGTGAATAGATTGAGACGGATTGGACAGAGCTCGAGATACACGCCAGACATCTGACACGTTTCTGCTGTCCATCGTTTCAACTTTGGATCTCCAAGCATCCACGACCGTCTCGTGGACCGCCTCACTGATCCGCCTGCGCAAGCGGTTCATTTCTATTCTATGTTGATCTAACCTAGTACGCTTCCACAATGTTCTTGCTCTATTGCGGGCGATCTTTAGGTCTCTAATATAGGCTGGGAGCTGCATCCGTCCCGGTTGTGAAGACCGTATCGGTCGAAAAAAATCGAAAAATCGAAGGAGAATTGGGAGGAAAATTTAAAAGGTACGCAAAACGCGTCCTTGCAAGGGGTTGGGGGCTTTACAAAACTAAATATGTGAGCTCCAAGCCTGTTGGCCACTAGTCTCACTCCGGGTTACGCTGCTCCCCTGAAGGAGCTCTAGAAAATGTTGAAGGGGAAGCCGAAATTGGACGTAACCTCTTAGGTACCACATACGCGAGGGGGGCTGAGATTGATCAATTGATCACGGAACGAGGCGAGGAGGAGTTGGCTGGTGTTTGCCGTTAGGATGGCAAGACGTCGTCATCTGTTGTTCGATGACAAAGCATGTGAAGGCCGTCGGAAGAAGCGCCGTGAAATCTAATGTGCAATTTGAGAGGTCCCTGTCCTTTCAATTTGCGACTTATTGAGTGACCTCGTATATTAATAGACTATTAATATTATCTGAACTAGGGCATACATCGTTTACAATAAAGGTGGAATATATATGGGGAAGGGCATATAGGTCCGTGGCCCATTTCTTATAGGGCTCATCCCGACATTTGTCTTACGCCTGAGGAAAACCACGGAATACCTTAGGCGAGATGAGTTGTCTCATGTATAGGAGACTAGCCAATTTGGCTATAATGTAGGAGGTGATTGTTATCATGAACCTTGTTGAATCTTCTCAATTTTGAGACCGTATCGGTATTGCAGCTCCTTAATTTATAGTGCCAGAGGGAGTCAGCCGAGGAGCTATGCGCCGATTGGCTGTTATTAGTGCGGACCGCGGCGAGAACGTTGCCGCCGTGTCGTCTTGCTTTGTGCTTTCCGGTTGAATGACCTTGGGTCTCACGGTGGGCTCGGCGGACGAGTTCTCCGCTGATGACGGCCCGTCGTCCGAGCGGTGAGAAATTTAATAGCCGGTGACCATGCCGCGCTTAGTTGGAGACCCGAGTCCCGGTTCAGGTTACCGCGTTCCGCCGCTATGGCCAGGGTTTCTTTTACTCTTCTATCCCAATAGCCCGCACACTTTACCAGGACCTCGGTGTTATTGAAATTAGCCCTATGGCTTTTTTCAATGCAATGTTCAGCCAATCCGGATTTTTCGGGCTGCATTAATCTGATGCTTCTTTGATGTTCCGAAAGACGCGTAGCTATTGTGCGTCCAGTCTGTCCAATGTAAGCCGCATCACATTCACACGGGATGCGGTAGATCCCTGGTACTCTGAGGCCTAGATCGTCTTTTACTGATCTGACCTTGTTCCTGATTTTTGGCGGAGGTTTGTGGATTGTTTTTATTCCATGCTTATAGAGCAGTCTGCTTATCTTTCCCGACAACTTCCCTGTGAATGGTAGACAGGCTGTGGCTGGTTTTTCCGCTTCTAATGAGTCCGTGATGGGCTGCTGCTGCTGCTGCTTCTTGTGTCTTACTCTATTCAAAGAGGCCGTGATGTCTTTAGCCAAATATCTATTCTGCTGGAGGGTGAGCTTCAGGTGTTGAAATTCAGTGTCTAATTGCTCGGGTCCGATATAGAGACTGCTCTATGGGCTGGTGAGTTAAGTATGCCCATCCGCTACGCTTTGTGATGGACACTATTCGCGTTCAGGTACAAGTTGGTGTGTGTGGGTTTACGGTATACCGCATGGCCCAGAGATCCGTTGTTATTTCTGGAGATAAGGATGTCCAGAAATGGGAGTTTACCGTTCGTTTCAACCTCCAACGTGAACTGGATCTGGGGTCGTAGACTGTTTATATGCCTGAGAAAATCTGGTAATGTGTCTTGTCCATGAGGCCAGATGACGAACGTATCGTCTACGTATCTGAAGAAATGTGTAGGCTTTAATGGCGCTGTAGCTAGTATTTCATGCTCAAGATGCTCCATATAGTAGTTGGCGATGGCTGTCTATCTGTTCATAGTAGGTGTTGTTCTGTAGAAAATATGTGGAGGTGAGCGTGTGGCGGAACAATTCCGTGATGTCAGGTGGAAATTGATCGGAAAGCAGTAGCATGGCTTCCGAGAGTGGGAAATGCCACAGTCATCCTTTCCTCAACGCAGTATTAGGAGAAGATCGATCAACTGCTGAACGATCCGGCCTATAAAATTCTCCAGAAAGATCCCACCAGCTCAGTAGAGAGACGCATCAACCAGCTAATCAAGAAATCCAGTCTCCGCGCCGAGAGTAAGCAGTTAGTTTCACCGTCAGGCATTGTACCACCCAGGTTATATGGTCTACCCAAGATACATAAGCCGGAGGTACCGCTAAGGCCTATAGTGGATGCGATTGGCAGCCCTACGTACCGCTTGGCCCGCTATCTCACCAACCTGCTGCAACCACTGGTGGGTGGGTGCGTACATCATGTGAAGAACTCTACACAATTTGTACAGATCCTCGACAACATCAAAGTGAAACCGTCCGACCTTCTAGTCAGCTTCGATGTAGTGTCCCTCTTCACCAGGGTTACTACGTTTAGGCCCTGATGATCACGGATTAGGTTAGTATAATAATCATATTCTCTTAAGCACAACTTGCAAATTAATTATTGCCAATTATTTAACCGTAAACGTATTATTTACTGAATGTTCCTTAGGCAATAGAGTGTAAAGCAGCAGGGATTAATAAAATAATTAACACAGTATTTTAATACCTCCACAGCATGCTTGGCCTGGAGCAGTGGTTAAGTTACTTAACCTCTATGCAGACAGTTCGAGTTCGAATCTCCGTAGTGTATATTTTGTTTTGTCCTTTCTTCAACTTTTTGCAACTCGTTTTAGTGTAATATGATCAAATAATTTTGCTTATGTTAATTGATGTTACTTACAGATAATTACAAAATTGGTGAAAATTTGTGTTTATAAGTCCAGGAAATCAGGATATATTTTATGATCAAGATTATGGTTCTTCTACTTTTTTACGTTTAGGCCCTGATGACACGGATTTAGGTTAGTATAATAATCATATTCCCTATAGCACAACTTGCAAATTAATTATTGCCAATTATTTAACCGTCAACATATTATTTACCGAATGTTCCTTAGCCAATAGAAAGTAAAACAGGAGGGATTAACAAAATAATTAACACAGCATTATAATACCACCACAGCATGATTTGCGTGGAGCAGTGGTTAAGCTACTTAACTTCTATGCAGATAGTTCGAGTTCGAATATCTGTTGTGAATTTTTTTTTTTTTGTGCTTTCTTTTATTTTTTACAACTGCTTTTAGTGTAACATAATCAAATAATTTTCCTTATGTTAATTCATGTTACTCACAGATAATTACAAAATTGATGAAAATTTGTGGTTATAATTCCAAAAAACCAGGATATATTTTATCACCAGTATTATGGTGTTTCTTCTTGTTTACAATTGCTATGTTTACGGCCTGATGATCACGGACTGAGATTAGTATAATAATCTTATTCCCTGTAGCACAACTTGCAAATTAGCTATTGTCCTTATCTAGCCATCAGCATATTTACTGAATGTTTTTTTTTTGGCAATTGAGTGCAAAACAGCAGGGATTAATAAAATAATTAACATAGCATTTTAACAATATGAAAGCTCCTAATTGTCGTCTTTAGTGTTACTTCCATCTAGTGTCAAAAGTTTCTATTAAAACTAACAACAACAACAACATCAATGGCACGACAGCCCTTCATGGGTCCTGGCCTTCTTCAGAAGTTTTCGCCATTCCTCCCTATCCAATGCCAAACTTCTCCAATTTTTAACACCCAAAGTCTTGATGTCATCCATCACACAGTCTTCCCATCTCAATCTAGGTCTCCCAACCTTCCTTCTTTCCATCGGAATAAATTTAAGAACTCTCTTCGCAACGCTATCATCTTGCATTCTCACAACATTCCCCGCCCAATCCAATCTTCTTATTTTTATGAATTTAACAATATCCGGCTCATTATATAATCTGTACAGTTCGAAATTATATCTTCCTATTAACACTAAAGGAATAATAAAGTGAAAAGTATAGGGATAAAAAAAATGACGAAACCTGTTATATTTTCATTGAAAAAAAGTTTAGTAATTCCAAGAAGATTTGAACTTGCAACCTCAAGAAATATTAATTAACGCTCTATCAACTACGCTAAAGGTTTTACTGCAGTTAGAATGGCATTGTAACGAGCAATGGTCATACTCGTCTTGAGAATTTGTTATACAGTATAATATAGTCGTTATGTTACAATATTCACTGTTTAAACACTCTGAACGATCTTTCTGTTTTTAATCTCGTATATGAATTATTTTCCCGGAAGATTTTAGTGATTAATAGTTGTGTTCCCCATTATAACTACTAGAAGAATATACGCAATCTTTTGAACAAAGCTTGGCTGTCCCGAGCGCTCACGGAAATACCCAATTCGAACTTAGTCTCTCAGACGCCAGCCACTTTAATTTTAACCAAGTGTACCTTCTCAGCAGGAAGGATTTGCCAGCTTCTGGGAGACGGCGAAGCATGCGGTTATGGATATTATCAGGGCCAGGTGAGATGTCAGCAGATGTATCTAGTGGCACCTCCAGCTCCTCGGATATGAACTGTATATTGTAATACTCTGTGTCATCTGATTTAAAATTGATGCTTTGTTTTTCTGCAGCATCCTTGATTTTTAGAAATTCCGAGTCATAATTATTTGAGCTGCTTGCCTGTGCAAATGAGCTAGCGAATATTTCAGCAATTTCTATGGCAATGGTGGTCGTTACTCCATTGTTCAAAAGGCCCGGAACTACAGAACTATGTTTCCGCATTATTCGGCGGACTTTGTCCCATACCGTGTTGGCTGGGGACGTTCTTTTTCAATGAAGTGACGTAGTTTGCCCAGACCGACTTCTTAGCATCGCACCCAGTGCGACGAGCTTTTGTTCGAAAACGTTTAAACTGGACAACATTTTCTTCGGTCGGATGGCGCTCAAATTGGCGTAAGGCACGTTTGCGGTCTTGGATTGTAACTTTGCAGGCACCCGTTCACCAATGGACAGAGAAGCGTTTTCGCCGGTAGGACGACCGGGGGATAGATAATTCCGCTGACTTAATAACCACATTTGGGAGATGCTCTACTACAGAGTCCACACTTTCACGTTTGTTGTCATCGAATGATATGGACTCCGAAAATCGGACCTAGTCCGCTTTTTTAATAACCCAGTTTGGAGAGCGAGATTCCTCAGACAATAAAGCGGACAAACGCATTCAGTGGGCTAGTGGTCAATACCGTGTAGGTCATGAATAATTGACCACATTAAATGTGTGGACAAAACTGGGCTACAAATGGAGATATCTATCATGGAGAAAATACCGTAAGCCAAAGATAGATGTGTTGCTTCCCCGGAATTCAGGGAATCAGATCGATACGGATACATAACTCTGCTAAGTGGTGAGATGCATTAAAATCCCTCACTAACGAGTATGGAGCCGGTATCTGCGATAGAATGTGTTCCACGTTATTACCTGAATAAGGTATATCTGGGAGCATACAGACACAAAGTATTGAAAACTGGACGCTAGGTAAAGTTACTGTTGCCGCTATACATTGATGAGGTGTGTTAATATTGATGACAGAGGAAAAGATACTTTGCCGGAGTGGGATGGCGCAGCCTCCATTGGCCCGAATACCGGCAAGATGATCGTAAAGGTAAACACTGTATCCTGAAAATTCAGGGAGTGTTCAGGTTGGAGGTGTGTCTCCTGAAGACATAAAATGGCGGGGTTCTCATGGTAGATCAATACTTGTAGTTCTGTAGGTTTGCTGCGTACACCGTTCACATTCCACTGCACAATAATCACGAGGAGCTAAATCATGATGGGGGCTTCACAGGAAACCTTCTGTTTTTATCTTTTCGGTGATTTGGTGCCCTCGAGTTCGACTGCTTAGTCTTCGAATGTGGCGACTCCCTTGCAGTTCGTCGCACTCCTGATCGTGATCTTGATCGAGGACGTGATCGAGAGCGTGATCTCGACCCGCCACCCGGACTAGGAGTGTGACGTTCTGGTGTTCTACCGGGCCTAGAATCCTTCCCTGCTGTAACGGCAGCGATCTTCTTAGGGACGTAATGCCTGATGTCAAGCCCACACGTGTGGTTTGACTCAGCAGTCTGAGTGGCAGCGTCTACATACATCTGGATTGCGATCAGAATTAGGTTCCCAGGTATATTTGAACGAGGTGACGTTTGCATGGTGGCATCAATTCTCTCTGTTGCTTTCTGCAGTACAGACGCATAGGACTTTGCCATTGCCTCCTTTTCTTTATCTTAAATATGCTTATGCTTCTCAAAGAACGTAATATTTTCGCGAACTTGAACTTGAACTTCAATCGTCATCTCCAGTATATTCGTTGGGTAATTTTTCTACCTAGAAGTGTGGTCCAGAGAACAATTCACACAGTGCTGGGTGTTGAAACATAGGGAATCTACATGGTCACAATCGCGCACTCTGCACGTAAGATATTGTTTGTGCAAATTTCTGCGTATGCCGAACCGTTGTCACCTAAAGCATCGCATTGGAATCGTATCCGACATAGATGTATTCTGGCAAAAGAGACGTTTGAAAGGTGAGAAAGATTGTGCTCAGGAGTACAGTCCATCCGCCGTCCCGCTTACGCAGTAAATGGTAGCCTTAGACACGTACTGTTCTGCCAGCTATAATTGCGTCACTTCGTCCGACATACTATCTATAGAATCCGTATGCACAACTCCTTGGGTGGTGTTCAGCGAGTAGTGTCGCTAAACTCTGATAGGGTATGATCCCAGTAACTTTGCTTTCAACTGTGTCTTACTCTGTTTTGATGATGCAGTCTCGACAAGGAGACTGCCATTGCGGAGTCGATTTTCATATCTGACCTTGCAAACGAGTCCATCGAGCGTGCGTCTCACGTAAAATGGACTGATAATTTTCATAGTTTTTCCCGTTCCATCCAAGGTGATACTAATAAACTTCGGAGGTGGCACTTTTACTGTTATTTTCTCAGAGTCCACGTCCACTGTAATGTTTGTCATATTACGACCAGTTGTACTGTCTTTTGCTAACTACTGTTTCTTTTGTTTCTGTGGGGGAGATTAGGAAGGATCCCCGCTGGTGAGACGGGAGTTATACGCCTAAGAACCTTAATCTAAGAATGAATATAAATAACTAGAAGAGGACGAAGTATGTAGCCTCATCAGGCATTCGTAACAAATCCCGTCATGTAGGCGCACGTGGCAAAGAACTAACAGCGGGGATTGAAAGGTGAGAATGGCTGTGGTGGGAGTTCCCCGAGCAATAGTGGTCGGCAGAGAGATATATAGTGATGAAAAGAGACGAGAAAATCAAAAGGTTTTGGGTGGTGGTAAGTCGATAAATGGGCGAAAACAAGGGCACGAGAGCCACCATTGCACCTCCCGGTCACCAACTTGGAGGAACCTGCTTCCACCGGCAGAGCAATGCAAACAGTCTATAATTGTACCTATTTTTAAGAAGGGGGACAAGACTAACAGTAGTAACTTTCAAGGAATATCACTTTTGTTGACGTCATACAAAATTTTGTCCATTATTCTTTTGAGAAGATGAACTCTGTACGTACATGAAATTATTGGGGATAATCAGTGTGGTTTTAAGCGTAACAGACCGACTACTGATCAAATGTTTTGTATTCAAGAGATATTGGAGAAAAATTGGGAGTATGAGGGGGTAGAATACAAATGATGGATACCACTGGTGCGAGCCTGGTACTAGTCAGAAATGTGGCATTATAGTGGGCGTGGCTAAAGTGTGATATCATAGAGCGTGGCTTAAAGTGTGACGTCATATGTGGGCGTGGCAAAGTGACGTCATAAAGGGGCGTGGCTAAAGTGTGACGTCATAATTGGCGTGACTAATTGTGATGTCATAGTGTGTGTCACTAAAGTATGACATCATAATGTCCAAGGTTAAATTTTGACTTCATAAGATATGTGTTCAATGGTGACGTCGTAGACTTGGGGGGCGTGAATTTGAAATACACAACTGCAGGCATGTTTTGTATATATAATTGAAGTTGGAAGGGAGTTATTGATGAAGCAATAATTTGAAATACACAAGTTCATACATGTTTATATATTTAATTGTAGTTGATAGTGTGAATGAGGGTGGGGTATTTGAAATACGCAAGTTAATACGTGTTTGTAGAATAGTGTAGTGTTGGGGAGGGTGATGCACAAGTATAGATATGTTTGTTTCGCTGGCATAATAACTTTTTCAGCGCGGAGACAGAGGTTTAATATTTATCGTGTTTGGAAAAAGGAAAGTGATATGTGGATGGTAATTTAATTGATTGATGAATATTAATAGGGAATGGGGATTGGGTATTGGAAATTCGCAAATATTAATGAAATTGGAATGATGGAGTTATTAATGGCGTAAAAACATTTCAACCCGATTTGTAACTGGGTGTGATGAGAGGAAGTAAACATGTTTTGATTACGTGTGCATGTGCTAATAGCGAACACCTGCTATGTTTTGCAAATATTACGCAAGCTCGCAACACCGATGACGCGAATTGCTGAGTAATATGCATGTGCTCATAGCGAACACCTGCTATGTTGTGCAAGCTTGCGAATTAAACACAGGTGACGCAATTACTGAGTAATGCGTACTACTGCTACTACTACTACTACTACTACTGTTATTATTATTATTATTATTATTATTATTATTATTATTATTATTAGCGCAGAAGAGGAAATAGAAAAGTTCAGACATGTTTGTATATGTAATTGATAGATTGTGGGATTGTGAGTTTGGGGTGGGGGATTTGAAAAACACTCTGAACTTTGTCATTGTGGATGGGGGATGGTATGTTGTTTGGAAAAGAAAACAAAACAAAATAAAATTATATGTATATATTGGTTCAAATATAAATACAATGCAATGATTATTCAAATATATTTTCAATTAATTAATCCCAATTTTGATTATGTTTCCACCAAAATTGAATAACTTTTACATTTTGAAATTTGCATTCAACATTATTGTCTCTGCAGTTATAGTAGCACATGTTCCTTTTTTAAATATCTTTTTTAACATACAGAAGTAAAGACATCAATTTATTCCTAATTATACACATAACTATTGACAAATTTTCCCAAGAAATATTTCTTTTCCACACTTTGTGTGTAAACACACTCATAATCATGTGTGATACCCTTTTAAATTGATTCGACATCACTGTCATTATCATAACCACTATTCCACAATAGTCCAGAGTGATATGTTGTCAATCAATGCGATGAGTTTGACGGCACCGAGTGAGGGGGTGGTTAGAACAGAAAAACAGCATCCTTGCCGCAAATTCCCGTGGAGATGGCGAGTTCTTTTAAAATCAAGTTGTTTGTCCCAGCTTCTTGGAAACCTTGAACATCAATTATCATAACGGACGACCTGACACAGAATAAAAGCGGTGTAGGTTCATACCTAATATAAATCGTATAATACCGGAAAAAATAACACATATTTACAATTTTCTACACCACTGTTTACACCAGGATTTTTAGATGTGTATAGTTCACAGGACACTAATATAGAAAAAGGCAATATGCAGTTGTGTGTGCTGCTATATATACACTTGTAAATATATGAATATCGTACAATTATCAGTTCTAATTGGGCATTTATTATGATATTTGTAAAATTTACGGTTGATTTGAGTACATCACCCTCATCAATCCAACTATTCTTTGAGTTAGGAAAATCATAACAGTTTACATACACCTTTCCATCCTTCTCCCCCAAAATTTTTTTAACCAAATAAACGTCTGGAAAATTTGTCTTCCGAAGATCCTCGTTGTACAACGCTCCTAAAATAGGTGCACCTTCTAGATCATGAAGTATGTAACTCGTTCGCTGAGTCTTTTGTACTTTTTTTTCACTTGGAATATTTCAGTATTCCATGATGGTAGGTAGCCCTTGGTAAACAGCTTCTTGTACTGTTATTGTAAGTTATCTTGAACCTTACATCCCCTAAGGGCTTGTACTACGATCGCCTGTTAAACCTCCAGATACGTATTCTCAAGTTTGGCAATCTCGAAGTTAAATATTTTGTTCTGTACTACCAGTGGATATTAACTGCAGGATTGTTATCCGGAAGATGTAGTAAAATTTTTATTAGGTTGGCAATGAAGTTCCTGAAAATATTGTAAATTTTATTTACTAACAGCAATGTAATTTTATTCTTCCAACAATAACTCTCCACACAGTAACACAGTATTCGTTAGTGCACTCCACTGACGATAATGACAATTTACTTGGAATATTACGAACAACAATGAACTGTTAATCTTAACTAATATTTACAAAGCACTATTTACAAATCAGAACTGTCAGTTCTCAGTTCACATTTCTTCTAGCTCAGTCACTCGAGTTCACAGTATCTCGAACCACAGACCTTCAGAGACAGTCCACTGTACTCGAACTCAGGTCCCTCCAACTGCGGTCCACTGCACTCGAACTCAGGCCCTCGGATGCTGACACAGTTGCGGACGCACACTCAAGTCGAACTCCGGTACACAAGACGGGCTGGCTTCCTCTGTTCACTGGCTTACTGACTGAACTAATCATGAATCACACACACTGTCCGAGTTCACTCGTGTTTCTCCTTTTATAACCACAGCGACGTAGCCTGGAAAGTTCCACGCGTGTCCAGAGATAGCACTCCAGAGAACAATCCAGATCCCTCTCCTCTCTGCCAGCACCAGATGAGCGCGCAAACTCCCTCGCCGCGTAGGCCCTTTCCCCTCTCTTCTCTCCGCCGCGCGCCGTCCCTCAGTGCTCCGTGGAGCCCGTGTCGACCCACGCGCGATCTGCTCTCTTGCGGGACGCTGGTCGTGAGTTCGAATCCCACGTCGCTGTCACAATATAGTGAAATTTATTGTGGTGGTATACATTTCCCCACGAATTTCAAGTTTATGTTCCGTGTTTATATGGTACTATTTATTTTGAGGTTTTATTGTAAGCATTATTGTTATTATAATACTGGAGCTCCAGTCAAGAAAGAACAGAGTGAGGAACAGAAAATTACACATATGAAGAAACTTTACATGGAAGTAAAAGGTTATGTTTCTTTCCGAATAGCTTAGTAATAATTCCTACTATATGATAGTATTATGGTTTTAATATTAGGCCTAAACAGGAGGGGTGCGGATTCCAGCAAAAATGCGTTCTTCTCCATAATCAATGCTGTAATCATTGTTTCATTCATGTATAACTGCAGAAGATGTGTAGGTGGCAATTATTTTTGTATTATGATTAATATTAGTGTGCTTCTAGTTTGTTGTGTAGGCTACCCTACATTATTAGTGAATATTTCGGTATTTTTTTTAGAAATAGTGCCTACTTCACGGACGTAGGCTTCAAATCCTGGGGCGAAGGCACATTAACTCTTTTAAAAAAGAAAAGTTCACTGATACTGATAATAATGAATAATGTCTTTGACCTGGGGTTTCTAACCGACATTAGTAAAGCAAGGTACTGGTATACTGTCTCTAGCATATTACCTATATTTCAATATGTTAGGCCTACGTATTTTTACTGGTAATAAATAAGCGGATATTTTGTATTAGGCCTATAATGCCATTTAGATCACAGATAACATAATTTTTTTAAAGAACAGCATGAGGTGGAGAGACGTTTCCATTAAAATGCAATATCTGTTATTGTTACCAGTTCCACTATAGTGACTCACTGTAATGCACATTCGATACCTCGTAAAATAACATAGAAGCAGCAGATATTAAGTTTTTTTCCCAAAGTTTTTATGTAGAGTCAGATGTTTGATATTGTACTGATAATCGTCCATTAAAAGCTTTTGCCTATTTAGGTATAGAAACTTAGATATGGGAAAAAGATAAATACAGTATATTGTCTAATGTTGTACGTTGCACATGGAATTAACCTAGTTTTTCTTCCTTTTCATTAATATAGGATGAAGCATGGGAAGAATATAGTAACATCAGCACAAATGCAAGGACCTGAAAACAGCTGAGAAGCAAATTTGAATTCTTGGAAAAGAACACAAAGAAAATTGCTGCTGCAGACACACAACGCAGGCTACAAACAGGTGGAGGCCCTCCAACTGAAGCAAAACCAAATCCAAACTTAGCGAAGGTAAGTGATTTAATTCTCCTATCAACTGAGGGTCTTCGCAGTGTTCTTGATTCATATTCAATTTATAAGTTAACTTATATGTTATACAAATTATTAAATAAAAAGCAGAGAAAATTGTGTAACACTGATTTTGAAGAAAAAAAAAACATTATAGTTTGAATTCTTTTTCTTTTTATTTATTTATTCATTCACTCATTTATTTACTTACTTTTGTTACAGCTGAAGTACCG